>NC_137773.1:54831527-55523402 GCF_963455305.1 Plecotus auritus
AGACTATTGGTTCATTGAAACCAAAGCCAGAATGATGGCTCTATCTATCTTCAAATGGGTATTTACACTGCAGACCTCACACAGAGCAAAATGTTACCATCCTGCTGGGCCGGAACAGCATGAAACTTTACAAAGAATAATATTATACTTGATTTCAGATAATTTATTGAATCCTATTTCTGAAACTTTTGATGAGAGATCTTGTGGCCAGGACACATTCCAAAAATTGTAAAAGAGAAAATTCTTTAGGCACTAACTTCAAGCTCTTCCTGGACAGCAGCTGGGAGAGAATATGGGGATCATTTTGTTTCAGCTATAAAAAAAAAAAAAAAATGGAAGCGTGCATATTCTCCATAAAACCAAAGGTAATTACATTGCAGTTTTTCCGCCAGCAAAGGAGGTGGTTTTAGCATCCTGTAGTTGTTTTGTTCTTAGAGGACTGATGTATGATAAACAAACAGAACCAAGTTGAACAGTATTAATATTGAATGGATCTGGTGAGGTCTGCCAGAGTATGGACAATAAAAGACATTTAAAACATTCTTGGAATGCAAATTCTAAGTGTCTGGTGTATATTTCCTTTTAGAAAATTTTAACCATTTAAGCAATTGTCATTTAAATAAGTTGATGAAAATTAAAATGTACATATAATTGTGATTAGAAGTGACTTCTGAATATTGTAGATATGTAGTTACAACATATTGTAAATTTTTTTCTGAAACTGAGTAACTTCTATGGAATTTAAGTTGCTTTGCTCTTGAAGATCCAAATTTTGTGATCACCTAGAATAATTTATTCTAAAAGAAAATAAAAGCCATACGATGTACTCAAATTAGAACCTCAGTTTGTGAATGAAATATTTGCTTTAAACAATGATCTATATATTAAAATATTAACTCCAGTTCATAGTTCTAAAGAAATGATTAGGTACAGATATAGTTACATAAATTGGGAAAAGGTTGAAAATTCAATCCCATTAGGGTTTTTTTCAATATGAAAAATCAGTTATTGGTTTGGACAGCACTATATTTCAAATATTGTGCTGATACTGTTCCTCTATATTAATTAGAGGGACTCCTGAAATCAGTTTTTTAAAGTTAGTACTAAGGCACTGAGACCTAACCTCAGTGAATCAATGACACCCAAATTGGTCTTATTGAAATAAAAGACATACTACTGTATAAATAAAGATAAAAGCATGCCTTTCCCCATCAAGACTTACTAAATACTATACAAAAGCACTTTTATTAGACTCTTGAGTTTATTCATGCATATAACATACCTGAGGAGCTAGTTAGAAAGTTTTTCCTGGCTTTGATATAATGAATAATAAAAATTGGTCTTAAACCCATTTGATTCAGCTCCAGGTATTATTTTTATAGAACATGAAAGGGAGAAATTTTTCCCCACTTTAGAAAACTTTCCCTATGCAATTTTAGATTGAATATTAATTAAAATTAGAAAAATGTAATTCAAGTTAACATCTTTGAGAATATCAAATTAGGAATTTCAGGAGTGAAATAGATTTTTACCCAAGACACAAATAAACCATATATGTTTTTTAAAATTCTGCTTTACATATATAGGGTGTCCCAAAAAAATGTATATACACTCATTTCTGTAGATTCTTTTAAATTTTGAAAATGAACGGTATGTTAATAAACACTGACTTTATAATCATTCAAGGTGTATACATTTTTTGGGAGACACCCTGTTAGTGGATAAAGGTATTTGGAATTTTAAAGTTAAGTATCAATCACTATACACTTTGAAGCAGAGTAAAGTGATAAAGAGATAAAGGGTCTCACTATAATTGTCATTTAATTTTTTTTACACCTGAAAGGCAGATAAACCACTTTGATTTGCAAGAGTAAGAAGACTTTTGTCCATCCCCTACCCTTGGCTCTCCCATCCCTCACAAGAGAGGACTTGTATATCCTTATAAAGGCATTCTCTATTGTCACGTGGCAGTTCTTTTCAGACAACTGTATTGGCTAAATCATACTTTTCTAGTTACATGATTACAAAATAAAAAGCAACTAAACCTAACTTCGCATCACTAAAAAGGAGTTTATTTCTGATTTATGGCTTTCAGATATTTTCTGTGAACAACAACACCGAATGTGGGAAGTTACTGGAGGAAATCAGATGTGCGCTTTGCTCTCCATATTCTCAGAACCTGTTCCACTCACCTGAGAGGGAAGCCTTGGACAGAGACCTAGTCCTTCCCCTGCTCTGCAAAGACTATTGCAAAGAATTCTTTTATACTTGCCGAGGCCACATTCCAGGTAAAGATGCATACATTACATAAACTGCAGAATATCCTTCCAAGATACCTGTCCTTAAATGCTTGCATCCAGGAGTATAAAATGTATCTCATCTTTCAACAAACCTATTCTTTCCTCATAACTAACCTTTTCAAATTTGTAAACTTTTTTTTTTTAAAAAATATATTTTATTGACATTTTACAGAGAGGAAGGGAGAGGGATAGAGAGCTAGAAACATCGATGAGAGAGAAACATCCATCAGCTGCCTCCTGCACACCCCCCACTGGGGATGTGCCTGCAACCAAGGTACATGCCCTTGACCGGAATCGAACCCAGGACCCTTCAGTCCGCAGGCCGACGCTCTATCCACTGAGCCAAACCGGTTTCGGCTCAAATTTGTAAACTTTTATTGCTGCTAAATGGGATTATTGTCAATTCGGTCCACAAGTAGTACGTTGGTTTTGTTGAAATGTTCTGCTTTTTGTTGTTATTGTTAAATCGGTAATACAGTCAGTGATCTTTACACATGTTAGATTATCAGTACAAATTTCTTACTGGTTTCTCCTTTACCCACCTACATCAATATCAAGACAGCCTCCCCCTCTACACAGTTGACACATAAATGCAGATTGTCCACTGACTTTTAAGGTATTCCCTTAAATAAGATACAATTAAAAAATAAAAAGTAAAGCTGTACAAAGCACTTTGACATATAATGACTAATTTGCGCTTCAGAAACCCTGGGAGATAGGTAGGAATTGTCCACTTGATTGATAGGACACCTGAGGCTCCAGAGGCGTGAAATGCCTCCCCCTAAGTTGTGCAGTGAGAAAGTGATAGGGTGCACAGAGAAGTTCTCATGCTGACAGTCATCCAAGTCTACCTGGTCACTATCATGTTTTGGACCCTAATAAACATATACATTCTTGGGCATTGATTAATTTTACCATCAAATGTTTGTAAACTTTGGTTGTTGGTTTAGTTGGAAGAATCAACATAGAGGTAGAAAAGAATTTAAGGAGACAGCTTTTGTTTAGTTAGGCAAAGTCACACACAAACAAATCTGGAGCTAACAGTGTAGAAAACCCCATGGCACTGGAGGAAAAGGCAAGCTTTAAGAACTCTGGGATGAAGCCGAAACCGGTTTGGCTCAGTGGATAGAGCGTCGGCCTGTAGACTGAGGGGTTCCAGGTTCGATTCCGGTCAGGGGCATGTACCTTGGTTGTGGCCACATCCCCAGTTGGGGGAGTGCAGGAGGCAGCTGATTGATGTTACTCTCTCATTGATGTTTCTAGCTCTTTATCCCTCTCTCTTCCTCTCTGTAAAATATCAATAAAATATAAAAAAAAAAAGAACTCTGGGATGCACTTAGATAATTTTTTTCATTGCTATGCACATTTCACTTTTTTCTCTGACCCACAAAAAGTATAGATTTCCTTTTTTTTTTTTTTTTTTTGCATTTTTTATAGAACTCTCTTAATAACCTAAGAAAACATTTTGACTAGGGTTACTTGCTTCCTTTGGTATAGCATAACATGGATCTAAACCCATTCAATGTGAAAATATTATTATTGTCTTTATAAACTACAGTCATGTTTCGAAGGCCTTTTTTTAAGCCAGCTGTTTCTCCCTCTTTATCACATTCCCCAAAGCAAAGTAGAATAGGTCACGGTTGCCTAGATGGCCTGTCGAGAAGCGATAACAGATTAGGTCCCATAAAGGCCTGCTGCAAATTTCAAGTCTTAAAGGTTCGCCTTGACCACCGTAAGCTGAAAGTGATGTGAACACTTAGCATTTTCATCTACCTCTATCTGCTTGAGTTCAAGACAACCAGGCTGGATTTGGGAACTCATCTGTGGGGGTCTTCCTGTATCTGAAGTTATTTTAGCTTCCAAAACAAACAACAGAAAGCGATACCCACTGTAAGAGGGAGCACAGCAAACAGCTCAGGAGCCAGAGCGGCAAGCACCTCACTCCCCAGATCAACATATGTGGTGACGAATGACAAATTTATTTTTCTACAGAGTTTGTATATATGTAAAACTGCTGAAGTGCATCAAGATGTCAAGTGCTTTTGGTGGCCACCCAGGCTGCCTTGAAAGATAACCAGATGAAAGCTCCACTCCAGTGGTGGATGGAGCAGCCAGGGCACTTCCCAGGGACAGGCTAGCAGGCTGCAGGCACTCGCAGAGGGGCCTTCCTCTGGATCCATCAAATGCAAATAATCGCTCTAAATACAGGTCCCCAAAGTAAGCTGTAATAACACTATTTGTGTTCCTTATGTTGATCAGTTTGTTAGCCAGACTGATCCTTGGCACGTAGGTTATCATTTCCTAAAGTATGATGAATAGGATGGTAATCTGCCCTCTGCCCTTCCCCCAAACCCAGAAGACTCTAGAATTCTAGAACACTGATTTTTCAGAAATTGCTCAAAAAGCAAGTTTGTAATATTTTCACCTTAAGTCTATTTAGTGATATGGTTTACTTTTACCTGAAGTTCAAAATGGTAAAAACAAAAAAACAAACCAGCGACTTTGTGATTTTTTTTATAAGAAACTAGTTAACATATTTTGACTATGCTTATTAATACCTCATCTTTCTGTAAATCAAAAACATGAAGAGGAAGGCATCCTAAGGTATGTATTTTGCTAAAGCAAATGCTGAAAGGGGTTGAAAATAATTCCAGAGACATCTTCATTTCTTCCTCCCTTGCCCAATACATCCTATATAATAAAGAGGTAATATGCAAATTAACTGCCACATCCTCACAAGATGGCTGCCTACAACCAGGATGGTTGCCTACAACCAGGCCGGCAGGGGGGTTAGTGAGGGACGACCAAACGACTGAACAGCAGGCTGCATGGGGCGACCAGGCCGGCGGTGGGGGGGCCATGAGGGGCAACCAGGCCGGCGGGGGGGGGGGGGGCAGTTGGGGGTGACCAGGCCAGCAGGGGGGCAGTTGGGGGTGACCAGGCCAGCAGAGGCGGGCAGTTGGGGGCGACCAGGCCAGCATGGGGGGGGGCAGTTAGGGGTGACCAGGCAGGTAGGTAGGTGAGCGATTAAGAGCCAGAGGTCCCGGATTGTGAGAGGGATGTTTGACTGGCAGTTGGACATCCCCCGAGGAGTCCCGGATTGGAGAGGGTGAAGGCTGGGCTGAAGGGACCTCCCCCTCACCCCGCCCCATGCACAAATTTCATGCACTAGGCCTCTAGTAAAAGAATAAATATGTAAATGACCTGTCCCTTTGCTTCACCTTCATGGTTTTAATAAACACACCAGTCACTTTGGAATACTCTGACACCTGAAAGATAGCTACTTTCTAGAAACTTTAATGTAGAAATATTCATGACCTGCTTATTCTCTCCCCCCACAAAATGAGAAAAGAATTTAAGTTAAAAATCACAAAAGTGAGGATACTCTAGAGTTTTCTTAATCATAATATTTGCTAGTTGTGAATTTACTTTGGGAGGTAAATTCTTAAAACTTCTAAAAAGTACCAAAATTACAAAACAAAACAAAACATCACAGGAACAACTTTCTGAACACCACAGGTCTTCTCTTCTGCCTGAATTATGACAAACAGAGTGGGTGCTTTTCTGTTCACTAAGTGATGGCACACCACACTCGACAGCCTTGTTTCTTCCATTCATCACTATTAAAATGATTTTTATCACTCTAAGATGTCATCTGTAGGTTACTGCAGTGTGAAATGTCTGTACACAATTAGTTCAATTGGTTTAATCCCGTTGCTAATGAGGCCAAGGTCATTTTTTCCTTATCATGATGAACACCACATGCAATGAGGAAAAATAACTTTTCTCCAGCATACATGCTGAGAGAAAAGCTAGAGTGGGGACTTCTCCACTGAGAATATTTATTCACATGTTAGTGTTTTATGGGGTGCTTCATGGTGTAGTAGGACTGGGTTCATGATCCAGGAGAGAAAAGTTCCAGGTCCAAGATAGTTGATAAGTTATCAGGAGTTTAAACAAAAAAAAAATCAGTGAACATCCATTATGAGTGGACTTGATCATAATATGATGATCCAAGGTGAGCTAGACACTCACTTTGAATAGGATGTGCTTCAGTTTTCCAAAGAAGGGTACCATTTGGTGAATTAATCTTCCCTGGCAATAAATGGTAGCCCAATGTCCTGAACATCTCAAACATGCCCCTTTTTATGTAAAAGTCTTCTGAGTCGGCTTCCTCCTTCAAACTTAGATGACTCAGTGAGTCTAGAATTTGTAAAAAGCTCAGAGTAATTAATTGTGAACCTTCTGTTTTTGCTTTGTTTTTAATTTGCTAAAAGAGTGTGGTACCCCCAGGAACCACAGAGTTTATGAATCGGCACCATTAATCTTCTGATGTCCCATTTGAAAATGATTTTTCATTTCCTTGTTTGTCCCCAGCTAATAATTCCTTATAAAATGGAATCAGCCACCAGCATTGTTCCTTCATTTCCCCTTAAGATGTTATTGGTTTGCAGACTGTAAGACTGGAATGCAGACTTTAAAAAAACAGCAACAGCAAACAACCAAAATTGAAATTTCTTCTGAATTGTGCTTTGAAATTTTTCTATGGTCCTGGAGGCAAACATCACATTAACACCAAATTTCTCCTTCATACATTCAGTTATAAATATATCCATAGTCTGACAGTCTTCCTGAATGCATGGAGTTCTTCCTGCTTGATGGTCAATTTATCCTATCTAATAAAAGAGTAATATGCAAATAGACCATCACTCCAACATACAAGATGGCTGCCCCCATGTGGTCAAAGATGGCTGCCCCAATGTGGACACAAGATGGCCACCACAAGATGGCCAGCAGGGGAGGGCAGTTGGGAGGGACCAGGCCTGCAAGGGAAGGCAGTTGTGGGCAATCAGGCCAGCAGGGGAGGGCAGTTGGGAAGGACCAGGCCTGCAAGGGAGGGCAGTTGGGGGCTATCAAGCCTGCAGGGGAGGGCAGTTAGGGTGACCAGGCCAGCAGAGGAGGGAAGTTGGGGGCGACCGGGCCTGCAGGGAAGGGCAGTTGCGGGGTACGCAGGCCTGCAGGGGAGAGCAGTTGGGGGTGACCAGGCCTGCAGGGGAGGGCAGTTAGGGCCAAACAGGCTGGCAGGGGAGCAGTTAGGCATCAATCAGGCTGGCAGGGGAGTGGTTAGGGAGTGATCAGGCTGGCAGGCAGAGGCAGAAGTGGTTAGGGGCAATCAGGAAGGCAGGCAGGCAAGCAGTTGGGAGCCAGCAGTCCTGAATTGTGAGAGGGATGTCCAACCGCCCGTTTAGGCCCAATGGATCAGGCCTAAATGGGCAGTTGGACATTCCTTGAGGGGTCCCAGATTGGAGAGGATGCAGGCTGGGCTGAGGAACACCCCCCCCCCCCCCGTGCATGAATTTTGTGCACCGGGCCTCTAGTATATAATAAACATATACTCTATATCTTATATGTAATGTAAATATATAGATATAATACACATAATATATATGGTATAAACATATATAGTATACGTAATATAAATATATAGATATATTAGATATAACATATATACATATATACATAGCGACTGAACGACCAAATAACCGGTTGACCAGTCACTATGATGCACACTGACCACCAGGGGGCAGATGCTCAATGTAGAAGCTGCCCCCTGGTGATCAGTGTGCTCCCACAGGCAACCATTGCGCCCCCCTTACCCCCAGCTGTTTGGCCCGGATCAGTCCCGATTGGGGCGGGCTGGCCTACCAAGCTCCTGCAGTCCCTCCTGTGGTCCCGCCTGCTGGCCAGCCTGCCCCGATCAGCCCAGGGCCCTGATCAGGGTGGGAGACAGCCCTGATCGCCCCAATTACTGGCCAGGCCGAAGGATCCCACCCATGCGCGAGTTCATGCACCGGGCCTCTAGAGTGTGTGTGTGTGTGTGTGTGTGTGTGTGTGTGTGTGTGTGTATTTTTTTTTTTTTTGGAGATATATTTATCTCTGACAAAAAAAGATCTAGCCCAAAACTGTTCAAAAAGTTTGATTTAGCAGCTCGGTGTTCCTTCTTTTTCCTCTGGCAAATTTGTTGGACACCCCTAGGCAGCTTTCCTCCGTCTGCTTAGCCATTAAAGGCTGGAGGAGAAAAGTGACCTTTTGCAAATAGTGAATTGCTGCAGATGAGTAAATGTTGCTGCAGCGTTCACCTCTCTCTTCAATGTCTAATCCCTGATTTTTTATTAAACAAAGGTAACTTCTTCCAGCTGCCTTGCTCTCCCCTGCAAGGAGCACCCTTCCCAGCTGCCCTGCCTCCTTTTTCTGTCCACACCTCCCACCCAACCCCCACCCCCACACACATACACACATACACTCTCAAGGACATCTGCTCTTTCTTGCCTGGTTCCCAAAGATAAGATGTTTCTCAATAGCCTAATCAGATACTGGCCTTAAAGAATCTGCCTCAGAAATTTAGGGGTCATACATTTTACCCAAAAGTTAGGTAAAAAATCTATATCAAGTTTTAACCATTTGAGACCCTCAGTTCCCAAGAATAGTTTTAGGTTTAAAGGGACTTTGGTCAAGCTCACAGGAAAGAAATATGTCTTACATAATCCATTGATAAGCCTCACTTGGTTGTCCCCAAATTCTTGTTCTTAGAAATCCATGCAAACTAGAATGTATTATACAACTTCTGAATGTCAACTAAGTTACCACATGCCTTTATCACAACATTGATGGGGCATGATAATCTGACTTGTTAGGTAAAAATCAAAACATTAAACATAATGAAAGGTATGAGACCGAAAGCAGGAATTTAGAACTTCATAAATTTCATATAAAGTCAACTCTAGTAGCAACAAACTATTTTGATAGCAGAAATCATCAGAATATGGAAGTGAATAATTAATATGCCCTCCTCCCAAAAACCATCACCTTATTAACTCAAATGTTAAAAGTAATGTCAAAATTATATTTGATCATAAAGTCCTCATCTTATTCAAATATAGCTCTTTTTATTTCATAAAAATTGTTACTATGTAAGCAAAATTGTTTTTTTCAGATGCCTATATTGCATTTTTTGTTTTGGCTTGTTAAAATTATTTTTCAGTGAAGGGTGGTATGTCAGCTATTGTGCTTGAGAAAATTGAAAGGATATTTTAAATATAATTTTTGTCTTGCAGAATAATAATTTTCTCCTTTGAGTGAAGTGTAGAAAACAGCACCTACATATTTAAAAATGGTGGCTCTGTTATCAACATCAATTCATTGCTCAATCATTCATTATAGTGTATAATGACCTTGTGATAGTTATTAGATTTATTTTTTAATCATATGTAAGTGACAATATAGTAAGAATTATAAAATGGCCCAAACTAGCACCTGATGGTCTATCTCTTTCTTGATTCTAATTTGCTCTTCTTAGGAAATTATTAGTACTCTAGGGCAAAAAATGCTGAATAGCGATTGGATAAGCTCACCAGTGCAACATGTGATCACTGGGGAAGCTTGAAAGTAAATCAATGCAATAACAAGGAATGCTGGGTTTCATATAATGTGTATTTCATATGAGCCTTTTAAAATATCCAATATGACATAATTTCACTTTTACTGAACATCTCAAGTTTTGATTAAAAAATGAAAATCCCAAACAAAAAAAAAGTTTTTCTTTCTTTTTTGTCTATATACTTTCCTAGATTATTCGTATAGTTCCTAAAAAATTCTTTCCTTGTGTTTTTATCTCTCCAATAGGATGTTTTTACATGCCACTATTTCTAATGAGCCTTTTTACATTTTTTAAAGGTTTCCTTCAAACTACTGCTGAGGAGTTTTGCTCTTACTATGCAAAAAAAGATGGTGGGTTGTGCTTTCCCGATTTTCCAAGAAAACAAATCAGAGGACCAGCGTCTAACTACTTGGACCAGATGGAAGAATATGACAAAGTGGAGGAGATCAGCAGGTTCATAAAGATAATGCTCTTTAACCTTTTTTTTTAAAAAAAAAAAAAACACTAACAAATCTTGTGGTTTTGAAAGTGACTCATCTTTCTTTGCTTATGTCCAGCAGCTATACCCTCCACATGCTTTTCTTTTCTTTTTAGTAGTTTGCTTCTCTAACGTCATATTAGCGTAAATGCTTTTAATGCTTAGATTACTAATCTTATGAGCTTGGCTTCTCTATGATTCATGTGAATTTTATGAGTATAGTTTTAACTTGAAATGTATGCTTGCTGTTAGGGTATGATGCACATTATTATTAGCCAATCAGGGTTTTATAAATAGATCTTAGAACTTTCTCTTGAGTGCCCTTCAATAAGGTTTAATTATTGTGAGTAAAGCTCATTTTAATTATAGTCACTGAAAGATGAGATAATGAGCTTATGAAGTTTTAAAATATATGTATTTTTTGAAGCTAGGTGGTGTGTGAATGGTAGTTCTTTAAAAAACTTTTTAAAAATTTGTTCAATTACAGTTTACGCTCAATATTATTTTGTATTAGTATCAGGTATACAGCATAGTGATTAGACAACCATATAGTTGACAAAGTGTTCCCCTCAATATTTCCAATACATGTTTTGAAATTCTCTTTTACTTTCTGATAGGGGGCTGTTTGGTTTTATTTCTCCCCAATTGAAAAGAATTTCAAAGAATCATGTTGTGCCTTGGGTTAGCAGCCCTTCAGGACCATCCAAACCATTGCTTCCTAGAGGCAATGTATTTTGAAAGGATGCTAAGTGCATCCCTTCCATCCTTCACCTTAAACATCACTTACCGGTTTCTTTCATTTGTCTAGAAAGCACAAGCACAACTGCTTCTGCATTCAAGAGGTTGTGAGTGGGCTGCGCCAGCCCGTCAGCGCCCTCCACAGTGGGGACGGCTCACACCGGCTCTTCATCCTGGAAAAGGAAGGTTACGTGAAGATACTCACCCCCGAAGGAGACATTTTCAAGGAGCCTTATTTGGACATTCACAAACTTGTTCAAAGTGGAATAAAGGTTGGCTTTTTAAATTTTATTTATCTTTGCTCTGGCTATGTTAATTTTATTTTAGTGGTATCCTCACTAAAGATATTTCTTTGTAATAAAAGAATGTTTAAGGAGAAAATAAGGAAACACCATAGGGGAACAATAACTGTGGCAACTGAATCGGCACAATGACAATTTTTCTAACTTTATTTTTATTGTTGACACTATTACAGTTGTCCCCACCCACCCCCCCTTTAATGATGTTTGGTGACTATTAAGCGGTGCAAGCAGATTGGTACTTGGACATGCTTTCCCTATGTAATTTACACATTTAAAATCATTTTTGGTTTTATAAAGTATTTGTTGAAATGTTATTTAATAGGCATAATACTTGCAATTGTAGATTTGTATATCAGCATTTGCTAGTACAAACAAAGAGGTCTTTTGGTTATTTTGGCAACTGCAAGTCATTCTTTACCACATCTGTGTTTGAGCCTGTGTCATAAAAGATGCTACTTATACTATGACTTCCTTGAATAATGTTTTCACAGGTAAGTTACATATTTTTATCTATGGTATAACAAGTCATCTTGTAATATATTAGCACATCTTTTGTCTTCTTTCCCACTTCTCCAATTTGAGTTAAGTAAACTAGTAGGTATGTAAATAAAATTACCAAATTTGTTTCAAAAGAGAGTAATGCAGTATAATATTAGCAGTACTAAGCTGTAAAGCAAATTGTGGCATTCTAAAATTGAGGCAGTGGAACAACTCCTGACTATTTTAGAATGAAACAATTAACTGTTTGCAATTGGGGATGAGCTGTATATGATTTGAGAAGAACTAGTTATCTTTTTCAATTTTTAACTGGCAAAAACATTAAAGGAGGATTTATACTCTTCTACTCCTATAGAAATAAACTCCTCCTTGCTTTGTTAAGCTCTACTCATAGGTAAGAACATCAAAACAAGAACAAACAAGTTGGAAAAAATATATTCCTCAGATCTATATATTTGGTACCTACCATGTAAAACAATTAGAATGACTTAATTAGAATATAGGAAATGCCATATTGTTGGGACCACCCACCTCAACCTCATGTGTGACAGCATTACTGAGGCATACTGCCTAAGAGAGGTGCCTTTTGGTACTTCCAGTCCCTTACGGAAAAGGACTTTGGCACCAAGACACAGATCATTTGGGAAATCTGTTTAGCCCAGTAGTTTCAATTGTCTCCCAATAATTTTTTTTCTTTAAAATTCACTGCAAATAATCAAAAGTCTCTTAAAATGATGCATTAGCATTTTGCACATCAGAGTTCAATCAATACATTCTGAAATGTGTTCTCATCAGTCACTGCCCGTGTTCCGGGTGAGGGAGGGTAGAATGAAGATGCAGCCACAAGTGCATCACTCAATAGCACTGTATTTTTCCTCCTGTGCAAGCTGAGCAGGCTCTCCAGAACAGAGAAATTGTCATCCCATCAATTAGAGAATGTCACTAGTAACATCTTGACATACTTCCTTCCAGTTTTTATATTAACATTGAATGAATTTTTCCTGAGTACAAAGCTAATACAGGTCCATATTAATAAATGCAGAAACATACAAAAGAAGATGCTTTCTTATAGTTTTTATGCTAAAAAGCTTTAAAATAAAATTGAAATCAAACCATATAAACATCTTTTTAGCCTTCTTTCTTCACCTAATAATATGTCATGAGTATGTTACCAGATTTGGAAATTTTTCTCAATAAATCCATTTCCTTTTTATGAGACATTTGGGATGACTCTAGTCTTTTCTTTTTTATCATTGTTACTTATCATTCTTATGGATGACTTTCTTAGAATTCATAAAAAGGGCATTACTGAGTCGAAGGGCATCCACCATATACATGCACATTAACAATTTGCTCTAAAATATAATGTTTTCAAGTATTTGCAAGGTTAATATATAATTTTCTAATATTATTTTAGTAAAAATGTTGGTGTTGAAAGGATACGTATGAGCCCTAGCTGGTTTGGCTCAGTGGATAGAGCGTCAGCCTGTGGACCGAAGGGTCTCGGGTTCGATTCCAGTCAAGGGTATATGCCCGGGTTGCAGGCTCAATCCCCAGTGGAGGGTGTGCAGGAGGCAGCCAATCAGTGATTCTCTCTCATCATTGATGTTTCTATTTTTCTCTCCCTCTCTCTTCCTCTCTGAAGTCAATAGAAATATTTAAAAAAAAGAAAGAAAAGATGCATATGATGAAGTGTAAATGAAAGAAATGAGCTAAAAATACTTGAAATTTTTGTTGTAAGAAGCAACAACAAAAAACTGGTGTTCTTATTTCTACTTTAACCGTCTTCCTTTATAGAGTTTCTTCAGAGTCTCTCTTTTTAAATTTATGCTCATTCACTGGGATAGTCCATGAAAGTTTATCTTCTCTGCTATTGAGACATTGCATCGTGCCATAAAACTGCACAAGCCAGGCTGCAGCAGTGCGATGGTTCTGCCCTAGGCATGATTTGCAGGCCTCAGGGAATTCTTCAGAATGGCCCTCCTCTCCTAGGAGAGCTCCAGGGTTTGAAATAAACTGCAAAATTCATTATCCTATGTAGAATGAGTTATTACATAATATGACATATTTTAAAGGGCAATATTTTAAATTCTGTTCAGCTTTGACACTTGTGACATCAATAAGATACCCATCTATCACATGGATATTTAAATGTATACTGGACAGTGAGTGATGAGACCACATCCTTATCACCTCAAGGAGGTTATACGACAACTGGCCTGTATCTTAGTCTCCTTGGAACTCCTGTCACAAGTCACGGATTGGAAGCATTAGAAGAGGCAACTATAGCTATGATGGAGCAGGTGCCAATACATTCGTGAGGTGATCCTGCCATTCATGAGGTGATCCTGCCATTGATTTTCGTGGTGTGTCCTTCAGAGACTTCTGAAGAGAAGATAGTTTCACAGCTATTTCACAGTATTGTTTCAGGCTTCTTGATATATGAATTGTTAGTGTGTTCATGGCAATATTCGGTTTGTCAATAATCATTTTTCATAAGTAATGCAAATCAGAATTTCCATAAATTATTATGCATATCACTTCTTTATTCCGTTTTAAAATCCCAAGAGAGAAAATAAAGCTGTTTTAACAGAGCACAGTATTGATGGCAATACTCAGATCACAGAATTAATAATGTATACTAAGCCTGACCTTCCTATGTTTGAAATGAATACAAGACAAAACACAGTGGGATCCCCCATGATATTAATTAATGACCAGCTTGAGTGTATTAAATCTGACTTAAAGCGGAATTCCTGATTATAAGGGTTTCCAAAGCTAGAGCTGGCTGTAAGGGAATCTGGAGTTCCTTTTCTGCTAATTGTCAATTAAGAATTGATAGTGACTCCTGGCACATGGAAAAGGACTGATCTTTCCGTGGCCAGGAGCTGGACTTGGTTATCTCCTTATTCTAGCCCTGATTCTAGCCAGCAAAGAGCCAGTCCTTCAGGGAGCTCGGACAGCTCCTCCCTAAGCGGGTCCTGTTTGAGGCTAAAAGTGATGTCTTGTTTTAAACACCCAGGCTGTGCTGCCTACATTGTGGGAGATTTCAGTACTTAGGAGTGTCACTGTCTAGATGCCCAGGGCAAAAGTTCTGTGCAGAAATGCAGAGCACAAGCGAAAGAATTGACTTCCTTTTGCTCTAGAAAATAAATTGTGGCATTGGATTAATGGAATAAATTCTATGCCATATGAATTTAAACTGCCATTTCATTTAGGAAGAGATCATGTCATTCACAACAGCTCAACTCCTGCAACACTGAAGTTTGTGAAATTGCCAAGTAAAGAGTGAATCAGAAATATGTTTTTTAAAATATGCAGTGGTCCAGGGGTGGGCAAACTTTTTGACTCAAGGGCTACAATGGGTTCTTAAACTGGACCGGAGGGCCGGAACAAAAGCATGGATGGAGTGTTTGTGTGAACTAATATAAATTCAAAGTAAAGGAGCGGAGGGGAGAGCAAGAGAACCGGATAGAACAGCCGGATCCGGCCCGCGGGCCGTAGTTTGCCCAAGGCTGGGTTAGACAGATCTTTGATAACAGTGCATTGTACAAGCTAACCACCAGTAGGGACATGGTGAAGAATGGCTCAAGTGCCCAACTGGTCAGGAAACTTAAAGTTTTCTGTGTGTGTGTGTGTGTGTGTGTGTGTGTGTGTGTGTGTGTGTGTGTGGAGGGGGGGGATGCATATGCATTGTTTGTTATTGTTTTATCCCCAAAGGGGAAATTCCCAGACATTGGTGATTTGAAATCTTTAAGTTGAGCTTATGTCTGAATCCCGAGTCAGGACTTGGGGCAGGTACTAGAACCAGCTTTATCCCAAGTCCTTGGGAAAGATAGACCAGCGTTTTCTCAAGAATGACTACATAGTTAAATTGCCTGGGAACTTTAAAAAATTCCACTGGCCACTATCTGGGGTTAAACATACTAGGCATCGGTATGTGTTTTTTTTAAAATATATTTTATTGATATTTCACAGAGAGGAAGGGAGAGGGATAGAGAGCTAGAAACATCGATGAGAGAGAAACATCGATCAGCTGCCTCCTGCACACCCCCCACTGGGGATGTGACCGCAACCAAGGTACATGCCCTTGACCGGAATCGAACCTGGGACCCTTCAGTCCCCAGGCCGACGCTCTATCCACTGAGCCAAACCGGTTTCGGCGGCATCGGTATGTTTTTAAATATTTTCCAGGTGATTTCGATATGTAGCCAATTTGAAAACCCTAAGCCAAACCCTGGCTCAGACACACATTGAATGAGATGCATTTTATCTGCCTAGCCTATGCCTAAACCCGAATACTGAAATGAACACTGGGATCCAATAGTTGGACACCACTTGTCATTTGTCCTGTACCGTTGGTCATTTACTTGGCCTCCACATACTGCTTGTTCACTTTGATTGAGGAGATGAGCTAACTTTGGCAGCATGTAGTATTCTTGATATAAATTTTTGAAAACTGGTATTTAAAAATCTCAGCAATTAATTCTAATTGGACGATGGTTTTACTCATTAAGATTTTCCCGGTTTTGTTCCTTTTTGGAATCTGGTACTTATCTAGTTGACAAAACTATTATCATTCCTTGAATATGTAGTTTGCTAAAAATACCTGAAAACCCCTTGTAAAAAATGACAAGGACACCAGACATTTCTCTAGTGTGATTTCACCAAACTTCTCCTGATCACCAAGGATCTGCAAGTCCCCCTTGGCTTTGTGTGTGGGCAGCGGCAAAGACCAGCCTTCACCTGTCACCTACAGGCGGCCCTTAGAAACCAGCAGGCCTTCTCTCTGCCCCTGAGCTCTCCTGAGTGGTGGGGGACGGTGAGGCTCACAGCCATGGCCCTTGGGCTTGCAGCCCACAGCAGACAAAGCTGAAAGACTTGTCTGTCACTAGGACAAGTGTGACTGGACTCCTGTCCCTCTCTATCTACTTGGATCCTCATTTCAAAAGAAGCTTTTTGAAGCGGCCCTTTTATGGGGGGAGGAGAGGACGTGAGGCTGAAAGCTGCTGATTGTCCGGGTGACTGAGCCCATTGAGGTGAGGCTCTTGAGAGACAGCAGCCGAGCCCAGGAGCATGTGGGGAGGACGCAGGGTGCGCCGGGGCAAGCCCGACGGGGCAGCCTCTGATTTCACATGCTTGTAAATCACTCACATAATCACGAGCAGCGAAAGTGGGGTTGGTGTCCTGCTTTTCTGAAGTTAGTCAGAGACCTAACCTTTCACATTTCCCTCTGTCTTTAGCTTGCGATCTTATGAGATGTTAGTGTATTTTTGCGAAAGTGAAATGAATCAGAGCCTAAGGTAGAAGCAATTTACTTTCTAAAGTAGTATTGAGCACGTAGCACGCTCACCTATACGTAAGGCGATACTGGGCCAGGTATCAAGTGCTTCCTTGGGAAAATTGTTACAGGTCTGGGGTGTGCTCCGTTAACAGAAAGCAGCAAGGTATATGTGGTAAACGTTACAAGAGAAGAATCACCATTTGGGAGCGTGAAAAGTTTTTGACCTATCAAATTACTGCATTTGAAGTTGT
The DNA here is from genome assembly GCF_963455305.1 of Plecotus auritus. Taxonomy (NCBI): domain Eukaryota; kingdom Metazoa; phylum Chordata; class Mammalia; order Chiroptera; family Vespertilionidae; genus Plecotus; species Plecotus auritus. Next base: position 54,848,817 of record NC_137773.1, read on the forward strand.
TAAACCTCATCTAAAAGAGAATTGCTATAGTGCTGGAAATAACCATTAGGTAAATTCATTCCCAAATTGGTCTACCACTTTTAATTGAGTAGTCTTCCCCCAAATAAAAATTTTTCAATGTCTTCTCTTTTTTTTGCACTTTAAAATTCTGGTTCCAAACCATTAAATTAAAATGTAGACAAAATATAGATCTACAAGTAAAAATTTTTAATACACCTATTTTTTATATCAAGGTAGTAATGATATAGTATTAAACTCAGGTATATGTTATTGAGTATTGCTGACACTTTACATAAAAATGTCCTGTACTCTGTGAAAAATGTTTTCAATTTTAAATCAGTTTTTATTTTAAATCTACTTGAATGTCCACAGAGAAAAGCAAAAATTCTCTTTGTGATGTGAAATAATCTCAGTGTAATCTTCTGTTTAGTTATGTCAGTTTTCATTTCCGGTTTTCTTATTTCTTTATTGTGGCCTTGGCAATTCTAGTGATAAAACAGTTTTATAACTATGATTGTGCATATATGTGGTGTATGCCAGTGTAATAAGCCAGCTTAATCTATAATTTATTTTCCAACGTGCATCCTCTTTTACTGAAGCGATGTACACAATGTCCCTCCAGTTGAGTAAAGAAAGGCCTGCTTTCTCCCACATAAGCCACCTAAGTCACAGCTGAGGTGAGGGAAGTTTTTACATTCATGTCTTCACATTTATCTAAGATTTGAAGGACAGAGGAAATAGTCTATAAATCTGACAAGCCCTGTGGTAATCATTTTAAAAAAGTGAAAAACCAAGAAATCTGGACCCTGAGATGGTTCTCTGCCACCTTAAAAAACAGCAACAAACAAACATCTGATTGAACCTGGCAGCCACCATCTCACTGTATGTGACCACAAAGAGAAAGAGACCTGTTGATGATATGAGTTGTTTTCCTTTCCAGTAACTATTTTATTTAATGAAAAGGAAATAACAGGCATCACAAAACTGTCTCTAAACTGTAGAAGGCAGCACAGCCCTCCCTTTCAGAAACATTCAATAGCTTTTCTTTCCCAATGCTACAGTCTCCAAGCAAGACATCTTGTTAGCAAGACACCCTTGTCTTCCTTCTTACTCATCATAACCATTTTTTGAGCATTTACTTTGCTAAGCTGTTACATAGGTCACATCTGTAATCCTTACAGTAAACACGTGAGGCAGGTATAAATAGCCCATTTCACAGATGAAGAGCCTGAGGCCCAGAAGATAAGTCAACTCCCCAAGATAACACAGCTAGTAAGTTACCAAGGCTGATTTCCAAGGCAGTTGTCTGAGGCCATGCTCACACTACAGACTCTGCTGCTACCAGCCTTCCATCAGCAGCACTGCATAGGGCAGATTCAGGAGCACGTTTCAGAAGCAGAGATTGGACTGTTGGTGTTAGCATGCTCAGGACAATGAGGAGGCTGAGGACATGGGTTCCAGACTGCGTTCCAGGCACTGCATCAACACGAGGGGCTGGTGTGTGTGTGTGTGTGTGTGTGTGTGTGTGTGTGTGTGTGTGTGTGTGTGTGTTTTGTGGCTCTAGGCAAGTTATTTAACCTCTCTAGGCTTAGTTTCTTCATGTGTAGAATGGAGATAATAAAAGGTTTTACCTAACACTTTACATGCAAGACCTCACACGAGTCTATAAACATTAGCTGTTATCATCCATCTTACTAACATGAAAAGGAGGGGAAGGAAAGGAGAATGAGTCAGCTCCGTGAATGACCCACTCACAAGTTCCAGTGGCCACTGTGAACGACACCCTCCTGGTAGCAACAATTTGGGATTGAATAATAACGTATGGAATTTCTGTGACGATGTTAGCATTTGCACCAAAACTATATGGCAATCCCACGGAAACAATGTTAAATTGATGGATGGCTGTGCGTTTTCTTTAATTCAAAAAGATAAATCTAGAATAGATTTGTATTTGAATGCATCACTAGAGAAAGGCAACACCTCTGTTTTCCCAGCATCACCTTTCCACATTAAGTGTAGAGCATTGCAATCTACCTTATTCAGCCAAAGCCCCGGGTCCTGGAGTTTGTCAGAGCGCATGCCTAACGATGATGAAGCACACACCAGCTGACCCGGGAGTCTGGCAGCAACCTTTCATCAGAACTTCCTTGCTTTCAGAGTAGTTTTTCTAAACCTGGATATTATAATAATGTATGTCTTTTTGTGTGTTTATTTTGGAACACGGTTTGTGTTGATCTGCCCTAGAGTTAATAAATTGTGGGATTTGCAAAGGAAATATACTGGGACTGAAAACTAAGAAGGCACGTATTTTTGCCCGCTAGCAATGACTGCTCAAAGCCCAGATTTAGAACCTCGGGGTCTGGGGAGGGGGCAGTTGGGCAAGCTGCTGTAAAATTAACATGTAATGTCATGATATGGAGAGTGTACTACTCAAACAACAAACAATTTTTTTTTTTTTTTTAAAAAAAAAAGCAGATCAGCAAAATGTTCCAGGAAGTCAGGGAAGGGAAACTTTAAAAGTTTCTAAGTTAAACAACAGTGACAACAAACATCACTTAATGTGTCCGTGGAATGTGCTGAAGATCAGATCTAAGGATATATACGTGGAATGACCTCAGCTACCTCCTTCCCAGAGCCCAGCCTACAACAGACACTTTTCCTGTCACATTAGCTCAGTATTTTATAGAAAATTTCCTGAATCTGCAGGCATGTCTGCCCTTAGGTTTGTCTCTACCTTTCTATGAGCGATTTGGGGAGCTTACGTAGCATTTTGCTTTTACCGGGCTTCTTTCATTTTTATATTTATATAATAAATATATAGATTTAATTATACAATATATAATATTTATCTATTGTAAATATGTCAATTACTACAATGTATTTTAATCTATGTGTTGGTAGTATTTATCCATTAACATTTAGTTAAAGTCTATAAAGTCTGTGATTATGTTGAACTATCCTAATGGCAAGGGGGCCAGAACTAGGGACATATCTGAAGTGTTTTTTAAAACTGGATCACTGCCTAGAAATTAAAATCAACTTTGGACTCTTCAGTCAAACTGTGCTTTGGAAAATAAGGTGCAATTTATCAAGACCATTCTGTAATATGTTATAATGAGAAAAGCTTGAGAAAATCTTTTTCTAAATCGCCTAATTTTCTATCCTAGCGTGACTTTGTGATACCAGGTGACAATGCATATGGTCACAGTGGCTCTCAGGAATTACCACCAAAAGGGAGGTAAAATTTGAATCAATTAGAGCGGGGGTGGGGAACATCTGGCCTGTGGGCCGTATAAGGTCTGCAAAACGATTTGGTCTGGCCCTACCAAGGCATTAGGGGTGAGTTAATGAAATGTTTGACCAGATCTAGCAGGCTAAATTTTAAGTTGATCATTTTGTATGGCCTGCAAATGATGTTATAAATATCCAAATGGCCCTTGGTAGAAAAAAGGTTCCCACCCCTGCAAGTAAATTTCCTTTTTATTCTATCCAGGCATGTCATATACAATTTCAATTTACATTTTAAAATATTGTGTAATTCCACAAGCCTGAACTCCAAATCATGGAATATCTGTAAAAAGATATCATTATTTGTTTAAGATAAAATATAAGTTCATTATTCTACCATACATATATGTGGTAGGACAAGAACAGAAAAGAACAATAATGAATTTGGTCTAAATTAATTCCGTCATTGCTAGCAGTTGAAATTATTTAATTCAATCATAGAATTGAACCCAATAAATGGAAGCTAATACAGAAATAAAACACTATGACAAAGGATCTTAAAGGTTTGTATACTGCCACAAAATTTTTGAGAAAGAAACATTCTTTTCAACTATTCAAAGATCAAATATTCTGGCTCTCTCTTTAAGAGCAGCTAAATTGTTTGCCTTTAAAAAAATTCTAATAAGTTGTTTCTAAACCAGCCTCTTATCCTAAAGCACCTTTGATCCAAATGGATCACAATCTTAAATAAAGTGACATCTGTCCCTAGGCTATTTCTAGATAGGGAAAACACATCTGCTCTAAGAACCCTTAGCCAACAGTTTGAAACTATTCAGAAGAATTCCTTTAAAAAAAAAGAAAAAAAGGGAAAAAATTGAGTACCCAGTGTGAAGGGAGGATGCTTGAGGTTGGGAAAAAAGAAATTAGGAAAGCACTAGTCTTAAGAGGATAAAAAGATAAGCAAATTTAATTCCCATTAAATGTTTAGCCTTTCTCTGAAAGGTTTGGTGATGAGGCTCCCGCAGTGAAGACGTCTTTGTGGATGGATGTGAACACACCTGTTCAGGAAAAGTGAAACAAAACCTGAACTGACTTCCCGCCACACACAGGTCACCAAACATCTGTCATAAGTTATCAATTACTAGCCTCGACTGAACTCAAGTCTGTGACCTGAGGTTGAAAAAGCCACATAGCTCATTCTCTCTCCTATGCAGCCTGTGGTTTTTCCCTGTACCACCATTAAAGCTTCTGTTTAAATCTCCAGGGGTCTGAAGATCAGATTGACCCCATGACATTAATAATGTATTTACGCCCGGGGTTGCTATGAACATTACCCGGGGGCTGATCTTAGTACGGATTCTGTGACTTGCAGTAATGTGGCTAGCTCCAAAAACATTTACCTAATAGTTAGCATAGTTCCTTAATTGCATGAGTTTCTTAATTGCAACCTAGAGACAATGTGCCTTTGTGAGTGTGTGTGTGGAGGGGGTGGGTATGTGTGTTAAGATTTGGCTTTGATTAAATATCAATACATATAACACCTCTGCACATAAATAAACTAACAAAAAACTGCTGAGGTGAGCTTCTTCCCTTGTAAATAATTAATTAGAGGTACCACTGAGTAAAACTTTTGGTGACAGCATCAGCTGTCAACACCTTTGATCCTAAAGTGTCACATTCCTGAAATATCACCTCAGTTGGAGAACTAGCCACTGCCTGGCCATAGCACGCATCCATGCCTGCACCAGGACACCAGTTCTGCCCGTCGTTGAATGACTTGGAGCAATTCGCTTAACTTTCTGGGATCTCTGAAGCCTCATCTTTGAAGTCTAGGCTAAAGGACACCTTAGGTCCTTCCTAGATCTAAAATTCTGTGAAGCCCTAACCGGTTTGGCTCAGTGGATAGAGCATCGGCCTGCGGACTGAAGGGTCCCAGGTTCGATTCTGGTCAAGGGCATGTACCTTGGTTGCGGGCACATCCCCAGTGGGGGGTGTGTGCGGGAGGCAGCTGATCGATGTTTCTCTCTCATCGATGTTTCTAATTCTCTATCCCTCTCCCTTCCTCTCTGTAAAAAATCAATAAAAAATATTTAAAAATAAAAAAATAAAATAAAATTTTGTGAAAATAGAAAGCAGTGCGAGAAAGAGGAGTGCAAGTGGCCAGTGTGGCTCTGGTGTGGGAAGTCCATGCTTGCCCAGGTTCAGGTTGCTGCTTACTCTGCTTTATGCTGACTCCCCGCCCCCTTCCCTTTCCACCCCCCTCCCCCCGCCCCCTGCCTAGGTTCAGATACAGAAACCCAATCAGAGCCCACTGGGCACCCCACCTTCCTGGCAAATAGGTTCACTGTCCATTCTGTATGGTCACCATTGCTCCAATTACACTTCTAAAAGCAGAGAAACTCAGCATAAGCAAGACTTCAGGTTTTCAGTTAACGGCAGGAGAATGTCTTTAATGTGCAGGGATTACAGGGTTGTAAGTTTTCAAACCAAGTTTGAAGGTGAAGATATACCATGACCTTGAAGTGGGCAGTGCTTGGCGCGCTGGGGAGGAAACCAGTGTGAAGCTGAGTGAGGGGAGAGGACAGGAGTGGTAGGAGGTGAGAGCACGGAGTTGAGCACCGGTTTGCCGGGTGGGTGCGGGAAGTGGACATCAGATAGTGGAGGGTCTTTGGCTTTTCCTCTGAGTGAAATGAGGAATCCTGGGCGGATTCTGAATGGAAGAGTGACATGATCTGACAAACTTTTAAACAAGGGAACAGCAGCCTTGTTGAGAGTAGACTAGGAGGGGCAGGAGTAGGAGCATATGGTGGGAGAATACTGACTCCTGGCACTAGTGCTGCCCAAATATACTGTGCCCCTGGGCCAGTCACTGCCCACTGGAGCCTTAGTGCTTCATCGTCAAACGAGAGAATTTATAATAGCTGGGGCTCCTTTCTATTCCAATGTTCAGTGGGTCAATAATTGGAGGAATACTTAGAAATTGACCCTATTACATGTAAGCATTGTGTACACATGGTGTTTACTGAATTTATACTTCTTCCCCATAGTTTTAAAACACAAATTTTAAAACAGTACATTAGCAACACGGGACATTTGATGGGTTCTGGTGGAAAGTTTTAAATTACAGGAGAATAGCAACTGTGGTAATGTAAAGAAGAGGGCTCGCTCTGTGCCAGTTGTAAATGATAATTCGTGAAAAGGGTAACCACAACTAAAGACAGTGTGTACACACATGTTCCTCCTTGGGGAAATGCACATTTAAATAGCAAAAGGAGGTCAGATGTTTATTTTTAAGAGGATAATTATATTTGGATTTAGCATAGAAGAGGCCAAATCAGGTATCTTGAAGTCAGAGAGGACTAAAATTGACGATGGAATAAAAACTAGGGACCTTTGACAAAGAGGACAAGCAAATGCTGTAGGGAATTTCTAACTCCTTAAATTATAAAATAATGACCTGAGTTATAAAGTACCCATAATTCACTCTCAAGAGTAGAAATTCCCGATATGTAACCTCAGTGAGTTTCTTTCTCCTTTATTGTTGGCCATTGAACCTCATGTAGCTAGTCAATCTTCCAGGCTGTAAATTGAGCTGTGGGGGAGGGGGGAAGGGAGAGGGAGGAGGTGGTGGGGAAGGAGCTGTCTGCTTTTCTACCTGCATGTGAATCTACAAAAGCTGATGTGATTGTGGACAGAGTAAACTAGATGTGAACAACTGAAAAGGGAGGGAGGGGAATGCTTGATCATCTCACTTGCACATGTAAGGATTTCAGTGTTGTTTCCTAGGGAGAAATCTCGTGGTGCCAATTAACCTAACTTATTCCAAAACAATTCTCTGTTTGGAAAGAATAATTTTCATTGTGGGTGTTCCTGGAAATTGTATGCCTCCTCCCCTGTTATTACTGAGATGTGTGCTTTGCAATTGAACGTCTCGTTTCCACGCGCTGCGTAGATTCAAGCTGTATCCCACACACAGTGGCAGGTAATCTATTTTAATTTTGTTCAGTGCACACATATTTTAACCTTTAGTAATTTTTTTAAATGTGGAAAAACCATCTCTACCTAATATTAAAGCCAAATATTTCATGTCAAAATTATCAAAAACACTAAAAAGCAGGAGATTTGTTTTAATCAGGAAATAGCTTTTCTTGCAAAATGTTTAAAGTATGTTAACTTTCTTGGCTTCAGTGGCATCTTCCTTTTTCTTTGAAATACTGTGAATGCACTTTCCCTCCAGTGTGAGCACAAACTGGTCTAGGAGAGATTGAAAAGGATTTAACTGACTTGGTAATAAATACATTCTCCATTTTATTAGGCTGTTTTTGCTAGTTGGATTTCTAGAGTATTTAAAAAAAAACACACAAAACAAATAAATCAATTAACCAATGTTCATTTAAGATTTAATTTGGTGAATAGAATATATGTGCTTTTCATTGGGTCACGCATCTTTTTTTAAGTCTGAAACCACCACACACCAAGAATTTAATTCTGACAGACATTTGTTCTCAGCATAAATACTCTTAGGGCCAATAGTTGTCCCCACTTAATCATGCTTCTTAAAAGTGAATTCCAGAAGACTTGAGGCTCCAAATGACCCCTGATAAGGTGAGTTGTCAGTAAATTACTTTTATGATGTGCCCTAGGGAAGCAGGCCTGCTAGAAACTTGGTAGGAAGCTGGCCCCCTTTTGCCTATAGGGGGATGACCTTTGACTTTATCTAACCTTTGCATTTCTAATTCTACATTTCTGGGAGGCATTTAGTCACATGGCTGGATATCATATTAAAAGAGAGACATCTCCTGTGCCCACAAGATAGTGTTAACCACACCTTTGTTGTGAAAACTCCCAGATGAAGCATGCCAGTAAGCTTCTTATTTCCACAATTTAATTTTAAATACCAAACATTTATGAGTTGAAATAGAAATGAGTTCAAAATGGATTCATAGTCAAATTATGATTGTCTTGAGTGCCATTTGGAAAGCGTAGTAGAAAACATAATCCCAGTAATTCTGCTAATTTGAATTCATTGTGGCACTTGAAAATTTATAGGAGACATTAAAGATGAATAATGATATTGCATCAGAGTAAATTTATTTTTTCACAAAATATTTAGTTATTGAAAAAAGGTTTTGTCAATTCTTTTTTTTTGTTGTCAATTCTTATGTTGTGTCATTATGAGAAAGGTTTTATTGTGCTATTTGGGGATAGTAATGTACATCAAAATGATCAAACAGAGGAATTTTTATCAGTTTTGGGTGAAAAAGATATACCTGTATTTGGCTATATTAGACTGAAAACATTGGGAGGTAATGCTTTTTACAGGATATAAAATACAAAGTGATCGCCTTGGCTGGTGTGGCTCAGTTGGTTGGGTGTCCTCCCAGGAACCTAAAGGTTGCTGGAACCCAAAACCCGGTCAGGGCACATGGCCAGGTTTCAGGCTCGATCCCTGGTAGGGGGCATGCAGAAGGCAGCCGATCGATGTTATGCTCTCAGATCAATGTTTCTCTCTTCTCACTTCCTCTCTCCCTAAAAATCAATAAACTATTCTTTTAAAAAAATACAAAAAAACAACAACAAAGTGATCATTAATTTTTCATTAATGGCCAGGGGGCCCAATTTAGGTAGACCTAGATGTCTATGTTTTAGTTCCATGAATGTCTAATTTTTCTTCTTTTACCATTAGTTTTGGATAACATTTAATGGGCCAGTATTTTTAATTCTTCCCTAAAGAAAAGTATTTCATTGCTCAGTTTTATTGTCTATAAGTGGTATTATATGATTTTTCATTATTTATATATATTTACATATTCACATACATATATAATAGAACACTGGGTGGTTGAATGAAATATTACTAAAGATAAACTTTTCAAAAAAAATTACACACCTAATTTTTAATCAGACAATGTTTAGGTATATAAGTGCATAGACTAAATGTGGAATATTTCCATAATCTCTTTGATTTATATTTCATGTTGTAGCATAAGCAAAGTCAAGCGGCGAGAGCTTTGGATTTGATATCAACCCTTTGAGGAGATCAGCAATAAGCAGTCATAGACACAATTAATGTTAACTTCAGTAATTTTTTAGTGGGAAAGGAAAGAGATCAGCACATTCTTTCCTGTAAACCAAAGGATCTGGCTCAAGAGTGTATATAAACAAGATGTAAGTTTTAAATATAGCTTAAATGCCACCCAGGAGTGAAACTCAATGGTAGAAGAGTTGTCAACAGACAGAGAACAGGTTTTAAATGATGGAGGAAATATTAAACTGATGACACTAATGTGAGGAGTACATAGGCATCAGCCCAGAATGTCCTCTTCCCCCGACCCCACCCCCAGTTGTTTATCTTTGGATCTGGAAGATGTCATAGTAACACAGAATGTAGCCATAACTCATTGATAACCCTAGAAGATTTTACTTGAAAAAAATGGCAGTCAAACTGACTATTTTGAAACACATTTGAAAACAATAATTAGAATAAAATAGATGAGACATTAAGACACTAATATTCAACCTATCCTACGATGTTTGCTTATTTTAATCCTACCAAAAGCATTTCTGTCCTCATGCCTGACACTGCTGAGATATGTCTCTGATTTTTGTTTGTGTGTTTGTTTTGTCAAAAATTCTGATAGTTTTAACTACTATAGCCTGTTCCATGGCATCATTGTTTAGAGACTTGCTGTTTAGTTACCATTAAACAAGGACTAGGAGACACATTCATCATATGTGTTAGGTACTAAACAGGGCCCATCTCTGGAACCCAACCCAAAACACAGGACCTGGACTGTGGAAGGTAGTTCCCCAGGAATGCACAGTGGGCAGGATAAGCAACAGGGAGAGAAACCAGATTAAATGACCTGGTACATGCTATAATCAAAGCTAAGTATAAGCAAAGACTGCGAGAGCCCAATGGGAAGAGCAGGTAACTCCATCCACCTGAGGATGGGGCACCTCACGTAGGGAATGACTGCTAAAGGGGATGGGCAGAAAAGAGGGAAGAACCTTTCTTGTAGGAAACATCATGAAAGGATTGAGATCAGGCTAGACATGTAACCTGAGTCAAGAGACAGTACCCAGAAAGGGTCTTATACCCTCAGCTAGAGATTCTGGGTCTCCATCTACAGGAGACAACGAGGACAGTTATGGCCAGCGCCCCTGCAATGTGTTAGGCTCCTGGGGTACCAGTGGTTTCTTCAGGCTATTGTGACTGCCCTACTTCTCCTGTGAGGGGTTTTGGGAGCTTCTCCTGGTCTGTAGGGCAAGGCAGCTTAAGAACTGAATCTAGAAAGAATTGAAAAATGAATGCAAGGAGAGAGAAGATCCTCAGAAAAACAGAAACTCAATTCAAATGGGCTTAATCAAAAGACAAAACAAAACAACTCTTGGCTTGGCTTTCCCTGTCCTGGCTTCACTTTCCCCTGTGTTGGCTTCAATCTTGGGCAGGCTTTCTTCCTGTGGCACAAACTGTAGCAGCTCCAGCTCACATCCTACCAATTTAGCAAACCCAGAGGAGCAAGAGCTGTTTTTCCCTATGAGTCCCAACAGAAGTCACAGAACCGATGCCACTCGTGGGTTTCAGAACATGTGCTCCCATGATTAGCCTGGGTATGTGCCCTTCTCTGCAGCCACAGGCAGTGATCAGCATAGTCTAAGCAATTTTCAACCGGTATGCCATAGGAATTAAAAAAAAAAATTGACAACAGCCAACACAATAATGTCCATCTGGTATGAATGAATCAAAATTATACTTTTTTTTGGCAGGTCAGCAAAAAATATAAAATATTTTTTGGTGTGCTGCAGAATTTTAGTCATTAGTTTATGTATGCCATGAGAGGAAAATGTTGAAAATCGCTGGTATAAAGCACAGAAGTTTGAAAAGAAAATCAGCATGCTGTTACCAGCAGACTTTCACTACTCCTTGGACAAACATGATTCCTTTAAATTGGAGTCCAGGCTCTTACTATTCAATCCTGCCTTCCTGCCTCCCCATGCTTCTTACTACTGGACTTCACTCTGTGACACACTTTAGGAATACTCAGTGTCATAGAGCAACCCAACTAAAGCTTTCTGCTGGTACAATATACCTGATCGGATGGTACTTTATTTTTTTTTTATTTTTTTATTAAGGTCTTATATGTGTACATATCTTACCATTGCCCCCCCCACCCCACTCCCATACATGCCCTCACCCCCCAATGTTTTGCATCCGTTGGTTACTCTTATATGCATGCATATAAATCCTTCAGTTGATCTCTTATTTCCCCCACCTCTCCCTAACCTTCCCGCTGTATTTTGACAGTCTGTTTGATGCTTTACTGCCTCTGTATCTATCTTTTTGTTCATCAGTTTATAATGTTTTTTATTCTCCACAAATGAGTGAGATCATGTGGTATTTTTCTTTCATTGACTGGCTTATTTCACTTAGCATAATGTTCTCCAATTCCATCCAGGTTGCTACAAATGGTAAGAATTCCTTCTTTTTATGGCAGCATAGTATTCCATTGTGTAGATTAACCATAGTTTTCTGATCCAGTCATCTGCTGACGGGCACCTAGGCAGTTTCCAAATCTTAGCTATTGTAAATTGTGCTGTTATGAACATAGGGGTGCATATATCCTTTCTGATTGGTGTTTCTAGTTTCTTAGGATATATTCTTAGGAGTGGGATTACTGGGTCAAATGGGAGTTCCATTTTCAGTTTTTTGAGGAAACTCCATACTGTTCTCCACAGTGGCTGCACCAGTCTGCATTCCCACCAGCAGTGCACGAGGGTTCCTTTTTCTCCACATCCTCGCCAACACTTGTCGTTTGTTGATTTGTTGATGATAGCCATTCTGACAGGTGTGAGATGGTATCGCATTGTCGTTTTGATTTGCATCTCTCGGATAATTAGTGACTTTGAGCATGTTTTCATGTGTCTCTTGGCCTTCCTTCTGTCTTCTTTCGAAAAGATTCTATTTAGGTCCGTTGCCCATTTTTTTATTGGATCATTTATCTTCCTTTTATTAAGTTGCATAAGCTGCCTGTAGATGTTGGAGATTAAACCTTTATCAGTGATAATATTACTTTCTTGATGTCCACATAATACTAGTTTCTTGCTTATGTCTACTTTCATTTTTAAGACTTGTAGACCAATATACCTATATTTGATGTACCAATAAAATATGCACCAGGAAGCATTGCTGAATCACCAGAAGCAATGGAATCAAAAAGACTGACTTAATAACTTCTAAGTTGCAGAAAATGACTCAACTCACCCCCCCCCAAAAAAAAGTAGGTGAGGCCCTGAAAAAAACACATCTATACAACCCCAGTCCTCTCTTTACTTTGAAAGGCTTTTGTAAAGTTTCTATTTCAATCACATCCATTAATCATACTAATTAGTGAGTACTGTCAAGTTTGTATCCAAACCTATAAGAACACCCGAAGTGTATACGGGTCTGCCTGCAAATGCTTAAATAGAGAATAGAAAGCATTTAATGATAAAGTTTTTTATTTTTGAAACATATAATTTGGGAATATTTTGAACCTATGTTTCTATAGTTCACAGTTTCTTTCCAATGATGTTGAGTTCCATTATGTATAATCTAACTAACGTTGGTAAATGAGTATGAAATGTTTTTAACTTGTCTTTTATCATACTAGTGTGATTAATGTGCTGTAGACTAAAGAGTAATATTGCCATGTTTTACACTTCAAATACTCATTCACATAAGCCTTTTAGTATGCCATTGCTAAGTATTTAATATGGATATTAAAATCTGTTCTTATTTATTCCCTTAAATGAAAGCAAAAGTCTAAAAAGCACAAATTCTGACCCTATCCAAGAATGTGTGTAATTTTATCTCAGTTAGGAAAATTTTTAGTCAATTATTTTCTCATTAAAGCCTTTGTCACATTTAAACATATTCTTTGAATTAATGCTAACTATATGTAATAAGCAGTCAAAAATAAAAAAATAATTTCCTTTTAATGGAAAAAAAGCTAGCTTATGTCTTATGTCTGAGTTTTAAGTAGGAATGATGTTACCTATATATATGACAGACTTCCCTGTTAGTCCTCTCTGCTTGAAAGCGTGCCTATGTACTCATGATCCCTCACTAAACAAAGTCCTTGTTTTCCTTAGCATATATTACACCATTGTCTGTCACAGCCATTCCTTCTAAAAGCAATGTGTAATGTATTCGTGTAGAAAGTTGAAATGATTTGACCCTTCTGCTTTTTGTTACCACACTGGCCCCTTGTCAGAGTATTCTTTCTGCCACCTGATTATGTCCATTGATGGGAAGCATTTTCCTTTGAAACTGGCTTTTCACTCATGGAAGATCTAGGTAGGGATCCAGGCAGAGGATTGCAAACCAGAAGACAGTAATAAAGATTCATACTGTTGGATCAGAAAGCCTACAGAGCTGTGGAATCCAGCTCAGAAACAATCTGTTTTCCGAAGGTGTCTGTGTAGTAGCACACTGACTGTCTGCCTTGTGCTTTGTAGATCTGCAAGAATAATATGGCTCAGCCCACATGGGGGAGATGCTGTAGGTGTGCCATTCATTCATTGATGGATTTGTTCATCAAGCTAATGTTTAATAGGACTTCTAACTGAGCCAGAGAAACTGGGAAAAGTCCAGAAATTCTGTCTCTATCGTGTTGATGGATTACAGTGAATTAAACTGTAAACAGATAGAGATTTACAGTGTTAGAAAGATGGAGGGAATTAGGGCATTTGGGTTAGTGTCTCAGGGTTACTTTCTAGGCAGGTTCAAATACTTCCCCATTCACTTGTTCCCTTATTTGGCATGAGGCCTTCTCATTGTTCCCAGTGTTGACATACAATAAAGTGAATAAACTTACCATTTATCCGTACAGGGAATGGGGAGCTTTTATTAACTGAATATTTTTATTAACTAATAATTGAAAAGATACACCGTGAAAAATACCAATTTTCAAAGAACGTACTTGAAATTTTCATGAAAACAGTACCAAACACTATTTATCCTTAGATGCAAACTTTTGAGATATTGTAGTATGCAGGTCATCATTAGAAATATTTTGAGTTTGCCATCCCTCACCATCCTTTACATGAAACCCTTAAGACTAGGTAAGTTTTAGAATTTGGGGATTTTCAGGTTTATACTAAGTCAATCTGGTTCACATAGGATGTATTACCTGACAACCCTGGTGGTATCTGGGATAGCACATCATAATATTATTATTAATATTAATATATCTGCAGAAAAATATCTGAATAGTCAAATTGAGTAGAATAAATAAAGACCTTAAACTGCTTCACAACAGTTCAGGTCTAGTTTTTCTGGCAATTAAATTTGCACTAAACTTGTTATTAAACAGCCTTTCAAAGCTTTTGGGGCTCAGAATTGCGTAGGAGAGGTTGTGGACTGCTTAGATCCCAGCGCTGTGCTTCAGCAACTCACTTGTCTGGCCATCAGTTCAATATCAACTTTTAGGGACAGAGCTGGGAAAGCAAAATTAAGCAAAAACAGCTCCTGAGCTTCAAAGAAAATAGCTGTCACTAAGTGCTTTAGTCACAAAATCATACAACTTTTAGAAGTCAAAGGGACCCCTGGAGTCACTACAGTCGAGGAAATTAAAGCCGGCAGAGGCGAGATCATCTGAGGTGGGTCAGCCACACAGAGAGAGCCATACTGACATGGAATGCTATGTAAAATTCATCTTCCTTATTTAACACGCCTGATGTTTTGCTATAGGTTCTCCCAGCATGTTCATGTTTCTGAGCAACAGTGAACAGTGGCTTAGAAACATGGGAAGAGATAGAGGGGACTCTCAATGCTGCTTTTCTGAGAAGTGGAAACTGATAGCAGGGTGAGAAGCAGCAGATTTGCATGGAGAACAAACTTCATGCTGTAACCTACCCGAGGGCTAGACAGTGCGACTAATGGATTCGCGGCAGGGTGACAGTACCTGTCGGTTGTTCAGATGCTCTTAATCAAAGGAGACCCAGTGTTTTTCCATGAACATAAAGGGAAGGTCTATGTGGCACTGCTTGTTGCCAAGCTATTCACCCTGGGTGAAACTTATTTCTTTCAAGACGCCCCCAAGTATCAAAAAGAAGAGCAGTCTCCACTGCTCAATGATATTTCAATTAGATGAGATTTCTTAAGGGAGAGTGATATGAAATAGGAACTAGTGTTGTTTGCAGGATAAAATATGTGCGAAGCAAAATACAGACAAGATTGCTTTTTTAAAGGAGGATACTAAGACATAAAGAAAAAGTTAAAATTGTATTTATAAAAATAAGGAGGTATGAAATATTCTTTTTATTAAAGATCATCAGTCTGATTTTTATAGCTTAGTCTGTGTTAAAATACAAATATCTCTGAGAAAGCAGACCATACCTTTATCAGACTTTTTAGTGTAGTGAGAACAAATTTCAGCTCTTTTCTCGTGCGGATTTTGATGGGGAGAAAGCTGGAGGATGTTTGGGTTTAGAAAGGTAAAAATATCTTTCAGCAGAGAAAGAAAGGCAAAACCTGAGAGAGTTTGGGCACTGAAAACAAATATCTGGTTTTGTAATCTGGCCTACATGGAAATAGTAACTTCCAAAATCAAGCTCCATTGAGGGATCATGGAATTTTATGTTCTTGGTTAAGAATTCTTAAACTTTATTAATTTGCTTAGACTGTTAATATGCAATCAGATGGATGTTCCTCGTTTTCTTTTTAAGATAAGGACTCTTCAATCAGATTGAACAGAGATAAAACATTTTCTCAGTCTTGATCCTCACTTGGGATAAATGATCAGAGCCAATGCTATTTACTTTAGTCTTCATTTTTATAGAAGAAATAAAGAATAAGTGCAATATATTTATGAAGAGTTTCTGAATATAAAAGTTGACCCATGGTTAAAATAATGGAGCTAATAATTTTCTTTTTGTTTTAGTAATGTTAAAGAATTAACAAAAGATCATTGTGGTTACAATGGTGGATTTGGGGAAATTAAATTTAAGATTATAGTGAAATAATTTAAACCTTGCAATAAATTATACCACATATATGGATATTATATAGCTTGTGGGCCAGAGTAAAGTATACTTAAGACATACTATGTAGTAATGACTTAGATTAAGGATTGGCAAACTACAGAGAGAATGGCCCACTGCCTATTTTTATAAATAAAGTTTTTTTGGAATACAGCCATGCCATTTGTTTACATATTGTCTATGGCTATTTTTGAGCTACAACAGCGGAGTTGAGGAGTTGCCATTCAGAGACTATATAGCCTACAACGCCTTAAATATTCACAATCTTAAGAAAAAGTTGGCTGACCTCAGATTTATATGGCCAATCAGTTATTCTCAATATACTCCTCTCTAAGAAGTTACATTGCTTTAAATCTTTGAAGACACTAGACTATTATTTATACAGCAATATTTGAATACATTAGGGATATCTTGAAAAGTTAGCATAGTTCTCTAAATGAACATTTTAGTTCTATCAAAAAAATCCTACTTTTTTTATGGTTTATATTTCCCAGGGCTTTGAATTTTTTAGAACATCATTACAAAGAACTATTTTTTTGTTGTTGTTGTTACTCCTCACCCAAGGATATTTTTCCCATTGATTTTTAGAGAGAGTGGAAGGGAATCTGCAACCCAGCTACATGCCTTTGACTGGGAATCGAACCTGAGACCCTTCAGTAAGTAGGCTAATGCTCTAACCACTGACCAATAACAGTCAGGGCACAAAGAACTATTTTTTGAGCATCCCATTTATGAGGGTAGTTAAAAGCAAGTGGTATAGGTGCTTTTGATAGCATTCTGCAGTTTTCTCCTGTAAATTACTTGTGTGAGATTTCCATCAGTCATTGGCATGCCTGGGCTTTTGATGCATACATATCTCACATCCTAATCCTGTTGTCTTGAGCCCCTGAATACACTGCTGTTCTCTACCACTAAGTGCACCACTGACTATGTAACTGTATCCTTCTGCAATATATGAAATAGCTCAAGGATGCTTTTTATAAGTTAGAACCTTTACTATGGCACTAACCTTCACTGCCATCACCTGCCAAATGTCCCTAGAGGACAGGGACCATACTAATGTCATTAACCCACTTGTCAGCATTTGGCACCATTTACTATACAAAGCTGTTATTTTCATCTAAAAGTGTACTTTTAGAATTTTCCTCCTTTGCCCATGCTCAGTAGCTGAAACATGTATTAAGTAAGGGTGACCATTGAATTTACCACCCAAACTGAGATACTTGTGAGAGTAAAGAGAATCTCTTAATCATCTTACTAGAATGTAGACCAGAACTGTGTCCAGGCAAACTGGGATATGTGGTCAGCCTAAGTTTCATAAATTTTGAAATTATAAAATATCCTTAACTATATCACATCTGATCATTAACTATTTATCATAAAATAGACACAAAAATGACTTTGATGATGGCAACAAAATGACTAAAAGCAAAAATATGTTAAAAATTGAGGGAATGTCAGTTAACTTGCACTTAGCAGTTGTGTCTGCTACGAGCAACATGAAGACCAAGCCTCCTCCTTTTGCTTCCTATTTCCATACCTTCTCCTTACCTTCTCCTTTCAATCATCAGGAGAAGCAGGTGGCTGTATGACAGACAAGTGCCATGAAAAGTAGAGGGGGAGGGGAGCAGGAGTAAGAAGGGGGCTGATGTAGGGTTGTGTCGGGATTAGGAAGCAATATCTTGCACAAGCCATGCTGTTTCATTTTTCTTCCTTTTAACCACTGCTTTTTAAATAAAAAAAGCATAATTGAGCATACATTGATCTTTCAATAAGCTTTACTTATACAGTCAAACTTGAACACATGTTAAATTATGCAGTTCACTATATTAAGCCAGGACTTTCCAGTCCACCCAAAGTTTCCAGTAAAGTTCTGTTTGACCTTTGTATAAAAGACCACCTTTACTAGGTGACTTATTTTTGCTGCCCTCTTGGGTGGTCGAATGAGACAGATTTCCCTGTTGAACAACATACAACCTTCTTTTTGCCAACTGAACATTACACTGGGATGTGGCTTGGAGGAACAGTTTCTCAATACTATAAACAACGGCTTTCTTGGAACAGCTTGTTGCTTAAGCATAAAGAGAGGTTACTCTTGGTTTCGCCTTGAGTAGCATATAAATTGGTTGAGGAAGTAAGTGTGGCTGACCCACCAAATTACAGTGGCCATAATATAATTAAGTTCAGCATCCTCCCTGGAGGCCCTTAGAAGTATTATTATGACACCAAACTTAAGGAAAAGGAATTTTTTAAGAGCCAGGAAATTAGTGAGAAGCAGTCTTTGGGGAAATATTGCAAAGTTAGAAAAAAAAAATCAGTAAAAGTTGCTCAAGAAAAAGCTGTTTAAAATACAATATTTTGTTTTCTGTGATCCTGAGTATGTTAAGTCAATATCTTCCAAAAGAGTAGATTGTCTAGGGATTAAAGATTTAGGATGGGGAACAAATGGGGATTCAAGATGCACTTGAAATACTGAAACCAAAGGAAAGATAGAAAATGTTCCTAAAAGGAATTATTGGAAAGAAATTATTTCTCTGTTTATCCAAGTTAAATTGTACTTTAAAGTAAAGTTTCTAATAACAACTTGGACTATTAAATTATAGACTTGGTGTAGACTATTAAAAAGTTATTAAAGGCATAAATGACTAAGTGGAAAGAAGGGAACAAAGGAATGAAATTGTAGAGAGAACTCTGGCTCACCATAAGGCCACAGTGTTCTCAGCAGAGCCACCTGTGCGGCTGTCAGAGCTCCCCCATAAGGCTTTAGACTGGCCTCCACAGTCACAGAGACAGAGTTCCTCATAATATGTATGAAAGCATAAACACTAAAAAGAAAGATGCTTAGACTGGGTTTCCTTCCATTGCTGTTCAAGACATTGCTCTTATCTCTTAGGCTCCCTGACAGACTGGCTTAAAATGAACAATCAAGGTTTATTTTATTGTCAAGGACAAGGGTGATTTATTCTTTGGTAATACACTCAGCTTTGTCACTTTACCTAACGGTTATATTCAGCTGGTCCTCATACCATTCATTGATTATTGCTGAATAACCGGGTAATCCTACTTATGTGTGTTGTCTAGGCATCAGCCATCCATGCAGTAACTTCTTCGATATCCTAGTAATATTCTCTTCACGTATCAGGAAGGCTTCAGTGCCATAAACATTGCTTTCATATCAGTAGAGTGCTTTGAGATAGGGGATTGTTACTCGGTATGGAGTATGACCCTACAATGGTGCTGGTCAAACAGATCAAGAGACTGAATGTAGTATTTGGCAGATCCAAATCTCACACAGCCAGTCTTCTATATACCTTCAGTTTAGACAATGCATTAATTGTATATAGTATAAGACTTAATGCTGCAGTCCTGCTTAATTTCTCCCAACTCCATGGAGGATATTTCAGCCTCCTACAAGTAGGAACTAAGACAGTTTATTAGATATGCTCAAAAATCAGTGCGCTTTACATGAGAAAGGAGAATCCAGCCCCTTTCCGTTCTTTGGTTCTATGTAGAGCTGCCCTAGATTAAGCTGGTGCTTCAGTGTCTTCCTTCCTCCCACCACAAAGCCATATAAGTTATTGGGTCTAGTGCGTGCTTTAGGGGTTCCAGGTGCCTGATAACTTATGGAATGTTTTTGCTGTTGGCCCATAGGCCATTTCAGCATTATCAAAGCTAAAGCTAAATTTTACACTATTTGCATACACGTTTTACTTGATAAGGAAGGCCATATACCTTTTTGAAGTTCTACTAGTTTCAGAGACTTCATAAGACACTCCCTACTTAATCCTTGCAATAGCCCTATAATCTGGGTATTATTATTTTATAGATGAGAACATTTAAGTAATCTCCCTAATAATCTACATCTAGAAACTAGGATGCAACCCCATGTCTGTCTGACTCTGGTAACTGTGCAAATCCATCCAACAACCATCCAAAATCCAACCTGTGAACATTTGAAGACATTTTGTTCCAGAATCAGCACTGATTCCCAACTCTGCTGTCTTCTACCAGCATTACACAGTAAAGTCACACAAAGTTGGACTCGGATCATGTTCCTGCTCCCGTCAGCCTCTGTTCCCAAATGGGGTCAACTTTGGGACAGCTTGTTGAAGCAGAAAAGAAGCTACGCTTGGTTTGGCCTCGAGCACTATGAATTGTAAAGGAAGTTAAGCATGGCTTGCTAGGAGCCCCAGTTTGATGCTGGTTGATGGAATGTCCTGCTATAGAATTATTGGGCATTTCTTTTTTTATGTCCTAGACAGTCAACAGGTGAAAATACATTATTCATAAAAGTTTTGGTAGAAAGGCTCACCTGTGGTGAGATAATCCCTTGGATGGGTGGGAAGTTGGATTTTTCTACCGAAATAAATTGGGAGTCTAAATATTAGAATTTATGGAGAAGGATTACACCCTTCTAATGTACTTGAAGAAACTTCATTCTTTTGTTTTCCCAAGTCCATGTCATACTCCAAAAAACACATGCCACGGGGAGCGTGTAAAATGTCGGAGAAACTGTAAACTGGTAGCCATTCATTAACTCTGCCAGATGAAACAGTTGCAGAATGGGATAAAGGAGGAAGTGCATCATCTAAGAAGCTATATGCAAGAATAGAAGGGTTGAGAATGCAAAAAACGTAATTCTCCTGTCTCCTATTCTGTGTAAGTTGTAATTACTTATAAATTGAATGTGGATAATTGCCATGAATGTTTTATAGATTAAAGGGGGAGCACCAACAACTATAACTATAAATGTCATCGGAACACTAATTTCTACAAAAAGTTTGGTGTGTTATAAGTGTCACCCAGGGCCCGTGCCATACCAGTAGGCAAATATCATTTGTATACTGAAACCATTTCAGTAACAGATAAATACCTTCCAAAGAATTTGGGTTATAGAAATGAAAAAGCTTTTCATAGGTTGCTGTATTAGGTCACACAGTTGTCTCAGTCTATAGTGCTTAAGCTACATCTGTACACTTGTGATTTACAAAGATAATTTTACTTCAGAGGGCTTTTATGAATGTATTTTACTTTACCCAGAAAGTGTTCCTTATAATAAACAGGAAGCTTCACTAAATATAACCCAAAGGTTAAGCAATGGAAAGGCACATTGATGATGTCATACATTATAAATATTTTTTGTACTTGCTAGTTTATTTCTAAGGAAATTATGAGAATGACATCATAATGATGACTGACTTTTATTAGTGTTTTTGCTCTGAAGCTCTAGACAAATAGTTATGAAGAAAAAAAATTGTCTATTATCTAGCTATCCCTTAATACCTTACCTGATGTTTTCTAGTGACATTAATCACTATAATATAGATTACTATATTACCTTTAGTTTTCTTTTACACCTCTATCATGAAAAACAGCATGGTAGGTAAGCATGAATTTTCTTAAAACTCATAATAGGAAATAATTACCTTTTTTCTGAACTATTGCTTGGATTAGTCTATAATTCAAAAAACAATTTTAGATGATCATTTTATAGACCATTACTTGTTGCTATCAGAGGAAGGCCTTTTTTAAATTGTGTATTTTAGCAATATGCTTCTTTGTTCTACTAATACCAAATGAAAGTCATTAACATCCTATTACTTCTGAAGCTTTATACTAGCACTTTTTCTAAATTAATTCTTTCAAATGACTTCATTGATAAAATTGAGCCTTAGAAGACTGTGGAATAAAGATATATATATAATACATGAGATGGAGCTATAAGTCTTACAGTCTTTTATTCATACACTCAACAAATATTTGCCTACTAGGTGTAGCCATTATGGTAAGTGCTGGGATATAATCAAAGACTAATAAGACATGACTTCCAGTCAAGATTTCTCCTTTATGGGGTAGGAACACTAGTCTGGTGTCCTGGCAGAAGGTGTTAGGAAGAAAAGAGAGGGACATGCTGAACTCGGGTCAGAGAAGACTGCAGAAGAGTTCTTGCAGAGCAACCAGGTGGGGATCCAAACAGAGGGAATAACCGCATGTAAAGGCATTGGGATGTGAAAGGCCAGGGAGCAAGTTGACTGGTGGGAACAAGAACATGAGATAGAATGGCAGCATTGAGGTTGGAAAGAAAGGCTGGGGCCATCTTGGGAAAGGGTTTCGTGTTCCCTGTTAAATCACTTGGTTGTATGCTTTAGGTGATGAGAGTCAGAAAGTTTTGTCTTGTTATTGCTTTCAAGAGGCAAGGTAAAATGATGGGGTTTGTCTTTTACAAACCTGTGTGAAGGTAGTGGGGTAAAGCTCTTATCATTGGACGCAGCCAGTAGAAACAAAAGACTTGTAGCCAAAGAAGAAAAACGAGCTGTCCTTTATCTTGTCCATTTAGATTTACATCAGGAAATTCATTGAGTCAAAGAAAACTTAGCAGTATCTGTGCTGTAACCAGCTCAACAGCCATGGATGCCAAAGTCACCCGGCAGCAATCAGGCCCGCCATATCTCAGGCCCTTTCCTGCTCTAGACTGTTCTGGAATGATGTATGGGAGTATACAAAATAATATATCTGTATCCGTGATGGTCTACTGTTTATCACGCGGTAGAAAGATTGCCAATTTTCCAATTTAAAAAGATAACTTTTAAAATCATTTTTACAATAATAAAATATGGGTTCCCAGAAACCTGAGTTTTTAATAGTCACATCAATATCGCCTTACATTTTGGTTTTAAGTGTAAGAAAAAAATCCTTTAAAAGTTTTATATCATGCATATTAATTTTGATAGGTAATTTTACATTTCCTGATTCCCGCTAACCAGGCATATAGGTGTAACATAAAAGACTATATTTTTGCATCTAAAAATATTTAAGAAAGAGTAGAATGAGGCAGTTTTTTTATATTGCTGATAAATTTGTGTTCATAATTGGGCTGATGAATTACTACTTCTAGAAATTTACTTTGTTGACCATATGATGATTCTTGAAATATTTATGTAGATTTTGCTAATGTATTTGTGTTTAAATTTTTTATATTCATAAACATAAGTATCTTTGTTTATTTACACAATTAAATAAGTCTATGTGAATCTAGATTGTATATATAAAAAGGCCTTTTTAAATTGTTTTTTTTTATTTCAAATACTAAAAATGTACCGTAAAACAAGCAGCTTTACTACAAATGTCACATCCAAGGAGACTAAGTGACATCAACAATGGGCCCACTGAGAGTGTCACTCCTAAAGTCATTTTGCCACATGTGCCATCAGATGAGGGAAAAAATCAAACACTGTATCCAATTATGGTGTACCACTTGATGCCATCAAAATGCAAAAAACACACAAGGTGGGGGAGGGGCAATGGTAAGATATGTACACATATAATACCTTAATAAAAATTTGAAAAAAAAAAACACACACACACTGTTTTTCCTATCACAATGAAAAAATTATAAGTGCTTAGGAGGAAAAATTGAATTATCATTTCTTTTAGAGCTGACTTTATACATTTCAAGGGTGGCATTTTGGTTTGAGGTTATAGACAGAAAAATAAATGAAAAAAATTATTATTGATTCCTGAATATAATCTTAAATTCCCCATCCTTCCTGACATTTAAGGATAGCACTCCTCCTGTCCACTGTCATGTCCATGAACTACATGCCCATCCCCCACCCTCCACCATGGGGAATAAAAGGGCTGAGAAGTAAACATATACTGCCAGCTGAGTGCTAGTGATTTAAAATTTTTAGTTTGTGTATTTTTCATTTAAAAGGAAACTTTATAGTGTAGAAGTTCTAATTCATTTACAATAGAAAAAGTCAGGAGTGGAACCTTTCTGACCACTTCATTTGCCCTGAAGCTCAAAAGTGCTAAATTACCTCCCTAAAGTCAAGTCTGTAAGTCAAAAAGCAAGGATTCAAACACTGTATCCAGCTTTGGTATCAGAGAGCCCACATTTGTTCCACTCTGTTGACATGTGCCCTCAGATAGAACTCTTCACAGTCAGAGAGCAAGAATGGGAGCGCGTATGGACTTCTGTACTCTTTCTCCAACTAGAATACAATAGCCCAGCCATGGCATATAGTAATACTGTAATGGCTAACTTCTATTCAGCACCAAGAGTGTGTCTGGCCCATTAATCTATGAGATAAGAAATGTCCCCCATTTTAAAGATGATAAAACTGAGACGCAGAGAGCTAACAAGTAGAGGAGCTAAGTTGCAACCCCAGGCAATCTACTAGTAAGTCTCCGAGTCCATACTCTTGAGCACAATGAATAGGAATTTGATGCACAATGTCACGGAAGCAATTGGCTTACTGTATTTGCCCCTGATGACTGAGTGGAGAGCTGGGATCTGAGAGCAGGAGCTGTGCAGCAAGCGAAGACAAATGGTCATGACACTGTAGATGCTGAAGAGAGTGAGTGCCGGCGGTCAGGAGAGTGGAACACTTCATTTGCCCTGGGATATAGAACCAGGAACTTGTCTCTGCATGGCGATCCTGCGAATTAAGATAGGAAGCATGACTGTGCCATCAGTTTTGTCCAAATTGCTATATATGTTCAATTATGAGTATATTACAAAACTGATCTGTCACTGTTTGGCTCTTCCCTCAGTTAACTGAGAACACAATCTCATGCAATTTGAATATCAGAAATTCCCCCAAATTCTTCCTTTTGGTCCAAAATTATATTATGTCTAGCTACTTAACGTATATTTTCCATTATGGTCAAAAGTATAGGGAGCATACTTCCTTTGCTTTGAAAATACCTACTGGCGAAACTTCCATGGGAAGGGTGAACAGCCAGACACTGTCCTCCTTAAAATAAATCTTCATGAGGTTAAGGCAAGTTAAAGGTACTCAGATTTGTTTTTTAAACATAAAAAATCCAAGTGCCCCTCTTTTACACTTTCTCCATAAATCCTTCTCTGATTTTATAATTACTTTCCTATCTTTAATATGGACTTCAGATTTTTTAGGTACCTGTACTATGTAGTTCCCACACTTAGTTCGTCTTAGCAGAATAATGTCATACTTTCTGATAATAGAAAACATGGAACCGCAAAACTTCCTATTTTAAATTTTACATAATTTAATGTTAAAGATGCATTTTCAGATGTACATATTAATTTATTTCATTCAGAATTAGTATAAATATGTAATACATCAAACATCAAAAAGAGTTGCTGAAGTTGGATATCTGAGGCATAGCAAATGTTTAATTTCTAAGTGTTGATTTGTAACTAATGATATTTTGGTATTTAATGTAAGATAATTTTAGTATAAAAATGGATGTTTAGGTTGATCATTTTTTTAGTCCTTTAGTGTTGCTGGAACTCTGCATTTGATCATTTTGTAAAATTGTGACTAATGAAACTACCAGAGAGTCAAATAACTTGATTTTGCTATTTTGGTAAATTACAAGTTTAATTGACATATAAATCACGTGAATACAAACTCTACTTAGAAAATAATTTTAAAAGTACCATAATTTTTATTTGACCTTGAAGTTCCAGCAATCTATTGCATAACTTCTCAAAGAGAAGTCACATAGAGGAAACCTCATATTTTCTTAAATTTATTAGTGCTTCTTGGTGGTCTAAACTGTTAGAGTTTTTTTCTTTTCTTTTCTTCAAGGTTTCTTTTTCAAAGCAATAATCTTACTTAATTGATTAATGTTTGTTCTCATATAAGTCAATTTGAGTTCTTCTTTAGAGTAACAATAGGAAATATGCAATAACAAAGAGCAGTGAAACACAACTAGGAAACTCAAGTCTACCAGTGTTGTATTTCTGTATAATGATGTGAAGATAATGCTTTTAGCTGCATGACCACCATATTAGCTACACATCATAAAAAACAAACTTTATAAAAGCAAGAGGTCAAATTCATTAAAAACAATTTTGTTCCCTTTGCTATAGTTAAGGATTTATCTTTAATATTGTAATCTTTCTTTCATTGAAAGGACCCCAAGTGTTCCATTTTCTGATAGGAGAAAAAAAAAATTTTCAAACTACAAAGGTATAAATCAGGTGAAACTATCAAGGAAATGCTTTATGTTTGGGGGTTTAAGGCTTAAAACAAAATGGTCAGACTTTATACCTCAGAGATTTTAGCTATCAAGATGGTAAATGAAATCATATGAGTTCATTTTATTTTATTAATTTTAATATAAAAATTTAATATTACAAATAATTAAAATGTTGCTTTTATTCTTATATAAGTTAATAGTCCTTGAGTTCAAAAGACTTTTATTCATAAATTGGGACAATTATTTTTCTTTATTATAGACTCAATCATCCTAAGAAAGGTACTTCCAAGCTGTAAGACAATCGAAGGACACCTTCTTCTTCTTACCCATCAAGTAAAATCAATTTGGGGGTTTGAAGAAGTTAATGCATTTTCTAAACTGTCTTCCTTGTTCCAAAGGAATTATTTGCTTTTCAAAAAGATATGCCCCATATTTGTCAATATAGTAGTTTTTAGAAATATTCATACTTTAAGAATGATCCTAAGGAGAAAATCCTTAAGAGAGTGAGAAAAAGAAAAATTGAAATTCCCCAAACATAAACAAATATTTTCTTTATTCTGTAGCATTATCTAATTTGGGGGATATGTATATTTTTTAATGGATGTACCTATTTTAACATACTCTTTGAGCAATCTCATATTCTTTATTAGTTTTTAATTGGATATCCAAAGCTGAATCTGGATTCACTATCTTACTTATAAATATGTGAAAATATTTCTCTGAGATAATTTTCACAACTTTGCCAATATTAAGAATGCATATATAAATCTTGGAAATGCATTTTTGTATAGAGTTTGTTTTTGGTGGGGGAGAAAATACATTGCAATTTGTCATCAGTATTATTAGAGAACACACAAATGTTGGGGTTGATTTTGTTTCCACTATCCCCTTTCTTTGTTTATAAAGACATTACTTTATGTTTAGAGTATATAATCTCCATATTTTTAACTGAAAAAAAGTAATATTCCTACAGTGGCCAGGTATGTATGTTTCAACTCTAAAATAAAAATTCAGATTACCTCAAGTCTTGCAAATCATTCATTAATAAGCCACTGGTAACATATACCCTCTAAATCTCCCAAAGAGATAGAGGCAGATCTTTATCAAAACTATGTGGTGAGGCTGATGCTAAAAATAAGTATAAATGTGCCTTTCCATGCCTGCAATTTTCTGAAGTCCAAAAGTTCTTTGGGTGGTGGGCAGCAAGATAATAATACTTCTACATAATTTAAATGCATTCCTCATCGGATTAAAATGTAGGCCTACATGTTCTCTCCCTCCAAATCACATTCCCATCCAAAATCTTATTAGATGGATCAATTGAATTTAAGGATGTCTCTTACATCTCTGTTGTAATAACTGTATCTTCAATTCAAATATCACATTGGAATTTACACAGTGACTTTAATTTCATTGCCTCCTGTAATTATCTGTGTGAACTTCTGGGAGGGAAGAAAGTATCTTACTGAGGAGTTTTCACTTGCCTCTCTCCCCCATCAAACAACCAGGTGAACTCCTTGACAGGGTTGCTGAGTGTTCTGCTCTATTTTTTGGTGATATGCTAGTTTTTATGTATGTTTCATCTAAAAATCCAGTAAGAGATACCTTTTCCTTCCTGTTTAATTAATGATCTATTTAATTCTTTAAATCCTGGGTTAATACACAATAAGATTTGGGTGCTTCACGTGAAAAGCAACAGGTGTGACAAACATGTTAAAAGGAGGAAAAAAGAAAAGAGCAGAATAACCACGGAGGGAAAGAATCAAAGAGGATTGAAGGAGAATGGAAATTCTACACTGGTGGCCACAGGCTTGCGAGAGCTAACTGTGCTTGGCTCTGCACACACCAGTCAGTAACATCAAGTCATCTATCTGAAATTGGCCGTGGGGACAGTTATTTACATCACGAAAAAGCACACAAGTCAATTCTTTTCCAGATTGTCGGTTTATCAGCACATTGCCCTAAAACCTAAATTAACCTTTGTGTTAAAATAACGGATACAAGCTTCATGATATCTCACACAAGTTAAAATAACTGAGGTGTAAGCTTCACTGTGTTCCCCTGTGGAGCTTTGGAAACCCAAACGAGACTATATCAGTCCTGCCCCAGTCTGTGAACAATGGGCACTGATGGGGGAATACAATCCATTCTTTGTTAGTTCATTTCTTCATTTAGGATATATTTGGTGGGGTGATGTAACAATGGTTTACAGTATTTGTCCTCCAATCACAATCTCTGGCACTTCTGGTTGTGCATTTTGAGAAAGTTACTCAAATACTTTACCCAGAAAATAAAGGATAATATAAAATAGCATTAAACTCTAGAGTTGTTACCAAGTTTAAGAAGATAATGCTTGCCAATTACTTAGCATCCTCTCTGGCATATAGTAAGTGCTCAATACATGTTACCTTTTATGACATGGCTTCTAGTATAGATGAGATCCTTTGTAAGATACCAGAAATACCAAGATGAGGTCCCTGCCTTCAGGAAGCTTACAGTCTAAAGGAGAATTGATCTAGTTGTTAGTTTACACACCTGAGATTTTGCCATGTCTAACAATATAACTGCCCGATATTTTACCCTTTTACAATTCAGTCTAGAAATGTATACTTTTAAAAATCTGAGGTCTAAGAAGTATTCAACCTGCAGGTTGTAATAGATGAGGTTAGTGTAGTTACAGAGCTTTTCAAATTGTCATTTGTATTCATTTTTAATTCCCATAAATATTCTTGTCGTTTTTGCAAAACCTTTTATTTATTTTCATGTAACCTATACAGATACACAAGCGTAAGAGCTTTGCTTTCTCTCTTTGTTGCCAATTTTTCTATACATTTTCCTTCTTCAAAAAACATTTTCCTTCTTCAAAAAAAGTGTTCAGTGCTAGGATTTTGTTTCTGAGAAAAGTTTAGACTTTTTGTGATTTTATTATTTTGCTACTTTATTATTGCAAATAGATGTTTCACAGTTTAATTTTATTGAAGCATTTTATCTTTTGGGAAAGAAGTTTTGGAGAACTGAATTTTGGAAAACCACTGATATTATTAATATTTCACACATTTTGAGACAATAGTCCCTAGTGTTCAAGCCATTCCCTGATATCATATTGGATTCCTTGGGCAGCAGATAGTGAAGGCTCTAACACAGCTAATCACCACCTAGACAAGGTGAAAGATACACAGCAATCCATTAAGTAATATACCATACTGTATCAAATATCATAGTTCAAACAGGTAAAGAGCCTAGGGAAAAATACAGTTATGAAATTCAATTCTATTTGACAAAGATAAAGCTTATATAAAATAAATCATGTACATACATACATCAACTATTGTGACTATAATCATTTTAAAGTATATAACTGAGTGTGTATATACATTTCCCCTCATAGGCATGAGATGTCAAAAGAGCATTAGTGTAGGGAATAAGCAGCAGCTGGGAAGTTGGATATTCTAGAAAATAACTACTTCTCGAGTCTTCCCTCTGTGTAGGTTGTAACTTAAACCCAGGGTGACAGATTTATTTTGTTTATTTTTGAGAAGAGTGGGCAAAAGTCAGTGAGGAAAGTTAGTGTGGCTTTCAGGTAGTTGGTCTCCATCTAGAATATATTTCATTCTCCCACTTGCACTTTGCTAATCTGTGTTTGCATTTGCTACCTGTAGAAGATAGAATGTGTGATCCTAAACATACACTTGACACGGACTGATTGCTACCTACCAGAAATTTCATACTCCATGAGATGCTTCCTAAAACTGACTTTCTGGGTATCTTTTAGCAGCTCTCCGTTTGAAGAAGGCCATGGTCTTTGTCGGGGGAGTGTGGTGGAGGTGAGCTTGGGTCATGCCAGCATTTGAGAATTGTATATACTTTCTCAGAGCACCTAGAGTAATGAGTAAAGACAATCAGAAAGAGGCCTTGAAGAGATGAGCTGATCCTTAGCATTTGGTTATCAAGAAACCAGAGAATAACTCAAATAAGTGAAAGACTTATCTGAAAGAAAAGCCAAATTACCAGATATCAAGCTATATTACCAAGCCACTGTTCTCAAAACAGCCTGGTACTGGCACAAGAACAGACATATAGACCAATGGAATAGAACAGAGAACCCAGAAATCAACCCAAGCCATTATGCTCAATTAATACTTGACAAAGAAGGCAAGAGCACACAATGGAGTCAAGACAGTCTCTTCAATAAATGGTGTTGGGAAATTTGGTCAGATACATGCAAAAAAATGAAACTAGGTCATTAACTTACACCATACACAAGAATAAACTCAAAATGGATAAAGGACTTAAATATAAGATGGGAAACCATAAAATCCTACAAGACTCCATAGGCAGCAAAATAGCAGACATATGTCATAGAAATATCTTTACAAACACAGCTCCTAGGTCAATGGAGACTAAGGAGAAAATAAACAAATGGGACTACATTAAAATAAAAAGCTTCTGCACAGCAAAAGAAACCATCAACAAAACAACAATAAAGCCCACTGCATGGGAGAACATATTTGCCAATGCTATTTCAGATAAGGGTTTAATCTCCAACATTTACAGAGAACTGATACAACTTAACAAAAGGAAGATAAACGATCCAATCAAAAAATGGGCAAAGGATCTAAATAGACACTTTTCGAAAGAGAACGTACAGAACGCCCAGAAACATATGAAAACATGTCAAAGTCACTAATCATCCGAGAGGTGCAAAGCAAAACAACAATGAGATACTATCTCACACCTGTCAGAATGGCTATCATCAACAAACGACAAGTGCTGGCGAGGATGTGGAGAAAAAGGAACCCTCTTGCACTGCTGGTGGGAATGCAGACTGTGCAGCCACTGTGGAAGACAGTATGGAGTTTCCTCAAAAAGTTAAAAATGGAACTCCCATTTGACCCAGTGATCGAACTTCTGGGACTATATCCCAAGAAACACCAATCAGAAAGGATATATGCACCCCTATGTTCATAGCAGCACAATTGACAATAGCTAAGATTTAGAAACAGCCTAAGTGCCCATCAGTCGATGAGTGGATTAGAAAACTATGGTACATCTACACAATGGAATACTATGCCGCTACAAAAAAGAAGGAACTTTTACCATTTGCAACATCATGGATGGAACTGGAGAGCATTTTGCTAAGTGAAATAAGCCAGTCGGAGAAAGATAAATATCACATGATCTAACTCATGTGTGGGATATAATGATCAACATAATTTTATGAACAAGAATGGATCCAGAGACAAATGGCGGGGGGTGGGGGGGGGCATTAGAGAGCAACCAAAGGACTTGTATGCATGCATATTAGCATAACCAATGGACACAGACACTGGGGCGGTGGGGGCTTGCCTGGGGTGGGAATGGCTGCAGGGGGCCAATTGGGGGAAAAGGAGACATATGTAAAACTTTAGACAATAAAAAAACAAACAAATAATAAATAAATAAATAATAAAAAAGAAAGAAAAGGCAAATCTGGGAAAATAGAGGAAATTTTAAAGAAAGGAAAATAATTTGTACTTCAAGCACCAACCACAAATGGGGTGCCCCAGCTACCCACATTTCTGCCCAACTGACTACAAATTCAGGGTTTCCCATATTGGGCTCAGTAATTCACTAGAATAATAGAAAGTGTCTTACTTATCATTACTGATTTATTTTAAAGGCTAGGACTCAGGAACAGCCAAATGAAAACAATGCATGGGGGTTAGGAGGAGAAGAGCCTCCAAATCCTCTTCGGGTGTGCCACCCCCACCCCCCACCCCACACCTCAATGTGTTAAACAGCCCAGAGCTTCATACCCCATTGTTTGGGGGTTTTACAGAGGGATGATTGATTAAATTAATGGCCATTGGTGAGTGGGCTCAGTCTCCTGTGCTGCCCCACTCCCAGCAGGTTGGGGGATTGAAAGTTCCAATCCTGCAATCACATTTTTTGGTTCCTCTGGCTACCAGCCCATCCTGAAGATTTCTAGGGACCCACCAAGAGTTACCTCATTATCATAAACTCCAATAAAGCTGACAGGGAACAGTCCCTTCACTCAGGAACTGGGAATCAGGACAAAATATATTTTTTCATTCTATCACAGAAACAAATCATGCAATATCTTCCCAAGCTAAATAGGGATCCTCAGGGGATTGACTCCTCTTCTGAGACCAAATTAGACTTGGAACCAGGGAAAAGCAACACTTCTCATCTTTTCCAGGAGTTGTGAAGAAATTAATACTCTACAGTGTTTCAAAACTTAGGAACAAAGCAAAATAATACCATTTCAGTGAGCTTAAAATCTGCCAGTTAGTAGAACTAACATTGAACTTAACCTTCTTGATTAACACAGGAGCCTTGCTCTTGACAGAGTTTGTTTTTTGTGTGTGTGTGTGTTTTTTTGCTTTTTTTTAATTAATTTCTTTATTGATTAAGGTATCACATATTTGTCCTCATCCCCCCATTCCCATCCCAAACCCCTCCCCACGCATGCCCCCACTCCCCTGTTGTCCGTGACCACTGCTTAGGCTTATATGCATGCATATAAGTCCTTTGGTTGATCTCTCCCCCTTACCCCCAACCTCCCCTACCTTCCCTCTGAGGTTTGACAGTCTGATCGATGCTTCCCTGTCTCCGGGTCTGTTTTTGTTCATCAGTTTATGTTGTTCATTATTTCCCCTAGATGAGTGAGATCATGTGATACTAGAAATACACTTATAAGAACTGAAAATGAGACAAGCAATAATGTTTATGCTGAGAGGCAAATGAATCAGTCTGTAGTGAGTTTCTTTCTGGGCCAACAGTTCCTTTGAGTCCCAATTTCAATGTCAAACAGTTCCTTATGTGTACATGTCAGCAATGATATTTCAGTTCTGGATGGTGGACAAATGGTGGTAATGCAGGTCCGACCCTCTCTGGTTTGGTCCTGGGCAACCTGCCGCGACGCACAGCTGCTGACAGAGTTCTTATATGAAAGTGTCACATGCCCATGTTACCAGATGATCTCCTCCTTTGCCTCCTCCTCCTCCTCGTTCTGAAAGGCACTTTTGCTTCATTCTGAAGTGAATGCTTACAGTGACAGAGGCTTTCCTTAGTAGCTCCTTGTAAACTTACAGGTGAACTCCATCAGCCAATTCTTCATCAGGGTGCTCACTTTTGGGCATGGCCAGGATGCCTCAAGTAAGCCATAAACATATCCTTTTTTAAACACAGGTTAATATATCCAAGTGGTGGACAGAATAATGCCCTTCTCCAAAAGATGTCCACATCTTAATCTCCTGAACCTTTGAATATGGTATGTTACTTGACATGGCGAAGGGAAATCAAGGTTGCGGTGGAATTAAGATTGTTAAAGACTGCATAGGGAAATTATCCTGGATTACCTGGGTGAGCTCCACAGCATCACAGATTCTGAAAAGTGGGAGAGAAGAGGAGGTCAGAGGCATGAGATGTGCCATGTGATAAGCACTCAGTCCACTGTTGCTGGCTTTGAAGAGGGAGTACAGAGGACACAGAAAAGAAAAGCCGGACCCACAGGTTGAGAACCGCTAGTAGGGTCGCCTAAGACCATCGGAAAACACAGATATTTACATTACGATTCATAACAGTAGCAAAATTACAGTTATGAAGTAGCAACGAAAATGATTTTATGGTTGGGGGTCACCACAACATGAGGAACTGTATTCAAGGGTCGCGGCATTAGGTTGAGAACCACTGCCCTAGAGCCTTCAGAAAGGAACACAGCCCTGCCCACACATTTATGGTAGCCAGAATGAGATCCAAGTTGAACTCCAGCCTACTAAGTGTGTGGTGATTTTTTTTATAGCAGCAATAGAAAAACGAATACAACCTGGTACTGTGTTTGAACTAACAATTCTAAAACAAACCTATTTCACATTTTTTGAACAGCAAGATGTTCCTGCCTAAGAGAAGCCAAGGTGTGCACAAGTAGGGGCCCGTGTTAGTCTCCAAGTCTTTGTGTCCTTTTCCTGAGGTGTGCCAGCAAACCGTAGACGTGGGAGTGGCCAGCAATAAAGGGAGTGTGATTACTTGTTTTATAATACAGTATATGTTTCATAGAGAATTAAAATTACCACCACTCTGTTCTTACAGCAATTCTTAGAAGCTCCTTCATTATTAAGAGGACAACAATTCTACTGGAGATCTTCATCCATACCTGTGCACCTGTGTCATGTACATAAAATAAATTAGAAGATGGTCTTACTTTTTGCACAAATTGCCTAATTCTTCATGTAATTTAGCTTTCGTACAGCCAAGCTTTTTTTCTTTTTCTTACCAAGTTTTGAGTGCAGAAACCTCAGGTGTTAATATACTAGTCAGCCTTTGTGTCAAAGTTACCCAGATTCTTTATTTATTCTCTTTAATACTTGTCTTTGGGTCATGCACATTTCTCATAGTGTAGCATTTCTTAGCCTCCCCCCAAAATCAGCATAAGAAAGTATGGTGGGAATGAAACAACGGAGAATGGTACTTTGTTATCTTCTTCCATGTATAAGCTCCTTAAGGGCAAGGGTTGGTGTTTTTTTTTTAATAACAGAGTTGTTGTTTTTTTAATTGATTTTAGAGAAATGAAGGGAGAGGGAGAGAGAGAGTGGGGGGGAGATCAATGACACAGAAACATCAATTAGTATGCATCCCTACTGAAGACAAAACCTGCAACCTGGCATGTGCCCTGACCAGGAATTGAACTGGTGGCCTTTTAGTGCACTGTATGACGTTCAACCAACTGAGCCACATAGACCAGGGCCAGGGGTTGGTTTTTACTGATTGCCTTAGCCCTAGCACTAAGCACAATGCCTAACACATAGTAAGGTATTCAATAAATATTTGTTGAACGAACGTCAAATACGAACTTTTTTTTGGACAAGGCAATAACAAGGAATATCTTGAACTTAGCACTGCATTGTTTACTTTAATGGATGTTTCATTTATTTCTCAATGCCATAGCGCTGTTTTGTAGACTACTGAACTTGAAGCCAGTCACTTGCCAAAAGGTCACTAAGAAAAACTATGCAAAAATGGGAAATGCTGCTTCTGGTTCAGTGCTGCCCAGTCCTGTTTCCTACAATATACATTCCTTGAAAGAGATTAAGGCAAATTTTTAAAGAGGCCAGCAATCGGGAAAAATTAACTTGATCCCTACTGAAAGTATGAAGGGAATGTTTTCTTTAAAATAATATCACAGCCCTGCCAGCATGACTCAGTGGTTGAGCATTGACCTATGAACCAGGAAGTCACAGTTTGAGTCCCTGGTTTGATGCCTGGATTGCAGGCTCCATTCCCAGTGCGGGATGTGCAGGAGGCAGCCAATCAATGACTCTCTCATCATTGATGTTTCTATCTCTCTCTCCGTCTCCCTTCCTCTCTGAAATCACTAAAAATATATTTTAAAAAAATATGTCACAGTGAAAGACCATGCTCCACAATTCCTCTTAAAAAGAAAAAATATTTTCTGGCATAATAATTTTATGAATACTTCTCTTTTTCAAATGCTACATACTTTGTTTTCTTCAGAGACCAGGAATATGCTCAGCCAATTGGTTAGAACTTTGACCTGTCCACCAGTATAGAGTATCCTCAAACTATAAGACTAGATCTGATCTTGTATTTATACCAAAGTTGCCAATACTCTTTGGGGATTTTGCCTCTCTTCTGTTGACCCTGTGAAATTTCTCCTGAGAGCTAAATGGTAATT
Organism: Plecotus auritus; assembly: GCF_963455305.1. Taxonomy (NCBI): domain Eukaryota; kingdom Metazoa; phylum Chordata; class Mammalia; order Chiroptera; family Vespertilionidae; genus Plecotus; species Plecotus auritus. Next base: position 54,884,737 of record NC_137773.1, read on the forward strand.
GGTATGGCAATTAACTATTTATTAAGAGTCCCTAAAGGGTGAGAGGGATGGAGTGGTTATGATTTACTCTGAAACATGCGTAAATCTCAAAGTTCCACAGTGCATAGGAACATTATTTTCAAATCATTCAAACACCTGATTTTGAGGCATCACTTGTGCTTGGTGTGGGGCTATCTAGAAGTAAATGCAGTATTGGGAGGGCCAAGCAGAGGGGAACCAGGGTCTCATGGTAGCTTTGGATACTCTGTTGAGGCAACCCTAATGTGTTTGTAAATTACTTGCTGCCTGCTTGTGATAGGTGACACTTGGGATTTGCATAAATCTCTTTTCCCATCAGTCTTCCCACAGTACATGAATTCTACATTCCTAATTCCTGAAAAGCAACCAGCAGTTTTAAACCATGTTGCTATCCAACTCCAATTGTATTTCAGATGATTTGATTAGAGACTACAAAAGAACTGCTTTCAACAAAAGCTTCTTAGAGTGGACACAAACAGTTGTGAAGTGGGCATGCAGCCCTTTCTCTGCACTCACAGCTTCAGAGGGAAATCTGTACAGAAGAGGAAGTAGCCACACACTAAATCCCACCCCCAGGCCTCCTTATGCATCTGCCAAGGAGGTTTAAATGTGCAGTGACTTTCCTATAACCGAATCTTAGTTACACATCCCAGCTTTCAAAGACTCATAAGAAAGGGCAGAGATATTTGTTTAACGAAGATGTAAACAGAAAAACAGCAACATCAACTCCATATTAAAATCATCTTAACAAGATAATCCCTGCAATAGAGGCTCATACATAAAATCATAGTCATTAGATCCTTGCCCTTCAGTGAGATTGTTCTTTTAATTTAAATTAATATGAAGCATATTGTGATATGCAAATGAGGACGGTGAATTTTTTGACATTTGAACGACGATTTGGTGGTTCTGGGATATTTGCATCAGCTTTCTTATTTATACCATCTTAAAGTGTGGATGTTTCCACTTTGGATGGCACATATCTGAGAGCATTTTTTCTCTATTCCAGGAAATCAATCAACAATGTTTACTAAAACTGAGCTTTTATGCCTAAAAATTAAAATACTCAAATCCATGTAGAATACAAACTACGTAGTTTTATGCTTTGCAAGAACACATGCTATTCTTGAGACACAAAAACAACACAAGAGTGCCTCCACTATCCCCTTGTGAAGTCATTGCAGTGGTAGAGGTGTTTTTCCCTCCTTGACCACTTACTTCTAAGGAGCAACGTGTAGCTTTCTGCCCTAGGACGAGCTTTTAAGGAAATGGTGTGTAGAAGGTGATGTACTAGCAGCTGTCCATGTGTGTAGTCACTGTCTTCACCTCTGTGGATGACTCAGCAGACTCCGGAGGAGACGCTTGCTGCCGTACTAGAATAGGGACTTGAGTCTCTGATCTAGATAATTTTAGATACTTTGATTTCATTATAGAAATTCCTAGACTACTTGTGGGATAAAACAAATGTTAAGACCATATTGAGTTTCAAGCTGAATTAGCAGAAAAGATAAAATGCCTTTCTATTTAAGAACATGATGATGTTTTAATTGTTACAGCATTTGGCATGCCTAATGTACACAGTCCTTGACATTCATATAATAACAAAAGAAAGTTGTTTGGGATTTTTATTTCCTAGTGTCCCCTTTCCCCTCTCGTATTTCTCCCGCCCCCGCCCCAGCCCTGGCTTTCCGCTCTTCTCCTGTTTCCCCATCCTTCTATGAAGAAAAACTCTGAGCATGGAGGGGATGCATGTGAAAATACCTCGTTCTACGTAGAGAGACCAAGGCTGCTTATTACCTAGCGATGATGAACAGACCACCAGCGTTGTGACAACCGATGCAGATGCCTCCAGGGTAAAACAAAGGTTTACATATTACACAAGCAATTTAACTGTTTTCTAAACATATTGCCAAGACAGTGGAAGTTGGCAGCCCACACTGTGTTTTAGGTTTTGGAGACTTGGATTAGAAGTGACTGCTGATTATGAACCTTTTTATTTGTCTTCCATGGACGAAAAGCAACATGGTAACCCAGCAGAGAATTCTTCCTAGCTCTTAACCTTGTCTTCCTAGCTTCCCAAGATCACAGGCACAAATCACTGGACAAAAGTAATGCCAGGGTCTTGTGCATAGATAACCACGCAAGACAACTGGCTTGTTCTAACCCTTAAAGAGTTCCGCAAAGTGAAATGTTTTATAATCCCTTTTTGTGCAGTAGGCAAGGAAGAAAAGAGTTTGGGCAAAGATTATCCAAAAGAAAGAAAGAGACTCTTTCGGGGGTTCCAGTTGAAACACAATAAAGAACATAATTAACTTTGCGATTCTTTGTGTTTTTCATTTGACTGCAGGGAGGAGATGAAAGAGGACTGCTAAGCCTTGCATTCCACCCCAATTACAAGAAAAACGGAAAGCTGTATGTGTCTTACACCACCAACCAAGAACGCTGGGCTATGGGGCCGCATGACCACATTCTTCGAGTTGTGGAATACACGGTGTCCAGGTATTGCTGAAATGCATGGAGGCATACATATTTTTCCATCTTATTTTTTCTATATCTCTTCATCCTTTTTTGTTTAGAAGTTACAAATAGATAGCCATACAGTGGAAATAATTAAACCCACAATCTCCATCTTGCTTAAATCCCCATGGGTGTCTTTAAGGAAAACTGGCGGGCGGTGGGGGGGGGGGGGGATGATAGCTTGGGCACTTTTCCTCAATTACCTTGCAATCTAAATGCTACTTCTGAACGTTGGAAAATAACGTAATTTTTTGGTGGTTTTTATTAGCCCCATTTCAAGTATGTGTTTCCTTATTTACAGGCCAGGTGTTTGCTTCCCTAGGTGTGTACTCGTTACTTTCCAGTGGCTTCGCCTTCCAGCTCTCACAGTCATGGTCTTGTTTCTGCCCCACAATGTAGGAAAAACCCCCATCAGGTTGACCTGAGGACCGCCAGGGTCTTTCTCGAAGTTGCAGAGCTGCACAGGAAGCACCTGGGGGGACAGCTGCTCTTCGGCCCCCACGGTTTGCTGTACATCATTCTCGGGGATGGGATGATCACGCTGGATGATATGGAAGAAATGGATGGGTTAAGGTAAAAAAAAAAAAAAAAAAAAAGGCAGGTTCCCACTTGATGTGAAAGTGCCAGGAGAAAGGGTCGGGCCCAGGGAGTGAAAAGCAGTCTGTGAGTTGTATCCCCCGGGTTAAACGTTTAACTTGGTTTTCATGCCTGCATGGGGGATGTGAAGAGGCATTCAGTAGCATGTGGATGTGATATTTTTGAAAGTCGCTGCACTTTGATGACCTAACACAACTTAAGGCTATATTGACATCCTTACCCGAGCCAGTGTTTAGCATTCTCTTCTATCAATGCACGAAGCAGAGTGAGAAGGCAGAGAACTAATATCGCTCGCAGCCCTAAGACGCAAACAGCGCCTCCTCTCTGCGTGTTCACACTGCTGCCACCACTCCGCAGAATGGACCGACATACTCTGTGGAGTTTCTTGCAGAACACAAAATAGATGGGTCAGCAAAAAAATAAGAGGACAGACGCAAACAGCAGCCCGCTCCTGAGGGTGCAGTCTGTGGCCACATGTCTGAAAGTAGACTGCCCCTCGCTTTATTTCCCACCGTATGGAATTGGGAACTGGAATGATTTGGTCTCAAACAAGGGCATATCTGTAGAGCAACCTCTCTGCATTTGGTTTTGGTGAAATATGTAATAAAAACGAAAGCACTCATGTCGTCCTCCTATTTCCCAGTGACTTCACAGGTTCTGTCCTCCGGCTGGACGTGGACACAGACATGTGCAACGTGCCTTATTCCATCCCCAGGAGCAACCCGCACTTCAACAGCACCAACCAGCCCCCCGAAGTGTTTGCCCACGGCCTCCACGATCCAGGCAGGTGAGAGCACCCGCCGGCTGCTGGCCTGCGTGAACGCCAGGCTGGGACTTGGGAACGGAGAAAAGACAGACAGACGGGTCCAGACCCAGAGCAGCAGGAGTGGTGCTCGAGGCTGTGCCGCTGAATCACATAGGCTCACTATCTGAGCCAGTAGTTAGCACTCTTCTCTATTAATGCACGAGCAGACTTAGGAGGCAGATGAGACATGAAAAAAGACAATTTCATGGAGAAAAATCGCCTTCAAGTTTTGGAGGGCTATTATTAGAGAAGCACGGTGGGCCAGTGTCATGATTCAAACTCCATCGGAATAATCAGAGAGATAATAAACCTTTTGTCTCCTTAAATCCGTCTAAATGATGCTTTCCTTACATATTAAATGGGGGTGGTAAGCGCTACCTTGCAAGGATGCTGCAATGATTAAAAGCATGTAGCTACAAGCAAGTCATGAAACAGGGTCTGACACACATGGTAGATTTTAAATAAATTATAGTTCTTATTTTCATAGCTTCACTTAATACATATGATGATACAGTACCAACTTATAAGGAATTGACTAAACATTAGCATTCTTTTCCTTGAAAAAAATTACAAATACTAAAGGAGTGCTAAATGAAATACTGACCACTTACTAGAATGAACCATAAAGAAAGGAACCCTAAGAAGAATGTAGAGTGAGAAGCGTGGGGCACACTTTTAAAAAGCTATGAAGTCTACTAAAGCAATTCTGTGATGAAAGCTTCACCCAATCCATGATCTGCTGGTCATACTAAGGGCTATCAGGCCACGTTGACTCCTTTATTGGCTAACGTATTATTGCTATTTAATGTTTATTGAGTGTTCACTGTGTGCAAGGTGAGCAGTTTTCGAACTTTTTAGTTTTATAATCCCTCGTGCCCTTCATCTCCCCTCCATCAAAGTCCACGTCTACAGTTCATTTCCTTTTTGGCATCTCAGCAGATCTTAAAATCTGGGCGACAGGGAATACTTAAGGTGGGTTCAGGATGTGGAGGAAACTGTCACATTCCATTCCTGTGGCTCAGCTCTCGCAGACACCACCACAGAGCAGCACTTTGAAGTCCAGCAGCCTGAGCCACCACAGCCCCGCCGGCGCTTTCGTGCAACCTTCCCGGGGGTCCTGGACCCTCAGTGTAAAAACACAGTGGGAGGCACTTTACAGGCCTGACGTAGGGCAGGACGCCTGTGCTGTGGAGCCCCCTCCCCCCACGGCAGAGGGCTGGAGACACACTCATGCCTCCCTCCAAGGTTATGTTGGAACATTTAATAAAGCAGAAAGGAAACTAAATAATTATTATTGGCTAGACATTAAGCTGACTTTTATGAAGCACCTGGGTGCAGAATACTGAGCTAAGTATCTTATGCTCCTTATCTCCTTATGCCTCTCAGGGGTGCTCCGAGATAGCTGGCATCAAGCCCCTCTCCCCCTTTTTTTGAAGACTTTAAACTTTTTTTTTGAGCAGTTTTACTAGTAAGTTCACAACAAAATTGATTGGAATGTAGAAAGATCTCCCATATACCCCTTGCTGCTACACATGCAGAGCCTCCCCCGCTATTGCTAACCCGACCAGAGTGATCCCTTTGTGACAGCGGAGGAGCCTGCATCGACTCATCAGTCTCTCCAATTCCACAGTTTACACTAGGGTTCACTTGGTGTCGCATCTTGTATGGGTTTAGACCAGGGGTGGGCAAACTTTTTGACTCGAGGGCCACAATGGGTTCTTAAACTGGACCGGAGGGCCGGAACAAAAGCATGGATGGAGTGTTTGTGTGAACTAATATAAATTCAAAGTAAAGGAGCGGAGGGGAGAGCAAGAGAACCCTCCGCTCTTTCGGCTCCGCGGGCCGAATAGAACAGCCGAATGGGCCGGATCCAGCCCACGGGCCGTAGTTTGCCCACGGCTGGTTTAGACAAATGTATAACAACATGTATCTGCTTTTACAGTATCAGACAGAGAAGCTTCACTCTTCAGCCTCTTTTTTACATAAGAAACTAAAGGTTCGAAGGGTCAAGTGGTTCTCAGTGGACCTAGTATTCAGCCAGAGTAAAAGCCTCATGGCCCCAGCAATGAAACCATTGGGAGACCTGGCCTTTTCTTCCAGATTTGCTCTTTCTTACCAGAAACAGGGCACACCTTTTTGTTGTTATGTTATAGTTTCATCTGAAAAAGAAAAGCAATATAGGAAAATTTTCTCACCCTGTGGGGATTTAGTTCCACCTTCAGTCACAGCATGTGGATGTCATGATCCCTGCCAGGCATTGTATTCTGTGAATCCTTGAATTAAAGAGGACAATTAAGAGACTGTTGCCATAGAACAGCCAACCCATCTCTGGCAGGTCAGGCTTATAGTTTCCCTAATATGGATGGGAGCATTTGGAGGCAACAGTTTTTGTTTTGTTGTTGTTCAAATAATTGCAACATGTTGCCCAAGACCCAGAACCTACTCTCAGATTGTTTTATTTCTTAATTTATTAATTTCCCAAAGGGTTTTGTTTTTAAGTCATTAATGTGTATACCTATATATTTTTGCCTAAAACAGTGATTTTTAGAGGTTGATTTGGCAACGTCTAGAAACATTTTGGGTTTTCACAACTCGGGAGGAAGGGATCATGCTATTGACATGTAGCAGGTAGAGGCCAGAGATGCTGCTAAAGGTCCTACAATACTCAGGACAGCACCCCGCCCACCACCACCACCACTACCACCACCCACCAAAGTGTCAATAATGACAAAGCTTGGGAAACCTAAAAACAATGCAACACCATCTTCCACATTTGTAGGAACTTCAAAATTATAGTATTCAACTTTATTCTTCCCTCAACCCAAACTCCTCATGCCTAATTCCTCATTGACTTAACCAGTGAACAAATATCCCCAGGTTGGAACTAGGTAATACAGAGATGAAGGTGGAAGTGGCTCCTGTCCTCGTGTAGTTTATAGTCAGTGACTTAAGTCACAGAAAAATTCTGGCCCAGAACATGAAGACTACAGTCCACTAAAAGACCTCAATGGTTGTGGGACAAGCTTTATTGTGTTCCCTAAATTGGAGTGCACACTTTCCTTTGTTAGAGCAGCCTGAGTTTTAGAATGTAGAAGTTCCATGGAAGACACACAAAACTAATACAACAACTAATTTTACATTGTGTGTCACCAATGTGGGCTGTTGCTGACTCTTATACTTTACCAGTTTATTGTACATGTGATATCCTCCTATCTAATAAAAGAATAATATGCAAATTGACTGTCACTCCAAGACACAAGATGGCCACCCCCATGTGGTCAAAGATGGCTGCCCCCATGTGGACACAAGATGGCCACCACAAGATGGCCTGCAGGGGAGGGCAGTTGTGGGTTGTTAGGGGTGACCAGGCCAGCAGAGGAGGGCAGTTGTTGGTGACCAGGCCGGCAGAGTAGGGCAGTTGGGGGAAACCAGGCCAGCAAGGGAGGGCAGTTGCAGGGAACCCAGGCCTGAAGGGGAGGGCAGTTGCGGGGGGACCAGGCCTGCAGGGGAGGGCAGTTGGGGGGAACAAGGCCTGCAGGGGAGGGCAGTTGGGGGTGACCAGGCCTGAAGGGGAGGGCAGTTGCAGGGGGACCAGGCCTGCAGGGGAGGGCAGTTGGGGGGAACAAGGCCTGCAGGGGAGGGCAGTTGGGGGTGACCAGGCCTGCAGGGGAGGGCAGTTAGGGGCAATCAGGCAGAGGCAGGCGAGTGGTTGGGAGCCAGCAGTCCTGGATTGTGAGAGGGATGTCCAACGCCCGTTTAGGCCCGATCCTGGTGGACATCCCTCAAGGGGTCCCAGATTGGAGAGGGTGCAGGCTGGGCTGAGGAACCCGCCCCCCATCCTGTGCACGAATTTCATGCACCGGGCCTCTAGTTCCTTAATAACAGACTAGCAAGTGTTTGAAGTCAGTGTGCACATTCACAGTGTAGGGAGATACCCAGAGAAATTAAAAACTCTTCTCTAGAGATCATTAAGCTTCAGCAGATACACAAACACATCAGGATGTTTCCTTCAGCCTCTTCTAGAGGATCCAAACCAAATAGCCCAAAGGATCCATCAGCCCACAAAGGCCTCTGTGTCAGAACTCTCCAGTCTGAGCTTGGAAGACACAGGTAGGAATTCATGGGTGTCTCCTTTTGTTACACAGATGTGCCGTGGATCGACATCTCACTGACATCAACATCAATTTAACAATACTGTGTTCAGATTCCAATGGAAAGAACAGGTCATCAGCCAGAATCCTACAGATAATAAAGGGGAAAGATTATGGTGAGTACAGCATCATTTGTTGGTTTTGGTTTAGTTTGGTTTTATCTTATTTTAGTATATTAATTGAAGAGAAAAGGGTTTCTGCAGAATGAGCACTGGGAAAGCATGAAAACACTGGCCTAACAGTGGCGAAGGAATAAATTGCTCACTTTTTAAAGGTCCAGGAACTCTTATAAGCCCCCAGGGTTCCATTGGGGTAATTACCTTTCCCACAGATTAAATGGTGCTCGGTAAATCCAAAAAATGTAATGGACCTTCAAAAGTTAGCAGTTTATATTTTGCTCATCTGAGAATCAAGATGAATAACTTCTATTTATGTAATATATAAGGGGAACTTGTCTTAACATCTTATATACAGAGCAAAAAACAAGTGTTAAGTGTACGGAATTTTTCAATAACCAGCATGCTAGTCTTAGCAATTAGGAAAATTATAAGTGTTTCAAATAAGAATGTAATTTTTTAAATGTGTTTATTTTAGGGAAAACAAGGTAATAGCCTTGCAAAGACATGTCATGGAAATGGGATGTTTAGAAATTATTTTTAATAATGTGACTACTAGAGTTATTTAGAGATACATATAAAATATAAAATTGTATAATATGAAGTCAAAGATACTTAACATCTTTCAATGTTTTAGTATTTATTCCTTTTGGAGGAAGCAACATATCAAATATTATGATTTAAGGAACACAGTAGATTATTAAATTGATTGCTTCTTCTATTTACTCATTAAATACAGATATTTATTCAGTACCAAGAATGAAGCAGCTGTGTTAGTTCATGTGGTATTCAGTTATTTTACTTTATTTTTTTTTCAGGTATTCATGTATGTGTGTGTGTGTGCATCTTACAAAAGCCAAACCAAAGACTAATGTGGTTTGGAAAAAAAAACCTAATGAGTCACTAGCTTGATGGAATTCCAGCTATATTTGTAGATTAAGCTAAATTCTACAAGCACATTAATTGGGGTTCAACTGAAAATGGTTACAATATTGGCATCCCTATGTTTATGTATTAAAAACACAACCACTGAATCTTTTCCCAATGTATACATATATCAAATCACCACGATGTACACTTTAAATATCTTACAATTTATGACCTAGCCAGTTTGGTTCAGTGGAAAGAGTGTTGGCCTGCAAACTGAAGGGCCTCGGGTTCAATTCCAGTCAAGGGCATGTAACTCAGTTGCAGGCTCGATGCCCGGCTCTGGTCGGGACATGTGCGAAAGCAACCAATCGATGTGTCTCTCTCACATCTATGTTTCGATCTCTCTGTCTCTCTCCCTCCCACTCTCTCTGAAAATAAATGGAAAAATATCCTGAGGTGAGGATTAGCAAAACAAAAATAAATAAATATCTTACAATTTTATTTGTCAATTATACCTCAATAAAACTGAAAACAACAAGTAATCACAGCCACAGTGCTTACTACATGCCAGCCCTGGTAGTAAGCACTTTATAAACTTTACTCATTTCATTCACAGAACAACCCTATGTGATAGGCACTAGGCCACATGGTACAGATGAGGAAAGTGAGACACAGAAAGATTAAATATCACACAACATAAAGTGGCAGGGCCTGGATTTGAACCCCAGAGTTCAGCAGCCTGACTCCAGAGTTTATGTCCTCAATCATTCAAATAGTCTACATCAAGGTGTTGGTGGTATAGTGGTGAGCATAGCTGCCTTCCAAATAGTCTACATCTCAGAGTACCGGTTATTTAAAATCTATCTTTTCTACGTCATATATCATATTCATCATAATCACATGAGGAGGGGGGAGGACTTTAAAATTACTGCCTTTCCACAAAAGTTTGTGCCTAAAATACTGCCTACTGATAGTGACTTCTTTATATTAAGCACATAATGTACTTAATGAGTAATAAGTAATTTTCAGATTGATTTGCAACTGACTTCAGATCTTTTCCACTGCAGTTAGCATATGTGTATTCAAGTGTTTAATGACATGTATGAAAAGAGTGAGGTCATGTCCATACACATGATTCAAAAGGAATGACTGCATTTGGCTTTGTTAACCACACAACTCTATCAACAAAACTATTAAAATTTTTTAAATGAAGATATTACTTGACTGACAATATTTGAAATGTATAAATGTGGTTTTAAAGACCTTTTATGCACTATACTTTTATTTTCATTAAAGTGTGAACTTTTAAACAGTTTATATAATGTCTAGCTCAATTTACTAAATATATGCTGAAGAATTTCTATAAAAAATTCAATATTAAAAATTAAGTATTATTTTTAAGTATTTTGGTTCTAAAGTAAGTAACTATGATTTCCAAAATATCCAGATTCTAATTGCATTAAAAACTTTCTAAGTCTTGGCAGTTATAATAACAGCAAGCACGTCAGAGCTTTCCCATTTCATTAAGCTGTATGTGGAAGCCCTTTAAATTTATACCAGTTAAGCAACAGGAGTAACTATTTTCACTAAATATCTATAGCAAGGCTCCACCTCGTGCATGATGGGACACACTTCAGGGTTCTAGTAAATGACTGGACTAATCGTGGCTGGCCTACATCACTTTCATTTTATGAACATGTGTCTCATCTGCTCTAATGCTTGCACATTTCTTTCCAGAAAGTGAGCCATCACTGTTAGAATTCAAGCTGTTTAGCAGTGGTCCTTTGGTTGGCGGGTTTGCTTACCGAGGCTGCCAGTCAGAAAGGCTGTATGGAAGCTACGTGTTTGGAGACCGTGACGGGTAGGCATCCTGATCCCACAGTTTGATATATTGAAGGACATATACATTGATTAGGGGGCAGACTGCCATAAAGTATTCAAGTGAGTGTCTCCGTTTGGGGGTCAGCTCTGGGACACACACAGATATTATTTATGTGTAGTTCCACTAGTGTATGGTGGTTTGAAGAACTACCTAAGAGATGCTTTTTAAACAGATTTGATCAAGTTCACAAAATAATTTTCTTTGTGTACAACACCACAAACATTAAATCTTGGAATAATATAATAAAATGATTGTAGCAACAGGTTTAAAATAAACCATACCTTGATGTTGTGTCTTCATCAACTATAAAAAATAATAATTTTCTTTAGTGCAGAGAAGTCCTCAGGACTTTTGAGATTATGTAGGCTCTTCCCTTCATCCTTACCATAAATTTGCCATGATAATGAGTAATTTGAAAACTATGGTTTTATATGAGTTTATAAATATTTTAAAGATAATCTTGGAAGGCCGAGAATTTTTGCTTTTGCTTTTGATTTTCAGGACTTTGGGCAAGTTAATTAGTTTCAAGTGGTAGGAATACTCCAAAATTAAATTTTGGTCTGAAGTTAAGGTCACATTGCGGATAATTATAAGAAATTCTGTGATGAAACCCAAATTCAGAATCTTGTTTCCCAAGCCCCTGGCATTCAGGCACATGGCAGAGCTATATGCTTGGTCACTACAGGACTAGAAAAGTGTACTGACCCCCTTACCTCCCCCTGCCCCTCTCTGATTGATAGCTCAGCATGGAGTCTAGTCCTGGAGAGGAAGTATCATTCTCTGGATGAAGGGGCGGGCTTTTCTCAGACTCAGGTACATTTAGTGCCCTGGGGGAACAAAACCCTAACTTTAAGTACTTTCTCCCCACCTGGGAATTTCATAGCATCCACACACATTATGGGCTATAATATTTTTCCCTTTAGAAGCCAGGCCTATGGCACAACAATTATTTATTGAGTTTTATTTTAGACAACTGCTTGTGTTTTTTAAGCAATGGTGTGTTTTTACTGTAGGTTTGTGGTATGTTTGTGTTGCAGGAATTTCTTAACTCTTCAGCAAAGCCCCGTGACCAAGCAATGGCAAGAAAAACCGCTCTGTCTCGGCAATGGTGGTTCCTGTCGAGGCTACTTCTCAGGTCACATATTGGGATTTGGAGAAGATGAATTAGGTACCGCACAAACTTTTCTATTAAGTTCCTTTCTCATTCCTTTGCCTGGAGGTTTTGTTCTGCTCGGAAGAATAAACACCATCCTCTCATCCTCCTGTGTTGGAAATGTAACCTAGAGCAAAGATGACCTCCTGGAGAGATTTCAGATGGTCCAGTTATTTGTTGGGTTCTTTCAATAACCTTTCTGTGGGGGGCCTTTACATCTTATTTCCACTCCAGAAATATGAAAGTCACCAAAGCAGGAAAATGGGAGGCAGGAACAAAAGGAGAACTTTTGAGTCCCAAAGAGAGGGAAATTTTAAATGTCTACTGATATTTTTGATGCATCTGAGTCATTTGTTTAGATGCTCTATCTGAAAACCTTCCCATTTATCCATGCCTCTTGGAATAAATTAAAATTTTGTTGCAATCCAAATTTCACTTATCCTCTATTTCCTAATTTTTTTGTGTGTCCATTGGGACATAAAATTTGTGAAAAATAATATGAGTTTATAGATCTGCTTTGCAACAGAATAGAAATTATCTTCTTGTTGATGATCTATGGAATAACATACAATTTATTTGTTGGCATCTATAATAAAAGCCTAAGCAACAGTTATGGTGGAACAACCAGAACGACCGGTCGCTATGGTGTGCACTGACCACCAGGGAGCAGATGCTCAATGCAGAAGCTGTCCCCTGGTGGTCAGTGTGCTCCCACAGAGGGAGTGCCACACAGCCAGAAGCCTGGCTCATGGCTGGTGAGAGCAGTGGTGGTGGTGAGAGCCTCTCCCACCTCCACGGCAGCACTAAGGAAGGAGCAGCGAGCCAAGCAGTAAGAAGCAGTGAGCAAGCAGGCAGTAAGGAGCGAGGGGTCCCAGGCTGTGAGAGGGATGTCCAACTGCCAGCTTAGGCCCGCTCCCTGTGGAGAGCAGGCCTAAACCGGCAGGCAGACATCCCCAGAGGGGTCCCAGACTGCAAGAGGGTGCAGGCTGGGCTCAGGCCCCCCCACACACACACAGTGCATGAATTTCATGCACCGGGCCTCTAGAATTTTCATTATGTCTGCAAAAAGAAGTTAAAATTGGAATGTGATCAAAGAATGGAAATGCCACTAATTTTAAATTTTAGAGATAAATGTCACTTTCATAATACTTCCCTTTAAAGAAAAATGACAACTATGCCCCTTTAACATCAGAGATGAATTTCTCAGTGTTAAGAAAGAGTTGTGTTTCCCATCAAAATCAGAATATTTTCTCTAAAAGTACAGATTTGGTTTTCCTGCATCAAATGAAGGATTAGTCAGAAATCATTCAACACCATTTACTTACAGTAGGTTAACAAGGAACTCAGACCAGATTCCTCAAACACATAACACATATTTCAGAGCCACAGGAATATAATGATTCAAAGAAGAGAAATCCAATCTGTCCTTTTCTTGTTCCAGCATTGGAAGCACTTTACAATTAATTTTCCCTTGATATTCTCCTTCCCCACTTATAGGACCCAGAAAGATACCCTTTTTCTCTTAAATTATCTGTAATGTAATTTACATTTCATTGGCTGACTCTTATTTGAAAATACAAATTAGGATTAACTTGCTTGTGCAAGAGTTAGAGATGAATATTTAGATGCTGTGACTGAATCATTTAGATTTCCCCAGACCTTGCTACAAATGATTCACCCTCAGTCATCCTATTAGCAGCAGCATCACTGGTTAAAATATCCAAGTGTCTGTCTACACTTAATACTATGTTGGGAGCAGAACCAACAAATAAAACATACACAATCCTTCCTTCTCCAAAGCTATAATTTCGTGTATACTTTATAATTAAAAATATACTTTCACTGAATATTGATTTAATGTGAAACTGGACTTAATTAAGAGCCATTTAAGGAAATGAGTAAGTTTTGGAATATTTGAAAAAAAAAAGTATTAAAAGTCTGTTTTTCCTATGTAGTCTTTTAAAATAATATTTGTTGATTTCAGAGAGGAAGGGAGAGGGAGAGAGAGATAGAAACATCAATTATGACAGAGAATAATTGATTGGCTGCCTCCTGCACGCCCCACACTGGGGATCAACCCACACCTTAGGCATGTGCCCTGACAAGGAATCGAACCTTGATAGGTTCATAGGTAGATGCTCAAACACTGAGCCACACCGGCCGGGCCTATGTGCGGGTTTTTTAAACTATAAAATCAGGATGTGTTTGTAGGAAGAATCAAATGAGGTAAACTATCTAAAGAACTTGATAAGGTAAATATTAATTTTTTACTTACATTCCTTTGCTTTTTAACATCATTTTTAGTTTTTCTGTTGTGTGTAAATTTTAAGTGTAAACCATGTCACATCCATTTCAGAAATAAGAAAGTAGTAGGGTTTTCTTAATATGCAATAAATAGAGGGGAATAGAGAAGTATAGAGTAAATCAAGAACTATTTCATGAATGAGAACCAAATATAAGTGTTAAAGCCTTATAAACATGTAATCATAAGTATAGCTTCTAACTCCCTATTTCTGTTATCCACTCTGAATGAACACTGAATTACATGGAGGTACTGGTAATAAACCAGAGTGGTTCTCTCCTGACAGGGTCTGCTGTCTGTTGTATTTCACCATCATGAACATAGCCTAGCATCACAAGTTAGGGAGGCAGAGTTGGGATTGATCTTCAGGGTCTCTCTTTTTCTGTCTTTCCAAATTTTTATTTATATTGTTTAAAAAGCTAAACATTAAAAAGATGCGAGTACCCCAATTCCACCTAGCCTCAAATTATCAATTAACAGTGACAACAGGGTAATCAAACCTTTCAGTCTTAGGCAGAATAAATCAAGATAAAACTTGCCATTCAACACTCATTCTACAAATATATTCTGTGCAAAGCTCTGTTCTAGGTGTTGTGGATACAGCAGCAGATTTAAAAAATCTAAACTGTTGTCATGAAATTCATATTCTAAAGGAGGACAATAAAAGTAAATTTTAAAAATATATACTGTATGTCAATTGGTAATAAGTGCTTAGGAGAAAAATCTAGTTGTGAAGAAGGATACAGATTGCTGGGGGTTGGGACAAGTGCAATTTTAAATAGTATAGTCAAGAAACATGATGTTTAAGCACAGACTTAAAGGAGGGAGGGGGAGTGAACCCACGAGGATCTACTGAAAGACAGGAACCTGAGGCAGGAGCCTGGGACAGGAACCTGCCTTGTGTGGTCAAAGCCAAGAGGCCAGTGAAGCTAGAAAGGAGTGAATAAGGGGCAAAGCATTGCAAATGAGGCTGAACAATAAGGGGCAAAGGGAGACAGCACAGGCCACTGTCAGAACTTGGCTTTGCTCTGAGAGAGATCAGAAGCCATTGGAGACTATCGAAACAAGAGTGTGATCCAACTCATAGGATCTAACTTACTTTACAAGAATCACTGTGGCTGATATGTTGAGAGAAGACACAGGACAAGGATAGAAGCAGGGTGATCGGTTAGGAGGCTGTTGCCACAATCCAGGTGAGAAATTAATACCTGCTTGCACGGGAATAACAATGGAATGCAGAGAGAAGTGGGCAGAATCTGGGTGTGATGTGAAGGCAGACGTGTGAGACTCTCATAGATTTTAGGCAGGTGATCTTCCTGAGGGTGTGTGTGTGTATGGGTGGGTGCGTGGGCGTGCACGGGAGCACACACACATACACATGTATAAATACATATACTGTGGAATAATTTATTGTATTCTCTCTACATAGGGGAAATTTACATTCTATCAAGTAGCAAAAGTATGACCCAGACTCACAATGGAAAACTCTACAAAATTATAGATCCCAAAAGGTGAGATTTCTTTTTGTATTCCTTTGAGTCAAGAAATATTCTTCTCCACATTATTTTAGTGCATTCAAATTAGTGATAGACAAATTACAATGAACAACCGAGAAAGATGACTGTGTCTGCCCTGTCCCCATGCTGCGGTTGTCCTGAGAGGACCCTCGGCCCTAGTCTGTGAGAGCCAGACTGGACTATGCTGAAACTCAAAGCCTTACTGCTATCACACATTCAGTCGTTCTTGTTGCATGGGGGCAGCATTATGTTTGTGGACTGAGTCCTCAGTTAAACGTGAGGAAGACCCAGATGTATGAGGAAGTGGCTTCGGCTCTCCTGGGAAAAACAATGAACCCCCCCGTGTCTTTTGAGAAAACTAGAAACATGTTGGCAGACGTTGCAGCTGCTCACTGTGATTTTTGATAGGTAATCAGGGTAAATTATTTTGGCAGTTCAACATCTGAGCCTCATTTCAAAACTCCCTGGAAGTTCACAGCTCACATGCAGGCTTCTGTGACTAAACAAACGAAAACTAAAAACGTGTTTTGTTATTTACCTCAGCAAAAAGGGGGCTTGAATGTTTTAATCCTTTGAAGAGTATATTTATTCCTGCCCTGCTCCTCTCCACCCACCGATCACATCACACACACACACATACACACACACACATACACACACATACACACACACACACACACACACACACACGGTGTTCAAATTATCTTAAATCATAATTAGTCAGTCGTTAATTTCATGGATAAAATTGGACTATCAGAAGCTGCTAAAATTATATACTGTCAAGTAGAAATTAGTCACAAGTGTGGAAACAACTATTACAGAACCTAAGTATCCTCACAAACACGACCATTGTTGGACACCAGTGGTCATGGGAGCCCTGCTACCCCACGTGATGAACTTCAGATTAGTTCTCTACTAACTTATCTTCATAAGCCCATTTACACCTTAAATTCCTGGGTTTCAAGTCTTTTAGAAGAATAAGTTCTAATAACCTGAAAAGTTTACTAAAAGCAGTAATTTAGCTCTATTTTAAAAATATTTTCCTGAGTTGTAAATTGTGTATGTTTTTCTGAAAAAGTCACTAACAAAATGGAGATTCTTGCCCTTTTACCACAAAACACTGTCTTTCCTGAGGTACTTCAGAACAAAAAGAAGAATACTCAGTTCTAAACTGTCTGTCCGAAGTATCACATCTAGGCATCGGTCCCACAGTGATAGCATCCCTTTGCTACGTAAGGAACACGTTTGCTTTCACAGTAAGACAAGGACCGGCTGTGCCCTGCGGGGGTTCTTTTCCTCCTTGAGTGTGAAGCCAATGTTCTCTTTGTGAAAAGCAAAGTAGTGAATGAAAAAAATGTCAGACACCACAGTAACTGTTGAAGTTGGCACTGTGAAGAACGGAATTCAAACTCATGTTAATTCGTAAAATACCAGCATTCTAATGATTCATAATGAGGCCTGGGGGTTTCACTCAGATCTAACTCTCACCGTTTGTTTCAAAATGGCCATTGTTATTCCATTACGTTTGTCAAAGTTGGTCTGCTTTTGCAAGCTTCCTGGTCGTGGTATAATGAATTCTCCCTCCTCCTCCTCCGGAAAATCTTTCTCTCTTCATCTGGATTGTTTAGTCTGTTGGTGGTGCACGGAGGTGAATTTTACACCTTCAACCCATTATTAGTGTCTAATTACCAGGGTTGCCATAAGGGACCTTGGCTTTGTGATCTGAGGGCCCCCTCTCATAGGGTGGTCTCCGAGTGACATACCTGAAAGGCCTGACTTCTCATTATGGTGCCTGTTTCTGGTGAGTCGTGTCATGTGTGGGGCCAGGGTTAAGATGTGTGTTTGGTTTTCAGAAGGTTGGGGGAGTAACAGAGCCCCAAAGACACGGTCCTTGTACACAGGCAGAGGCATACATTTCAAAATCAAACTGACTGTAAGAAAACAAATGTTTTCATAAACATTTGTTGGGAGCCTCATTCTGTTTTGATTTGGATGCCAACGTTTATTATTACAGTATTTCGGCCTAGATGAATTGAATTTCTATATAAGTAGACACTTGCGTGTATGTGAGCGGGATTATTTTGCAAACACAAGCTAATTACTGGCCTTGCAGTGTTCAGAGTATCTGCTTCAAAGCAAAAGTGTTTTTCTAAAACTTTTGAGGTAGAAAGAAAGAAAGAGCCTCATCAACTGAAAAAACAATATATAGACATTTTTTGTCCTATCCAAAATCCATCTCAAATTAAAATCTTAGGTTAACTCTATTCTTGTGGAGGAGTCCCAGATTTGTAATGTTTTCAGAATATCTTTCAAACATGAATTGAGTCCTGGCCCTGGAAGAGAGGAACAACAAATTACAAAAATTTTATATTCTATATTAGATGTCACAGAAGTTACTTTCTTACCATAGGATTTGTTTGTTTCTATTTTTCCCTACACACACACACACACACACACACACACACACACACACACTCACTCACATTCAAGAAAGATGAGGGAGTTTATAAACCATTTGTAATATTCTTAAGTCACTTTGACAAAAGCAGGCAAACTTCCCTAAGGACAATGTGGTCTGAGGCTGTATGTTACACAGTCATTTACATAAGGGCAAAATCATTTACAGTGGGCGGCCTTCTCAGAAGAGGATGGTAAGATAATCTCTTATAAAAATCAAATGCTGCCCTAGCTGGTTTGGCTCAGTGGATAGAGTGTCAGCCTATGGACTGAAGGGTCCCGGGTTCGATTCCAGTCAAGGGCACAGACCTTTGTTGCAGGCTCGATCCCCGGCCCTGGTCAGGGCATGTGCAGGAGGCAAGCAATTGATGTGTCTCTCTCACATAAATGTTTCTCTCTCTCTGTCTCTCCCCCTTCCTTCCACTCTCTCTGAAAATCAATGGAAAAATATCCTTGGGTGAGGATTTTTAAAAAAAATCAAATGCCATTATTTATCATGAAAGAAACTTCAGTGAGAACACAACCAGGTTTCTCTAAGGCTTCACTAGAACTCTGGAGTCGTTTAAGGAAAAAGCAGAACATTTTGCCTCTGTGTTAGTATCTCTCCGAGTGGAGCATTACATCTCGTGGTGGAGTTGCATTAGGATCAAGTCCACACCAATCACCTAGGTTGCTGGGCCCAGGCACTGGGTCCCCCAAAGTCTGTAGTATGGGTTCTGCATGCCCTATCTGGGAGCTCTTTCAGCCAATAGTTCCAGAAAAGATTCCAACCCAGTGAGCACAAGACCTGGGCCACAATTCGAGTTTCACATAGCAGTGCCCCCTGAGACTGGCCGAGAGTAGCAGCAGGTCTAGCCTGATAGGACAGAGAGTCCACTGGTCTTGTCTCTGACACTTCCTTAGTGTGGGCCCTGGGCTAAGTGGGTTCCCATGGTGTGTCCCTTCACCTTTGATATGGTCCTGAGTTCACGCTGCCCTACACCCTTTCTGCAGTGTGCTATGGAGGTCGTTAAATACTAGATTTAAAATATTAAACTCTGAATATTATTGGTATTCATTCCGTGCACGGAAGAATTATTTTCAGGTGATCTCTCAACATTTAAGTTTGTGTTAGTTCCAAAGTTAGGGTAAAGGTGTCAATGGAGCTGTAAAGAGCTCTTCATACCTAGTTTTCAAATATCCAAGACATGCTTTGGATGCTTGGTCTTTATGAAATCTTTTCAGGGTCAAACAGTGCTCCTGGGGGATAGAAACTAGAGAATTCCAAAAAGAGTTATGTATTTTCCAAGCTTTATTATGTGTGTGTGTGTGTGTGTGTGTGTGTGTGTGTGTGTTTTGTGGTTTGGTTTTTGGTTTTTTGTTTTTTTGCACTTTTGACAAAGGTTCTTTCATTTTTGTTTCAGATGAACTAAAAGCAAATGACTTTTTTTAAATTTTGAAACATTTCTGGGGTTCTTTCTTTAGGAATTTATATAACAAAATCATTCTTAATCATGTTGATTTAATTACCATGTACCCAGTCGTGCTGTATTTTAACATACTGCTTATCTGTTACCCAACCAAGTCCCACAGGCCGTTCCCTTAAGGGGTCTATAAATGATCAATGCAAATTCCAGGCTTGAGAGGTCATTTTACAGAAATGCTGTACCTCAGACTCCTGTGTGACCAATATCAAAACCTGCTCCTCTTGCCGCCTCTCTACCGCTCCCCTCCACGGCCCCACTTACTGCCCTTTGTTTATTTTCTTAAAATATCTTCATCCTACTCCTTATTATACTGGATGCTGAAGAGTGCTTTTTTCAAAAAAAAAAAAAATCACTTCATAAGAGGAAATTGGTTCTGTTTATCCTCTGCATATGTCTCAGGGAGCCGGCAGGCAGCTCTGCCATCCCAAAGAAAGTCATGCATAATAGAGAGGCTTTAGCCCAATAAGCCAGTCTAGTCCCAATTCATCAGTCAAAGTTTTATGCAAGTGGCCCCCCTAGGTTGATAAATCCCCACAGTGCCTGTTGACCCAGCTGCCAAGTCTCTTGCTGCAGGCGGTGTTTTCATGGCCACCCTGACAGTAATACAAACTGTTTAGCAGCTCCATTGACCTTTCAGCTATTAACAGGGACACAGGCTCCGCTAGGGACTAGTTTTCAAACATGACAGAATTTCTTAACACTAGAGGTCATGAACAAGTATATGCCCTATAAAAATCCATTCAGCATGGTGGATTTGAAATCTAAAAGACAAGGAAGCATGTCCCACAGTTTGGCTATCGTTATTTTTCTACATATCCACTAACTAAAAAAATGGAAATATCTGCCAGGGTTTATTTTACTCTTAATGTACTACATTTTATGTTGTGATGCACAATAACTTTTTAACCAACAAATCCTTTCTAAGCTGTAAGACAGCATCTGAAATTTTAAAGATACATTACCAAAAAATGGGATGAGAGCAAAGTCAAAATTTCTAATGAATGGATAAGCATGCATACATAATATATGGTAAGAGCCTAAGCATAACTGGAATTTTATTCATACTTTACCAAGATTTGCTTATGTTTTTGAATAAACTATACTTATGGAATCCCTACAATGCTATGTGGAGCCATCACAAATTTCAAAATAAATAGAAAACATTATATAATAATTTATAGAAAGAAATATCTAAATGACCATGTTATTTTTAAATGGTTATATAATTCTTCTTATATGTATATCTTATTTCCTGGAGACGTGATCTGTGACTACAGCATTCAAATAAATTTTCTGCTTTGTACTGTGTAGTATAGTCTTTCTTAAATTACCAAATTTAAATGTTAGAATACCAGTTCCTAGAGTAATTATATAGATTGCTATGAAAACTTGATTGAATTGCCACTTATAAATGGCATTTGTTAAAAGGACATAAAATGGAGACTATGAATAGAGAAAAATGTATTCTTCAAGATGACACTCATTTGTTAAGAGTCAAAACTCATAAAAACATTTCTTGGAATTCCCACATTTCTCCCCTACCTGGAATGGTGGGGCTAAACCTTCTGAATACCTTTTACTTATACTGCAAGGCAATGTATCACCAGATATTGTAGTACTTGAGATAAAGGCAGATTTAATCTTGCATAAAACAGCCACATACATTTGTAAAAAGATGTTTTCTAGAGGAAGGTGTAATTTTTAAAGAAAAAAACTGCATATTATCATCATTTTTTCACTAATCTATTTTAGTTGGGTTTAAAAAATCTGTTGCTTAAATGACTTGTTTTTAATCAATATTGACAAATGAATCAAAAAGTGTAACATCAAAATTTGGGAATTTATCTTCATGGAGTTTATATATCAGAAAAAGTATTTGAGAAAGTTTCTACTATATGCATTCAGTTCAACTTAACAAACATTCATTGAATGCCTATATGGTATTTTCCTAGCACCTATGAATTTAAGTAGTTGAAGGAGATAAAATACTTCAGTGGCTTAAATGTCATCTTTATATAGCATCCCTCAATCTTAAGCTAATTACTGCCTCCTCTGTATTCCTGTGTTACTTCATTTATGCCTGTATCGCCACAAAGATCACACTGATTTAGTCTGTGTTTGATTGTCTGTCTTTCCCATGGTTTGTCCATGAGGATCAGGATTCTGTTTTGTTTATATCTTATCCCCATGAAGAGCACAGTATTTGCCTGAGTAATGACTGGACTTGAAGAGGTTTGAATATGTAGTTTTTGTCCTCAAAGCTTTATTCCAATTGGGAAGGGAAAAGGAGAGGATAATCTATTCCTTAAGAGAAGTGAAGTTCTGTAAGAAACAGGCTATGTTTTATGTAATTTTGAGTTAAGGTATTCCCAATAGACTAACAGATTAAAAGAGAAGATTTATTAGACATGCCAAGTTAGGAATGTTAGTTGTCAACTTTATAAAAGAAGAAAAAGATGATTTTCCCAAGTATTTAAATAAAAAAGGGAATCATAATATTTATATATATGACAACCACACCATCTTATATAAGCTAAAGTAAATAAGCCCAAATATGAAATATTTTCATCCATAGGTAGATAAGTATTTACTAAATCTTAGGCAGAAAAACAACTTAGAATTCTGCCCATAAGCTCTATATCCATATATAAGCATATATGGTGAAAAAGTCAAAGCATCTAATTGGAGGGTCAGTGTGGAAACAAGGGTCAGATACCCACCCTGAAAAACTGCACTTCAGAACTGGACCCCTATTCTCATGTCTGCCTTCCTTGCCTCAGCAAATTCCCATGGGAATCAATTCCCCTGCACCCTGCCTCAAACAGGCAGCATCTTCTGATTGTTGTCCTTTAACCTGAGCCACTTACATTCTTGATCTAAATGGTGTCTTCTCTTTAGACTCAGCTGCTCAGGCATAAGCCCTACTGTCGAGTAGTACATGAGCTGTGTGCTTCCATGTTTTGCATACATATAACATGTAATATATTTTTGATACATTCTACTTCTGGGTCTCTTTTTTTGAATGCATCAGAAAAAGGATGAACAAGTGAATAACTAGTGGAACTGGATAACAGAATTCTAGTTACCAGTAAAATTTGAACAACACTGCTTACTGAGTGCCACCTGGTAAATGATCGTGGCCTATAACTCAGAGGAACTTCCTGGTTACTAAACAAATGGCTCTACTGATGGTCAAAGACACCGCCATTGTCTCACAGAGTAAGAATTTTAGTTGAGGAAGACAGAGAGCAGATTTGAAAAACAGTAAGAAAAAGTCAAAGATCGTGCTCTCACTTTCCTTGGCATAATATTTTCATATTTTCTCCACCTTATCCAGCCCTGCCCTTAGTCCCCAAAATACACCCTTGGGAAACACCTGGACAATATCCGTTAATGTTTTCTGAGTAAAAATATGCTCAGTCCACAGAATGCCTTAGGGAGCTTTCTAGAAATTGACCATTTCTAGATTTAAATAAGGTGTTGAACAGATTTAAGGGGTTTTTCTGAATTGTCATGTTAGTTGTAAAGCACAGTAGTTTCAACTCAAATTGGGACTTTTACTGGAGAGAAGAGCTAAAGAAGTCACTATATATTTTTAATATGATTTTGAGTCATTGTAGAAACAGCCTGAGGTCAGCCTCCAAATTATTATTGCTATTCACAGTGCCCACAGGGGCATAACAAGACAACCTATCTCAGGAATGGGGAATCTAAAGGGCCTAATTATTTGCTTCTCTCAGAAAGCTACCTCATTACCTCTTGTGGTGGTTGTGACCTATAATTATCACTTTCTTTGATATGCTACTGAAGGAGTCTCACCGCTTTGGCCATCCTGATGATGGCCATTTGGCTGGTGATGGCGCGTTTATTTACATTCCTTAACCAGAAAGAGCTTTCTCATCACACTGGGGCACAGGTAACAGTTCCTGATGAGAAGTGTACCACTACATGTCTTTCCCCAAAGATTATTAGACAGTGAGTAGTTAATTGTGATCATGGTTCCAGCCTGACTCAGCTTGAAAGCCTCTTCTTTCAAAAGCAGCAAGAACCATAAAAATCTTCAGAAGGCATCTTGATCCCTCTCTAAACGATGGCAGTTATAGAGCAATTAAAAGAAAATCTATGACTTTTTACTCAGCAGATAAGATGTTTCTCTTTGCTACCAATAGCATTCCTTTCCTTCATAGCAGGATAAAATTAAACATCTTAAAATGTATATCTACACATTCATAAATATATACTAGTATATATATATATATATATATACATATATATATATACACATATATATATATAATTCTTTGCATAAAGACTTGAAATTTTGAGTCAGTAGGACACACACTTATACACATACACAGTGCAATATCCTTTTAAAAAAAGTCAGCCTAAAAATGTATCTCAAAACAAATGTAAAATTGAAACAATAATGGATTCCCAAGCTTTTTAGGCTACAAGCATTTATTTTGCTGAATACCCTCAGCCTTGTGATAATGCCAAATATTCCAATAACAAGTGAAACGTATCTCAGATACTACAAAATATTTTTGGAGATCTGGAAAAAAACATTTTTTAATGTCTATAAATCTATATTGTTAAAGTTGTAATTGCTAGGAAGTCTTAGCCAGCAAATGTAAAATATTGCTGTAGCATAATTATATTTTAATCAATGAATTTTGATCATGATGAAGCTTCTTACAATGTTTGCTAATGTCCTCTTTAGTTCAAACTGGCTAGTTTGTTTCCTTTCTGGTGTGTATTTTCTATTCCTAGAAAGTTGTCAAAAAAAAATAAGTTGTCAATCTTTCAGAGTCATTTAAAAGAAGGGTCTGCTTAGAAAGCAAGAGATATGCTTTGTGAGCTACAGAATCACTAGATTTCATTCCAGTATTGATTTTCAACCAATATCTGTCTTTTGTTTCAGACCTCTAGTGCCCGAGGAGTGCCGAGCAGTGGTCCAACCAGCCCAGATGCTGACTTCTGAATGCTCCCGGCTCTGTCGGAACGGCTACTGTACCCCCACGGGGGTGTGCTGCTGCAGCCCAGGATGGGAGGGCGACTTCTGCAGAATCGGTCAGTACTGCCATTGTCCCAGTGGAAGACTGGGCAGGGGACAGTCCTCAGGAACTCAAGAACTTAACACCAGGTTATTTCTTCTTGAATTATGGAGTGTTCAACATTCAGTCATTTCCAATAATATTAATGGTCACTCTGCTCCTGAACTAGCAAATGAAGGCTTTCCCGTTTTCCCAATGTAAACATTTCCTATATATAAGTTAGTCATAAACATAAAAGGCTTTTAAATAATTGCATCCTTTCCAAAAGTAAAAATTAAAAACAGATCATCTCTATAGGCTCCCAGTCCTGGGTTTGAGATTTCCCACCAACCAAGGACTTCGTGTTTGCAGAGCCCCTCTCCCAGTGTCAGCATTTTCCAGACGCCCCATAAATGCCTCTCGAGCTTAACTGCTTGCTTTCTGGCTACGGTGCACTAAAAACAGGGTTCTTCAGTGGGCATTATTAAATAAAAGGGGGAAACGCAATTACCTAGAGGCATATATGAGATTTTTAAACCCTTTTGGCCACTCCCTTGTGAACCATCAACTAGGTGTGCAGATGCTCAGAGAGCAAGCGAGCAAAGGAGGTTTATTTCAGGGTTCCTCTATCCTTTAACTAGGGATTTCCTCAGTTACATGCCATGATGTTCAAATCCTACTTGGTGTGAAGTAAGAAAATTACATAACTTTAGATACGGAGTTTAAGATATATATGTTGAAAATGCATTTTCAGAATAAATATTTTTTCCCTTTCTTTTCTTTGTGTCTATATCAGATGATGGGTGTTAACTAAATCTAGTGTAGTAGTCATTTCACAGTCTATGCAAATCAAAGCATCATGCTGTACACGTTAAACTTATACAGTGGTGTCTGTCAATTATTTCTCAATAAAACTGGGGAAAAGATTTCCATAAGGATAAAAAAAAATGCATTTTCAACAACCAGCATATATATATATATATATATATATATATATATATATATTACATCCAATAAAAATTTTGACCTCTGCTATTATAAGTATTAAAGTATCTCTTGCCAATGAAAATTAAAAGCCCCATTCTTAATTCATAAATGTTAATTCTTTTCTTTACCCTAAACATTTTTTTTCAGAAAAATTGCAACTATAACTTTCTACTTTGTATATTGTATGACAAAAAGTAGCCAATATTTAAAGTTACATATATAGCCTACATTTTAAGCTTAAATTGTTTCAGCACTAATAACATTTCATGATTGATTAATACTATGGTTACTATACCATCAGTGTTCAAATGCACTAATATTCTAATTTCTGAGACTATATCTCCCCTCTGCTCCCTCTGATTCCTGACATATTATTCTCTCTGCCTCTTCTCTATCGTGTCTATTCTGTTTTATTCCTTACTTTGCATTTTGCCTAACTTCTCAAACTACTAGATCATAAGTATTTATTGAGTGCCTTCTAGCAACAGTATGTTTAAACTGACGGCAAACAAATTATTTTGAATATGGGTGACATTAAACATATACCATAATAGGTATTAATAATAATAATATGTGATATAAATGAAAATAGATTTTCTTTGAGCTAACATTAAGTTTTATTTCAATAAAGTACTTTAATCTTTCCAATAAATCAATTTAAATAATTTAAACATATAAGATAAACCAGAACCATTTCATAAAATTAAACCATTTGTGATATTTGTGACCCAAGCAAGAATTGTATTCCTATACTCACATAGTTTACTCATCTCCCATAAATTTAAAAGAGAGAACAGTCTATTTCCTTTTTGTTCTCCCTTTTCCATGTGTCAACCACAGACTCCTTTTTTATTAATGCATTGCAAAGGTTAAAATGACCCTGTCCCCTGAAAGTATAAGGAAATGTATTCAAGGAATTTGATTCTGCCAACAGGGCTGTACATCCCAGATTTATCCTATCAGCAAAAGACAATTAAGTTATATACCCAATTTTCTATCTCCATCTCATTTTAGCAGTAAATCTTTACATTCCCACAAATACTGTAGTGGTAAAGTCCTTTTATGGAGAGATTCTGTGCTGTAGAGTAGCCCTGAAAAGGATTGCTAAGAACATCTTTCACTGGCCAACTGCACTGACCCGGGAAGGACCTTCCACATGTGCTGAGAGGCAGCATATGCTGGGTACCTCGTAGGAGCAATGAGGAGGGGTCCTAGGCAGTCCAAGTGCTCCCTACTGCATCAAAACCAGGACTGATACCTGACCATCCCTTCATGTTGTTTGGAGATACTCAAGCCATGGCCTCTCTCATGGGCCAGGCCCTTCGCACATTGAGGTCCTCCCCGGCGGAACAGGAACACAACATTACTTGGAAATGCCCTAGTGGGACTGAGACTTGCAAAGAACTGAAA
Source organism: Plecotus auritus (assembly GCF_963455305.1). Taxonomy (NCBI): domain Eukaryota; kingdom Metazoa; phylum Chordata; class Mammalia; order Chiroptera; family Vespertilionidae; genus Plecotus; species Plecotus auritus. The sequence continues at coordinate 54,912,018 of NC_137773.1, forward strand.
TCCTTGTTTTAGAGTCCATTTTGCAAGGGATTAAAATTGTTTCCCGTGATCTATGCTTTTCTGGCAATGTCTCGCATTCTCTGCTGAGGTCTGGTCCCCAAATAACTGTGGGTTTGAAAGCATTCTTCCCTTCTTATCTTTATTATCTTTTGGATTATTTTGTGACTGGCTTCTGCCTCCTCTCCCTCCCTTCCTGTACTCATCGACTATTTGTGCTGTTTCTAACATACACGAAGTGAGTGTGATTGTATTGCTCTTTTCTTTTCCTCCCAGCAAAATGTGAGCCAGCCTGTCGTCATGGAGGTGTCTGTGTTAGACCCAACAAGTGCCTCTGTAAAAAAGGATACCTTGGTCCTCAGTGTGAACAAGTGGACAGAAACATCCGCAGAGTGACCAGGGCAGGTATTCTTGATCAGATCATTGACATGACATCTTATTTGCTGGATCTAACAAGTTACATTGTATAGTTTCTGGGACTGTTTGACTATTCCTTTCCAATGGGCATTTATTTTTCATCCTGTCATTAAAAAGAAAGACTGCTATCCTGCTACACACTCCTGTGATTTCATTTTCTTTTATTAATTTAAAAATAGTTTCCAGAAATGTGCAAATTCTGTGTGTGTATGTTGGCACGTTTGTTCACATACGCATGTACACACACACACTCACAACCTCTATATGTGTGGTTGCATAACAGATGGGTTTTAAAACTATATATTTCCTTGTGTGGACTAATTTACACAGAAATTCCATTGTAAATTGATAACGGGATTTTTATATTACCAGAAGAGATTATTTGACTTCCCAGGAATTTTCTGTCTGTAATCACTAAAGTCAACTATAATGAAGTTTGGAACCATTACTGTGCAATCTGATGGATCTAATAAAAAAGGCAATATTTTTATATTAAAGGACAATAATGTGAGAATGTTTCAGAACTCCCTGATGAATTTCTAAATGGGCAACTTGATTTAAAATTGTAATCTTCATTTTTATCATTGTATCCAATTACAGAATGTTATGCACTTACCTTTTTATTGGCAGAGAAATCTGGTTACTCTAGCTTAATATCAAGATTGTTCTCAAGTGTTTTATAATTAAATCATAACAGCATATGCTAAAACCAATCTTCCTAAAAGGTCTGCTTTTATTGTATATTTTATTTAACAATAGGCACTGGGTTTGTGTTACATATTTATATTTTTTATTTTATTTTTATAATATAGACATCACCTAGATGAAACACCTTTACCCTGTCCTGTAAAATACTAAAGTTACATTTTTCACCATCTTAATTGGAAAGAAGGGGAGTGAGAAAGCAAACAGTCTTAAATGTGCTGTGGATCTAATCTAGCAATGTATCCTTGTGCCAACATGTAATCCTTAACGACGGATGAAAAAGCAAGAAAACAGCCAATCCTTATAAAATGCCAGCATTAAACATTTGTAAAGTGCTTTTCACCGTAGCAAGACTGTCAGTGTATGTGATTAGAGCGTAACAGATTGCACATCAACCAAACCTCACTGGAGAAGAGCTCACTCGCTTTTAAACAAATCCTGGCTATGTAAGCTGTCACTTGTACAAATTTTTCATATAATAATTCTTGCCAAATATGACTTTTAATGTATATGTTCCTCCAGATCTCAATGAAATTCCTCTTTGGTTAATGTATGAATAAATCTCTGTAAATGTTCTATTCAGGTTTTCAAAGAAATGCTATGTTCTCACTCACAACTGCAAAAAGTCTGATAGACATTTTTCTTAATGGTTTCAAGGCCAGCTCTCCATGTCTGGATTATAACAAAATTATAAGGCCTCTTTGCACTACTGAAAAAAACACCTAACCGTGACACACGCACACCCACGATAGGCTGCCCTCCAGCAAACAGCTGTTCCTGCAGAATCTAAATTGGAGAGTAGTATAGATTATGCAGCGCAGGCTGACTTTCCAAACCTGCTCCTTCCTTTCAGGAATAGGAACCTCAATGAAAAAGAATAAAATCTTGTAACTAGTATTTCTCTATTGATTTAAAGCGGGAAGAGTTGCAATGGAAGCACAGTGAGCATGTATACAGAAACCACAATGTGGAAAGATTGGTTAAGCACACTGCTCTTGTCTTCCATATATGATTACTTAAGTTTCAAGTGACCTCATGCCAAATGGAAATGGGTTGAGAAATCTTGGTTCAGTGCTTAGGGAACAATAGCCTGCATTAAAAAGTGCATGCATAATTTTGCACAATTTAGATTCAATTGACAGTCTATTCAAAGAAGTCTCAGAATTAAATGAGCATGGAGACCAAATTGCCCTCTTACCCCAGAAAAGGGGTGGTCCCTTCTAGTCACACTAAGACTTCATTGGCCCAACAGTGTGACAAATCTTGCAATGAACCCTGCAGTAGCCTGCATCTGTAGGTTAATAGCAGTCTTTTGTCTCCATTGCTTTCTCTTCATAGCCCTTTTACTGAATTCCATCACAGAAAGTTTTACAATTAAAAAAAAAATGTCCTGACAACCATTTTTGTAAATGGACCTTACCATCTAATCGTCCCTTATTCAATGTGGTGACATTAACAAAATGTGAACTTTTTGTGAGGGAGCCAGCTGTCTAAATCTGTCAAATTGTGCAGTTTTATTACACATTCTCCCGGTCATAGTTTCACTGAAAACAATAAGGATACTGCTATATATTCAGTAAAATCTGGAAAATCCAGTGTTTCTTCTTACATCCTGAATCTTTCCATCTCTTCCAAAATAATATTTCCCATAGACAAGGTGTTATATTGTCATTAGTTCTCCTATTTAAAAATATCTATATTAAATTGAGCAGACCCCGATTTTTTATACAGTCCTTTCCTAAGTGGAAGATGACTTAGTAAAACACATATACCCCAGGTGTCATTGCTTTTTCTATTGTGAGTCATTAGAATGAAAGACCACAATCTTCTAAAAAGAAGGTAACAAGATCTGTGGACATCATACCCAAGCAAAGAAAGGAAACTCATTGGAGTCATTTCTTTCTGTTCTTAGGAGAGACATAAATAGCAATGGTAATGGATGCCTACAGATTTTATTTTATTTTTTAAGTATTTTTTGTTGATTTTTGAGAGGAAGGGAGGAGATAGATAGATAGAAACATAGATGAGAGAGGCATAGATCAGCTGTCTCCTACTTGCTCCTCACTGGGGACTGAGCCTGCAACCCGGACACGTGCCCTGACCAGGAATTGAACCAGGGACCTCTTGGTTCATGGGTAGATGCTCAACCACTAAGCAACACGAGCTGGACAAGGATAGCTACATATTTTAAACTCAGTGGTCATTTCAAACATTTTTTGAACTATTATTTCAAGTAGATTTTTAAAATATGTTAGTGGAGAATTGTCTTAAATGATTCATAATGAGAGACAAATAGGAATTGGTTAAAAAGTGGGAGCTAAGGAAAAGTTATTGTTTCTTCCCACAAACGGCAGCATCTCCACCAACTCAGTTAATAAAGCACACAGTCAGAATGGAAGAAATGTCCTTGTGAATGAAGGTGTGTGAGATCAAGATGGAATAGTGAAATAGAAAAATATATATTGTTATGCCTTTATCTGTTCTGGAGCGTAATATGTGGGTGTCAGTTTAATATGAAACGCTGCTATGGTAGACAAGAAAAAATTGGAAAAAAACTTCCTGCCACTGCTTCTACCACACTCTGGTCCTAGTTAATAGAATTTTGTTTTCTTGCCAATTATATAACGTAATGAGAAGAAAATGAAATTGGCATATTATTAAAGTGAAAAAGAAGGGATAATTTCAGAAATCTGAGTGATGATAAAAAGCACTTTTCTTTAAATTTTCAGTGTGGCTTTTGTAAAATATATTTTTTATTTTATCACAAAGAATACTCAGATGTTTTCTCAGATTAATGGACTATCTTGTAAAGAAAGAGCAAAGAAACCTACACATACAATATATGCACACAACCTAAATAGAAAACTCTTTTTCATTTACATACTTCAGAACAGGCACTGCTTCTGTATTTATTTCTTTGAAAGTAATTACATAATAATGTACTAACAATTTTTAATATATAGGGTGTCCCAAAAAAATGCATCCCCACACTCTGAATAATTATAAAGGCAGTATTTATTAAAATTTTTCAAAATTGAGCTATCAGCTGCTAAAGTATGTATACATTTTGGGGGGACACCCTGTATTTCTTTTAATACTGTTTTTATCTCTGAATCATGTACTATACAACAAAGCCTGCTAGGTGTAAGTTATGAGATTAGATGCTACAACTAGAGTCTTCTAAAGTATACATTAATTTAAACTTTTAATAGTCTAACTTTCTTAGCTTTAAAACATAAAAGAAAAACCAAGTCCAAACTTGTAAGAGGATAAATATGGTATACCACAGGCAGCTATAGTTGGCTGATTAATAAAGTTTCTGAGCATCTCTACAGAATGTTACCTATGATAATTATTTCTCTCTCTCTCTCTCTCTCTCTCTCTCTCTCTCCTCTCTTTCCTTTTGCCCCTTCCCCATATAGCTTTCTAACTTTTAACCTTTCCCTTCTCCCTCCCGCCCCGCCCCATCTCTAATGAAACAGACGTCTCCAATACACCCATAATGAAGATGTCCTGGGGTAGGCTGCTACTCATTTTGCTGGTTATTATCTTTTATTTATTCATTTTTCTGAAAAATACTGTCTCCTGATGTCACATTTGCTCAGACTCTGTACCATGAAGAACAATAGATAAATATAAACATATAAGACGGATCTATTACAATCATTGAAAGAAGTGACCAATAGCAGAAATGACTACCAGCCCAGATGCTCCAGTTCAGCTGGTGTTCCATCACAGCTGCAGAAAAGACACAAAAATATCCCCAGGAGAGAGCTTCAGCTGACAGTAAGGAAAGTCAGTAGCCATTTCCTATTCAGGCAACAACCATTAACGTCTATCCAGCCGGTCGCCAATCCGTGGTCCTTGAGGTCTGAAAAGTTGGCGACCACTGGATTAAAGAAACCTTTGGAGCAGCGGCCGCCAACTTTGGCAGTCTCCTTTTCCCACCCCAGTTGAGACCTGAATTTGCAGAGAACTCAAACAACAGTTCCATGCCCAGAAAACGTATGTTTTTCTATACTACCCCCAGGAAGTTAGTGAGCCTATTATCGTGAACGCTGGCAATAGCTGCAAAGTTCCTCTTTAGAATAGCCAAAAGAAATATATGTTTGTTTTTTTACCTTCTTTCTCTTCATCACACCAACACGAATTAGTCAGACCTCCAATACTTCATAGGATGTCAAAGAAGGCGGGAAACCTAATAATAGAAGCATTTCAATATTAAAAATATTGAAAACATGATCATAGAACCTGTCAAACACTAGTCCTAGCCAACTTCAACACTCCTTTCTCTTAAATATCTCCTCATAAGTTTTGGAAGTTGCCTTAAAACAGGTGTCCATGGGAGTAAGATGTATTCATGAAAGCGGGAGGGAGTGGTGTAGTGCCGGTTTCCTGTCAATCACAGTAGCAGTTTCTCCAGCTGCCATGAGGAGATTTGTTCAATTATAAGATTAGCACTTTTCTTAAATTCTTCATTAAATACAAACCCAAGATAGATACATCATTTACTTGGCTTTTTTTTTTATATAGCTCATATATAAATTGGTTGGAAAATAAAAATAAGCAATGGATCCTTTGTATCAACACAAAAGTAGGCTTAAAACCTGTTATTTCTTTTTTTTTTAGCCAGACTACATAGTGGCTTACCAAAAACTCCCTAAAAATATCAATATGAATTCTAAAGTTATATCTCACATACATCTCAAAGTCAGACACCATGTTTCAGTCAGGATGTTTTTGCATATGTAGATGAAGTATTTACTTAAAATCAAAATACATATATCCACATATAAGCAAATTCACTGAAAAGTTTGGTGAGTTATCTCAATTGGCTATAATCTTTGAAGTTCAAAAGACATTTCATTTTAGCACATAAGATAGAAAGAACAGAACATTAACGGTGATGGGAAATTCACAATAGCTAGTTTTTAATTGTGAAGGCAAAGTTATAAAATGAGCTTTGTCTTCACAGTTAAAAACTTATTCTTGTACATTTCCTTTTGAATTAAGAAAAAGCTAGCCAATAGTTTCCATTCAGATGAACAATGTATAATCTGCTTTGGTATAGTCTATGCCCAAAATATATGTTGGATATTTCTTTACCTCATATCCTTAAAATCTGAGGCATGACTTTCCTAGAATAAAGTAAGATTTCATTTATAGTAGAGTCTAATATGATTTAATACATTAATACAGTCTATTTGTAATACTATTATTGAGAAATCAAGTTGATGACCTTATCAGGTATCAGATATTTCCCATATCTCATTACACTTATAGGACATTTTTGGACATGCATTTCACCAAGAACTATGTAGTAATAGGATACATGACACTGAGGTATATTGGAATTTTTGGAGCTTGATTGCCTAGGATATGTGAAAGAAGACTATTTATTTAAAAGAAACCCATCTAATTAAAATGAAAAAAAATTACTGCATTATTATCCTTACTAAGCATAAGACAAATTTGAAAAGAAACTCCCTTGTCTTTCGGGGCTTTATCTGTGATTGATTTTGTGCAGTTTTAAAGAATTTTAAAGAACTTTATCATCCTTCTAATACATTTTAGTTTTCCTAGTTGTTTATTTTCCTTCAGGTTGTTGACAATTAGAGCAACAATTTGGCTGTAATCTCACACGCAGAAGCTACCAGAACCAATCCTTGCTTGAATTCCTGTTAATAAGAGGCAGAAGGCTGTGTGAACAAGTATAAAAGCAGGTACAGGTTTGAGGCAGCAGAGTTAATATATGTAGTAGTTGGGATTTCTATAAATGTTCTTCTGAAAAGTAATATGCAAAGTCATTGGCTCAGATAATCCCTCTAAATTTGAATTAATTTGATTTTTTAACCAACCTTCTATTATTCAGTCAACCAGCCATTCATTAATTCAGCAAATATTTATTGAAGTGCCTAGTGTGATTATGTGATATAGAAAGACAAGGACATCGATAGGGGGGGATTGTGAGCCCAATGGGCATAATGAACATGTTTGAAGCAAAAGACACTAATCACACCCAACCAACTCCAATTCAGCTCAGCACTAGAATCAAGCAATAATAGTACAGATGGCCTAAAGTACATCTGTGTGTATCTGTACATGTGCACACACCCATGTATATATATTTATCTATCTGTACAAACACTACATATGTATACACACTATCTATGTAATATATAATATATGTATAATGCATATAAATTCTAACAAGTGTATTTGTGTTATCTTTAAAATAGAACAATTGTATCTTGAAGTGGTAAATGCAGAGAATTGGTTTTTATTGTTGATCTGTGGATTTAATGATTTTTTTTTTAGGTGAAAAGGATGTTTAAGTGTATAATTTCTTTTCTTAATTTAATATATTTATGTAAATGCATGCCTGAAATTTGGTTAGACTGACTGTGTTTTGTGCCCTTTAACGTGATCAAATGTATTAAACTTTATCTTATGACTTGATATACATGTGCTATTTTAAAATTCTTTTTTATTTTAGTATTTAAAAGTTTTCCTAAATATTCATACTGATTATATGAACATCATTTTTTTATATTCTATACCCAAACTACTTCTTCAGAATATTCTTGCCTTTTGTCATTTTTCATATTCTAATTTTAAAATGTTACTCCCCCAAATATATGCCAATGTTAAGGGTCAGTTTCGCTATATGGATAGATTAGGCAGCCATGGATATTATATTGACTTAAATTTACTCTAAGTTATAAGTGACTTCAATCTGATCTTGAAGTAAGTAATAATTAATAAGTGAAGAGTGTAGAAGAGCAGTTGAGAGCCCTGACTGCCCAACCTGAAGGGAAGAAGCATGTAGGAAGGGGAGGAGCACGAAAAAGGGGGATAGCAGATACCCCAAAATGTTGTTGACCTTGCCACTTAGCTTCCAGTTAGCCCCACCAAGAGTATTTCTATAAGCTCAGATATGCTCTTTTGAACATGAATATTAACTCTGCTAATATTTAGGAAAGCCAAATACTTTCATCTAGGTCTCCTTCCTCCCTGAATAAATACAGCGCTGACTCATCAAGAGGAGAAGCTATTTCTCTGCAAGATATGACTATTTCTAAGAGAATAAAATGTGTTACAAGCTTATTCACATAGTCCCTTCACTCAAGTGACTCCAGAAGCTTTAAGTTAGGCAATGTGACACCATGAGAAGCGTCCTTTAATTCACTCCACAGTGGCTCAGGAAACATCAGAGACCTCTCTCCCTGAGGCTCTGCCCTCCCAGGTCTTAGAATCTGTCCCAGCTAGTTAGCCCTTAACCACGCTCTCAGTTTCCTGTGCATATCTGGCCTCTCCTACCAGATTATAAATCTCCAGAGGGCATATCTCCTGCTTTTAGAATCCCTGGCAGACTCAGAGCAGCTCCTGCATACTTGCCATAAAGAAAATAATGACAAGGTGTATGTCACAGCTTAGGGACGGAAATGGTCTCTGGCTGCTGCTAACCTGGGTTTCTTCGGTGTCCCTTGATGGACTTAGCTCTGCTCTCACCAGTGTCATCAATTCCCTGCATTGCAAACATTTAAAGTGGTTTCTGTTTTCCTCCTTTAGATTGATTCAGCTACATATATAATAAGACACAGATGAAAAGGGAGATAACATGGTAGAATTACAAAGGGACATGGAGATCGTCTTTGGGAGAACAGGAGAGAAAACCATTGCCTTGAATGCCGACATGATCACAGCAAGATGTAGACAGAAGGACCCTACCTCTGAACCTGATATGTAACCCTTAAATTGCCTAAGTGGCTCCCTGTGGAAGAGGCCATTATTCCTACAGTTATCCCTAAGAATTTTCATACTCACTTTTGTGTTATTAAAATTATCAGCTTCCAGTTTGTCCAGGAGTCTCATAGCTAATGTGAGAGAGTTCGATGAACTTGCTTCTTTACACACACTTTTTAAAAGGAATTTTTTAGAATAATGTACTATTTCTAATGGAAATACAACTTAAAGTAGCAGCCACACTTAGTATCTGATCAGAAAAAAAGAGTTGTTGTTTTTCTATTGGAGTTCCAAAGAGTTTTCTCTGGAGATTAAATCCTACCATCAATCAAATAAATGACAGAATAAAAGGAAGAAAAACAACTTAGATGAAATATTTCTTCTGCATTTTCATAACTTAATTTATGTTTGATTTCTATACAATATTTTCTATGGTTAAAACAAACAAACAGAATTTAAGAGGGGGAAAGGAAAAGGCAGGAAGAGGGAGGGAGAAGCCCGGGTGGCTCCTGACTATAAAATTCATTCTTCTTGGGACTGTGCCCACAGCAGAAACTACTTGAGCTCACTCTTGCAATTTAATAAGATGTCGTCAGATCCCTTTCATATATTTATAGCCTTATAATTAAAACTACTAGATGCAAAATCCATGTGCTTCATGTAAAGCAATTTAGATGATCATAGATACCCTGTTCTGTGATCTGCAGTTACCAAAGCCGTGCGTGCCAGGTGTACTTGCAGAATCCTGGGCCAGGACTGTCAGATGGTCTCCTGGCCTTGTGTCTCCAAGTAATTAACCAGGTGACATTGGGTAAGTCTTCACTGCGCTGGTACTCAGCTTCCTTATGTATAAATTGAGACTGAGGTTCCTGCCCGCTCTAACAGGTATTGTTATTAGATATTCCTAATCCCAGGATACATCTGTATTGCAAATCTGAAATTGCAAATCTCAGACAGGAGCCCGTTAACTACCCCTTTGCATTAATGTGTGGTGGCTAAACAATGAGAAAAGACAGTCTTAGTCATTTTTCTCTAGTCTCTCAGCCTCTTCTCCTCCACCCTCTGTGGTTCTTTGTTACTTTCTCTGATGTGTTTGTTCTTTGAGTCTTTTTCTGATCCTCCCATCCACATATTATCGTTCTTTTTTTTCAATTACAGTTGACATTTAATATTATTTTCTATTAGTTTCAGGTATTAGACAATCATATACTCTACAAAGTGATCTCCCCATATTTCAAGTACTCATCTGGCACCATACATAGTTATTACAATATTATTGACCATATTCCCTATGCTCTATTTTACATCCCTCTGGCTATTTGTAATTACCAAATTGAACTTCTTAATCCCTTCACCTCTTTTACCCAGTCCCTCAACACCTCTCTGGCAAGCATCAGTCTATTCTCTGTATCTGTGAGTCTGTTTCTATTTTGTTTTGTTTGTTTTTTCTTTTATTTTGTTCTTTAGATTGCACATATAAGTGAAGTCATATGGTGTTTGTCTTTATCTGTCTGGCTTATTTCAGTTAGCATAATATCCTCTAGGTCCGTCCATGCTGGTGCAAATGGTGAGATTTCATTCTTTTTTATGGCTGTGTAATACTTAATTGTATAAATTAAATGTACCACCACTTTTTACCCACTTATCTATCGATGGGCACTTGGGTTGCTTCCATATCTTGGCTAGTTCAAATAACGCTGCAATGAACATAAGGGTGCATATATATTTTTTTGATTTAGCATTTTGGATTTCTCCAGATATACTAGTATACCCAGAAGTGGAATCGCTGGGTCATAAGGCAGTTTTTGAACCCTTTAATGTTTCCTAAAGCTCTCATTCTACATTTCTGAAACACTTTCTGATCTATCGTGGGTTTCCTTTGTGCTGGAGAAGTGCACTGTTGCAAGAAGGCCACCACCTTCAGGGTCCTTAGTGCCTAGTTTTGCAGCTGTCAGAAATGTAATTGTCCCTTCCATGATCTGTGTTCCCAAGAGCACTATTGTAGGCACCCTGACAGATAGATACTATATTCTGGGCAGATACAGGGCATAAGCTCCTGGGAAACATTATCTAAAAGGCAGACAATTCATGATAGAGAAGAAAGTGTAAGCACACATCTGCTGGGGCAGCCCTAACAGTACCACCACCAGCTGGGTGGTTTAAACAACATAACTTGATTGTCTCCTAACGCTGGAGGCTAGAAGGCTGACATCCAGGCGTCCACAGACTTGGTTCCTTCTGAAGGTGATAAAGGAAGGACCTGTTCCAGGCCTCTCTTCTTGACCTATAGGTATCTGTCTTCTCCATGACTTCACATGGTCTCCTTAGTACACGTCTCTGTGCTCAAAATATCTCTTTTTATAAGGACACCAGTCATGCTAGATTTGGGCTCACCCTAATGACCTCATTTTAATTTGAATACCTCTGTAAAGACCTCATCTCAAAATAAGGACACATTCTGAGGTACTGGGGCTTAGGACTCCAAAATATGAATTTAGGGAGGGAGGGAGACACAATTCAACCCATACTGCCATGCCCAGAAACCAAAGAGGCCTCATTTTTATTGTCTAAAGTGGTGCTTCTCCAACTTCAGTGTGCCTCCTGTCACCTGTCACCTGGAGACTCTGCTAACATACAGACCCTGATTCAGTAGGTCTGGGGCGGGGCTGAGGTTCCATGTCTCTGATACACTCCCAGGTGAGGTTCATGCTGCTGGTACCTGGACCAATTGTTAAAGAACAGGAGCAGGGGTCCTCAAACTTTTTAAACAGGGGGCCAGTTCACTGTCCCTCAGACCGTTGGAGGGCTGGACTATAGTTTAAAAAAAAAAAAAACTATGAACAAATTCCTATGCACACTGTGGGCCCAGGACGAGTTGGCTGCTAAGCAGGACAGGCAGTGGCACCCGGAGGGCCAGATAAATGTCCTCGGCGGGCCGCATGTGGCCCGTGGGCCGTAGTTTGAGGACGCCTGATCTAGAGCATGGTTTATAGACCGTGCTAACTTCAAGGGCAGAATAGGAACATGGAAAAGACTTGATGGACACGTGACTTTCAGCCTCCAAAGCCAACAGTGATGTGTCCTATATCCTCATTCCAGGCTTGTGCTCAGTTGAGTGGAATGTACACAACACAGAGTAACTCCTTGTGCGTGGTGCTCCATCATCGTCATGAGGCTACTTGCTGCTGTTACTACAGCTGCTGTTTTTATTTTCAGCAACAGCATCATAATCACCAAACAAGGACAATATTTTAATGGATGTTGGAATCCATCTATCTGTTCAAAATAAACTGGGTTGCTAAAGCAATATGTACCATAAAATAAAATATATGTTTGTTTTAGGCTGTGTCAATTCTGCCAAAATTGTGTGTAGTAATAACAGAAACTGAGTTATTCAGTTTCTCTACCAAGAGAAAAAAAGTTTAAAAGAAAAATATCACTATGAATAAATATATTTTTAAAAGATATAAACCTTGAAAAAAAGTAAATGAACTTCTGTGTTATACTGAATTTTCAGAAATAAAATTTTATACCTTTATCTTAACACCAAGGTATAGTCACGTAACTTAAAGTTGTAAACACATTGAGAATTATATCAAAATGTCTTGGAAGCAACTTTTAGTGCTATTCACCATAGAACAATACTGCCTATCTGGTTCAAACATTTACATACTGTTTTCGAACAGGGCTGCCCATAGACCTGTCTGCAATGATGGAAACACCCTGTCTTCGCACTGTCCAGCACGGTAGCCACTGGCCACTCAAGGCCATGGAGCACTTGAGAGGTGGCTGGTGTAACTGAGGAACTGAATGCTTTTTATATAAGTTGTTTACATAAAAACAAGAGTATCTTCTTATTGGCTTTTTCATAAATCAGCGCTAAAGGCAATTCAGATATTTCAGTTAAGATGTTTTGGTGATGTGTGTGCCTGACAATCCCTCATAGATAACTCACAGTGAAATGCTTCCCATGCCCTCTAACTTTGCTTTGATCCTGTAGCTTATTCCAATAGTATACTAAACATACTCTTTGCTCTGAAATTTTTCACATTGGCCTTTCACCAAAACCAATAAAGTGCTTAACTCCAGGTATAGTTTTATTGTACAGTTGAAATCAATCATGCATGTGTGGAAATTGCACTATGATCACGTGTGCACACAACTCTTGAGTGTGAACAAGTGCAGAGGAACCACCGCACACAGAGAGAGGTGCTGGTGGACAGACGTGATGGTGGCTGGCACTCACCATGTGCCAAACGCTCCTCTGTCTTGGAGAAAGTACAGACAAGGAACCAGGGGCAGGAGAGTGCCACTATGTGCCTTTCTATGTCGTGCTATAATGTTCTCCTGGAAGAGAAGACTTTGGCGCAATAACAAATCCTATTTAAAGAGAGAAAATGAAATCCATTTGGCTGCCGAACCATTTTACCACATGCCACCTGAAGTAATCATAAGCAAGAAGGTACAGCTAAGGGGGATGTCAGAGGGCTAAAGACAGAGTGAAGAAAAGATCTCTTCCTAAATAGAAGTGGACACAAAAGGCATAAGACAGTAGTGATTCAGCTAAACCCAGTGGAAATAAGTGGGGGTCACAGTAATAAAACCTAACACTCATAGGGGGCTGTGTGCTAGGCACTTCTTCTAAGTGCTGGCAAAAACTGTGACGGGTCTAAAATTTCACTGTAATTATTAGCTAACAAGTTAGCCTGCCATGAGCTCAAGGATGCTGGCAGAGGACACAAGACCCCTGGGTCAGAGGAGTTTATTCCTCACAGCAATAGCCATAACCAGTAACTAGTTCTCTGAGCCCCAATTCCCAAAGAAAGGACCAGGTGATACTTGCACATGCAGTGGGTGAGTTACAAAAGAGGAACTTTGAGGTTAGGATACCCAATCTTTTATAATGGACAGTAGGCAGACCTGCCTGACCTTAGTATTAGAGGGAGAAGCTACCTCTGTCTTCAAAGGCTGTTTGCTATACAAGCATCCTTGAAAAAATAGTTAAGAAGAAAGGCATTTGGTGCTTCTGCTTACAGGATGTGCAGAAACACAAAGACCCACGGAGAATTGCCATCCAATGAGCACTTTACAAACACTAACTCATTTAACCTTCCCAATGACCATGTGAGGCAGGTACTACTGCACCATTTTACAAAGGAAGAAACGGGGCGGGGGGCCAGACACAGAGTTCCCACAGCTGCTAAGTGGTAGAGTGGGGACTTGAAGCCGACAAGCTGGCTCTGGAGCAGCACAGTCCCATGGAAATATTACGTGAGCCACGTGTATCATTTTAAATTTTCTAGTAGCCACATTGAAAGAGTAAAAAGAAACAGGTGGAGGTAATTTTAATAATATATTTTATATGACTCCAGGAACCCAGAATATGATCATTTCAACATGTAATCAATATATAAATTATTAACGAAATACTTTATATTCTTTTTTAATACTAAGTCTTTGAAACCCAGTGTATATTCTACACTTACAGCATATCTTAATGCAGCCAGGAAATTTGTTATCAAAACACTTGAGTTGAAAAAGTAGATTCACATACCCAAGGTGTTCCAGACATACTTATAAGCCTCCAAAAACTGACTCAAGTATCAGTTTTAAAGAGAAACTCATTAGAATTAGCGTATTAAACATTCAGTTCGAAGTCACAGCAGCCACATTGCAGGTGCCCTGTAGCCACACCTGGTGAACGGCTCCCGCGCTGGACAGGATAACTCTCCAGCCTATGCACGTGCCCTCTGTGCCCTCCCACCTCAGAGAAGTGGTTAGGAATGCGCAGCATGTTACCTTCCTTCTTTGTTCTCCCACGTTAATTGTTTAACAGTCACAGCTGTTTATTTCACTGGGCCTGCCCGGAGGGAGGTTGAAAGAAGGCTGTGTCATGTGGAGGTGCAGAGCACAGGCTCAGCCAGAGCCCCCAACCGTCCATCCTCCATCACTTCCAGTCACTACTCAGCTGTGTGGCCATAAACGTATTTCCTGACCTCCCAGAGCCCAGTTTCTCCATCTGTAACAGAAGGCAATAATAGCAGCTCTGAGGATTCAATGCGGCCATTCATGTGAAGGGTCTGGCACAGTGCTTGGCACACAGTTCTTGCTAAATAAATATCAGTCATTACTTGGTAACTAGAGTCAATCTAGCATGAGAGGTCCAAACAAAGTTTAATA
Source organism: Plecotus auritus (assembly GCF_963455305.1). NCBI lineage: Eukaryota > Metazoa > Chordata > Mammalia > Chiroptera > Vespertilionidae > Plecotus > Plecotus auritus. The sequence continues at coordinate 54,927,063 of NC_137773.1, forward strand.
ATGCACCATTTTAAGATGTCCATTTGCTTCCTGGAGAGAGGCTTGGCTCACTTAGCTGTGCAGCCCAATGCCCCCCTCTAGTGCCCCAAACCTTGAACAGCAGGCATCACCCACCAAACCTCCGGGCCAAACCTCTAAAAGACTGCTCATTTCTTCTTTTTTTAATCCTCATGTGAGGATATTTCTTCCATTGCTTTTCAGAGAGAGTAGAAGGGAGGGAGGGAGATGGAGAGAAAGAGAGAGAGAGAGAGAGAGAGAGAGAGAGAGAGAGAGAGAGAGAGAGAGAGAGAGAGAGAGAGAAATATCGATGTGAAAGAGACACATCAATTGGTTGCCTCCCACAAGTGCCTGACCAGGGCCGGGGATCAAACCTGCAATCCAAGTACTTGCCCTTGACTGGGAATCGAATCTGCGACCTTCAGTGCTTGGGCAGGTGCTCTAACCATTGAGCAACACCAACCAGGGCTGTGCTCATTTGTTAACCTCAGATGCTATGTCTGAGCCAGGTCCCCAACCCCCAGCCCTGGTCACTAGCACTGGTCACTAGCACTCTTTTGATCCAGTCCCTCTGGCACTTTAACAGTTACCTGGGGGTCCTGTGGAAAGCAGTGTATGATCCACAGATATGAAGCAGAGCCTGAGTGTCTGCATTTCTAATCAGTTCCCAGGGCATTTCAATGCTCCTGCCCCACAGACCCACTTTGAGTAGCAAAATTTTAGGAAATTTGACCTATTATTCCAACTCTTTCAAAAGTCAACCTACAAATTATTAGAGTAAGGAATTGCAGGATTAAACTAAATGTTGTCTTCTTTCTTCTATGGACATGTGCAAGAGGAAAAGCCCTAAATGCAGACTGAAGCTGAAATACACCTGAACGTTAAGGATGGCTTCAAAGAGAGCAAGAGAATGAGACGGTAAAAGGGTCAGTATGGGCATTCTCATACTCACTTGACTTCAGACTGTAATTTAAGGTCATGTGCTATTCTAACAATATAGAATATCTATAGATTAATGATAACCATATAAATTAATCTGTGTTCATAGGTCATACCCCTAGACAATTTGGACTAGATAATGGCATGAGGGTGGGATTGCCAGACCAACAATGGAAACTGAGTTAGAATCTTGTAGTCACTGATCAGTGGTCTTTCCAATGTCATATTTGAAAGTCAATTAGAAGGCTAACATTTGAAATTGTCATCTAAGCTTATTTCATATTTGGTAAACTGGATATAAGGATGATAACTGCCACATTTTTGCCAACATCAGAGGAGATACCACAGTAAAGTGCTTTCAAAATAGTATTTCATGGCCCAGCTGGTGTGGCTCAATGGTTGAATGTCGATCTATGAACCAGGAGATTCATGGTTCAATTCCCGGTCAGGGCACATGCCCAGGTTCCAGGCTCCATCCCCAGTAGGGGGTATGCAGGAGGCAGATGATCAATGATTCTCTCTCATCACTGATGTTTCTATCTCTCTCTCCCTCTCCCTTCCTCTCTAAAATCAATAAAAAATATATTTTAAAAAATAGTGTTTCATGGATATGAATACAATGTATTAGAAGTCTATATGGTCCAAACTGTCCCAGAATCTCTTTGGCAAAATAGATAACATTGGTTATTTCTGGTAAGAAGAAAAGGAGAAGGGGGACTTGGAGTTTATTTAAATTTGTCTATTCATTTAAAAAAAAAACACACACAAATTAAAATGACTTAATTACTTCAAATTTCTAGGTATTTGTATTGCCTCCCACAATGAGACTGCCAAGTTCATGATAATATTTATCCTCATCTTGTTTTCAAACGTTTATTTCTGATGATGAGTTCAATTCACAATGCAGTCATGCTTTGTTGGTAAGTTTGCTCATCATCTGGCTGGACTTGCTTTGTTACCAACTTTGGTAAAAACCGAGTCCACAGGGCTTTTCGAGGCATGCTGCATCTCAAGCACGACAGTCATGTAGAGGGTCTGTTGCATTCATCTCACAAGGCACTGTGCTATCATTCGGGGCCTGAACTCACCCTTTTTCCTACTTTCAACTCCCCTTCCACCATGGATTTATGTGAAGACTGGCCGCTATACTTCCTTGTTTCATTGTAAGAAATAACTTCAATTGTTTCTGTTGGTTTCTTAGGAGCTTGTCTTAAAGTATTTCACTTCCATTTGTTTTGACCTGGGATCTCATATTAATGTGCTTCCCCTAATTGATTTCCTCTATAGTATTAGATTTTCAAAAAGCACTCATATCAATGTGCTATAATTACCACAAATGTAAAGGGAGAAAGTTTGACTACCAGAGTTAGAGAGAAAAAAATAAAATAAAATAAACCCAACCCTTCACCTCCATAATGAGAGAAAAATCAAAGAAGGAAGGTAGGAGGAGGGAGGGAAAATGGAGAAAGAGAGAGTGAGAAAGAAAGAGGAGAAGAGAGAGAAAAAAAGAGAAGGAAGAGGAGGAAGGAGGGAAAGAAGAGGAAGTTTGGAGGTTTTCTTCCTGTATACATTCTTTCTTTTTATTTACACAATAAACCTGATATTGGGACCAGGAAACACTGATTTCATCACATGATCACGTTAAGAAAGAACACTTAAAATAATCCACCAATCATTTAATAAGTCGTTACTGAAGACTAGTCTGTACGCTGTGGGGTGTATATAGAGCAGGTTCTTCATTCTCAAAATGCTGAGAACATGGGAGGAGAAACAATGTACAGATATTAAAGATAACACTGCTGGTGTTTAAAAGTACTTACCAGGCAAGCAAATTTTTTTGTTCAATCCAATCCACTTTGGTTATTTTCTTAAGACCTGTGTTTGTGGCCTGGGCCAAGAGAAAAGGGTGAGATCTTGTGTTAAAATCAAGGTTCCAGGTGAGACTTTGACTTAGTACCTTAATTAAATGCATCATTACTTGCCACCTGAGCACTATTAAGATCCCTGCTATTCCCATATCTCATCCCCAGGCCTACTGGAGCACTGGGCCAGCAAACAATACCTTCCACCACCACCTCGTGTCACTAGCTCCTGATTTCAACCTCTTTGGTCGGCCTGCTATTCAGCTGCAGTTCAAGATTCCTGCTCTTCTTTTGGTTATTGTGTTTAGGAACTACTTGCCTAGAGGTAGAAGCAGCTGCAACGAAATACAAAACCAGATTCAGAAAAGGTTGTTAGCAGGCAGATAACCTGGGCTTGTGACGGTATGGCATTGTCATATTGCTCCAAACATAATGTCTCCGGTTAATGTTCTATAAAGTTGAATTCCCTAATGAAAAAAATACAACCTGAATGTTGCTACAGAAGCAAAACAGGAATATGGTGCTTTTCAAGGTTATAACTTCACACTGCTAATCTTACTTTATTGTCCAATTTGCTTATACCTTCGTTATAAAAGAAAAACAGCAATGCTAATATTTGTAAGGAATCCTCATCTGAAAACCACCATGTGAAGACACTCATTACACTTCCTCTGGAGACTCTCTAAGTGCATTTCACATACAGCATCCCTAAAATGCACTCATGAGATCCCACAAAAAAAAAAATCTACTTGAAAAACTTTGGACCTATTCAACCTCAATTCTATTTGTCCCCAAATGACTTTCTAAGCAATTTAACAAAACACTTAAGGTATAGGTAATAGAGAGTTGAGCTCCTTAAAGAAAAAAACCTAAAGGGAGCCAAAAAAAAAAAATGCCCAGCAAATAGTTCCTTATTGAGATGTGGAAAATTATATGGAAAGGTAATCAGTGGCCAAATGTCTCACTATATGATCAAGTAAAATGTGATCCAATAATCATTCAATTAGTTATCTGTAGGAAAAATGCCCTTGCATACCGACTGCCCTATACTAAAGGACTTAGAGTGCTAGTAAAACTAGATAGAGTAGAAAAAGTCTAGAGGAAGGAAGGTACCCAACTAGCAAAGGTTGCATCTATAAGAATTAGATCTGGGTCATGGGCTCCTGGGACAAGAAGGCCAAAGAACACAGGCAGAGCCTCAGAAGGTCTGTTTCAAATGAGAACTCAACAGCATTGGAGAAGTGTCAACTTAAAAGGAACAAGTAGGTGAGACTTCTTACTGCTGCTGTGTAGTTACTGGTGCGTCCTTTAGAAAGCAGGTGGGCCAAAGGGGAAAGACCATTACACAAATGATGTGTTTTAGTTTCATGAAAAAATTGAGTTGAAGAATCAACTTGTCCTGGTATTTGGGCATTCATTCAACACTCAGTTAAACAACGATTACACATCCCTTTAGGCTAGTGGTACAGGAATAATCAAGACAGGCAAGGCTCCAGCCCTCAGAGAACATACATTCTAAGGAGAGAGATATAATTGAGACATTAACAATAAACACTATAATTACACACGGTAATAATGGTATTGTGGCAGACTGTATTTTTCAAGGTTGCGTGCAACAAGATCTCCCCTCCCACACGTTTTCCTAGAGTCATCCTCCATCAAGATGTAGGGTCTTCTTCCCCCACCCTTGAATCAGGGCCATTAAAAACTAGAAATGATGCTGAGTGACTCTCAAGGTCAATGCTATAGAAGGTTATGAAACTTCCACTTTGCTCACAGGAATTTATGGCTTCAGCTACCATACAAGCAGTTGGACTCCCCCAAGGTCACTATGCTGAGAAGAAGCTAAAACTGCTCTTCCTGAAGAGACCATGAGACTACATGAAAGACACTGGTGTCTAGCCAGGTCCACTGCTCTGGCCCCATGCTGTTCTAGCTTCAGTCACCTCCTGACTGTAGTTGCCTGAGAGACTCCAAGCAGAAACCACCCAACTGAGCCTTTCCTCAATTGCTGTCCAAAAGAAACTTAGAGATTTAATAAAATAATTGCTTTTTTTTTATGCTGATATACCAAAATGAGATTTATTTTCTTTTTTTTATAAATCTTTATTGTTCAGATTATTACAATTGTTCCTCTTTTTTCCCCCAGAGCTCCCCTCCACCCGGTTTCCACCCCACCCTCTGCCCTTACCCCCCCCCCCCACTGTCCTCATCCTAAGGTGTACAATTTTTGTCCAGTCTCTTCCCGCACCCCCCACACCCCTTTCCCCACGAGAATTGTCAGTCCACTCCCTTTCTATGCCCCTGATTCTATTATATTCACCAGTTTATTCTGTTCATCAGATTTTTTTATTCACTTGATTTTTAGATTCACTTGTTGATAGATATGTATTTGTTGTTCATAATTTTTATCTTTACCTTTTTCTTCTTCTTCCTCTTCTTAAAGAATACCTTTCAGCATTTCATATAATACTGGTTTGGTGGTGATGAACTCCTTTAGCTTTTTCTTATCTCTGAAGCTCTTTATCTGCCCTTCAATTCTGAATGATAGCTTTGCTGGGTAGAGTAATCTCGGTTGTAGGTTCTTGTTATTCATCACTTTGAATATTTCTTGCCACTCCCATCTGGCCTGCATAGTTTCTGTTGAGAAATCGGCTGACAGTCGGATGGGTGCTCCCTTGTAGGTAACTAACTGTTTTTCTCTTGTTGCTTTTAAGATTCTCTCTTTGTCTTTTGCTCTTGGCATTTTAATTATGATGTGTCTTGGTGTGGTCCTCTTTGGATTCCTTTTGTTTGGGGTTCTCTGCGCTTCCTGGACTTGTAAGTCTATTTCTTTCACCAGGTGGGGGAAGTTTTCGGTCATTATTTCTTCAAATAGGTTTTCAGTATCTTGCTCTCTCTCTTCTTCTGTCACCCCCATAATTCTGATGTTGGTACGCTTGAAGTTGTCCCAGAGGCTCCTTACACTATCTTCATATTTTTGGATTCTTTTTGCTTTTTGCTTTTCATGTTTAGTGTTTTTTGTTTCTTTGTATTTAAAATCTTTGACTTGATTCTTACAGTCCTCTAGTCTGCTGTTAGATCTCTGTATATTATTTTTTATTTCAGTCAGTGTATGCTTAATTTCTAGTTGGTCCTTTTTCATATCCTTGAGGGTCTCGCTAAATATATCGGCCTTTTCTAGAAAATTCTTGAAAAACCTTATAACTGTGGTTTTGAACTCTATATCCAGTCGTTTGCTTTCCTCCATTTCTTTCATTTGTGACCTGCCTCTTTGTCTCTTCATTTTGGCTGCTTCCCTGAGTTAACAGAGTGGCTTTGTGTGCTAGGTGTCCTATAGGAGAGACTCCAAGCAGAAACCACCCAACTGAGCCTTTCCTCAATTGCTGTCCAAAAGAAACTTAGAGATTTAATAAAATAATTGCTTTTTTTTATGCTGATATACCAAAATGAGATTTCTTTTCTTTTCTTTTTTTTATAAATCTTTATTGTTCAGATTATTACAATTGTTCCTCTTTTTTTCCCCCAGAGCTCCCCTCCACCCAGTTCTCACCCCACCCTCCCAGTGGCTCAGCCTCCCCAGTTACCTGAGGTAGACACTCTTGGTGCACCCCTTTGTGGGCTGTGTGCACAGTCTTGTTGTAGTTAAGCATTGATTGTTGTTGGCATCACTGGGAGGAAGTGACCTCCAGGCCAATTGGCTGTGAGGATCAGCTGTGTCTACGCTGGGAGAACTTCTGTGCTGGAGATACCCTAATGAGACAAGACTTGCAAAATTGCAAAAGCCTCTGTGCTCAGCTTGGATGGGGCGGAGTCTCAGGGCAGAGCAGACAGCATTGGTTTCCCATCAGCCCTGCCCTAATAGGCCCCTGTGTCTCAGTGTCCCGTGGTAATCACTGTAAGCACCTCTGAGAGAAAGCCACCCTCGAGTTCCTCCCTCTGTCAAACAGTCCAGTTTCTCCCCGAATGAGTCTGGGTCCCCAGAGTCTCCACGGAACTGGAGTTCAGTGCAGTTGGGAGCTTTTGTCTCCCTCCCACTTGAGGAAGCCAGCCGCGTACTCAGTTGCCCACCCTCTCAGCGTGCGCGCTCACCTCAGTACCTCTGTCTTCCGCAGTTCCTCTGAGTCTCAGTGTGCTTTTCTCTTTCCTGACAGTCTAGTTTCACCCCGTATGAGTCTGTGTCTCCAGAGTCTCACCCGGAACTGGAGTTCAGCACAGTCGGGAGCTTTTGTCTCCCTCCCGCTTGAGAAAGCCAGCCACGCACTCAGTTGCCAGTCCTCTCTGTACGGGTCTCAGTACCTCTGCTTCCTGCAGCTCCTCTAAGTCTCAGTGTGCTTTTCTCTTTCCTTCTAGTTGTAGAATTTCCGCTCAGCCAGCCTTCCTGTGGTTCTAGATGATGTCTGTTTTGTCTTTTAGTTGTAGTTTTGAAATTGTTGTGCGAGGCAGCAGTTTAGGTGTTTACCTATGCCGCCATCTTGGTTTCTCTAAAATAATTGCTTTTAACCACTAATTTTTAGAGTAATTCATAGCATAGTAATTGATAAATTGAACAATTAAGAGGGAAATGAACAGAATGATGGCATAGAGAGAAACTGGGAGTGAGTGTTCCTTTAAACAGGGAGACCACAGAACTCTCATCTCAGGAGGAGGAGGGGGAGAGTTTGGAAAGAGGCATCCCAAACAGAAGCAAAAACCAAGACCTAGAGGGCAGTAATGACTGGTCATGGTCATGGAGGCCAGACTAACGGGAGTATTGGAAGCAAAGGGAAGAATGAGGTTGGAGATGTAGGCAGAAGACAATTATGTAAGGCCTTGTGGGCACTGATAAAGAGGTGGGGGGTTCATTTTGGTGCATTGGAAAGGCCTTGCGTGCTTTATAGCCACTACCACCAGTCCATCCTCATTTCTCTAGCTACCTTGGTTTCAAGGTTCTCCCTCCAGGTGTTGGTGTATGATCATTAATCCCACAAATGAGTGAAATTGAGTGACATCAAGTGAAAGCATGCAACAATCCCAATCACCAGTTTTCTGCTCATACTGTTGTAGACCATGACTTCTCTAGCTCACAGATTGACACTCTATTCTTTACAGAGTTTCCTGCTGACTAAGATGTCTGGTCCTAAACTCTCTCAACTTTGTACTCCTTTTTTTTTAATCTTCACAGTTATGTCCCCTATAAGAAATTTCATTTTTTAATTTCCCCACAGATCCTACCACTGTGAATACACTTGTTGAATGACTTGCTAGAACAATGCAAAAAACCATGAAAGATGCACCAAATGTTTGATTTTGTAGCCAAATCTTGCACACTTAGTAAATTGTAATCTGTAATCCTGTCCTTAACTGTACATCCTGATAGGTTGTTCCGGGCAAAGTCCTTTGTGCCCAGGCCTTCAATAAATCTGCCCTTGTTTCCCAAGTTTGTGGAGTCTGGTTTTTTAAAGAGAATTTGAAATTTTAAAGATACTCCCAGGCATTTCAGCTCAGTGAGCAAAGAAGGGAGGTGGAAGGGGGTGAGATGAGTTGGGGCAGGGTGGACCGGGTGGCCGACTGGTTCTTATCATAACTGTTTAGTTTCATTTACATTTTTCTCTGTGTTGCTCAGGTCCAGGTCAGTGTTATTTGATATGGAACACCTGCCTTCACACAGGGAGAGCAGCAGCCAGCCCTGCCAAGAGCAGCATGGACGTGTTTGCTCTGTAGAATTGGACAATGGGGCTAGAAGGTGGACAACCACAAGCTTCTGTCTGGTTCATAGTATTCTGGATCAAAAGGAGTCACCCCATACATAATGACAGAAGTACCAGAGACCCTCCTTGTAACTTTGGTTCCTGTGGGTAAAAAGCAAGTCCCTGTGCTTAAGCCACTTGATTTTGTTCATTGGCAATTTGTATAGGTCTCAATCCACTCTTTGCTGAGACATGAGTCAGAGTTGAGTAGAATCCTAGGCTATCTTGTGTTAAAGCTGATTCTCAAGAAAAGCTTGGTCATGTTCAATCAGAGCTGTATTCAAAGTGAAGGTCACATGACTCAGAGCTTCCCATCCCAAGAATCCAGAACAATCAAAGGCTACTGGACAAACACAAACACACAGGGGCCTCGAGCACAGCGCTTCTCAGACATTAATGTCCACACTAATTACCTGGGCACTTTATCCAAGGCAGATTTAGATACAATGGGTCTGGAGCAGGACCCCAGACTCTGCATTTCCAATAGGCTTCCACTTGATGTTGATGCCCTGGTCTAGGACCATATTTAGGGTGGTAAAAGTCTAGTTTAGAACCCAGATTTTACAGCCCATGTTTCCTGCAAAATCCCCAGACCAGCAACATCAATATCACCTGGGAACTTGTTAAAAATGAAAATCCTCAGGCTCCACCCAGAACAAAAATGCCAGCGATGAGGCTCAGCATTCATTGTTTTCATGGGCCCTGGGGGAATTCTTATTTACCCTAAAGTTTGAGAATTAAGATTGAGTCAGATGAACTAAAGAATTTTAGCCACTGTCTCTAAACTTAGATCTAATAATCAGCAACTCTAGAGTCAATAAGTTTGATGAATTTAACACAGATCTAAAGTTTAGGATTTAAATTCACTTAAAAATGTTTCATCCTCATCATCAAGATAACTTCCACATAAAAATCCTCAGCATTTTTTCACATTTAAAAAGATTAATCCCTTCAGCCCTCATTTAACAATTTTCTGGTTCAATAATATGATCTTTGGACAAGTCAAAAATTCTGAAAGCCAGGCTCTTAATGCTCAGGTATGGACTCCAGGCCAAGAAGCACTGAGTTCTTGGAGTCTAAGTATATCTTTGAACATTTCCAGTGGCCTTATGGTTACCCGTGAAGGGAGGCAAAGAGACAGCTCAGTGATATCTCAGATTGACAAACAGTGGTCTCGAGAGTCAGTCCTTCTACTCACACAGAGTGAACCAAATGGATAACCTCCTAACGTGACCAGCAGGACCAACAGGCTAGTAATAATTAGACTGCCTTCCCAGCACAGGCTGGAAAAACATCTCTGACCTCAGACCTTGAGGCAAAATTTCCAGGGCTGCCAGGCCCCTGTTAACTGTCTATCACCTCTGAAAGTGCAAAAGGGCATGTTACCCCACAGGTCACCAGAGAAGGTGGAACCTGGAGCCTGTCCAGGCCACAACACACCACCGGGACGCCTGTGATTCAGGCCTACCAGGCTTCGTACCTACTCTGGTTTCAACTTTCACAACTGGGACCACTTTGCAATTTCAGTTTTAAGAGTAATCTTGGGGAGAAATACATAAACCCCTGACTAATACCTTCTTGACTGTAACTATGTGAGCACGAGACTGCGCAGCAATGGAATAACGCTGACTAATAATATGTTAGACTCCTACAGCCCTTTTCATATGAAGACCTCAAAGCACTCTGCTCAAATGACCTCACAAATCCTTGAAACCACTGCTGGGAAATATATGGGAAATATTATTGTCTCCATTTCTCAGATGGAAAAAAGAGCATCTGGGCACTGCCCAGGTCTCACCTGCACTCATAAAGTGGGCCATTGAAGGGGCTCAGGAAGAAGGAGGATAGAAGAATGCCCATCCAGACAGGAAACAACTGTGGTTTTAATGTAAGCAACATTCATTGTGGAACCAATAGAATTACTGAAAACCAGAAAGAGGGTTGGCTTTTGGAATGTTTGTTGCTATTGTTTTGTTTGAGAACACATACTTTTATATCCCCATGCTTTGCTTTAGTCTTTATTCGGGTCAACGTAGGTTTGGGGGGACAGGGTTGAAGGGAGGTCATTGCTTTATCTCCCCGCATTGCTCAAGTTCATCTTGTGACATTCTGCCCAAAGGCCAGTGGCTAAGCTTCCACTTAAGATTCTGAGCCTTAGTTTCCTGACTGTTCCCTGATTCCAACTTCTTTTTCTCAATCCTGCTTTTGCAATCCACATTTTATTTATGCAACAGTTACAAAAATCTCCCTAAGGGGGCCTCGGAGGATACTATCAAAAGTACCTCAGATTTCCTTCACTGATAAGTTAATATTTAAAACTTTTTTATAATGGTGCAATGGCCTTTCTTTTTTTCTTTCCGATTTTAAAATGTCAAAGGCTTCCTGACATGCTCTGGCCATGGAAATGGAACATATTTTCTCATTAGGTTAATTAATGGCTCTGCTTGGGTGGCATAATTTGGTATAAGTTTCCTTTTAGAATTCTGTCATAACTAAAAAGGATCTTATTTTTGTTATGTTTTGTGGTGTCTTTAAATTTTTATGACTTCTACTTTGTTTAGTCTGTGTGTAATCCTTCTTTTGAAACCTAATGTCCTAGAAAATTTACAGTTTTCTCTCAAAACTGGCACTTTTTACATTTTACGGTGATTCCTGTTTCTTCGGTTCTCACTAGAACTTCATTTAAGTCCTTAAGGTGTAATTCGCAGCTCAGGGAATTTATGATTACATCGTCAAAGTAAACTCCCCAAGCGCAATATATTAAACCTGACAAGACGCCGTTCATTAATCTTTGAAATATAGCCAGGTGTGATGTAGTGAAGTGAGCCTTCCAGCTGAGAACAGCTGAAGAACTCCCAACTGCCCCCCACTGGGGAGGATTCCTTCCTCTTCACGGCCAAGGCCACCTGGGTGGGGACCGAGAGGGCCAAAGGCCCTTCCTCTGCCAAATGTGGTGTGCTCCGTCTCTGCTGGTGTTCCTACAGCTCTGCAGCTTCTCACCTTCTCACGCATTTGTTCATTCAACAAATATTTATTGAGAGCCTACTTTGGGTCAGGCACCAGGGGGACCTAGAAAGACAGTAGTGGCCAAAACAGAAACAATCCCTTGCTTCACGTGGCTTACAGTTTTAGGTCTATTTATAAATAAAGGACCCAAGACTCTCACTCAGTACCACCAAACCCTTATGAAACGACTACCTTGGCTGAATGGGCAGCATTTCTCCTCTGCCCCGATGTCACTCTGATGCTAAATGACTCCCATTATGTGTAAGTGAGACTGCATACAGCTTGATGAACGCCTTGATAGAGATCTGTAAATGGCATTATCAAGGAGGAGCAGCCAAAGCCAGCCTGGGGTCACCTAGTGCCTGGTCAGAAAAACGAAGCCCAGCTGATCACTGTGCAACGCTGCCTCTATAACAGTGTGGAAAATCTTGGTAAAAGGCAACTCCTCTTACAGGCATTTCCCCAGACCCTTCCGTTTGCCTCTGTGAAACATGGCAGGCTAAGTACAATGTGGCATTCTGAAACAGAAAAAGGATGTGCGTGGAAAACCAGGTGAAATCTACACATGTCTGGAGTGTAGTTCATAGAAATCTACCAATATCGATTTCTAGTTTTGTGCTGTGGCAATGTAGGTAGTAACACAAGGGAAAGCGGGGAGGATATGTAGGAACGCTCTGTTGACAACTTTTCTTTCATTCTAAAACTACTCCAAAATAAAAGTTTATTTTTAAAATGTTTGCTTCTGAAACAGAATCCTTAAAATGAATAATAAAAAGCTACTTTTAGAAAAGCACATAGTAGACATAGGGGGAAAGATATAGCTCCCAATGACATGCTACAATTTTGTTCTTGAAACTAAGGAGAAATACTATATCTAGAAACCCAAAACCCAGGAACTGATATTCTACTAAAGCAGCAATTTTCAACCTTTCTCATCTCGTGGACACATAAACTAATTACTAATATTCTGTGGCATGCCAAAAAATACATTTTTTTGCCAATCTGACAAAAACATTGGTATAATTTTTATTCATTCACATAAGATGGCTGTGTTGGCTGTTGTCATTTTTTTATTTGGCAATCTAAGGAAGAAGAGGTCAGTGCCCCTGACTAAATAGTCAGGTATTGCCTGTTTTAAACATTCTTGCGGCACACCAGTTGAAAATCACTCTACTAAAGAAATATTCTCACTGTATATTTCCCTCTTTTTCTCATGCTACTTTTAGTTGCTCTCATTGGTTTTAAGAAATCCTTTAAAGGTGTGTGTAAAAGGCACAAATGTGTGGAAGAATCCTATGTCCTGAGTTAAAGAATCAACATTCCAATCTTTTTATTTTTTAACTCTGAATGTACAACACTTGTTCTTTCCATCCCTAATTCACGCACACTCACACACTCACACACACATTCTCAGATATACTCACACACACTCACACTAACACACACACTCATATATACTCTCACACATTCACACATGCTCTAACACACTCGCACACTAACACATGCTCACATATACTTTCACACACACACTCTCTTTCACACTCACACATACACTCTCACACCCCAAATCACTACTGAAGCACAGCTAGCTTGTCCTTTGCTGTCTGCGCACACGCCCTTCATTTTCCTGCACTCGCCTACCCATGCAGAAACTTCTCTTTAAGTAACATAACAGATATTTATGTGCAGGTGGAAGCTGTTCAGGAAGACGTGCCTTACGGCAGCCAGTAAGCGACTCCTGTTTCGTTAGTTAGTTACACTGCTGTGCAGTTACACAACATGTGCCCTATATGCTCCTGTATAGATCTCATCAGGGAGGATTTCCCATCTCAAAATCAAAATGGTGGTGATGAAAGCAGTATTTTTTCAGCTAGCTGCATACTTGACAAGATAATGGCTTTGTGACCCTCCCAATAAACTGCTGCCACCATGAGGGATGTCCTCAAAGAGCAGAGTCACCTTCTGCCATCCAGAGGGCACTTATTTAGGATGGATACTTTCTCCCCATCCAGAAGAGTGAGTCATAGAACTAAAATATTAATGCCTGGAGCATGCTTAGAGATCATCTAGTATCATTTTATCTTATTAAAGACTAGAGGTCTGGTGTACGAAATTCATGCATGGGTAGGGTCCCTAGGCCTGACTGGTGATCAGGGCCAATCGGGGCCTTCCTTCCACCAACTGCTGGCTGCTGGCCAGGGCCTTCCTTCATTCCGCACCACCCCCTGGTGGTCAGCGCACGTCATAGCCAGCAGTCGAACTCCCAGTCAGTCACACTCCCAGGGGGACAATTTCCATATTAACCTTTTATTATATAGGATGAGGACAACAGGCCTGGGTGGGGCTTATACCTTATTCCAGGCTTTAATGCCTGAGCTGAGCCAAATGCAGACACCCAATGCCAGGTCCAGTGTCACCGCCTCTATGCTAGGCTGGCCCATCATCCTGCAGTCCTAGCTCCATGGGTCTTAATACAAATCCTCAAAAAGTTGCCTTTGGGTTTCATTCTTTCATTCCTTCTGAAACAGCATGTGCAAACATCTCATTTATAAACCAGGACATACCACATACAGGTCATTTGTATTTGATGCTGTTGTTATCATTATTATCCACACATTGGCCTGTGAGAGAGGCATGATGCATGCAAATTCTATAATTTCTAAACTGGAAAGAAAGGACATTTTTACATGCCGATGATCATCTTCTGCTCTATCCCTTCTGATTCCACTGTTTTTCCATGGGGTCCTCTGTTCTCTTTAAGAATCTGCTTCTTAAAATTCCTTTCCTTCTTTGGGACTTGCATTCCCTCTTTTTTGAATATATATAAGATGACAAGGAGGACTTACTGGAGAACCGAGCCCAGATTTCTAGAAGGGCTCTGCATATAGGAAATAAAACCACATCACACCATGCATCTGCCAAAAGGAATAAAGCCAGCCAGCCTCAGCGCCCTCTCAACTTCGTCAGCAACCAACGCTCCTCATTTCGCCCTTTCCTTGCAAAGGAAAAGGAAAAAAAATGCCCGGCAAAGAATGCCAGGCAAATCAAACCATGGGAAAAATAACACCTTCAAATTCAGGGCAAAACGCTCCTTTCCAATCCTTGCTGCAGATGCCGTGTCTGGTATGCTTGGCAGGGACATGGCTCTTGGAACAAGATGCAAAACACAGGTTAGAGGGAAGATATGGGCCAGAGACTGGTTGTTAATTTTTAATCCATAGTTATAAAGTCCAAGAAATTTCACTATGACTTAGTTTATATAATAATCAAAACAAATCCAGATATGAGACAGTCTCTTATATAGCTTTAAGAAATATGCCTTCCAATTTCCCACAAATTAGTGAACTAATTGCTCCTCAAATCAGTGAGTCTGAGCTTATCATTAATTGGCAGGATAAATGACAAATTCAAGAGTCAGTATTCCAATATTTGCCCCAAACAGAAGCTGCTGAGGGAATTCCACCCTGGAAAGGCCATTCTTGATTATTTCCCTTTTTCCAATTTGAATTCGCCTGCCTCCTCTCTTCCCAATCAGTAGACAAAAAATCCCAGTGTTGGCTTTCATCTTTCCAGTCAACCAAGAGTAGCAACTGAGAGAAAACCAGCCAAACAAACGCATATGCTGAGACAGACACCCTTTCTTTGGATTAAAAATCAGATAATCGGGATTTTCATGCCTGCTCCCATGTGAGCACATTGTGTGGCCTCTCTAGGTTCTCAAACTCCTTCTGAGTCCCCCAACACTCTGTTTTAATAATGAGGATCATTTCTTCCAGCTCTGATAATCTGATTTTATTGTCCCTAAAATTAAATTTATTTAAACAGGCAGGACTACATCTATATCTTCAAAAATGGCTGTCATGGGCACATATTTCTATCTGGATATGGATATTAAAGGAGATAACAAAAGTTCTATGACCAGAAAAAAAGAATCTTCCTGATTAGGAAATCACTCGTGTTTCTATTCATTTCCCATCCACCAGACATTTGCTGCTTTCTGGACCCAGAGTTTCTTCCATGAGAGAGTGAAAACAGCAACAAACCTTTTCTTACAATGATTAAAAATCAACCAAGATGATGATACTTTTGGAGGCATTGCTTCATGGATAATGCTTGTTTTAAAACAGGTTCCACCATGAATTATTGAAGGAAGGAGCAGACATGTGCTGAGCCCAGACTCTGAATTGGAATGGACACTCCACGTTCACCATTCACTGACTCATCTAATCACAGCACTTAAAGAGAGATATTTGTGCCCACCTGGTGTGGCTCAGTGGTTGAGCGTCAACCTATGAGCCAGGATGTCATGGTTTGGTTCCGGTCAGGGCATATGTCTGAGTTGCAGCTGATTGATGATTCTCTCTAATCATTGATGTTTCTCTCTCTCTTTCCCTCTCTTTTCCTCTCTGAAATCAATTTAAAAAAATATATTTTTTTAAAGAGAGATATTAGTATCCCCATCCTACAGAGGTAGAAAACTAAGGCCCAAAGTATAATCACTTAAGGTCATTTAAATGCAATCAATACTGGAACAGAAATTTAAACCAAATGTGACTACTTCCTCAGCCTTTCCACTACAACATTTGAGCTTCTTTACACAGTGCCTTGCCTCTCAGAGAAGCTTAGCTTATTAATGCTATCTAAATTAAGTTTCCTTTCTTGAGATAAACTGAATACAAAGGCATGTAATTATAACACTATTTAAACTGTCAGGCACAAGTTGTTGGCTTTGGTGGGTACTAACATAAATTCAAAATAAAGGATAAAAGAATATCCTTATTTGTATGAAACGCAACTTATGTTCCCCCTTGCAGAAGATCCACCCAATGTTTCAAAAGCCAGCGAAGGGATTTCACAGCGGGCTGAGAAGATTTCACACAAATTGCTCATGTCATATACTTCCCTAACTCACCCTGACTTCCACCCAGAAAGTTTCAAAGGGGCAAAAGAAGCGGGAGGAAGAAGCATGGATGCAGGGCAGTGGGTCAAAGGCATGCTTTGTAGAGTGTAAGGACCACCAAAGTGAAAATCAAAGAACCACCCTGATAGCTTTGTTTTTGGCCATGGAAAGTTCACTGGCTGGGATTAAACTCCCCAAACATCTCCTTGTCCCACCCTCCCTCCACAAACACACACTATTTACTTACTTCTCTCCACCCTCCCAAACTGACAAAACCAAGGGCTGTGGCAGGAGGAGCTTCCAGGGTCCTGTTCCAGGGGATTAGAAGAGCTCAGGTTTCGCCTGACCACCATCCCCCCATTGACTCACTCATAAGGCACCCATCACTCACCCTGACAGGCACACCTTACACCCTTGGCTGTCTTCATGGGAGGTGTTTATAAATAAGGGCACCTGTCTGTGAAAGACAGACATTCACAGGAGTGGCCAAGGAGACAATAGATGACATGTTTGGGGAGTTTCTGGGCTTGAACTTTCCCAACAACTATATCTGCACTATGTAGACTTTTGTGGGGTTTTGTGTTGCAAGAGAGAGAAACTGGTTCCTTGTCTTTGTATTGGAAACACATCTGCAAACCTGTCACATTCTACGGCAAGTGAAGCAAAGGTAAACATTTAATAGTACTTGGAAATCCACCCTTTCTCCATTAAGGAGGGCTAAAACATGTTGGTTAAATGAAAAGTTTGGCTGAAACTAGATTCTTCTCCAAACACAAAAGGAGATTGTAATTTCAAACATGTTCCTCCTTGAATTTAATTATGAATATTAAGTATTGGTACTCAAGTGCTAGAGTAACAAACCAAAGTAAAGACCACCCATCAACTTAATTCCAAAGGTTCATTTCATGTAACTCAAGCTCCAGTTATCTGAGAAGGAGAGATGCTATTCTCAACTGCCCATAACAAAAGCAAAGGGCTTATGGCAATTGGACCTTTTCATTTTTCACCAGTTTATTTTCAGATAGCTGGGGAAATGTTTTCCACTTGTATTTGATGACTTGATTTCTAAAGCATTCTGACTAATTTCTCAATTAGCCAGGATCACCTCAAATGCCTCCTACATTGAATCATTGGCCAAAAAGTCCATAATTCAGTGATGACATTTAAGCAAAACTTAATTTGAACCCAGTAATCTCTAAGATCCTAATTCAGAGTAGCAACTGAATTTCTCTTATATTTATAGTATTCGCCACATCCTAATTATCATTCTTATTTGTTTTTAAGTATTTTCATTTTATTCAGGCCCAAACACTCCAACCTTCTTCCACCAACACTAGCATTCCTTCTCCCTTGCTATTTTGGATGGAAACGAAAGATTCTACCCTTTGTCATTTCAAAGTCAAGAGTGCACTCCTTTTTCCTCTTGAAAATAAGAAACCACAGATGTTTCAAAGATCTGCGATTTAAATCATTTCTGCAATTGAGACATGATGACAAAAACAAAAACACATTTTTAATGCATGTTTGCCTGGAAAAATAAACTGTAGAGCAAGGACATCATAGACACCCAGAGGCATAATCCAATTAAACTGCTTGACCTGCATCAAATGTTGACAATTCTAACTTCTCTGTTAGAACAAGAGAACTTTCTGGGATACATTTGCAACAATTCCTTAAAAGTCCTGCCACCTAGTGGAAGAAGTAAATAAACTAGACCTCAGGTAACCTGCTGGATGAGGAGACATTGAGAAAAATAGCTTCTCTATCAACCAAGCTTCCCTTGACAGATCATATTGGGTTAGCTTTAGACCTGATTTTCATAACATGCCAAGATTCATAGAAATGCATTGTTTTACTCTTCCCTGTTCACATGCATCACATTCAAGATAGAAAAGACTTCAGTGCAAGCCCTCAGACCTATAAGTGGAATCCACAAATAGCTTATGGAAATCGTTCTGTTAATCTGCTTTGGTTGACAGTTTTCAAAATGGATTCCACAGAGTGGAGAAATAAACCAAATCCCCTCCAGCTTCTCCTGGTGGTGGACACTCAACTAGGCATTTAATCTTCCAAAAGCTCAGCAGGAGGACCCTTGATGGAGGGGATTCCTTTACTTGGCTAAGGGAAAACTTTCTGCCTGAACAGGAAGGTAGGTCATTAGTGGCTGGACCTCACAGACAGCCACTAAGTTTCTGGAAAAACTTCCTGATGAGTCATGCTGAAAGGGGAGGCTCCATAGGCTAATTGAGTAAGATCTGCAGTGCATGCCTAGCCCAGTGTTATCAACAGATGTGTTGTGACAGCAATCAGTTTCTCAGTAGCCTGAAGGAGTAGACTTCCCTCCCTGCCTACGTGGCCAAGGAAATACGCCTCTGTGATAGACACCATCAAAAATAGAGCGGGATTACTGTACACTGCAATGAACATGTTTCTATGATGCAAGGCCATTAACACTCTTGCCATGTGCCAAAGCCTAATTTAGATGCTTCTTGGCCTATGATTAAATGCAAATGCTATTAGGCAAATGCCTACTAGTTCTTTCTAAAAGTCCGGGGCTATTCAGAGGGAAACAACATTTGCTTCTGGTAAGAAAATTATGAGTCCAGACTCTCTTCATTATATCTTCAATTCCATCTCCTATCTCTGGATAAATGATCTACTGGCAAATACTTACAGATAAATGATCTACCAGTGAACACTTGTGAAGTTTAAGTTAACATGTATGAAACACTTTGAAGAGAGTTATGAAAGACAGGCCTACCACTCAATATTCAAGAGTTATGTGCCTTTATTCAAACTTTCCATTATTTGTTCAGTTTTTTAAACAAACACCATTGTTTACAGACCCAGATTTGATTTCACAAAGAATTTATTTCATAATTTAAGACTAAGTGGTTTTCATAATTTAATTATTAGTATTGCTACATTCAGGAAGAGTTTTTCCATCACTCTTAAGAGAAAATATTTTTTGTTTTAAAAACAGGAAAACCTTTAAAATTGGTTCAAAATAAAAGAACTACAGATTTCCAAAGAATGTGAAATATTTTTTCTACTACAAGGTAATTATTTTTTTATCATTTTATCAGTCATTTCTAATGAATTTCATAGCCACTCATATGGTTACATGGTTGTCTTTCATAAATAAATAAATTAGAACTAATGAATGAACTTGAGACCTACCCTACAAGAAATACTAAAGCGAGTCCTTCAAGGTGAAATTAAAGGACATTAGACAGATAACTCAAATCTATGTGAAGAAAAATGGATGGCTTAAACAACAGAAATTATCTCACAGTTCTGGAGGCTGGAAGTCCAACACCAAGGTGTTGACAGGGTTGCTTTCTCATGAGGCCTCTCTTCTTGGCTTGTAAATGGCTATCTTCTCCCTGTATCTTATATGGTCTTCCTTCTGTGTGTATCTTTATCCTACTCTTGTCTCTTCTTTTTTTTTTTTTTTAAAAAAAAAAAAAGTATAATACTCTTCATATTGATTGATTTCAGAGAGGAAGGGAGAGGGAAAGAGAGATAGAAACATCAATGATGAGAAAGAACCATTGATCGGCTGCCTCCTGCATGCCCCCTACAGAGTCTATAACCCGGGCATGTGCCCTTGACCATATGGAACCTGGGACCTTTCAGTCCACAGGCTGACACTCTATCCACTGAGCCAAACCAGCTAGGGCTAATCTTGTCTTCTTATAAGATATCAGTCGTATTGTATTAGGGCCCACCTTAATAGCCTCATTTTAACTTAATTACTTCTTTAAAAGACCTGTCTCCAAATACAGTCACATTCTGAGGTACAGGGAGTTAGGATTTCAATATACGAATTTAAGGGTAGGGGAGTGCATTGTGTCACTTTTGTCTTTAGAGACCAAATGTCTTATGAATAGAAGATGTCCCTGCCATCCTCTGTACAGATCAGTATAATATGGACCACAAAATATAGGAAGTCCTTACTCAGTGTTGTTGATAGGCTTTAAGCGCAACAGCATATAATGAAACCAATGTTACCATAGGCTAATTGATATAAACAAGAGTTAAGTTCCTAGTATCATATCAATCTTCTAACAAAACGACATTGAGTGAAACGATGTTATTTAAGGACCATTATAGAGCCAGCCAAGGTTCCTCTCCCAAAAGAACTAAAGGAAAAAGATATTGGAAACGAATAATGAAAATACTATACCAAGAAGAAAACTGTGAGCTTCCTTAGTAACATGACCAGATTCCTGACAAGTAGTCCTACCACAGTCCTAACAGTGAAAGCTCTTCTGTCCCAGTTTTGAGTATCCACAAGAAACTCCAGCCAGTGGCTCTGGCGGTCTTTACCTTATCGTCCCTGGAGACTTGATATGACAGACTCACTTTGCATCTTAAGACTGCATTACACAGCCATTCCTGCATGACTTAAACGAAGATACTGAGGGCCAGCGAATAATGCTAGACACTCTTCATCCTGGAGATGGATAGAGAAAAGTACCATCGCTCTGCATGATTGTAGAGTGTGATGATAGCATTATTTACGACCAGTGGTGCCAACGTGGCTATTATTCAGTGTTATGGTATCAACAGACTGAGAAATACACTTAGGCCACATCCCATCACAAGCCACTGTCATCTGAGCAGCTTGATGATATTGTGAACCAGGACTCAAGAAAAATATTTCATTAAGGAGATGGATGGAATGTGAAGACATGAATACTGTGATCAAAGGGGCAATAAAATGTGCTTATTTCTGCCTAAGAAATGTCCTATCCGTTATGGAAATCATCTCCATTCAACTCTGTACCTTGTTGTATTTTGCCCAAGCAAGTGCTATCTTTCTTTACCACTGGAATTTCTGGCTCTTTTGCGCTTCCTTCCTGAATATATTTGATGGCTCACAGAGCATACTGAAATACAGGTAGACATTTCTTGGTCAGGAAGCCACGCCAAATTTGTTTGCTTCCTGATGCATGTCACCAGGCCACAGAGTCTTTTCTTCTTCTTCTTCTTCTTTAACAGAACTTTGTCTAGGCTCCCAGTCTTTCCAGATATGTGGCAATCTGGGTTCTGTTTTCTCTCCCCCAGATGCACTTTCAGTTGGTGCCTTTTTTCAATCAATTTCCAGATGTGGTTGGATACTCGTTTATTTCCAACACATTGTATCCTTTCCTGAACTTCTGCATAATTGCCTTCCATGCCACCTTCCCTCTCCTCCTCTACCACATACAGATGAATTCCAGAAACCTGTTGCAATTGCTCCAAATTTAGTTGCTCTTCCACCCCCAGCTGTGTGTGCCCCAGCCCTGAAAGTGAAAGGGATGATTGGTCTGCAGGAGAAGCCCCTTCCTAACGAGCTCCCAGCTGATAGCCAGATGCTGTGGCGGTCCGGGCCCACTATTGTGTAAAGTCTCTACAGAGAGGAAGAATGTTCACTGGAGCCCTGAAGTACAAACCTCAGTTTGTTTTAGAACTTTTTTTTTTTTAATAATCTCTTTGTGCAAATATCAAACCAGGAAGCTAGAAACGTTTTTTTAATTATCACTGAACAATATAAAAATTGTAAAGAGGTCTTCCCTTGTGTAATACTTCTTGCATTTGGCACTATTTGGAAATGAGATCTTCCACATAATTTTTTAGACAACTGGAAGATCTTTAAGCCCCAAACTGTTGCAAATCTTCACCATATGTAGGTAAATCTTTCTAGAATTCTTAACATTTTAGAGTATGCTGATCATAATCTAATGTTTTCCTAATGATTCAGGGCCAAGGTTATGAATATCAGCAGCCATGCCCTAAGGTTTATGAGATTTTAGTCTACTTTCCCATACACTAGAGGTTCTCAACTCAGCACTGTTGACATTGGGCCAGATGATCCTTTGTTGTGGGAGTGTGGCCTGTGCATTGCAGGATGTTTAGCAGGATCCCTGGCATGTACCAACTAGGTACCAGTAGCACCAGCTCCTCAGTGGTGACAACCAATAATGTCTTAAGTGTGAGAATGTGCACCATCATCACATTCTCAACATTGATCTAGCTGTCCTAGCCACTGCAATAGAAAAGGAAAGTTATGAGGATTGCCCAACTAGAGTGGCTCAGTGGTTGAGTACCAACCCATGCACCAATAGGTCGTTGGTTCAGTTCCCATTGGGGGAACATGCCTGGGTTGTGGGCTTCATCCCCAGCAAGGGCCATGCAGGAGGCAGGTGATCTATGTTTCTCCCTCATCGATGTTTCTCTCTCTCTCTCCCTCTCCTTTTCTCTCTCTCTAAAGTCAATAAAAACATCAAAAAAAAGTTATGAGGATTGGAAGGGAAGAAAAAACTCTCTTTTTTTGCAGAAGGCATGACCATCTATATGAGAAATCTAAAATAATCTTCAAACTAATAGAATTAATAAGTGAATGTTGTATCACTAAAAATAAAATTAATATACAAAATCAATTGTATTTCTATGAGCCAACAAAAAACAACTGGACTGTGAATTTTTAAAAAATAATACATACAATTTTAAGAAAAATCAAATAATCAGAAAAGAATCTAACAAACAATGCTATGACAGTTACACTGAAAACTACAAAATATTAAAGAGAAATTAAAGAAGACCTAAATTGAAGAAAGATACAACATGTTAATGGATTGGAGGAGTTCAAGATTACTAAAATTTCAACTCCCCCTAATTTTATCTATGGATTCAATAAAATCCAAAACCAAATCCCAGCAGGGATTTTTTTTAATTAACAAAAAAATCTAAAATGTATATGGAAACTTAAAGAACTTGGAAAAAACAATCTTGAAGTAGTTAATCTGGAAGAATAATACTATTAGATCGCAAAACCTACAATAATGCTACAATAATTAAGATTATATGATATTGGACCAATGGAATAGAAAAAAAGAATTATATTTAAACCTACCCAAATAGAATCACATGATTTAACAAACAAACAAAAAATCACTGAAATTCTATATGAAAAAGATAACTTTAGTAAATGATACTGGAGCAATTAATTAGTTATCTATATGGAAAAAAGTGAAACTTTATGCCTACTTCATACCATAAGCAAAAATTAATTTGAATTCATCATAGACATAAATATAAAAGTTAAAAGCATAAAAAACTTTTGAAGAAAATATAAAAGAATATCTTCATGATATTGGAGAAAGCAAAGTTATCTTAAGCAAGATGCAAAAGGCACTAACCATAAAAGAAAAAAAATTTTGTTAAGTTGGATTTAGTTAATCTTAATAATTTGTATTCATCCAAAGATACCATTAAGAGAGTAAAAAGACTAGTCAGACAGTGGGAGAAGATATCTACAATATAAAAATCCAACAAAGGACTTAGTTATATATAGGATATATTTTTTAAACTATTTAAAATTAAGCAAAAGAAATTACTAGATGTGTTATAAAAGAAGATATACAAATGGCCAATGAATATATGAAAAGAATAAAAAAATTTTCCAATGTGGTGGGTAACTTCTATGAGAATTACCCTTCCACTGTAAACAACTAGAAACCCAACAAAATATATGAAACAACTCTTTTCAGACATTGGACAACAGGCAGCATTGGCCTGTGGTCCCTGAGAAGAGAGAAGCAAGTAAAATGAGCCCCATGATATCCTTGGCTTTCTGCCAGGTAGCAGTAAGTAGGCAGTTCAAGGAGGGGGTTATACATGGCCAGTATCCTCACATAGTTAAGAATACAGAGCCCCAGCCAGTTTGGCTCAATGGATAGAGCAACGGCCTGAGGACTGAAGGGTCCCGAGTTCGATTCCAGTCAAGGGCATGTACCTCGGTTGCAGGCTTCATCCCCGGCCCTTGTGGGGCAACCAATAGATGTGTCTCTCTCACATCAATATTTCTCTCTGTCTCTCCCCCTCCCTTCTACTCTCTCTAAAAATCAATGGAAAAATATCCTTGGGTGAGGATTAACAGGAAAAAAAAAATAAAAGAAGAAGGAGACAGAGATTAGAGGTCAGGGAAGTCAAGGTGAGTAGAATTTATGGAGCAGAGATGAGGAAACTCTAAAGAGAGCGCTCTAAAGATCTGCAAAGGAGTTCTATGGTATATTTGGTAGAGTACCAATCACAGCCATGGAACAAAACACCTTGAACCTGGGAGTAGGCAAGCAGTAGGCCAAAGCATTCCCAAAATGGGGCTAGGAATACGTGTAGTTCTACAGTCAAGGTGGAGAAATTTCATAACACACAGAGCATTCAGTAGAGACCTCAGAAAGGTCAGACTTTATATTGGGGATAACCTAGCACTAAAGACTGCTCTAAACTCACCCTAGCAAAGCTTAAGAAAATCGAAAGGATCAAAGTGATCTGCATAAGTTAACTGCTTGTCACAGCAAAGTACAACACTCTTAAAAGGAATACAACAAAATCAGGAGCTTGACAATGTCAAATTCAGTGTGTAGAATCCAATAAGAAAATAATCAGACATGCAAAGAAGCATAAGAATGTCACATATACGCAGGAGAAAAATCCACAGATAGAAACAGGACACGAAATGATGCATATGACAAAATTATCAGACACTGACTAGGCAAAAAGCAGGTTGGTTACTGCAAGGTCGCTTTCCTTTATCAGATGGCAGGGTTACCCAATTAACACTAATTTGACTGGTTTATTTCCCTGATTCTATTTCAGGGAAAGCTGAAACCCTAAGTTATGTCTCATTTTAGTGACATAGGGCTTAACATGAGTGACTCCATATTGGGCCTGTGGTATTTTTTTTAAAAAAAAAATCCATGACAGATAGGAATCCTATATAATAAAAGGCTAATATGCAAATCGACCGAACGGCAGAACAACTGGTCGCTATGACGCACACTGACCACCAGGGGGCAGATGCTCAACGCAGGAGCGCCCCCCTGGTGGTCAGTGCGCTCCCACAGGGGGAGCACTGCTCAGCCAGAAGCCGGGCTCACGGCTGGCAAGCGCAGCGGCGATGGCAGGAGCTTCTCCTGCCTTCGTGGCAGCGCTAAGGATGTCCAACTGACGGCTTAGGCCTGCTCCCCATGGGACATCCCCCAAGGGCTCCTGGACTGTGAGAGAGTGCAGGCCAGACTGAGGGACCTCTACCCGAGTGCACAAATTTTGTGCACCAGGACTCTAGTATTACAATAAGAGTACAAACACAATGCAAAGGAAGTCCATCAGTATAACACCACAAGTAATCTGATATTTGATCTGTACTACAAAAGATGAACAGAATTCCAAACAACTGAAGAATTTCTGAAGTAAAAGCATGGAATTATAAAAATCATTTTTGAAACGGCAAAGGTTTCTGTGGCTGCAGAGAGTTCACAGGGTGGAATGATTCTCTTCAGGAGACCAGATACCTGTAAACAACGAGAATCCACATCAGTTTTCATTATCTTTCTATTTTTTCTTTGCTTAGAAAGAAGGATGAGAGGAGCACTGCCTGCGTCGTTGCTATAGGTCAGAGTCTGTGAAGAGGAAAAATATGTGTACGTCGGGGTGGGAGTGAGGTACTGGAGTTCCAGAATGGATAATTTATTCCAAAATAAAAAACAGACAGAAAGAAGATGCAGGGGAAGCATAGAGGGAAACCAGTACAGCTGGAAAAAGATTAGAGAAAATCACAGGAGGCCCCGTTTACCCCTAATTTCTGTGGTTTTTCTGATGAAGATGTGGTGTTAATGGTTTCAGAGTTAATCAGAGAGCCATGTGTCTTACATCTCAGATATAAGCCAGATGAAAACAGACATCCCACTTAAGTGGTATTTTAGTGACACAAAGGCTGAGAGGGGAAAAAAAGAGATTTGCATAGTAATGATCCTATCATTGCTTTAAAGCTGCATGGTATTTTCAGAGCCCCTGACAACCACCAAATCAGGAATTCAAGCCACACCCTGGGAAGGCTGGCTTCCTTTTGTTAAAAAGAAAAACGGAGGATCTCTGAGGTCAATTACCCAGACAGTGAAAATCAAAAGTCCTGACTCCCCTCCAACCACTGGAAGATTTGCCGTGTGGACCCACACCCATGTAGGACATTGCCACAACCCCAAGAAAGTACCATGATTAAGACCCGTGTCTTTCTCTGGGTACTATTTCCACCAAAAGTTTCTTGGGTCTCTTCCCTGACATTTCACAAAAGAGAGAAAAAATATGCCTGAGAAAAGGCCAAGTGTGAAGAAGAATTTGCTCTTGGCATCTCCTTTAGAAGGTTCTACTTACTTCCTCAACCCATGGCAGGTTTGTTGTTTAGCCAACACATAAAGAGAATACAGCTTCGGCTTCTATAAAAGACTGCACCAGGAGCAAGAGCATTAATCAGATGGATAAATAACAATAATAGCTAATAATTATTAAACTCCTACTATGTGTCAGGCATGATACTACAAATTTTTCACATAAAACTTATAAGATCCTGACAAAGATTTTATGGAGGAACTTTTATTGCTGCCAATTTTTAATATATATACATATATATGCATATATTTTTTTAATTTCAGAGAGGAAGAGCGATCGTGGCCAGCAGCTGCTGCTCGCACCCACTGACAGCGCCGAGCAATGATGAGAGAGAACCACTGAGAGGCTGCCTCTGCACACCCCCACCACCCCTAGGGATCAAGTCCACAACCCAGGCATATGCTCCGACCAGAATCGAACCATGACCTCCTGGTTCTTAGGTCAACACTCAACCACTGAGCAACACTAGAAGGGCTATTACTCCCATTTTATACATGAGGAAGCTGATGCACAAAGAGGTTATATAATTTCCTCAAGATCAACACGATAAGAAAGTGGCAAAGCCAAGATTCAGTCTCAGTTGTCTGATTCCAGGGCCCATATGCTTAAGCGCTTTGCATACCACCTCTTAAAGAAGAAATTAGAAGTAACACCACTTTACATTACAGGTTTCCAGAGAATAGAAAAAGAACACACCCTGATTCGTTTTATAAGATCAGAATAAACTTTACTCAAAACCTGATAAGGACATAACAAAAAAGGAAAATTATAGGCCAATCTCTCTTGGGAAGCTAGAAGCAAAACATTGTATACAAAATATTAGCAAACTGACTTCAGAGAATTCTTATCTATATATATAAAAACCTAATATGCAAATAGACCAGAGGGTGGAACAACCAAACAACTGGTCAGTATGACATATGCTGACCACCAGGGGGTACATGTGGAACATGATGGGTGTTGCCCGCGGTGGGATGGTGGAGCAGGTGAGCAGGGGTACCAGACAAAGGCGGGGTGCTGGTCGCTACCTTTGGGGTGAGCCTATGGTGGTTACTGAAAATTCTTTGCTCCTGCATGCTGTGGTCCTGCCTGGCATTTGCACCTGCTGCTGGCTCTGGCCCCACTCACACCCGCTTCCAGCACCGGTGCTGGCCCTGATTGCTCGGTGCTGTCAGTGGGTGTGAGCAGCAGCTGCTGGCCCCGATCACCCCTCAGGTCTTCTTCACACCTCCTCCTGCTCCTGAGGGATGATTGGAGTCAACAGCCGCCTCTCATACCCACTGCTGGTGCTGGCTCCGATCGCTCAGCACCGTCAGTGGGTGCGAGTGGTGGCTGCTGGCCCTGATCGCCCTTCAGGTCTTCTCCACCTCCCCCTTCTTTTGAGGGGTGATTGGGACCAGCAGCCACCTCTCGCCCCACTGCCGACCCCACTTGCATCCGCTGCCAATGCCCAGCACAAGTCCCAATCGCCCCTGAGGGCTTCTCCACTTCCCCCTGCTTCTGAGGGGTGATCAGAGAAGCAGCCGCCACTCGCATCTGCTGATGGCGTTGGCCCCACTCGCACCCACTGCTGGTGCCAGCCCCAATCGCTTCACACTGTCAGGGGGTGAAAGCTGGGCTGGTGCCATCAGCGTGTGGGACGGCAGCAGCGGGAGCGGGGCTGCCGGCAGACAGGAGACTGGGGGCCACGGTGGGAGGGGCCAGGCGGGGGCACGGAGGATGGTCTGAGACCCGCCTCTGTGCCCACCACAGCCTTGTGGCCCACAGTTCCTTTCAAGGTGCACGAACTTGTGCACTGGGCCCCTAGTAAATAAATAAAAGGCAATCTGACAGAACAATGGGATTTCACTAAAGATATCCAAATGGTAAAGAAATGTATTTTTAAAGTGTTCAATGTCATTGGTCATCAGGGACAGGCAAATTAAAGCTACAGCATGTACACCAGAATTACTAAGATTAAAGAGACTGACAATATCAGGAGCAGGTAAGGATGTAAAATAAGAGGAACTCTCACATACCATTAATCAGAGCATAAACTGGCACGGTCATTTTGGACAAGCATCTGCCAAAAGTGAACATATTACAGACTCTGTGGCCCAGAGATGCCACTCCTGTGTTTACGTATACTCAACAGAAAATCATATATGCTCATAAAAGGCACAAACAAAAATGTAATAGCACCTTTATTCATAAGAGTAAAGAAGTAGAAACAACCTAAATACTAACAGTGGAATGGATAAGTAGATTGTGTTATATTTATAGCAGGGAATACTATATAGCAGTGAAAATGAACTTTTGCTGTACACAATAATTTGAATAAATTTCATAAATTATAATGTTGAGCAAAAGAAGCCAGACATGATGCCCTGGCAGGTGTTGCTAAGTGGTTAGAGCATCAGCCCGCATACCAAAGGTCACAGGTTCGATTCCTGATCAAGGCATGTACCTGGGTTGCAGGTTTGCTCCCCACCCCCTGGTCGGCACGTGCAGGAGGCAACCAGTCGATGTGTCTCTCTCATAGCAATGTTTCTCTCTCTCTCTCTCTCCCCCTGTCCCCCTCCCTCCCTCCTTTCCACTCTCTCTCAAAAGCAATGGGAAAAATATCCTCTGGTGAAGATTAACAAAAAATAAAATAAAAAGAGAAGCCAGACACGAAAGTGGATATACATTATGATTCCATCTATATTAATAAAAGACCGGTGGCTGCAACGCCATGACTCTGTCACGACCAAAGGGCTCTCCCGGAGGGCAGGGCGGGGCGGGAGCTAGAGCTGCGATGGGCGGGGCGGCCAGCTGAGGCACGTGCGCACTGGGCCTCTAGTTTATATATAAGCAAATCTATGGTGATAAAAGTCAGAATAATACTCATCTCTGGGAAGAGGTTGTAGTGATTAGTAAGAGAAAAGGGGGTGCTGGGAATGCTTTGTTTCTTGTTCTGAACATTGTTATGTGTGAGTGCTCACTTAATGTTTCGAGTATAGCTGGAGAGGTAGCATCTTGGTGAGAGAGATGGGGTATCCAAATTCACAGTACACCTTAATTAAAAATGGTTCAGCCAGATGAGAGGCACGTTAAGCAAACTCAACTTCAAAATCTACTAAACATGCATAACTTCATTTACTGAATACTTAAAATATGCCTGAACAATGCTCAGTCCTGAAAGTAAAAAGATGAAAAGACAAAACTCCCTATCAGCAAATTGTTCACAATCTAGCTGAAAGGGAGGTATAAACATAATCTATGTCAAAACAAAGTGTGCTAGCATGGAATCATGAGAACTGTTTTGAGGGTGTGGGGAAGCTCAGGAGGATTCCAGAGGTGGACACTGGTGTCCTCTACCAAGTCCTGGAGCACAGAAGAGAGAGTGAATTTCAGAACGAAGAGGGTAAATTCAGTTTGCTTTTTAGATCTATGCCATCTAGGTGGACATACCTACTATAGAACTGAATATCAGGTAACAGAGCTCCTCCTTTTGTCTTTCATGCTGGTTCACATCCAAAAATGCCTTCTCTTGCCTCTCTTACCTAGCCAAAGTCTTACATTTCCATGATCATTTACATTTTCGTGGTATTTTCTTCTCTGAGTTGCTTGCATTTAGAATTAGCATGTCTCATTTAACACAGTACTAACAGCATTCACATACACTCTAAACAAAATGATAAATTCCATAAGGACAAGACCTTATATGTCTTTAAAACCTCCTATGGAACTTAGTTCAGTGCTAGGCAAAGACCCAAATTTAAAAATTAGAAAATACATTGGATGCTAACCACCTCGGTAAAGAATAATAATCAATGACTATTATCCTAAGTAATGGAGTGGTATCACTGTAAACATATCACTTTAAAAAGATACTATTTCTATTTATTTGGAGATTTGAATTCTACAAATTTTCCTTAAAATAGCACTTTTTTTTAACCTAGTTTCAACATATAAAACAATTCTTATATTTTAAGTACTTATCTCCCGGTGTGTATCCCCAAGACAATATAATTGTTAAAATTTCAACCTAAGTGCATCTTGAGTGGCAGACAAAAGTCAACCTGGTTTAAAAATTAGGCCATTAACAATCAAGAGTATCAGGAATTCACAGTTCAGATGGTCAGTTATTTTGTGTTTTCTTTCCAAGACGACTCAATCAAAACGTCACATTTACATGTTGCAAATGCAAAAACACCAAGAAACGCTAAGTATTTTCTAAAGGCACCATTATGACTCTTTCAGCACTTTACAGCATGCCACTGTCCACTTTACAAGTAGAGAAGCTGAGGTGCGGAGAGTAAATGATAAGCTCAGACTTACACCACTTTTTGTTTTGGAGGCAAGAAGGCTTCTGGACTAGAGCTCTAAGAATAACGAAGTCTAGCCTCCTCACTAGCTGCTGGATCCCAGGAAAGAGGAATAAAAGATATAGTTGGGCCCTAGCTGGTTTGGCTCAGTGGATAGAGCATTGCCCTGCGGACTGAAGGGTCCCAGGTTTGATTCCGGTCAAGGGCACATGCCCAGGTTGCAGGCTTGATCCCCAGTTAGGGACACGCAGGAGGCAGCTGATCATCATTGATGTTTCTATCTCTTTCTCCCTCTCCCTTACTCTCTGAATTCAATAAAAAATATCTTTTAAAAAAGAAAGAAAGATATAGTTGGGGAAGCTAAAATTAAAGGGAATGTTTTAAAAATCTCTTGGTTCCCTTTTAAAAGGTAGGATTTGAAAAAATTCATTTTGTGAGGTATTCATGGGGACCTGGAAAACTGCTCTTAGCATTTTAGCATAAATTAAAAGTCATTTAAGCAGCCCTCTATTCAGCTCTTGCCAGCTGCACATTTATTTTTTTGGTCAAGGAGGTTTTGCTGCTGCAAATGAAGAGGAAATGAAGGCATTAGAACCTGGGCATATCTGTAAAAAACGAAGAAGTGAATGTGGATGTTGGATTAAGTTCTCTCATAGCCACAATTCCATTTATCTGGGCAAGGGATTTGCCCCCCAACAAGGAACTCTTGAAAACATTCTCTGAAAACTTAGGCTGTTGTGTATGATCTAGAGTTGCTGCAGGTGTTTCTTAAAAGCTCATTAGCCCTCCAGAGAGCTATGAAAATAAAGCAGCTCCAGACCTGAGGAGAGCTCAGTAAGCAAGGTGGCCAGGTGGGAGCACTGCGGGGAGGGGGGGTGGCGGGGGGGAGGGGAGCTGTTCCCACCACACCTGTACTGCGGAAGGAGTGACCTGAATGCTCAGCTCCATTGTGGACAAGCAGCTCAGCTCCATTGTGGACAAGCAGCATCAGGAGTGGGGGATGGGAAATGGGGAAGTGAAGGATAAAACATTACTTGCTAATTCTAAACATATGTAGCCTGCACATTGGTGAGTTGAGTTTGGCAAAGGGTGAAACAAAATCTCGCTGAACTGCTTTCCTCAGTGACAGCTCTATTTGTTGATTTTTCCACTGGCACCCAGCTTTTAGAATCTCCATTTTCCTAATTCGGAAACAACAGAGGGCAGTCATCGCTCATGTCTGAATACAACACTTGACATCCATGTTTTCCTATAGAGAAGATCATCCTCTGTGGGCCTGCAAAGCATCAGTCTCACTCCGGCACGGAGCGGAGGCATTTATATGCCCACAGTCTGGTGGGCTCAGCCACCACAGACTGTACCTCTCCCTTTCCTTCCTGGCTCCCTCCATTTCCCAGAGCACAGCAGCGGCCGATTGGAATATGGCATAAGAGGTTTCTTCTCCACCCATTTCCCCCTTTTAATAGAACATGGCAGAGGAAAAAACCCGTGAATGTCAAGTCACCAGCTAACCCAGTTGGAGATGGCCCATCTGGAGTCAAAATCAATCGGGACTCTCTCCCATCAGAGGAGGGACGGGAGCAGGGAAGGGATGTCCCCAGTTACTTGTCATGGAATCACATGCACCGGGGATTTATTTGCATGTACTGCAGGAATGGAGAAGACAGAGCACATCCTATCATAACTAATATTGCCAGAGCTTCTTTTTCACTGTGCTTATATTAGGACTGGCTAGGAAGTAAAGCAAATTTGTGGATAGTTATTAACTCTTTCTTATGGTTCAAGTACTTCTGACTGTATAACCTTATGCCTTAAAAATGAGCTCTAAAGTAATAAGTTCCGTTATTTCCCCCCACACTTCTGTTTAATCTTGCCCCCCTCCTCCAAGTAGGTTGTGAGAGAACTCAACCCAGTAATTGTAGCCCCATTTATGATATTATAAACTGTCTTCTTTGAAGGTATACAGCTGGGATAGTGTTCAATTTGAGCAGTTTATAAACTTTTTGAAGGGTACATCCATATCCATCTCAATATTTATCACAGTATCAGGAGGGGGAATGGGGAATGGGAAATGGGGAAGTGAAGGGTAAAACAAGAGTGCTTGTAGACATAGTTCAATTGGTATCAACAAATATTGACTAAATATATATAATGTCCAAATACTTTATTAGTATTACCTGGGATATAAAGGTGACGAAGAAGAGATCCCTACTTCTAAGGTCTTCGTACTGCAGGAGGAGGTGATTAGAGATTTACAACTATTACAAAAATGCCATGTGAAGTAAGAGGAGGATCATGAGAGAAGTGAAAACATGAAGGGATGTTAAGGAGGGAGGCAGCCTCTCTGGACGTCTGCAGAAAGCCTGACTAGAGGGAAGGTGTTTCAGACAGCACTGACAGGCTCAGGGTTCCAACAGGCAGGGCTGAAGAGAGGAAACGGTGTTAGTGTGATGAGCACAGACAAGGAATGGCCATAGATTCACCAGTTGTCCTGTTTGATGAGGAAAAAGGATATGTAAAAAGAAAAGTGAGCATTGAAGCTGGAAAGGTAAAGTCTGGCAGAGTATTCCTCAAGATACAGGTTATGAATGAATTAAACAGTTCCTACTAGTACTTGCTATCTACTCACAGCCTTTCTATTCTATGCCCGGCCCTCACCGTCAAACTCTGGAAGGCTACATGCTGCATTTGCAGGACTCCTTTGCCTCTCAGGACTGATAGATGATGTAGATGCTGGCAATGAGATGTACTCTTAGGGCATTCAGGAGGCAGGAAGGAGACAGAGCCGGCTTTGTACAGCAGTGCCAGCTAACGAGATTGAACATTTCAGGGACGCTTTCAGGAGCCTAGTTTTCTGAAGTCACGTAGGAATATCTCCTCCAAAGTGAAAGATCAGTCACTGCACCTTGACCCCTGACCACCATAAGAAAGGCAGTGTTCAGTGGCCTCTTTCAATTCTGGAGTTCATGTGTACAGGTGCCACATTTGAGTGTGCTGCTCCTATCCACTTACCAAGAGTTTCAGTTCTTTATGGCCTCAGTCTTGCAGCCAAACAAGCCACCCCACAATTTAGTGGTTTAAAATACAAGTCATTTATTGTTTCCTATGGGTCCATTGGGACTGGCTGTCCTAGGAAAGCTCAGCTCTCCCCTCCATGGTCTCTCATCCCCTGGCAGCCAGGCACAGGATTCAGGAGAGGAAGAAGAGAGCACCTTTCCAGCCTCTTCTTGAATCACATTCTCTATTATCCCGTTGACCAAAGTAAGTATCATGGCCCGCCCAGAGTTAGAATGGAAAGGCACCACAAAGTTACAAATTAAAGTATATGGACACCTGCAGGCCATTAACTGGGACCATTAATGTAAATTTCTACCAAACTGAGTACATTTGAAAGCTGCGGGTTTTGAGCAGAGTCGAAGTGAGAGGAGTTTCTGTGGCTACTCCCGGCTGCAGCTTGAGCAGCTCTGGCTTTCTGTCATTTATATGCGGTGATGTTTAAAGTGTCTGCTGCAGATGCAGATACACGAGGAGTCCTCCACAAGCCTTCACAGGAAAATCTTCAAGTTTTTAGAGCAAGCTACACCTTCTTCGGTAAATTAGTAAATAAGCATTTCAAGGAATAGTTTCTGGCTTGGGTCCTAGCAGTGACTAAGTGTCTGCTAATGGAATAATAACCACGAGACCTGATCCGCCAATCAAGGTTGGTGTTATCTGATATCAATACCATAAAGTTGTGCAACTCGAAAGGCTGTATGCAGGGCTGAGTATAAGCAGGTCCCAAAATTGCAAAAGCAAGTGGCTCAGATGCCCACAGAACCCACTCCATTGCAGCCTCTCCCCAAACTAATATCTGTGGCCTCCTGAGGAGTTTCCTATAACCAACTGACTGCAGAAGGAAAAACATGTCAGGCTGGCTGACGGTTTTGCAAGATATGCCGGCACCAGCTGAAATTGAACTGCTGTGTATGAAAGCCCCAGTTAGAAGCAGTCCAGTAGAAAGATGATCAGAAAGAGGAATACACAATGGGAAAAACTTCAGAGATGTGTATCTAGTTCTCCATGTTGCCTAAAAGGAGAGATAAAGAGAAGTGCGGATCTAAACAGTTCACAGGCTACAGCTATGGTTTGGCCAGATAGTCATGGATGAAAATGTAACACAATTAGAGAACTGGTTATGCGAAGTTCTGGAAAAAAGAAAGGCCTGTAGATGAACTCCTTGAAATGGCAGAGAGGGGAGAATGTTTGTTGTCCAATGAATGCTCACCAATGGGACTTAAGGAAAAACAAACTCTCAGACAGATTTGAAAATATGGCCATAAAATAAAACAGGTATGGTATGACTAATATAAAATTATTTTAGAAATAATTAAAATTTTAATATATAACTATTGATTTATATGCAGACTGAATAGGAGAATGGATATAGATGAATATCAAATATTTTAGCAGGAAGATTGAGATGAAAGATTATCCTAACACAATACTATAGACCAAAGATAGGTGAGAAGAAAAATGGAGACCAGGAGGACAGATCTAGGAGTTCTAATATATGTCTAATAGGAATTCCAGAAGAAACAGAAAATTAAAGTGATAAAAGAAGAAAATTACTCAAATTAATGAACCCATAGATTAAAAAATTTCAGACTAATGAAGAAAAAAATGCCTAAACACATCATGGTGAAATCTCAGAACTCCAAGCATAAAGAACACAAATCCTAAAAATGTCCAGAGTAAAATAAGGAGTTGCTCACAAAGAAAGGAGAATCAGATTGACATTTGCTTTCTCATCACCAACACTGGATGCTGGAAGATAATGACAGGAAATCAGGAATAATTAAAAAAGCATAGTAAATCTAATGGAATGATAAATCCAAACATATAATTAATCATAATATTTAAAAATAGCAAAGTGCAGAGTGCGGAGACAGGAGGCAGGTACCAGCTATATGATGATTATAATAGACTAGTGACCCAGTGCACAGATTATAATAGACTGGTGACCCAGTGCACATTGAAAAGAAATTAATTATAAGAAATATTTTAATATCGCTATTCACCCTTTCTCTATATTAGAAGTGTCAACCAAATTCACGATCGACAATGACAGATCAAAACACACGCGTGCAATTGGCACCAGCGAGAGCTTTATATGTGTTGCATATGCGCGAGTCAACTTAGCCTTTTATTTATATAAAATAAACTTGCTTAATTAGATCTGCTTTCTGATGTAGCTAAACTTTTCCAGCCCAGTGAAGCACCCCAACTTCTCTTTCAGGTAATTGTCAGCAACACAGCAGTAAATATCAACATGAAGCAGATTATTATTGTAGATTCTGCAGGGAGAACAAAGGGTAAAATATTTAACTGCAGCAGTGTTTGACTATATTCTGCTCAGTGAGAAAACCTGAAGTCATTTTCAAGTTCCACCATTTCTTACTTCTTTTCTGTCAGTTCAAGTTTCTAAACTTTCTAAATCTCCATTTTCTGTCTAATTGGATTCTACCAACTCTTCTATCTACCTACTCCAGCACTTCTGTGAGGATCAAATGAGATGAGGCATGGGAAAATGCTTCACAGACATTTGGTTAAAGTGTAAAATGTTTCCACCTGACTATAAAGCAAGTCATGTTCTTGGGTTGAGAGGCTAGGAGGCTAGTTGCTAGGGAGAGGAAGCGGGGCGTTGCTATGTGACATCATTACCCAGTGCCCACAGTGACTGTTTCCGGGCTGGGCTGGGCTGTCAGCCACATTTTGCGTCATGGGGTCTTGGCAGTGTTGGCTGCAATTTGGTGGGGTGTCACTCCAAAGTGGTGGCAGGGCCTGTGTCCCACTTGGAGGAAGCCGAGTGTTGGTTTGTCGGCGTCAGGGCTATGGTGCCAGCCAGTGCGTGTCATGAAAGCTCCTGCATTGAGCATCTGCCCCCTGGTGGTCAGTTTGCATCATAGCTACTGGTCAGACGGTCAGACAGACACTTAGGCTTTTATATATATAGATATTTATGAAAGAAAATGGCACAGAAAGATTTAATGTAAAGAACTAGAAAGATATACTAGAAAAACAATGCTGGAGTGTTAACATTAATATCAGTAAAACAAAAATATAAATAGAATTTAATAAGAATATTATATTGATATTGGCATAAATTACTTTGATATACTTGAAGAACCTACCAATGATGCAAATACAAAGCAAAACTTGCATTTTGTGGGGGGAGGAGTCCTGAAAATAAATACACTAAGTATCAACTCAAAAAGCTAAAGAGAGAAAGTTGAGTAGTATGGGGAGTGGGGGTGGGAGGAAGAGAATAATCAAATATGCTAAAAAGTAAATTGATAAATATAAAAGTAAAAAACAAAAATAAGTAGCTGATTAATCAAATGAAAAAGCTAGTTCTTTGATAGCAGTTCCTTAAAAGGAGCAATTAAATAAACACTGTCAAATGTACTCATGATAAAAGAAAGAAGACAAATTATCAACATTAGGAGTGAGAAAAAAAGTAAAAGAAATATAATTATAAGCAAATCAAATACAAATTTATATGAAACAAATTTGGAAAATTAGTTGAAATATATTATTTTGCAGGAAAAACTGAGTTACCAAAATTGACTCAAAAAGGAACTGAAATCCTACAAAGACCAATAACCATAAAAGAAATTTAATAGGAAATAAAAACCCTAAAAGGGCACAATGCCCAGAAAATCTTCTGGGCACACTGAATTAAACCTGCAAAGAACAGATAATTCCGGTTAAAAAACATAGCAGAAGATGGAAAGTTTTCAGTTAATTCTACAAGTATAGCATAACCCTGAATCATAACCAGATAAAAACAGAAGGGGAAAACCACACACAAACACAACAAGAAACCCAAAGACAAATAGAGGCAAAAATCCCAAATAAAATGTTAGAAAATCCAACCCAGCACTGCAGTAAGAGAATTGCATCCTGAACCAATAGTCTTTTCACAGAAATGCTAGGATAGTTTAACATTAGTCTCTTAGTGTAATTCACTACAGTAAGGCTTAAAAGAAAGAAAAATTATATCATTATCTCAGGACCCATGAAGAAGTATTTGCGAAAATTAGCAATTATTCCTGATAGGAAAAGTTCCTCTTAAGCAACTTGATAGAAGATACTGCCAGAAACCCACATGAAGCTTTCGATGAATTACAAAGAGCATTCCCATTAAATTAAAGGGTTCCTTCACTCTCATAACTCCTCAGTAGGGACTGCTCCAAATGAGGAAAGGCAGCAAATGAGGAAACAAAAAGACATCTGACCCAGGAAACACATGATCCAACCCAGGAGAGAGGCAGAGGGAAGCCCCAGAATTATGGTGAAGGAAAATGTGGGCTGATAGATATGCAGCTGTTCTAGAGTGAGGACTAGGAGGATTAGTGGCTGTAGGAATGATAATTCCAAGGGAGGTTAGGGGGATATTGAAAGAACTGTGTTAAAATGTATTGAGAAGCGATATAGACTTCAGGCAGAGTTTTAATATGAATTTGTGATAGGTACCTAGAACATAGAGCAAAGAAAAAAAAATGAGTTAACTATTAACTCTGGGGAGGGAGAGTTATTTAAGGAAATAACTGAATTATAGTATATTATCTGACTCAGTTGCAAATAACATATATAGTCATATATGTAAAATGTAAACTCTGAATATTGATTCAACCAAAATTGTGATATAACCTATTTGGGAGAATGGGGTGAGGGTTGTAAAAGAGTTAATTCCTTATCTTCCATAATAGGAAGTCAGTAGACAATATCTGAAATTTTAAAAAATAGTAGCATAAGCACATTATTGTGAAAACTGGGAGAATAACTGTAGAATTTAAAGTGGTGCCACCGAGGAGTGGTGGGGTGGAGAGCCTAGGTTTTGTTGTAAGTCTTGTAAAACTCAGTTGTTTATTTAAATACCTGCATGTATTACTTTGATAAAAATTAAATTTATATTTTAAAAAAGAAAGGATGACAATACCCAGTAAAGGTGTGAAGAAATGTATATACTCTGATACTACCAGTAAGAATAAATTAATATTTTTAATTAATGTTTTTACTGATTTTAGAGCAAAAAAATAGAAAGGATAAAGAGATAGAAACATCAATGAGAGAGAAACATTGATCGGCTACCTCTTGCACACCACCTACTGGGTTACCAAAGAGATCAAAGAAGAAATTTAAAACATCCTGGAAATGAATTACAATGAAAACACAACAATCCAAAACCTATGGGACACAGTGAAAGCAGTCTTGAGAGGGAAGTTCATAGCATTACAAGCCTACCTCAAAAAAACAAGAAAAACTGGTAATAAATTGTCTAACTCTACAACTTAAAGAATTAGAAAGAGAGCAACAAGAAAAGCCCAGAGTGAGCAGAAGGAAGGAGATAATAAAGATCAGAGCATAAATAAATGACATATAGACACACACACACACAAAAAAAAAAATACAAAAGATCAACAAAACCAAGAGCTGGTTCTTTGAAAGGATAAACAAGATTGATGAACCTCTAGCCAGGCACACCAAGAAGCAAAGAGAGAGGACCCAAATAAACAAAAAGAGGCAAAGTAACAACAGACCCTAAAGAAATACAAAGGATTGTAAAAAAAAAAAATTATATATATATATATATATATATATATATATATATATACTATGAACAACTCTATTCCAACAAACTAAACAACCTAGAGGAAATGGACAAATTCCTAGAAAAATACGACCTTCCAAAACGCAATCAAGAAAAATAAAAAAATCTCAACAGGCTGATAACTAAGGAGGAAATTGAAGCAGTCATCAAAAAACTTCCAGCAAACAAAAGCCCAGGGCCAGATGGCTTCACAGGGGAGTTTTACCAAACATTCAAAGAAGAACTGAAACCTATCCTTCTCAGACTATTCCAAAAAATTCAAGAGGAAGGCACACTTACTAGCTCTTTCTATGAAGCCAGCATTACCCTAATCCCAAAGCCAGATAAAGACACTACAAAGAAAGAGAATTACAGACCAATATTCCTGATGAACATTGATGCTAAAATTCTCAACAAAATCCTAGCAAATCCTATTCAGCATTACATTAGAAAGATCATACACCATGACCAAGTGAGATTTATCCCAGGGATGCAAGGCTGGTACAATATCCACAATACATCACATAAACAAATTGAGAGACAAAAAATCACATAATCATATCAATTGATGCAGAAAAGGCATTTGACAAAATCCAACACCCTTTCCTGATAAAAACTCTCAGCAAAGTGGGAATAGAGCGATCATAACTCAACATAATAAAAGCCTTATATGACAAACCTACAGCCAACATCATACTAAATGGGCAAAAACTAAAACAATTTTACCTAAGAACAGGAATGAGACAGGGATGCTCACTTTCACCACTCTTATCTGACATAGTACTGGAAGTGCTAGCCATAGCAATCAGACAAGAAGAAAAAATAAAAGGCATCCAAATTGGAAAAGAAGAAGTAAAATTGTCATTATTTGCAGATGACATTATAGTGTACTTAGAAAACCCTAAAGACTCCATCACAAAACTACTAGATTTAATAAATGAATTTAGCAATGTAGCAGAATACAAAATTAACACCCAGAAATCTATGGCTTCTTTATACACCAATAATGAACTCACAGAAAGGGAAACTAAAAAAACAATCCCATTTACCATTTCAACACAAAAATTATGATACCTAGGAATAAATTTAATCAAGGAGGTAAAGGACCTTACTCAGAAAATTATAGGATGCTGAAAAAAGAGATAGAGGAAGACATAAACAGGAATCGAACTGGTGACCTCTTGGTTCATGGATGGACACTCAACCACTGAGCCACACCAGCCGGGTAAGAGTATAAATTAGTATAAGCTTTCTAGAGAGCATGTTGTTAGTAAGTGTCAAATTTCAATGTTCCTATCATTTAACCCAGCAATTTCTCCTCCAGCAAATATGTGAAGGAAAACAACAGGGGAGATATGCAAAGATTTACCTAAAATGATGTTAATGGCATCATTCTTTAAAATATTGGGACACTCTCACTATTCGTGTACATTATTAATAGGGGAATGATTGAGTAGATTATATAGTTCCATACAGAATAATACTTGCAGGCTTTAAAAATAATAGTATATGGGTGTGGGGGAGGGGAGCAATGGGGGGATAAGGACACATATGTAATACCTTAATCAATAAAGAATAAAAAATAATAATAAATTAATTAATTAATTAATTAAAATAATAGTATAAAGTAGTAGTTTTCTCATCATGCTTTTGGGAGTCTGTATTCATTTTACAGGGCTGCCATAGCAAAGTACCAAAAACTGGGTGGCTTAAAACAACAGAAATTTACCATCTCACAGTTCTGTAGGCTAGAAGTCTAGATCAAAGTCTCCACAGGGTTAGTTCCTTCTGAGGGTTGTGAGGGTGAATCTCTTCCCTGCCTCTCCCCTAGCTTCTTGTGTTTGCTGGCACCTTTGGCTTGTAAATGCATCACCCTGATCTCTGTCTTCATCTTCACATGATGAAGATGAAGTGTGCATCTGTCTCTGAGTCCAAATGCTCCTTTTTTATAAGGATACCAGTCATATTGGACCAGAGCCCACCCTAATGACCTCATCCTAACTTGATCATCTGCAAAGTCTATTTCCCAATAAGGCCACAGTCACGGTACTGGGGATTAGGACTTCAACACCTTTTGGGGGATACAATTCAACAACAAACTCTGAGAAGGGGTGCGGGAAGCCACCGCTTGCCAATACTATCATGAGAGTGCACCAAGGAATGCAGAAGGCCAATGGACCTTGAGCATTAGCAGGGCTGATGCTAAGCACCAATTGTTCGTGTTGAGATAGTGGTGGCTCAAAGCAATTTCTTGACCTGATAGCCTCCAAGTAAATGTTTACTGGACCTTACTGATCTTTACTGATCTTCATTGACCTTAGAGATGGTCTGTCTGCTACCTGTTTGCCGTGCTTTACTGAGGGCAAGATGTGTATCTAAAACGGAATAAAAGCAGACCCAGTTTCGGTGTGTCTCTTTAAGAAAGAGGCCCCACCTGGCCCCCAATGCCAACTAAATTTATTTCTTGTATAGCATTTTCATTTGTGCATTAGCCCCTCCTTCAGATCCTGAACTCCGCCAGGAAGGTCGCAGCAAAAAGCCACAAAATCCACTACAGAGAAACTTTGGTGCTGAGGTAAGTTCTAGACTTCTCTTACCTACTTGAATTAGAAATGTTCCTTTTTTTTATACATTAGTATTCTGAGAGTTCATCTAAAGGAAAAGTCTACGACTTTAAAAAACATTTAAAAGTTACCTAAAACAAAAGGTGTCTATTGAGATTAATAATGGCGGCAGAGTAGGTGGATGCTGCACAGACATGCTCCCACAAACAAGCTGGAATTACAACTGAAATACAAAAAGGCTTCCTGAATAATCAATGGAAAACTCACAGGAGAGAACCCTGATACCCAAGGACCAAAGGTGGAGACCGCATAGAGACTGGTAGGAGGGGTGGTGGCGCAAAAGGGCTGGCCAGGCGCCCACAGACAGGAACTGAAGTCCTGGAGAGATATCTCAGCTATGGGGAGATGCCACTGAGAACTCTGGGATCTAATCCCTAAGCTTGGCTCCCCAGCAGAGAGCACCAAATCTGAGGAGGGTACCCACATAACATCTAGCTGTGAAAAGCAACAGGGTGCTGTCTGCCAGGGAGTGGCAACTGAAAGTCTGAGCACCCTCTTGAAGGGCCAATGCACAAAATTCCCTGTGGAGCCCCCCTCCCCCACCTTGTGCTCTGGCAGAGGGAGGGTGAAATGAATGGAGCTGTGAGAGCAGAACCCAGGACTGGGGACTCGAGGGATAGAGCTCAGAAGACAGACACCCCAAGTTTGCTGGGATGAGTCATTCCCTCATGCTGTGGAGGACATCTTTTCCACATACACATTTGCCTTGCCTGGGGGGAAGACAGTCGACACACCCTATTGAAAACACCTTGCCCTGAGGCCACTTAAGAAATTAAAAGTAACAATTAGCCTCCAGGGAGAAGTAACTGCCCCACCCTGTTGAAAAAAAATAAAAAAATAAAACTCTTGCCACACCTGAGGACAATTGCCTGGGGGCTATTCAAGTCAGAATCCTATTAGTCTGGAGGCTTTGAGTCTATGCCTGATCCAATTAGTCAGAAACAGCCTTTAACACTGTCCTGCACTAGAGATTGAGAAGTGTAGAGGATCTACCTAAATATAGTCACAAACCCAAACAGACAGCCAAAATGAGGAGACAAAGAAACAACCCTCAAATGAAAGAACTAGATAATTTTCCAGAAGAAGAGGTAAATGAAGCAGAGATAAAAGTTACCTAAATAAAACTAACAATATTTATTTATATCCCTAGTATATAGCTAATATTAAAAAGGCAGTTTGCAAGAATGTGACCATGTTCCCAGTTCTGTAAAAACACAAAAATCTCTATATTTCTACCTACAGTGTTTATATTTAGAGTGACATCATTTTTTATGTAATGTACCCCCAAAATATTCACATGCTAACAAGGGCTACAATTGTACAAGGGTCCTTTATATACACCTTTCTGTATTATCTAATTTCTTTACAATGACATATCTTATAAAAATAAAAGACTATATATAACTATATTTTAAAGAGAGTAAGAGTTCACTTGTAACCTCTAATATATAAAGGTTGGAGAACTGATTGATATAGTTTATCTATCTGGCTTGGCTTATAAGAATTTCAAACCAAGATAATTTGAATGACAATTCAGTTGTCTCCAAAACATTAGTCCTTGCCATCCAAACCTCACAGATAAGATTGAGTTTGCAAACCCAAGTGTCTATCAATGGATGAATAGAGAAATGAAATATGGTATTTATATACAATGGAATATTATTCAGCCTTTAAAAAGGAAGAAAATTCTGACACATGCTACAACATGGATGAGCCTTGAAGATTTTATGCTAAGTGGAATATCAGTCACAAAAGGACAAATACTGTACGATTCCACTCATATGAGGTACTTAGTCAAATTCATAGACAGAAAACAGAATGGTGGTTGCCAATGGCTGAGGAGAGGGGAGAATGAGGAGGTATTGTTTAATGGGTACAGAGTTTCAGTTTGGGATGATGAAAAAAGTTCTGGAAATGGATGGTGGTGATGGTTGCACAGCCATATGAATGCACTTAATTCCACTGAACTGTACACTTAAAAATGGCTAAAATGGTGAATTTTATGTTATATTTCTTTTACTATAATTTAAAAACAAACAATAAAAAATCTGAACATAAAAAAATT
Source organism: Plecotus auritus (assembly GCF_963455305.1). Classification (NCBI taxonomy): domain Eukaryota; kingdom Metazoa; phylum Chordata; class Mammalia; order Chiroptera; family Vespertilionidae; genus Plecotus; species Plecotus auritus. The sequence continues at coordinate 54,971,321 of NC_137773.1, forward strand.
GGGTCTTCAAACACTTCAAGTAATGTGTACCTATCTGACATTCATGTTTAATTTCATAAGCTCATTTATTTGTTATTTTTCATTAATGAATCATTATAATCATAATCATCCTTTTCATCTTCACTGTCATTAAACTATGTAGGAAACTAGCTGTATACTTTATTCTGAAGATGGTTTTTATTTCATTATGTAAGTAGCATATATATATTTTTGGTGAAAAACACTGAAAAGAGTATTGGGAAAGTCCTTATTTGTAATACTTAGATGAACTTACCTAAACTCAACTTCCCTCCCTTTCTCCAGGGCAACCTATCCCGGGCCCACCCTCCTCCACCTCCCATGCCAGGGAAAGATGGACCGAGATAATCAGGAAAACCACCCAAGAAAAGAAAAAGGAGAATCAGTTACAAATTCAACAAGCCAGAGCACAAGAAAACCCAAATCTGTTCCAGTTCTCTAGTTTCACCTTAAAGGCAAAGAACTGTAGATGCTTGTGAGGAACTAACTCTTCAAAGCCCAAACTCACAGCCTCTCCACGCGGGAGGTTACCAGCATCTGGAGAAAAACAACCACGACCAGAAAAGCTCTGCTTTGTTTTCATTCCTTGCAGTCCTTCAGGAAACTCTTGATAATGTGAAATGTTATTACTGCAAATGTTGGCCCAGGCAAGTTTACTCTAGAGTCTGACTATCACCGACTGTTCACAAAATAAAATCATTTTTAAAGCCTGTGAGGAGAGCCAAGTGCAAACCACAAATCAGAAAACCACCACGGCGGGCTGGCCTCGCTGCCAGAGTTTAATGTGATCTAATGGGAGGACAACGAGATGTGAGAATTTGATTTTACGATGCTCCATGAAACATTTGGCAATACAAAGGGGCTGGGCCCAACTTCCCGGTCCTTAAGCAAATATTTGAAGTAATGTTTTACTTTCTCATCAGTTTTAATTCTGTCAACCAGGGCATAGAGATCCAGTCTGCCCTATTCATTTTTAAAAAGTGCTGTCTGCTTTGGTTGGTTATAGATTCGCTCAATATCGATTTGTACAGGAGGAAGATGGGCAGGTGGGGAAGGGGCCAGGAAAATCGGATGAAGCTATTTAGTGGCAGAGTATCAACTGGACTGTAGTTCTCTTCTGCGTTTGTGATTTATTCCGTGGGTGGGAGGGCAGGGGATAGCGCTCACTGCAGCAACATTCTTTCATAAGCAAAAACTAACCCCAGCGAGAGAGAGTCAGATCTGGACTGGATCGGGTTGCCCTGTCTAACACCAAATGGAATTGGAACTCAAGTGTAGTTCTATTTCCCATCACTCCGAAAAAATAAAAAGGAAGAAAGAAAAGGAAAAAAGAAATAAAATGGTAGCAACATCGAAATTCATCCCACACATCAAATTAACAACTGATGGCCCTATGAAATATAGATGGGTCAGTCAGGGAATCCCAAGGAAGGGCCCGTGAACAAGGGAAAAATAAATGAAAGTCACATTTCATGCCATATTTATTTCTTTTGCCTGGACAATAGAATGAGAATCAGATCTCTTTTCCTCTTCTTATGGAATAATGCATTCCTAACAATGACAAACTCTTACTTATGTTGTCATTTTATAGCAATTACAGAGTCGACCCAATGAACAGATGTGAAGCCCACAGTCAGGTTTCTTAAAGCAACAGCTCGCAAAGTGAAATGCAACAGATGCCAGGACGCAGGAAGAAATATTAGAATTTCTATTACTATTGACTGTTTATCTAAATAATAAGCCAGAAAGTCAGCTTCACTGACAGTTAAATAAGAACAACACTGGGTATCATCACCTAATGTGGATATAGATGGTCACATAGCCCCCATGGACTATGAATCTCCTGAACGAAGGCTGACAATTTAACAATCCTGTGTGACAGGTACTGCATCGGGCCAGGTAGGCTGGGCTGCCTGACTGATCCTGTACTGGCTCAGCACAACAGAAGTTTATTGCTTGGTCAGGGAACAGTTTTGGTGACCTGGTCAGCAGGACAGTTCGTCATTCAGGTGCTCGTGTTGATGAAGCTCCGCCACCTTCTGCTCCTGGTCACCTGGGCCATCTAACTACGTCTCTTTCACCAGGAAGGATGGCCCCAGAGAATCATTCCTAGAAGGGTTTTTATGAGCCCTGCCTAGGAGAGGCATCATTTCAGCTCACTTTCCATTGGCTAGAACTTGGTCTTACAGTCACACCCAACCTCCAGGAGGCCAGGAAATGTCGTCTGGTTATGGGACCAAGAAGAGGAAAAAGGATCGTGGTGACTAGCCAGCAGTCTCCACTTCAGGTGCCCTCAGCCGTTCAGTGTGTGGTGATAGGTCACAATATACATGTTCCCCTTACATAGATTAAATGTTTTAATGAAATTTAACCTCTTAAAATGAACAACTGGCTTAAAAATATTTCTACAAAGAAGTCAACAATTTTGAAGATAATAGTAATAATCCAAGTACAGGCCAATAACAAAGAGAGGAGAGCTAAAGCTTCTTAAATTTTTACTTCTTTGTCAGCCATAAAGTGAGGTGTGTGGGTTTTCTTTTTTGTTGTTTTTTTTTACTATTAAATTACTTCTGAAAAGAAGAAAATTTAAAATTTCCCAAAACATTAAGTGTATTTAAAAATGCATATTTATATCCAATCTATATTAATAAAAGGGTAATATGCTAATTAGACCAAACATCTTCTGGACAAAGCTACGGTGGTGGAGGCCGAGGCAGAGGCAGTTAGGGTCGATCAGGCCGGCAGGGGAGAGCAGTTAGGGGCAATCCGGCCAGCAGGGGAGGGCAGTTAGGGGCAATCAGGCAGGCAGGCAGGTGAGCGGTTAGGAGCCAGGGGTCCTGGATTGCAAGAGGGATGTCTGACTGCTGGTTTAGGTCCAATCCCTGTCCCCTGAGCAGTCCCGGATTAGATAGGGTGCAGGCCAGGCTGAGGGGCCCCCCACCCCCACTTACACGAATTTCGTGCACTGGGCCTCTAGTTTTATAATAATGAACTTTTCTGTATATACATGGATATATATGGAGAGAGAGAGATAAGATATATCCTTTTTATATATAATAAAAGCCCAGCGACCAAAACAGCAGAACGACCAGAACCACCACTGCCCCTCGCTCGGGCTGGCCCCACCCCTCAGCAGTTAGGGGCGATCAGGTAGGCAGGTGAGTGGTTAGGGGTGATCAGGCAGGCAGGTGAGTGGTTAGGGGCAATCAGGCATGCAGGCAGAGCCCCGCAATTGATCGCCTCAAAGAGGGAGACTCAGGCCGCCCGCCACAGCCTGCGGGAGGGTCACTCAGTGGCTGCAATGGGAGGCACTGGTGGCAGTGGACACTGCAGGGAGGGGCTGGTGCCACAGCAGCTCCTGAGTGGGCATGGTGGCTGCTGCCTGGCCCAGGCCCCAGGGTCATTGCTTCCTCCCGCGGCTTCTGCAGGGCTGGACTGCCACTCCTCCTGCTATGATGCCTGGGCAGATCCCAGACCCTTCCATGTCTGTGGGCTCTCTGCCAGGGCTTGGCCCCCTGACCAGACTCCCCAGCTCAGCCCTAACTGCAGAGGAGCTGAAATATGGAGCTGACATCCACAACACTGGGGCTATGATCACCCCTTTGCACTTCCTGGAGGTGAAACTGGGCAAGAGGCCTCAACCTGTGAAAAGTGAGCTAGACAAGGAAGAGGAGCAGAGGAAAAGGCGCCAGGAAAAGAACAAAGTGGTAGCAGTCCGATGCTGGAACAAGAAGAAGGAGCGGACGGAGTTTCTGCAACCAGAATCTGAGTGGCTGGAGTTCATGAATGTGGAGCTGAAAACCCAGATGGAGGAGCTGAAGCAGGAGCAGCAGCAGCTCATCCTGATGCTCAACCGGCATCGCCCCACCTACATTGTCAGGACCAACAGCGTTAAGACCCCCAACTCAGAAGGCAGCCCACGGCTGGAGCAGCTGGAGAAGAAGTGACCATGGACTGGGAGGAAGAAGAGGAGGAGGGGGAGATGAGGAGAGAGAGGAGGGGGGGGGGTCACAGAGAGCTCTTCCTTGCTGCATGAAAAATTCTTCAATGAGGCTCAGCATTGGCCAGGCTTTTTTGTGAAACTCAAATCAGCCACACCAGGGGAAGAAACCCAGGCTGATGAAACCCAGGACCAAGTGCTGAGACCAAAGTAGTCCTGAGGGGGGCCTATTCTGCCTGGAGCCAGGCTTACAGGAGGCTGGACAGAGGAGAGACGCCCAACAGGCAGTTGTGGGCACTTCTCCGGCCTCTCCACCAGGGCACCCACCCAAACGACCTTCGAGTTGCCAGGAAAAGACATGAGTTGCAACCAAAATTAGGCTGACTATGGAACTCAGAGTGAAACTGCAGTCTGCCTGCCCCCAGCCCTGACCCTGACTCTGATCCTGACCCTGATCCTGATGCAAGGCTGGAGAAGGGCATAGTGCCAGGCCTTGCTGTACCCACCCACCACGGTCCAGCTCAGTGCTGCCTCGAGTGGCAGCCGGGGCACACCCTTGCCAGACCTGCTGGAGTTGCTGTGGGCACATGGCACAGGCGCCCTTCCAAAGCACATACTCATTGAATGTTTACAGACTGGCTGTCCTGGCAGGGCTTTCAACTGCACATGTTTTTTATACTTCCTTTTTTTAAAAATATTTTTTACAAGAAAAAAGATTGTATACAAGCAATATATAAATGGATTTCTATAATCACTCAATGTGATACAGTATAAATATGTTATGGTTTGTTTGTTAAGAACAGATATTCAGCAGTTATGGCCGTTGCGTGTAACTTATAAGTACTGTAGTCTCTGGGTGTTGGAGGTGGCAGGGGCAAGGTGCAGTGCATTTCCATCCTGGTAAACCCTTCATAGTACTCAGTTCTGTATCATTCAGTAAACATTACTCTTACTTAAAAAAAAAAAAAAAAAAAAAGAGGGAGGCCCAGGCTACCCAGCTGGTGGCACTGCAGTGGGTGGGTGGGGCCTCCCTCTGTGGGGTGATTAATCTGGGGGCCCTGCAATTGATCGCCCCTTAGAGGAAGGCCCAGGCCAGCCAAGCAATAAAACCCCATGCCTGTCGCCTGCAGAGGGAGGCGCTGGTGGCAGGGGGAGGGAGGTCAGTGCTGCAAAGATGGCAAGCAGTGGCAGCAGCAGGGGCAGGGCCAGCTGCCAACAGCTGGGGGAAGGAAAGCCCCGATAGGCCCTGATCTCAGGCCAGGCCTAGAGACCCTACCCAAGGGGTCCTGGATTGCGAGAGGGTGCAGGCCTGGTTGAAGAACCCCCCCGCGTGAATGAATTTTTGTGCACTGGGCCTCTAGTATATATATAATTACAAGAATGCGTTCATATCACATTTAGCAAAATGTTCAACCATAAAATAAACTGGAGAGAAGCTTCTATAACTTATGTGCAATTTAAAGTTATGCTATACATAATCTATTATTTTGAAAATTTTTATTAACCTTGTTGATAGATGTGTAGAAGCCTCTCTTGAGATTCCTTATTTAATAACAAAACACAAGCTCTTGGAAGATGGCTGCCGACAGGAAGGCAGACTGCAAGATAGTGTGTGAGTGAGAAAACAAAGGGAGAGTGTGTGGTCACACGGGGAGTGTTTGTTGGTGAGTTGAAGGACAGCTATACTCCAGGAGACTGTGGGGGACTGCTGGATGGGGCTCCCCTGACCAGGAACCCCCCACTACTGCTGGGTTCCCTCTCAGAGCAACTGGCTTGGACGTGGAGACCACACCATCTTGAAGAGGAAAGTTGACGATATAGGACACCTGAAAAGCCCGAGGAATCTACAACTACGGCACTCACTGAACAGCTGCAAACCCAAGAACACTGGTCCCCAATTGGCACAAGCACAGGGATTCAGAGGAGATCTACACTCCCTCACAGAAAGGTCAGATTTTGCCTGGGATAAGGTGAGGTTTGTGGTCCCGGCAGGAGAGAGAAACGCGCGCACTGCGGGAGCTGGAGGACCGGGGGAAGTCTGCACCTAGAAAAATCAGTGGCTGTTGGGGCTGGCATGATCCGTGAATATGGAAGGGGGTCCTCGGAGCTGCTAACAGAAGGGAACTCTAAAAAGCAACCCATTTTGATCTGGACACAAAAGGACAGCCTAAAAATTTTAAAAGTGTGCCGGCTGCTTAGACACAAGGGGAAAAAAAAGACTGCACACCCTTGCGCGCAGCCCTGGAGTTCACACACTTACTCTGGCTCTTTTTTTTCTTCTTCTTCTTTCTTTTTCCTCTTTAAATCCTTGCTTCTGACTACTAAGCCCAATACATAGGATCACCCAATTGGGGACACCCTAAGAGACTGCAGGGGAAAGTTGTTTTTCTAGAACCTGGGGATCAGAGCAGGGAATAACCATCAGAGAACCAGCTCTGGGTTAAGTGCCCCACAAACCGGTATTAAGTGCCACAGGGAAAATAAAATCTAAACACTAGCTAGAGAGGTCCTATAGACCCAGAAGTCAATCCAGAAACACTGCCACCCAGGGGTTGAATTACAAATTGACTCTTGTGTAAACACAAATAAAGGAATACAAGAAATAGAGACATACTGCCTGCTTCAAAATCAGGACTGGCTTACAACACTGAGGAGCAGTGGAACTCAGGGAACTTCAATACTGTTCTGACTAGGAAACAAGCATGCCAAACAGAACAGTAGAGGAAGTGAATGACCTTCACTACTGCACATTTTTTTTATTTTTTTATTTTTTTCATCTTTTACTTAAGAAATGATTTTTTTTTCTTTTTTCCTCACTTGATTTTACCTTTTTAATTATTACATTTTTATTTTCAATCAGTATTATTACTACTACTATTTTACTTTTTTTAAAAAAAGTGTCATTTTATTTTCTCTTTATTTTACTTTGGGATTAGTGTTCTACATTCTATTTTCATCTTCCCTTTAGCATCATTTTACTCTATCTCAACTGTACCTTTATGCCAACACTCTCTTCCTCACTTTTCCCCTTTTGTTGTCTTGTTTCTCTTACCCAATTCCTGCTTTAGATTTTCCCTATTCTTTCTTTTTACCCCTGTTAAAATTTCACCCTACTTATATATCTAATTTCCAATCCCCTGCTCAAAGGCCATACACACCTCTCTCTTCTCTTTCTTCACTATACAAAAAAAAAAAAATTTCTCTCTGTCCTTTTGTTGTTCTTTGCTTGATTGTTGATTATATCAATTTTTTATGCTTGTTTATGAGATTGTTTTGCTTATTCTTTTTTTGTTCATTTGTTTTGTTTTTTGCTTCTGTTTTCCCTCGCCTCGCTTGATATTAGTTGTTGTTTGTAGTTTGTATTCATCTCCAGGTACTTGTTGCTGGCAATGGTTGGGATTAGTGGCTGTTCTATTGGAGTTTTCTCCTCATATATATAGTTTGTGCCCCTCTTCTTTATTACTCTCTTTCTTTTCTCTCTTACTTTTTTTTCCCCCAATTTCATTTTTGCACTCCTTTCTTTTTTTTCCTCTTATTCTTTCTCTCCTATCCGCTAATTTGTCTTTCTCTGGTGTTCACCTTTATGTGAGGTTATTAATATCGTGAATACATTTCTGTTCAGTGGCTTGTGCATTTTACCTGGTTGTGTTGTATTTTGTGCCTCTAAATCAACGCAGGAGAAAGAGAACTACATAACCAGACACCCGGAGAAGAGAGACCATGGGGAGACAAAGAAACAGCCCGCATATGAAAGAAAAGCAGGCATCACCAGAAAAGGAAGTAAATGAACTGGAGGCAAGCAACCTGTCAGAGAAAGAATTCAGAGAAATGGTCATAAGGTGGCTGAAAAGAATGGAAGACAAATTCGACAATATGAGTAAGAACCAAGAGGAAATGAAGAACCAAGAAGAAATGAAAAATGACATCGCTGCTGTAAAGAACTCAATAGAAAGCATCAAGAGTAGACTAGAAGAAGCAGAGGAATGCATCAGTGATCTAGAAGACAAGGTAGGAAAAAATACTCAAGTAGAGCAGCTTCTAGGAAAAAAAATTAAAAAGCAGGAGGAGAGCCGAAGGGAACTTTGGGACAACACGAAACAAAACAACATCCATATAATAGGGGTGCTAGAAGGAGAGGAAACTGAGCAAGGAATAGAAAACCTGTTTGAAAAAATAATGACAGAAAACTTCCCTGATATAGGGAAGAAAAAACCCACACAAATCCAAGAAGCTCACAAAGTCCCAAGCAAAATGAACCCCAAAAGACCGATGCCAAGGCACATTATAATTAAATCGGCAAACACCAACGACAAGGTAAGAATCTTAAAAGTGGCCAGATAGAGACAGAAAGTTACCTACAAAGGATCCCCCATCAGACTAGCGAAAGATTTCTCAACAGAAACACATCAGACCAGAATGGAATGGAATGAAATATACAAAGTCATGCAAAGGAAGGGTCTGAATCCAAGAATACTGTATCCAGCAAGACTATCAATCAAAATTGAAGATGAAATCAGGAGCTTCACAGACAAAAAAGGACTAAGGGAGTTTATTACCACCAAACCAGTAATGCAAGAAATGCTAAAGAGTCTGCTGTAAAAAGAAAAAAAACAAAGAAATAGGAAGCGAAGAAGGAACACAGGGGTAAAGAATAAAAATGGTGACAAACAAGTACCTATCAATAATAACTTTAAATGTAAATGTATTAAATGCCCCAATCAAAAGACATAGGGTAACGGATTGGATAAGAAAACATGACCGATATATCTGCTGTCTACAAGAAACCCACATCAGAAAAAAAGACACACACAGACTGAGGGTGAAGGGATGGAAAAGGTTTTTCAGGCGAATAGAAAGGAAAAAAAAAGCTGGGGTAGCAATACTTATATCTGACAAATTAGATCTCAAAGTGAAGGAAATAAAAAGAGATAAGGAAGGCCACTTCATAATACTAAAGGGAGCAATCAAACAAGAAGAAATAACTCTGGCAAACATATACGCATCCAATACAGGAGCACCCAAATACATAAAAAAAACTCCTGGAGGATATCAAGGGAGACATTGACAGCAATACAATCATAGTAGGAGACTTTAATACCCCACTATCACCATTGGACAAATCCTCTAAAAAAAAAATCAGCAAAGAAATATCAATCCTAAATGACTCACTAGACCAGATGGAATTAATTGACATCTTCAGAACATTTCACTCCAAAGCCACAGAATATACATTCTTCCTAAGTCCACATGGGTCATTTTCAAAGATAGACAATATATTGGGTCACAGGCAAAGTCTCTTCAAATTCAAGAAGATAGAAATCATATCAAGCATCTTCTCAGACCACAGTGGCATAAAACTGGAAATCAACTACAATAAAAACAATCCAAAAAAATCAAACACATGGAGACTAAACAGATCAAAGAAAAAATAAAAAAAAAAACATCATGGCAACAAATGACAATGAAAACACTACAATCCAAAATCTATGGGACATAGCTAAAGCAGTCTTGAGAGTGAAGTTCATAGTTTTACAAGCCCACAGCAAAAAAGAAGAAACAATGGTAATAAATTACCTAACACTACAACTCAAAAAGTTAGAAAGAGAGCAACAAGAAAAGCCCAGTGTAAGCAGAAGGAAGGAAATAATAAAGATCAGAGTGGAGATAAACAACACTGAGACAAAAAAAAAAAAAAAAAAAAAAAAAAAAAAAAAAAAAAAAAAAAAAACAATACAAAAGATCAACAAAACCAAGAGCTGGTTCTTTGAAAGGATAAACAATATTGATGAACCTCTAGCCAGGCTCACCAAGAAGCAAAGAGAGAAGACCCAAATAAACTAAATCAGAAATGAAAGAGGAGAAATAACAACAGACCCCACAGAAATAGAAAGGATTGTTAAAAAATACTATGAACCACTCTATTCCAACAAACTGGACAACCTGGAGGAAATGGACATATTCCTAGAAAAATACAACCTTCCAAAACTCAATCAGGAAGAATCTAAACATCTCAATAGGCCAATAGCTATGGAAGAAATTGAAGCAGTCATCAAAAAGCTTCCGGCAAACAAAAGCCCGGGACCAGACGGCTTCACAGGGGAGTTATACCAAACATTCAAGAAAGAACTAAAACCTATCCTCCTCAGACTATTCCAAAAAATTCAAGAGGAAGGAACACTTCCAAGCTCATTCTATGAAGCCAGCATCACCCTATACCAAAACCAGATAAAGACAACACAATGAAAGAGAATTACAGGCTAATATCCCTCATGAATATAGATGCCAAAATCCTCAACAAAATTTTAGCAAATCGGATCCAGCAGTACATCAGAAAGATCATACACCATGACCAAGTAGGATTTATCCCAGGAAAACCAGGATGGTACAATATCCGCAAATCAATAAATGTGATATATCACATAACAAATTGAGAGAGAAAAACCACATAGTCATATCAATTGATGCAGAAAAGCATTCAACAAAATCCAACACCCTTTCTTGATAAAAACTCTCAGGAAGATGGGACTAGAAGGATCATACCTCAACATAATAAAAGCCATATATAACAAACCCATAGCCAACATCATACTCAATGGGCAAAAACTAAAACCATTTCCCCTAAGAACAGGAACAAGACAGGGATGCCCACTCTCACCACTCCTGTTTGACATAGTATTGGAAGTATTAGGCATTGTGATTAGACAAGAAGAAATAAAAGGCATCCAAATTGGAAAAGAAGAAGTAAAACTGTCCCTATTCACAGATGACATGATATTGTACATAAAAAACCCTAAAGACTCCATCAAAAAACTATTTAGACTTAATAAATGAATTCAGCAAGGTAGCAAAATTAATTCCAAGAAATCTATGGCATTTCTATACACCAATAGTGAACTTACAGAAAGAGAGACTAAAAAAGCAATCCCATTTACGATCACACCAAAAAATTTAAGATGCCTAGGAATAAACTTAACTAAGGAGGTAAAAGACCTATACGCGGAAAACTACAGGAAACTGAAAAAAGAGATAGAGGAAGACGTAAACAGATGGAAGAACATTCCATGTTCATGGATTGGTAGAATCAACATCATTAAAATGTCCATACTACCCAAAGCAATCTATAGATTCAATGCACTCCCCATTAAAATACCAACAGCATATTTCACAGACCTAGAAAGAACTCTCCAAAAATTCATCTGGAATAAAAAAAAGACCCTGAATAGCCTCAGCAATCCTGAGAAAGAAGAACAAAGTAGGTGGGATCTCAATACCAGATTTCAAGCTGTATTACAAAGCCATTGTTCTCAAAACAGCCTAGTACTGGCACAAGAACAGACATATAGACCAATGGAATAGAATGGAGAATCCAGATATAGACCCAAACCACTATGTTCAATTAGTATTTGACAAAGGAGGCATGAACATACAATGGAGTCAAGACAGTCTCTTCAATAAATGGTGTTGGGAAAATTGGACAGATATATGCAAAAAAATGAAACTAGATCACCAACTTACACCATACACAAAAATAAACTCAAATGGATAAAGGACTTAAACATAAGACGGGAAACCATAAAAATACTAGAGGAATCCACAGGCAGAGAAATTTCAGACATATGCCGAAGCAATTTCTTCACTGATACCACTCCTAGGGCAATGGAATCTAAAGAGAAAATAAACAAATGGGACTACATCAAAATAAAACGCTTTTGTACAGCAAAAGAAACCATCAACAAAACAACAAGAAAGCCCACTGTATGGGAGAAAATGTTTGCAAATGTTATCACTGATAAAGGTTTAATCTCCAACATCCACAGGGAACTTATACAACTTAATAAAAGGAAGATAAATGATCCAATAAAAAAATGGGCAACGGACCTAAATAGAATATTTTTGAAAGAAGACAGAAGGAAGGCCAAGAGACATATGAAAACATGCTCAAAGTGACTAATTATCCAAGAGATGCAAATCAAAATGACAATTCGGTACCATCTCACACCTCTCAGAATGGCAATTATCAACAAATCAACAAACGACAAGTGCTGGCACAGATGCGGAGAAAAAGAAACCCTCGTGCACTGCTGGTGGGAATGCAGACTGGTGCAGCCACTGTGGAGAACAGTATGGAGTTTCCTCAAAAAACTAAAAATGAAGCTCCCATTTGACCCAGTGATCCCACTTCTAGGAATATATCCCAAGAAACTAGAAACATCAATCCGAAAGGATATATGTACCCCTATGTTCATAGCAGCACAATTCACCATAGCTAAGATTTGGAAACAGCCCAAATGCCCATTAGCGGATGAGTGGATTAGAAAACTATGGTACATCTACACAATGGAATACTACGCTGCTATAAAAAAGAAGGAATTCTTACCATTTGCAGCAGCATGGATGGACCTGGAGAGCATTATGCTAAATGAAATAAGCCAGGCAATGAAAGAAAAATACCACATGATCTCACTCATTTATGGAAAATAAAGAACATTATAACCTGATGAACAAAAAGATAGACACAGAGGCAGTAAAGCACCAAACAGACTGTCAAATTACAGCGGGAAGGCTGGGGAGTGTTGGCGAGTGAGGGAAAGAGATCAACCAAAGGACTTGTATGCATGCATATAAGCACAACAAATGGACACAAGACACTGGGGGGGTGGGAGGAGGGCATGAGACAGAGGGTAGGGGAGGCTGGGGGAAGGTCAATGGGGGAAAAAAGGGAGATATATGTACTACTACATGTAATACTTTAAACAATAAAAAAATTTAAAAAAATTTTTTAAATAAAGTAATAACAAAACACAAAAGCCACATACCACTGGGTCCTCCTCATTTTTTATCTCCCCTATATTCAAATGACAAAATAATATATGTAAAAACAATATGGCAACAAATAGAGGTTTATTCCTTTGTCAACATAGAAAAATGGCTTAAGTTTTAAGAAATGAGAATTCAAGTATGTTATGCCATGTTGGGGTTTGATATACAGACAAATGAAAGTACAGGTATGTCTACATATTTCAGCTTATGGTACTTGCTAATACTTTTTCAATAGTTAAGTATCCAATGACTTGGATGTATGTGTTTGCACATGCACATGTTACCTGCACGGGTATTGAATATCTACTCTTATTCTCAAAGAGTTGTTAGTACAGTTTCAATAGTAAATTTAGCAAAAACAGTATTTAAGAGAAATGTGCATAAATGTATCTACTGATGGAGCAGCTATTTTTGAATGTTTTAAAAGATTTCTGGGATAAGTTTACTGAAGTAGCACAAGTGAAATGACTTTGCTTCACCATTCATAGGAAAGCTACTGAAATAAAATGCTACAAAATGTCACTGATGTGGCTATTTTATAAAAATTTAGAGTCAACCATCTCACAACCACTAGGATGGCTACTACCAAAAAGCATACAAAAACAAGTGTTGGCAAGAATATGGAATTGTTGGTGGGAATATAAAATGCAGTCACTATGGAAGACAGTATGGTACTTCCTCAAAAAATTATAGAATTAGCCTGGCCAGAGTGGCCAAGTGTTGAGCATCGACCTATGAACCAGGAGGTCATGGTTCAATTCCCGGTCAGGGCATATGCCTGGTTTGTGGGCTCAGTGCCCAGTGTGGGGTGTGTAGGAGGCAACCGGTCAATGATACTCTCTCATCATTGATATTTCTATCTCTCCCTCACCCTTCCTCTCTGAAATCAATAAAAATGTATTTAAAAATAAAAATAAAGAATTATAATATAATCCAGAGAGTTCACCTCTGAATATATAGGCAAAATCATTAAAGCAGTGTCTCAAAGAGCTACTTGTACACCCAGGTTTATAACAGCATCGTTCACAAAAGCAAAAAGGTGGAATCAATGCAAGCAGTCATCCTGTATGGTTCCATATGAGCACCTGGAGTAGTGAAATTTATAGAGACTGAAGGTAGAATGGGGTGCCAGGGTTGAGGGCAGAAGACATGGGAAGTTGCTATTTAATTATTATAGAGTTTTCATTTTGCAAGATGAAAAGAGTTCTGGAGATTGCTTACACAACAATGTGAATATACTTAACACTACTGAACTCTACTCTTGAAAACGGGTAATATGGTAAACTAGTGGCCTGGTGCACAGATTTGTGCACATTGAAAGGAAATTAATTAGAAGAATTGGGCTCCCTCCTCTCTGGTTCCAGGGTGCCTCACCCGGGAACTGCTGCTGCCAAGCCACCACAGCTTGGCAGCTCCTGCATTGAGTGTCTGCCCCCTGGTGGTCACTGCGCATCATATGTACCAGCTGGTCAGATGGTCAGATGGTCACTTAGCCTTTTATATATATAGATTCTGTGTAATGTGTATTTTGCTCTAATTCAATTTTTTTAAATATAGAGGATTCTTTGTAATATTTTATAGTGAGATACGGAGCAATCAAGAAAATATCTCTACCACCCAAAAGTTTGCTGTTTTGTTTTTTTAAAGAATAAAGAACATAATAAGAGAGAGATACATACACAATCTACTTTTAAGGTAGAAATGATATTTTTATAACAACTCAAAAAAACTGCTCTTTGAAAGAAACTCAAGGTATGATGAGAACATTTTGAAACGTATTTAAAAGTATTTCCATCACTGTGTATGTTGTAGCAGATAATTATAGACATGTAGCCCTATGAAAATTTTCATAACTGAATAATTACACTTAAAAGCCAATATTTAAACTATTTAATAATTTATTAAAGAGTTTTAATGGTTTAGAATCCAGATGGTAGAAAAATAACAATACAGTAACTTCCAATTAGTTTGCAAGAACAATTGGTTGAAATTAGGGAACATTAAATTTTTTTACCCAGAGTTCAATAAAAGCCTTTGCATAATTGAAAAATAGGTCACATCAAAGAAAAACAAACAAACAAAAAACACAACAAAAATAGGGTAGGAAAATAAATGTCATGATTTAGTAAGCCTAGCCAATGAAGAACGCTTTTCATTTGGATCTTAAAATATTTATGAAGCATCTTTTTATCTTTAAGATAAAATACTCAAAAATTAAAAAATTGACCCAGGTTTTGGATTCACTACATTACAAAGTTTTAAACCATGATTTAGAAAATAAAATATTATAAAATATTTTTCTCATCTTATTTAAGCCTATGTTAATTTCTATTCTACATGTTTTATAAAGTGCATAATATATCAGAAAGTAGTAGATGTATACAACTCATGCATAAATTAATTTTGTTCATACATAAATTTTTTTAGTAATATTTTTCTAAAATATTTGGAAACCAGTTAGAAAGAAATCTATTAATCTTTGTTTATAAAGCAAATGGTCTAACCTGATATATGGAAGACCAAGATTGGATATGACAAAGGCTTTCCTTTATAGTGAAGGCAAGGAGACACAGGATGAATTCCCATTCATCAGAATTATTTAGGGAGAGTCCTTCCTTAGACTAGAGAGGTCAATTCATTTATACATAGGAATACTATGTAGCTCTTTTGTTCTTTGAGTTAAATGTTATCCATTAAAGAATTTGAAATATATACATATTATATATATACATTCTATATACATATACATATATACATATATACATACACATACACACACACACACACACACACACACACATATATATATATATATATATATATATATATATATATATATATATATATATATATATTAGAGGCCCTGTGCATGAAATTCATGCACGGGAAGGGGGTCCCCTCAGCTCGGCCTGCACTCTCTCCAATATGGGGCCCTCAGGACCTCTGGCTCCTAACCGCTCACCTGCCTGCCAGCCTGATCCCCCTAACTGCTCTCCCCTGACAGCCTGTTTGCCCTAACTGCTCTCCCCTGCTGGCCTGATCCCCATAACTGCTCTCCCCTGCCTGCCTGATCGCCTCTAACCTCCTCTGCCTTGGCCCCGCCAACATGGCTTTGTCGGGAAGGACGTCCAGAAGGACATCAGGAAGGTCGTCTGGAAGATGTTCAGTCTAATTGGCATATTACCCTTTTATTAGTATAGATGCCACCTTGTCCTAAAAATGCAGGTTGTTCCCAGGTTTTCCTATGGTGGAAGGGGAGCCCGCAGTAGCATCCTGGGTTCTGACCAGGGCTTACGCACTTGTGCTTTATCTCAGCAGATGTGATTCCTAGTAGAAGACTCTTGGATGTGCCTTGAACATTTCTATCGAATTTGCCAAATCATCCTCCAAAAATCTTGAACCACTTTAAACTCCCACCAGCAACCATGTGTGTGCCCTTTGTCCCACTTTGATGCCAATATCATTGATTTCTCCCTATAAGTTTCCCTCCCATCAGCCGAGACTGCTTGGTACTTGAGCCAACCTCAGTGTTCAGCTGGGGACTTGATTTCCCGAGATAGAATTATGGAGGAGGAAAAATAGTTTTCCTCTACCTTTCTGAGTTCTTAGTGAAGGCCCTTGTAATGAAAGACAGATCACCAAGAGAAAAACAAAAGTTCATTAACATGTGTACCTCGTGTATATGTGGGAGATCCCAGGGAAAAATGAGTAACTCCCCAAGGTGGCTTAGAATGCAGATTTAAATACCTTCTTCCTAGGGAAAGGGGACGGGAGATGTAGGCCTCTTAGAGGAGAGTAAATGATTTTTAGGAAAGATGAATGGGGGTGGGGAAAAAGTTTGGGTGTGATGTCAACTTCTCTCCTGTCCTGTGACAGGAGTCAGTCTTCTCTGCCTGATGACACTTCTCCCGTCAAGTGGACCTATGACATTTAAGCTCCTTTAGGGGGGTCCGATTTTAGGCAGATCAGGAGACTTCAGTGAAATCCTCTGCATGCATTTGCTGTTTTTCAAGCATCTGCAGCTCAAGATCATCAATATAACAACACAGCATATGTTGGGGTGGCATGTTCTCTGACCTTCAGAATAAACCCAACGAAAGCTTGTTTCCTCTCTTAGATGATTTGCCACAGTAGCATTATTCCCTGGAGATGGTATTCTGACCAGACCTTCCTGGGAGTGGTCATAAAATACCCTGTGTTTGTAGAAAAGTGTGGGCTATATCACTAAATGAACCAGGGTAAGTTTTCTCATCTTGTGGAAAGGGAGATAAAGTTATGATAGTTTATCTCCCTTTCCACAGGTTTCTTATGGATTTGTGTCTCCACTGCCCCCCCACCACCCCCAGCAGCCCCAGCACTGTGGTGGAGGGCTTGGGGCTGCTGAGTGCAGGCCTCACTGCGGGTTTGTGTCTCCAATCCGGCCCCCCACAGCCCCAGCGCCACCATGGCAGGGCTTGGGGCTGCTGAGTGCCGGGCTGACTGCGGGTTTGTGTGTCCGATCCAGCCCCCCACAGCCCCAGCACTGCCATGGTGGGGCTTGGGGCTGCTGGGTGCCGGCCTCCCTGCAGGTTTGTGTCTTCGATCTGGCCCCTGGCAGCCCCAGTGCTGCCTGGCCGCTATGGGCGTTGCCATCTTTGTTGGGTTAATTTGCATACTCGCTCCGATTGGCTGGTGGGTGTAGTGGAGTGATGGTTAATATATATATACATACACACACACACACACACTGGTGGGGTCCAGCTGCCTGCCCCAATGGGGGCCATTGGGGCGGGGTGGGCTGGGGTGGGGGGTCGATCAGGGATGGGGTTGGCCAGGGCAAGGGGCCGCAAGCAGTTTGCCAGCTGGCCTGCCCCTGATTGGGGTGGGCTTGCCTGCTGGGGAGGTGCGGCCAGGGCCACAGGTGTTATGGTTGTTCTGCTGTTCAGTCTATTTGCATATTACCCTTTTATTAGATAGGATATATATATCCTATCTAATAAAAGGGTAATATGCAAATTAACCATCACTCCACTACACCCATAAGCCACGCCCACCAGCCAATCAGGAGCAAGTATGCAAGTTAACCCAACCAAGATGGCTGCGGCCACGGAGAGAGCAGGAGGCTTGGGTTTTCCCGGCAATGGAGGAAGCTAAGCTTTCCGCACACCCTGGTGGGCCCAGGCCTCCACTCAAGGCTACAAAGTTTCAATTGTAAAAGATAAATAAATCCCAGATACCAGGGCCTCCCCTTGGGTCACCAGGGGGCGTGGCTGGCCTGCAAACCACCACAGGCCCCTCGCTCAGGCTGCCCCACACCCCAAGGGAACCCCCACCCTGATCCAGGACACCCTTCAGGGCAAACCAGCCGGCCCCCACCTGTGCACCAGGCCTCTATCCTATCTAATAAAAGAGTAATATGAAAATTGACCATCACTCCAACACACAAGATGGCTGACCCTATGTGGTCAAAGATCCTGCCCCCATGTGGACACAAGATGGCCGCCACAAGATGGCCAGCAGGGGAGGGCAGTTGGGAAGGACCAGGCCTGCAAGGGAGGGTAGTTGGGGGCGATCAAGCCTGCAGAGGAGGGCAGTTGGGGGTGACCACACCAGCAGAGGAGGGAAGTTGGGGGCGTCTGGGCCTGCAGAGAAGGGCAGTTGGGGGGGACCCAGGCCTGCAGGGGAGAGCAGTGGGGGGGACCAGGTCTGCATGGGAGGGCAGTTAGGGGTGACCAGACCTGCAGGGGAGGGCAGTTAAGGGCAATCAGGCTGGCAGGGGAGCAGTTAGGCATCAATCAGGCTGGCAGGGGAGTGGTTAGGGGGTGATCAGGCTGGCAGGCAGAAGTGGTTAGGGACAATCAGGAAGGAAGGTAGGCAAGCAGTTGGGAGCCAGCAGTCCTGGATTGTGAGAGGGATGTCCGACTGCCCATTTAGGCCTGATCCCATATTGGAGAGGGAACAGGCTGGGCTGAGAGACACACACCCCCATGCATGAATTTCGTGCACCGGGCCTCTAGTATATATATAAAATAAAAGCCTAAGCAACCATTAAGGTGGAACAACCAGAACAATTGGTCGCTATGATGTGCACTACCACCAGGGGGCAGATGCTCAACACAGGAGCTGCCCCCTGGTGGTCAGTGTGCTCCCACAGGGGGCGTGCCACTCAGCCAGAAGCCAGGCTCATGGCTGGTGAGTGCCGCGGTGGTGGCGGGAGCCTCTCCCACCTCCATGGCCGTGCTAAGCAGCAGCAAGCAGGCAGGTGGTAAGGAGCGAGGGATCCCAGACTGTGAGAGGGCACAGGCAGGGCTGAAGGACCACCCTCCAGTGCACAGATTTCATGCACCAGGCCTAACTAAGATCTTTGGTTAACCTCTTCCCACCTCCCCTCCCCCTTTCCTCTGAGATTCATTAGTCTGTTCCATGTTTCCATGCCTGTGCATTGAGCATCTACTCCCTGGTGGTTGGTGTGCATCATAGCTACCGGTTGAATGGTTTAATGTTCGAATGGTCACTTATGCTTTTATATATATACTAGTAGATATTTCTGCTTCATAAATTAGATTTCTCAAATCTGTTTTAGATGTAATGAGACATATTTAAGTAAGTAAACAATTACATAAAGACTATATCACTTTCTATCTGACCTCTCCCTCACATAAATCTACTACACACTCACCTATCCGTACACCCTCAAGCACTGTATTTTAATTTTATCACCCTTTTTCTGCTAACTTTAAGCAAGACTTGAGTTCATATTAGAAATAAGATACGAGTCTGACATGAAAGGAGATCAATAATAAAACATACAATCAAAAGTTTCCTCTCAGTTTCATTAGTTCCCCCTAATCAAAGGTAATAAAAAATTAATTTTATTTAATTACATTAGCTCATTATCACATAAAGACTGGCTTGTTGATACTTCACCTTTCCCAATCTGGATGAGAAAGTCAAGAAACTAATAAAATAAAATAAAATAAAATCTGCCAGAATGTTTTTTTAAGAATTGTCTTTAATGATTAAGAATAATGTACACTTGAGATTCAAGTCAATTTCTCAAAAATTTCATCAAAAAAAAAAAGAATCAGGAATGTTAGCTGCACTAAACAAATGAATGTTTTGCAATCATTTTTTAAAAATAAGAGACAAAGAGATTTTAATGAGCTCCCTGTTCACCTTGATTAAATCAGAATTTTAGAGAAAGTAACCTAGCAGAAGCTCAGAAATTCGAAGTTCAAGTACAACTAATGAAGGGACAATAACTTTAATTTTAGCTGAATGGTCCTTCCTTTCTGTATCGGCTTCACACTCTATTAGATCCTTCAGGACAAAAGGCTGAGACCCTCCCACTGGGAATCTTTAGCTGAAGCCCTGGCCACTATTGTTGATTTTCTCCTAAAGGGCTTGGGAATACATTTTATAAACATGAAAACAGAGAGCAAATAAGTGTGAGAAACATTTAGTGAAAGAAGGTCAATGGAAATAGCTCACGTGCTGTCCGAGCCCCACTGGATTTCTTTTAAAATGGTGTATGTAGATGCATTTCTGGTGGGTGTGTTTAGCCAGATAGAGATTTGAAAATGATATTCGTTTGTCTCTTTCCTTACATGTGAAAATAATCGCAATTTCTCAGGGAAGACCTGGGTTACCAACTGTGCTCATCCCCTTATACCATCCAATGCCTTATTTTCAGCCTGAGACTCAAGAATGCTTTCTTTGAGCAAATCAACATTGGCTTCATGTACGGAAATTCTGCTTCCCAGGGTGACCCAGTGTGAGTGAAACACTGAAATTCCATGGAACCTGCAAACCATTTCTCCTCTCCTGACTGGATCTGGCACATTGATACATGGAATCAGAACTAGAGAGCCAGGGACCTATCTGCCACATGAATGCCATTTCAGGATATCCTCAATATTATTGTTTTCCTTTTAAATAAAAATGAAATAATAAATCACATAACACTATGAAGAATTTTTGCACATGCTAAAATATAAAAGAGAGGACGTTATTTCTTGACCTTCCAATATATGTGAAACCCATCTTGAAATGGAACAAACAACTTGAAAATACTATATTATATTCACAAACGGCATCTGAATGGAACAGTTGCTTCTGCAACTGTGGAAGAAGAGAAACTCCATCCATTGAGAGAGGGCTGCCAGAAATGGATATTAAAAAACCCCAAAGCTTTCTCAGTTTAAGTTAAGGAATAAAATTAGTCTGCTACAAATCCTACCCCTAAATCAAAAGATGAAAATCATCCAGTTTGAGTATGCAGACCTTTCCAACTAATCACATGAATAATTCGGCTTAAGAAAGCCACTATTATCCAGCATGGAATCTCTAATATGCAGTCAAAAGTTTTCTCAAGATCTCAAAGGGGTTCCAAGATTGCATTTTTTCATGACAAATGGTGGTTATGACTAACTAAAATTCTACCACAAAATATAAAGCTGACAGTAGACTAGAAATCTATTCAATCCACAAGCATTCCGTAAGTATGAGCAGCTTGGAAAGACACACCCAGTACCAATCTCTATCTGTCCATGTTTTTTACAGGCTCACCACATGCTGGGTGCTGGGGTGTGAGCAAGACAGACACAGTGGTGCTCTTCACATGGACATCCCAAGCTACGAATGGTAGTGACATCTCAGATTGATGAAAGTGCTATTATCATTGGTGTCAGATTGAGAGAACTCTTAGTTCTGATCCTCTCACGGCCAAACTGTTAATGAGGTTGCAAAGAAAAAAGTATGCTTAAATTCACTCTTATTCATTAAAGAAATGTTCATGGAGTTTACTATAGACTGAATGTTTCTGTCCACCCAAATTCATCTGCTGAAACCCTATCTCCCAATAGGATGGTATAAAGAGGTGGGGCCTTTGGGAGGTAATTAGAACTGAATGAGGTCATGAGGGTGGGGACCTCATGAGTGGGATTAGTGCCCTTATAAGACCCACAAGAGAGCTTTCTTCTCCTCTCTGCTCTCCACCATGTGATGATGCAAGGAGAAATTGGCCATCGGCAACACCAAAGAGGGCTCTCAACAGAACTGTCCATTCTGGCACCTTGATCTCTGACTTCACCCTCCAGAATTGTGAGAAATAAATGTCTGTTGTTTATAAGCCACCCAATCTGTGATATTTTTGTTAGAGTAGCTTGAACTAAGACACAGTTGGTGTGAACTGTTTTTATTCTGTTTTGTTTTTGTTGCTGTGGCTGTTGTTGTTTCCTTTCTGTCCACTCTCCTTGTAGATCCAATTATGAATGGACTAGAGGCCCGATGCACGAAATTTGTGCACTCGGTGTGGGGGTGGTCCCTCAGCCCAGCCTGCGCCCTTCACAGTCTGAGAGCCCTCACGGGACGTCTGACTGCCACAGAAGCAGGAGAGGCTACTGCACTCACCAGCCCTGAGCCCGGCTTCTGGTTGAGCGGCGCTCCCACTGTGGGAGTGCACTGACCATCAGGGGGCAGCTCATGCATTGAGTGTCTGCCCTCTGGTGATCAGTGCATGTCATAGTGACCGGTCATTCTGCCATTTGATTGATTTGTATATTAGCGTTTTATTATATAGGATTGGAGTAGAATCAGTATTACCAACCACAAAACACTAATTCTCACTTAGAACCTTTGGCACTGAGCTGATTTAGACAGACACCACTGTCTGTCATCATCATCATCAAGAGCCCTGCATTGCCTACCCTATAAATCCTATTTATTATATCCATAAAACATGTGTTAGTATCACCCAAATGGCACGAAGGATATGGTTAGAGAATATATCTCAATATACATCTGCATATATTGAGGACCTAATGGATTTGGTATTTTAGAAATTGTACCCAAGCTGGCAAATCCAGATGGGCTGAAGTTGTATGGAAGTGTAATAAAAATCGAATAAAACATTTGAGAAAACTCACACATCTGTGGACAGATGGGAGGCATTATGAAATACAGGCCATTGCTACGGCAACCTCTAACCCCCCTGGCTACCGCTGCTGGGCCAAGACCGAGTGTAAAGGGCCCCTGTGAGTTTTCCTTCTCTGTCAGCATTCGGAGAAATCATTTGTAATCTCTCTAAAATGAACTATTAAAATAGACAGTCTTTGATCCACACCCATGAAAACGATGCACAAAATGCTCCAAATCTTTGACCCAGGATCCAAGGTCTCACTGCTTGTATTTGTTTGTTTTTTGAAAACATAACATTTCCATGAATACACTTTGCTAGTTGCCAGAAGTTTTTCTTTCTGACAAATGCACTAGATGGTAATGTTTGAGGTGGGCTCCTCAATGTAGCTTCAGAGAGTAACTTCAGAAGTGATCAATCAGTTTTACAAACCACAAAACAGAATGAGAGTTAGGTTTGGAATTTTTAAAAGACTACATTCACCAGACTATGTGAATAATATGACATTAATGCTCAGAAATCCCCATTTGAAAGAGAATTTAATATATTTGTGGGTGCCGATGTGTATAAATTTCACTGAATTCCAGAGTAACATTAGAATTTCCTCTTTCCACCTACTGACTAATCTTCAACTTGATATTTAAGAATGACTTTCTTCCCTAAATGGAAGAAATCTTCAGCATTAAACATTTTAGTGTTTAAGTCTGGAAGGTGGGATTTGGGGAGAAGAGGGAAATTACTTATGTAGCATCTCAGTGGAAAGCTATCAAGGACAACGTAGGGAAGTGTGTCAGAGGTGGAACAGTTGCACAAGCTTTTGAGTCATTTATACCTGGATTCAGACCTATCACTTTTTTGGCCATGTGACTCAATTTCCTCATCTGTAAATAGTCCCTGTCTCCTAAAATTGCTATGAGATTTCAATGAATTCTTATACATAAAGCACTTAGAACAGTGTCTACCTTGTCATAAGCCCTCAATAAATGGTAGTAATGATTATTGTGGTTGTATTTCAGGCCAAGGTGGGAAAAAATTCAACTATAAATCATTGTTCAACTATAAGAATCCTGAGTCCAAACTGTATGGACAGTGTAAAATCAATAATCTCAAAGTGCTTAGTAAATAGGTCAGTTCTTAACTTTTTTCACTAGAAGCTGGATCATTTATCACACGGGTATGGTTACCTCTCTTAATCTCTTTTGGCCAATCAATGCCAAAGACCTGCTGAAATGAAAACTATCACTGAAAAAGACGTCGAGTCTTCCACATGAAATCCTAAGAACAAGAGCTGCAAAGTGGAACTTGACTATCAAACCCATAGATTGGAAAGATGATGTTTCCCAGATCTGGATACACAGAATTTCATATTTGAAATTAGAAATCTGTACTGTGATTCATAGACTAGTTTATTATACATGCACATTTGTAGAGAATATTATAAGGACACATGTATACCCATCTTAAAAAACATTAGCACTCTGAGTACACTAGGGAATGCTATATTGAGCAATTGCTGAAGGCACTGGGAGTGACTCCCCTGGAGGGCAACATGCTGTGTTCTATGTGAAGGGTGTCCCCTGTATTGAGCTACACAACAGCGGACCTGGACACAATCAAATCCAGTGACCACTTCCTTATATCATTCAGGAGCCACCATCCTGAATTTGATGTTGACTATTCTCAAGCCCATTTCTACTGCTGTTGTTGTTAACAGGCTTCCCCAAAGAAACTTGATGACATTGACTAGTACAGTGGTCGGCAAACTGCGGCTCATGAGCCACATGCGGCTCTTTGGCCCCTTGAGTGTGGCTCTTCCACAAAATACCATGGCCTGGGCGAGTCTATTTTGAAGAAGTGGCATTAGAAGAAGTTTAAGTTTAAAAACTTTGGCTCTCAAAAGAAATTTCAATTGTTGTACTGTTGATATTTGGCTCTGTTGACTAATGAGTTTGCTGACCACTGGACTGGTATAACTGTGCCCTAGGAAAAGGAAACTATAACCAGATCTTTACCTGAAGAGCTATTGATGCTGGCTCTGAGTAAATGCTAATCCTTGGGGTCCTAAATTGGTACTGTGGTCAACTATTAAGAAGGGGGATTTATTGGGGTCAAGTGATAAATGGTGTGTTCTTGAACACATCTGTGGTTATTTCTCTATTCCTGTATGTAGGCTTTAAAAAAAAAAATAACTAGACTAATCCTTGCTACAGCTTCCTGACCTGTGGAGTGATGGCTATCATTTCTGATAGGAAAGCCAAGAGGAAGCTTCTGGAACTATCATACCTTTCCCCAATAACAAACCAAAGTTAATACCATTTCTCTAGGAGGGATCACAGAGGTGAGTGCTACCATCAGAGATTTGAAAGCTAAGGATGACAATTCTTATCACATCTGGTTTAGTCAGCTCAGGCTCCTATAACAAAATACCATAGATTCGGTGGCTTAACAATAGAGATTTACTTCTCACAGTTCTGAAGACTGGAAATTCCAAGATCAAGGTGACTGCAGATTCAATGTACGGTGAGAGGCTTCTTTCTGTTTTATAGACAGCTGCCTCTTGCTGTATCCTCAGATGAGGGGGTGGAGGGAGGGAATGGGGAAGTGGTTGGAGAGACCTCTTGTCTCTTTCTCTTCTTATAAGGGCACTAATCCCATCATGAAGACCCCATCCTCATGACCTCATCTAACCTAATTACTTCCCAAAAGCCCCACTTCCTAATACCATCACATTGAGGGTTAGAGTTTTACCATAGGAATTTGGGGATTCATAATCAGTCCATAATGCAACCTTAATTGGGGAATGGCTCTGATAAATACCTGATTAAGTAGCTATTGATCTAGCAACTCTCTATCCGTACCCCAATAAGCAGAAAACACCAGAGGCTCTCTACTGCTCAGGCAGGAAGAGGCATTTACCATTACCATCTCTCCTCAAGGCTAATTAACTCTCCAGCTCCAGCCACAGTCATCACCTTACTTCCCCAGAACATCAAGCTGGTGATTGCACTGCTAACACCATTTTGACAGGATTTACTGAACAAGAAGTAGCAGTTGTCCTACATTTCTTCATAGGACAGATATTGCTAAACAGTGGAAGATAAACTTCATAAAAATTCAAGGTCCTGACATCCTAGTCCACAGGTCATTGGATATCAAGATAGAATTGTAATTGAAATAAACAAGGAATGAATTAGGTGCCAAGATTGATGGAACTTCAGTTTTCCTCTATTAGGGTGGAGATGAGCAAGTTATCAGTATGAGTGATAGAGAAAATAAGTTAAGCTTTTGTCTTACTCTTGCTGTTATTGTTTGGAAATCTAAGTTGAGGAGGAAGGGCACATTGGTGTGTTGAGGACCCGTAGAGGTTCAATGTGGTATATTGTCAGCTGAGATTCACACATACAGAGGCTAGAAAGCTAAAAACCACACTCCTTCTTTACAGCTAGGTTCTGGAAGCTATTTAGATTCTGCCAACCAGATGAGCTCAATAAGATCTGAGAGGTGGAAGTGATGTGGAGCCCATATTTCTGCTGCTCCTGTGCTCTCGGCGGCAGGCGTGACCATGGAGTGTGTGTGGGCCGAGCCCCAGTGACCAGTTGTGAGCTTTGTGGGTGTCAGAGCCACAGCAGAGGATCTGTTTTGTTGGATCGTAGCAGGCATGACATTGATCTGGACCCAGCAGCAACAGCAGCAGCTTTCTGATCATGGCAGTTTCCTGAATATGACAGTTACCTGCTGTGACAACTTACTGATCCTGGCAGCAGCCATGTGGTTCTGGAGCCAGCAGCTTCCTGATCATAGAGAAGGCAGCAGCTCCTTTGCTGACCCAGTTCTATGACTCGGGGGAGTCATTCCTGAAAGGACAACTTAGACTTGTCCTATTCCAGGATTCTACATATTCTCCACCAGAGAACTGAATTGCATTGTTATGGTAAAACAAACAAACAAACATACAAAACCCACATCTGGTATCAGAAGTGCTTTGTGTGAGAGGGTAGGGAAATAGTGATTCCCCAGAAGTAGGTACTATTATATCATGGCCATTACACAGACAGAGATCTTAAGTAATGGGGCCAGACCCTCCCTGTTAATAAATGGCAGGACTGAGATTTGAACCCAGGCCTCCTTTCTCTGCTGTAACCATCTCAACTCTATAGCTGGTCATAAGACTAACAGTCACAGAGTTCTATAGTTACAGCTGCAGACAAGCACTTAACAAAGGAGAAGGACAAAGAGCTATGAGAATGGAACAGGAGGACATGACTTAATCTGGGGGGAGTGGGAAGGTCATTAGGAAAGGTTGCCTTGAAGGAGAAATATTTAAGCTGAAAGATGAGTAGGGCTTAGTTCCATGAAAGTGTGTTTTCTTTTTTGACAAGGAGGCAGGGATAGTGGGAAGCACCTTCTAGGAAAAGGGTAAATGCAGGGCTGCAGTGGTGCCTTTGAAGAAGCCAGGGCAGCTGGAATTCAGACAAGCAGCATGTGGTATGAGCTGAAAATGGAGCGAGGGGTGGAGGGGTGAGGGTAGGGTCAGGCTGCCCTGGCAAGGAATTTGGACTTGATCCTTCACCTCCACAGGGGTTTAAGCCAGAAGCAACACAAATAATTTATTTAAAAAAAAAAAAAAGATGCACTGACTATATTAAAGAAGGTACAATGCTAGAATTTCATTAATCTAAAAAATGTTAAGTAAAGATTTCCATCTATAATTACCTTTACTAAAATTTTCTGAAAGGCTGTAAATTTATCATCAAAATTTAAATTTAGCATGGAACCAGAATAACAGAGAACTGAGAGCATGGCCTTTGGAGAACTCATGTCAGACTTTCCTCCCAGCTGTTCAAATCACTCACTGCCTGACTCAGGCAAGGTATGCCATTGCTCTGGGTCTCAATGTCCTCATCAGTGGAATGGGAATAATATTTACTTGTAGGCTTTTGTGACTATAACTTATCTATCAGCAGAATCCCTCTAAGACTTAGAAATCTGACTAAATTTTGGTGCAATTCTCCAACCTGTTACAATAAAAAGCCCTTCCCACTGCTTCCGGTAACTTCCAGTGCTCATGGCCATAATTTTTTCTACTTCTAGATGTCTGCATCCACCAGGCTACCTCAGCATATAAATCTGGAGGGAAGCCCAGTGCCTTGCAGTCTCACCAAGTTTCCTGATCCAGAGGTTGCATAAATTTCACTAATATATTTGAGATTTGGAAGGAAGGGCTCACAAGAGGACCTAAATTGAGCATTGCTATCTCCACCACCTCACTGGTTCTATCTGCCTATTTCCCTGGTCTCCTTTTTTCTCTGGCTCGACAACAAACCTCCCCCCATTTAGTAAGAGTTCTGCCCACACCTATGCCCTCTTACTGTCTCATCTGCTCAGTCATCAGTGTTCTTCTAGAGAAGACAGTTCTCCTTTTTAAGAGGAATTCTGGAGAATCACATTTTCTTCATATCATTACATGAAAAGTATGAAATCACTATATAGAGAGAGTAGCTACTATTATCAGTATTATTATTAATATTATTATTCATTGGTGCAGATATTCTCTTTCTTAGAATACAGAAAAACATGCCTTCAACCCTTTATTTAAGGTTTTCCTTAAAAGGAAACCATCCCTTTATCAGTCTCTCTCTGATCCAAGCCAGAGGGTGATTGCATTAGTTAGCTTTGTTGCATAAACAACAAACCTGAATTGATAGCAGCTACTAAAACAAAGGTTTAATTTTCCACTGACATTACGCAGGGACTCTGGGTCCACAGCAGCTGTGTTTTTGGCAGTGGCTAGGCTGGGGCTCTGCTCCATATGTCTTCACATTCTGGAACCCAGGCTAAAGAAGCAGGACATGCTTTTCTCATGGCAGAGGGAAAAGAGGCCCGTGTTAAACACACAATGGCTCTTACACCTTCTGCTCAGACAGAACACAGATCATGCCCACTCACATCCTATTGGACAAAGAAGTCCCATTGCTAAGCTCGATGTCAATGAGACAGAGAAGTGGACAGGCTGAATATGCACGTGGATACTGGCCAGACCTAGGCAATAAAATTCTGACCCTCCACCTCGGCAGCACACGGCCCAGGAAGCCAAACCACAGCCTCTGTAGCAATTGGCCCCAAATGGTCAGGACTTGGTCAATGACTGCCAGATTTTTTATTTTCTTTTTTTGCCCTGCTTCAAACTCAGGATCAACCAGAGAAAGTTAAATATGCGCAGACCAATCACACAGCATTCCCCGCTCCTGCTTAGCCCGCCTCCAGCTTCCCATGCTGGGGACCTCCAATCAACACACCTGCAGCTTCCCTCTCTTTCACTATGAAACTGCCTGCTGCCTTTGACTCTCTGCCAAGGGCAAGTGATGGAGGCCGGCTGCCTTGCTCCATGGCAAACTGAATAAACAGCCTCTGTTGGTTCTCATTTGGGTGGCCTGCTTATTCCACAATATAGACCCCTCCTGTGGCAGCAGGGTGGGGTGGGGAGGGTTACTGCAAATCTCACGGCAATGGGTGAGAATGAATAATCTTCTCTGAGGGGAGGGGAGAAGCCATAGAGGGGGGACAATGACACAATCTGCCACAGTTCAGCCTCTGAATCAGGAAGAGCTGATTTCCTCCTCCCCACATGCAAAATTCCATTCAATCATGAATGTATACTTAATAGTCTCTGTTTCACATCTGGATGTGTCTACTTCTCTAGAGCCATATGGACTAAAACACAGGTTATATATGCAAGACACAGTGGTAGCTCAGGAATAAGATAACAGCAACAAACACTCTTCAGAAAGAGGAGGAATGGAAGGTGACTGTAGCAGTCACTCTTCAAAAGCGATTCCAAAGCACCCCGGCAAAGGTGGCAAAGGCCTCCTCCTTTGTGGGGAGGAGATGCTCTTAGATTGGGCTCTCGTTCTACTTCCTAGGAGTAACGGTCCAGTCCAGTTTTCTCCTCGGCGCTTGTCTGTCCTCTGAGAGGCCCTTCCTTTTTCATTATCCTCCTGGACTGCATTGAAAGAAACCATGGACAGCATGCTCTCCTTTGTGGCTGAGCATTGTTCAAGAAAAAAATGATTCTGAGGCTTATGAAAATGACTTTAAGGAAGACTTGATTCAGGACTATTTGCAAAAGCTGCCATGACTGTAGGGGAGAGAGATTGGGCTCAACTTGCAATCCAGCAAGGACAAGTGGGAACTTATAGTCAATGAGCAGAATGAGAGGGTCAGTGGATGGAAAATTACTAATAGGAAGACATCAAGGCATAACAGGATTCTTGCTGAAGACAAACCAGGATGGTCAGATATCAGGGGTGAGAGATGAAGAATTATTCATTCAGATGTTGAGGGTGATCAAATATCCAGGGAGGGAGGAATTCTTGCTGGCGTTGGGAGCAGAGAGGGGGGAACTAGCCAAAAAGATGGCTCCTGAGAATTTTTGTCAGTATCTTTCTCAGTCTCTTTTCTGCCTATAGGCATTCAGGTTCCCAAAGGTTTACTTTTATCACTTGATCGTGGTCTTTTTAAATTTAGACTCATGGCTGAACCCCACCACCACCACCCTGGCTTTGCATATACACACATACACACACCAAAAAAAAAAAAGTGCTCTTGGCTTTATATCTATTTGGTTCCAGTTAGATCTGTGTACCAATAGCCACAGCTACAACTGTTTTCAAGACCCTCCCCCTCTCTCCTGAAAAACAGCTTAAGCGTATTGGATTTTTATTGGTTAGACGTGTCCTTCTCTCTTTTCTCTGAACCATTCTGTCCAGCTGAAAGGATTTATTTGAAGGGAAGGGTGATAGTTTAATAAATTTAGAGGTTTAAGCAAGGCGTGTGGTAGCCACATCCTTTGATTTATTCTTCGACCTAAGATTGTATTTTCTTTTCTTTTTTTTAATATATTTTTATTGATTTCAGAGAGAAAGGGAGAGGGAGAGAGAGATAGAAACATCAATGATGAGAGAGAATCATTGATCGGCTGCTTTCAGCAAGATCCAGGATCAAGCCAGCAACCCAGGCTTATGCTCTGACCGGAATTGAACCGTGACCTCCTGATTCATAGGTCGATGCTCAATCACTGAGCTGGACCCAAGATTGTGTTTTAATTGGCCTCTGTTGTTCAACACATTTCTAAATTTTATCTTCTACTGGTAGATAAGAGAAATGACAACGTATTTCAACCCTGCCAGTTTTAACAGTTCTAAATTATCTTTTCCTCTCATCCCTGCTTGGCCAATTCTTTCCTGAGTTCATTTCTTTTTTATAATTATTTGTCAAATGCATCTAATAACAACCATGGCACAGTAGTGGCATTCTATCACCATATCTTAACTGAGAGCCACAGTGTATTCTGCGTATTATCTGCCTTCAAATTTTTGTGAACAGTGTTATACCAAATAGTAACCACTCCATATCAGATTGCCATTGTTTTCCTGTCCTTAATTAGGGTTTATTTGTTACATACTGGGCAGAAGCCGGTGCCAAATCTTTTGAGATTTTTGTTACTTAGCATTTCACTCCTGGTACCTAGTCAGCTTTGCTGTAATAACAAACAATCCCCCAAATCTCTGTGGCTCATAAAATAAAGGTTTATTTAGCACTCATGTTACATGCAGGCTGCAGGCAGGTTTGATTCTACTCCACATGGTTTCTGATTCTCAGGCCCAGGCTGGAGAAGCAGCCCCTATGTAGGACATGCCATCCTCATGGCCATGGAAGACAGTATTATCACATCTGCTCAAATAGGATTGGCCAAAGGAAGTCACATGACCAAACCCTATACCAATGGGATGAGGAAGAATACCCTTGATGGGAGGGAACTGCAGGGTAAAAATGTACAATATTCTCACAAGGAAAGGAGAGCAAATAATTGGAGAAATAATAAAATCGACCACACTGGTAAAGAATAGAATTATCTGAAGAATATGTTTTTCTCTCCTGATATTGACAAAGCAAGAGAATAAAAAAAATAAATTTAAAATCCTCACTAAAACTTTGAAAAGAAGAAAAAAGAGGGGGGAAAACAGACTCTGTGTGTGACTTCCTTTTGCTCTGGATTGCTTTGTTTTTTCTTTTTTTTTAATATATTTTATTGATTTTTCACAGAGAGGAAGGAAGAGGGATAGAGAGTTAGAAACATCGATGAGAGAGAAACATCGATCAGCTGCCTCCCGCACACCTCCTACTGGGGATGTGCCCGCAACCAAGTCACGTGCCCTTGACCGGAATCGAACCTGGGACCCTTCAGTCCGCAGGCTGAAGCTCTATCCACTGAGCCAAACCAGTTTTGGCATGCTTTGTTTTTTCAATCCTTCCCTGGTCATGCATAAAATGTAATATGTCATATGGAATAAAAGAAAAAAGTGTTCCCCATTAACTCTGCTCACCTTGCACTCCTAAGACCAAGACCATGGGCGGTAATGAAAGGGTAGGATTATAGGTCCCACCTTTCAGGGACATATGCCTCCCTCTACAGCTTATTAACTTTCACCAATTCCTGGGATACCAAGCAGATAGATAATAAGACCACATCTATCCTTCAATAACAAAAGTTCCCAAAGTATAAGGGTAATCTGCCTACAGGTCAATAGCTAAATACCCAACTGGCCTCTATGACAGTCTTTTCCTATGGTCCAATTTTTAGAGCAGAGACTCAATCTTATGTCTTTTTTTACATATATTTTTTCAATTGATGAGAAAGAGAGAGAGAGAGAGAAGCATCATCGATCAGTTGCCTCCTGCACACACCCTGACCGGAAACCAAACCTGCAACCTGGGCACGTGCCCTGAATGGGAATCGAACCCGCAACCTTTCGGTGCATGGGACAACACTCAACCAACTGAGCCACACTCAACCAACTGAGCCACACCAACCAGGGCTCAATTTTCCATCTTATACAGGGCAGCTGCTGGATTATTAAGGTGCCTTTCTACCAAAGAGGACAAGAGGTCTCCTCTCTAGGTGGACAAATTACAAAAAGCACCATTTAGAAAAAAAAAAAGATGCCGCTCCCTTTCATTTGGTGAATTAGTAAAAGATGAGAGTGCATGGCTTAACTAAAAAAAGTACCTTTGTGGAATAAAAAAAAAAAAAAATGGACCGCCACCCCCAACCCCTGCACCCCAGCAAAGGTAGCCCTTTGCCAGGGTTTCAGCTTAACAAATGCAATGTGGCTTTGCCTGCAGCCCCCACTCACCTCTTGGACTACATGCCTTTGTTCAATGCACAAAAACACAATTATGAGTGACAACCCTGCACTTGACATTAAGCATGGGATGCAAAAAAAAATCTCATGTAAAACTTGTCCAAATGAATATTTCCCCCCAATAAATTTCATTCTCAGCTTCTGCAGACCAGCGTTGAGTGGTTTAATTAAACTCCACACTGACGTGAGCCAGTCACTTGTATCCATTCTCTATTGAGAAAGAAGCCTTAGGTAACTCAGTGGTTTGAGCACAATAAGACCTTTCTCTTCCATGTAGGTAATATGTCATGTTTAGTAGCCTCTGATGGAGTTATTTATATGCTTCCTTAATGCAGAAACAAGCCGGTGAGCTGGGGTTTTTAGGGTTTTCCAACCCCCTCTCTCTCTTTCTCTTTCATTATCACTTTGCATTTTATTCTCCTTTCTGGTTCAGTCCTCCACATTCAGACTGTTACCTTTTCTTGCCAATTGCCAGTAACAGTATACGTGAAAATGTTTGCAGGATTTTCTCCAGACACCTGCTGTCAAGTACCACATGTACGAGCCTTGTACAGTAAATGGCCTCTCATTAGAGAGGCTTGCCATGTGCTATTATAAAGAAGTCATTCTTCAACTCCTGTGCTTCACACAGCATCATAGACTCAGCCGTGCAAATGCACAGATTATTTAATGTTTCACAACACTCACAAATGGAGTTTGAACAAAAAATGATCGACGAACTAAGACTATTTACTTTTGGGGGAAGCCAGTGTCAAAGCATTGCAGCAGCCCCAACTGTAATGTGAGTTCTAATTTTTCACATTTGCACAGTACCCACTCCGGCGACGTGTGTGTTCGACGTGCAGAAAGAGTGGCTGGTGACTTGTTTTCTTAAAATATACCGACTCACAGTAGAAGCAGTCATGAATAATCTGGGACCACTCATCGGAAGCCACCCAAAGTACATAAAATGGAAACTAAACATAAAGAAATCCATGTTAAAATCTTGCTCAGTTCTAAGATTTATCAGTATAATTTGAAAATTGACTTTTTAAATAATACTTTTTTGGAAAAATTGTTAAAATTTTAAAAATTCACCTATTCACTTAGCAGAGGAAAATCAATGTGGTTGGTTATTTCAATGTAACCAGATTGAGCGTGTATGATTTTAATAAGATGGTTATAAATTTTCATTGCTGGTGATCCTCCTGAGGATTCTCAGGGCAACTAATCCACCGATGGGTGCCCTCCACATCTTGTCTTTTTCTGTTTTATTTGGCGTGAAGATGAAAAGAAAACTAATGTTTTCCCTTACAACAGAGATCCCAAGTTAAACTAGCCAGAATACTTTAAAAAAAAAAAAAAAGAAATTATTTCACATAAGAAAAGGCCTAGAAGTAGTTGAGGGCTATAGGATTGGTTAAGTTGGTAGTAATGATGTTATCAGATCTATCAAGTGTTGTTGGCTTTATTCTCAGGCTGGTTACAAGATGACTTGGGCCGTTACAGAGCGTGTGTCCTAATAAAATATAAATGATAAATTTTTCTCTTCTATGGATCTCTCTTTGGAGGAAGAAAGCTTGTCCTTGAGGCTTCCACATCTCATTCCTAAACCACCTCTAGCAAAAAAAAAAAAAAAAAAAAAAAATGCGATTAACCTTAAATAAACCAGACCCTCTGTTGGAGCTGGGGAGGTGTCATTTATCCCCAGGCTCATGACTTCATGCTGTAAGTGGGAGGGGAGAAGCAGGGAATAATTTCACAAATTAGAATTTCTGATAAAAAAGAGAAATTGGATGTTAAATGAGGAACCAATATGATCCTCTCTGGTAGCTAAATATGCAATTAGTCTAATAAATCTTAGTAAAAGTGTCTCTAAAACTACTACTAAGCACCTGATGATAAAAACAAAAAGCCTATCATCAACAAATCAATGAACGACAAGTGCTGGCGAGGATGCGGAGAAAAAGGATCCCTCGTGCACTGCTGCTGCGAATGCAGACTGGTGCAGCCACTGTGGAAGACAGTACAAGTTTCCTCAAAAAGTTAAAAATGGAACTCCCATTTGACCCAGTGATCCCACTTCTAGGACTATATCCCACGAAACCAGAAACACCAATCAGAAAGGATCTATGCACCCCTATGTTCATAGCAGCACAATTCACCATAGCTAAGATTTGGAAACAACCTAAGTGCCCATCAGCAGATGAGTGGATTAGAAAACTATGGTACATCTACACAATGGAGTACTACGCTGCTATAAAAAAGAAGGAATTCTTACCATTTGCAGCAGCATGGATGGACCTGGAGAGCATTATGTTAAGTGAAATAAGCCAGTCAGAGAAAGATAAATATCACATGATCTCACTCATATGTGGGATATAATGATCAACATAATTTGATGAACAAGAATAGATCCAGAGCCCTGGCCAGTGTGGCTCAGTGGATAGAGTGCAGGCCTGCAGAATGAAGGGTCCTAGGTTTGATATCTGGTCAGGGCACATGCCCAGGTTGCGGGCTCAATCCCAGTAGGGGGTGTGCAGGAGGCAGCCAATCAGTGATTCTCTCTCATCATTGATGTTTCTATCTCTCTCACTCTCCCTTCCTCTCTGAAATCAATAAAAATATATTTTTAAAAAACAGATCCAGAGACAAATGGCAGGGGAGGGGGCATTAGAGAGCAACCAAAGGACTTGTATGCATGCGTATTAGCATAACCAATGGACACAGACACTGGGGCGGTAGGGGCTTGCCCAGGGTGGGAATGGCTGCGGGGGAGGGGGGGTGTCAATCGGGGGAAAAGGAGACATATGTAAAACTTTAGAAAATAAATAAATAAATAAATAAGCTCTTCCTTCTCAAGAGATTGTCTAGTTTTTTTTCACAATGTTTAATATTAAAAAACAGAAAAGAAAACCCTATACATCTTAGAGATGTACTTACTGGACTCATTCAAGCTCAATACTAAAAAATTTCTCACTATCTTTAGAGTAGATATTTTGGCTCATTTTAAGTGCTGGATCCTCACTACACAGAAAGCTAAGTAGATTGAAGGTCAATATGAAGATTTACTAAGAGGCTAAATAAACATGGATCTTCTCAGAAGATAAGGAAAATATTTTCAGCTTACTGCCATATATGATTTTTTCTGATGTTACAGCTACCAATCCACATATTTTTGGATCATGTATGTATTCCACAAGTTTTTTAAATGGTCTAACATCTTGCTAAACAAAATATATTCTTTGAATCAGCTACATCAGCATCATCTGGGAGCTTATTTGAAATGCAAAATCCCAAGCCCAGCCCAAACCTACTGAACCTGCATTTTTTACAAGATTCCCAAGAGATTCGTATGCACAGTAATATCTGAGAAACACTACTATAAGGTATATTTAGTCACACCTCTTGGCTTCTTGTGCCTGTAGGATACATATACATAATATGAAATCTAGCAACTACAGTGTACTATAACTTGAGGAACCAAGAAATTAATATTATGGACTCAGAAAACAAAATTCCTGCACATCTCTTATCTCTGTCCCATTAATCCAAATATCAAGATTGCATTTAAACTCATTGACTTATACATAAAGGATGCCAGAAAAATATCTGATCCGTTCTTCTGATCACATTGAAACTGTCTGGATATTTGGACATGAGTTTGATGGTACACAGTGGAAAGATTAAAAATCAGAACTTGCTTTAAGTCATTTACATAAATGCTGGCACTATTTCCATCAAATAAGGATTCAGGACAATATGGAGGCCAACACATGACCAGTGCCCAGTAAATATCCGCACGTTAAGTGATAATTAGGCTAAAGTTACAGACTGAAGTTTGTTTCTATGGTTAGAACACTTGGACAAGCACAGTATGTTCAGGCTTATCTACCCCACATTTAGCACACTCCCCTTCTTGGCATTTCTCTCATTTCCTCGAAAAGCCTTTTCTGGAGGAACTTCAGATCAGAAGCCAAAGAAAATTCAGCTCAATTTGCCCTGTTCCCCATGGAGCTC
The DNA here is from genome assembly GCF_963455305.1 of Plecotus auritus. Lineage (NCBI taxonomy): Eukaryota > Metazoa > Chordata > Mammalia > Chiroptera > Vespertilionidae > Plecotus > Plecotus auritus. The sequence goes on from NC_137773.1 coordinate 55,008,195, forward strand.
CCAGTGACTGAAGGCTTTCATTCCCTACTCTCCCACATTAATTCTGGCCATGCGTTAGCCACCATCAGCGTTTCCCTGGGTTTCATGATGAGAAAGTAGCGAACTTGCTGGGCTAGTCTAGATAGACTAAGTTAGCAGACTGTGCTTTATTTTCCTGGGCATTCATTTTGCTTTGCTTTATTTGTTGTTATAGTTGTTTTGTGTTAGTGTACTCTACTGATAAAAAAACAATAACATATAACCTTAGTTGTATAAAGGTATGGTCAAATTTACAAATGTAAGATCTAGAAATATATAGTCCCCAACATCTTACCACCCCAGCCCTTGTCCTTTACCTGTTCTTTGTCAAATTCTCCTTCCACACCCACGGCTTTTATAATATTTCATTTTTCTCGTACACTGAGGTCTATGTCTACTGCCTTCCCTCTGAACAGATGACCTTGCCTCCTGCTCCATAGAGAAGATTGAGACTTGAAAGTGAGAACCCTTTTGGCTTCTGAACCACTCCAGCTTCTCTACATCCCTATCTTAACTTCCTTTCTCCTATCTCGTCATATCCCATTTCCAGTTCCAGATGCATCCCTTTACCTTGACTCTTGATCCCTTTGGTGGTGGGTTGAATGGTGGCCCCTAAAAAGATATGTCCACATCCTAAATCCTGTAACTATAGATGTTGCCTTATTTGGAAAAAGGGTCTTCAAAGATGTGATTAACTTAAGGATCTTGAGATTATTATGGATTATCCAGATGGGCCCTAAATTCAACAACAAGTGTCCTTGTAAGAGAAAGGCAGAGGAAGATTTGAAACAAACAGAAGAGCAGACATAAACACACAGAGGACAGGCAATCTGAAGATGGTGCCAAAGGCTGAAGTGATGGGGCCACATGTCAGGGAATGCCATGAAAAGCCAGCACCCACCAGAAGATGGAAGAATCATATTCAAGCTCTCCCCACCACCCCCAGGCTCCAGAGAGAGGCAGCCCTGCTAATACCTCGATTTCAGACTTCTGGCTTCCAAGACTATGAAAGAAAACATTTCTATTGTTTTAAGCCACAAAGTGTTTGCTAATGTATTATGGCAACCATAGGAACTCAATATACGGTACCTTCCTTGGCAGAGGAAGATCTTTCTCATATATATATATAAATTTTATTTATTTATTTTTTTGCGGGCGCTAGGACCAATGATCACAAGTACCAAAAAATTATGCTTCTGAAATCTCTTGATGTCAATTCCACATGTAGAGCAATCAAGCTGCTCTATGTGTGCCACTCACTACAGAAGCCCTTTTTCTCCTATATTTTCCCTTCACCATTCATCCTTGCAACTTTCTGCCATCTTAAACACACACACACACACACACACACACACACATATATAGATATATAGATATATATAGTAAATTTAAGCACTAAAAAACAAACAAACAAAAACTCACTAAATGCGTAATGATTGACCACACAAAGAACACAAATCCCATCTGTGGCCTTCAAGCTGTGCAGGCTGTGCTGGATAGCACAGAATGAGCATAGCACCTCTTCCTGTGGCACCAATTTTACAGAATGGTAAGTAATTTAAAACATTTTAAATTAAAATAAGCAAGTATTATAAGTTATAGTATAAATGCTGCATTAATATTGAAGGCAAGGTGTTCAAAGAAAATTCGAGCATGACTTGGACCACTTTGGGCTAAAGTGTTAACTTCCCAAGGTGGACAGATTTAGTGTTTGTGTTCTCTAGCATGGAGAGCCCTTTAGTGAAAAAGTTTCAGAAGTTATGTTAGAGAGTATATTCATTGTAGGTAATAAAATGGAACTCATGATATAGACAGTACTTACTAGGAGGCAGGGAGTCTGCATAAAAGGTGTGTATCACCTAAGCCCGTGGTTGGCAAACTCCGGCTCGCATGCGGCTCTTTGGCCCCTTGAGTGTGGCTCTTCCACAAAATACCACGGCCTGGGCGAGTCTATTTTGAAGAAGTGGCGTTAGAAGAAGTTTAAGTTTAAAAAATTTGGCTCTCAAAAGAAATTTCAATCATTGTACTGTTGATATTTGGCTCTGTTGACTAATGAGTTTGCCGACCACTGACCTAAGCCAACAAAACCCAAAATAGATTTGTGATAATTCTTTCTGAAAGAGAGAGAGAGAGATTCACCATAGAATTCTTTTAAATATCAAATTCTATGACATTTAAAATACAGCTCATATATAAACATATGATCCCCCAATTTTTCATAAATCAGAACATTTTTATACCTTTTGATTTCAGATCAAGTTTAGAGTAATGATGACAATTCAGAGACCTAAGTTTGTACTGGGAACATGAGCTTTGCCTGCACACTTGCTTCTAAGCTGTAGAGAATTGTCATACAAACTAGGGAAGATGCTGAGCCCTAAAGTTTCTATAAATCCTGAGTTGAAACAGAGATTAGGTAAATTTTAACAATAGTTGACCTTAGTTATACAGTACAAAATAGTTTTTAAAAAAATCAAGGTTTGTCTACTACAGAAGCTTTTAAAAATATATTTTTTATTGATTTCAGAGAGGGAAAGAGAGAGATAGAAACATCAATGATGAGAGAAAATCATCGATAGGTTGCCTCCTGTACCACCACCGCCCCCCCCCCCCCCCGCCCCGCAACTGGGGATCAAGCCCACAACCTGGGCATGTGCCCTGACTGGAAATCAAACTGTGACCTCCTAGTTCATAGGTCAATGATCAACCACTGAGCCATGCTGGCTGGGCTATAGAAGCCTTTTGAAAGTTCTTTTTGCTAAAGGAAGAAACTGTCAAAACATGCTACAAGAGACCAACTGTGGAATCTCTTCCTGCCACCTTGGAGTCCATTTGGAGATACATTTATGTGCGAGCATATGCGTATAGATTTTATGTGTGTGTCAGTTATTATGTATATCTAGCAAATAACTTCACTGTTTTATGACACTTCCTGAACCACCAGTTAATAATTAAGTAGCTACAAGAGTTAGAAAACCAAGGCAATCCAAAAACACAGGGTGGAAACTGCTGAAAAATTATAAGTTGCTCAAAAGACTATCCTGGGTAGATGCAAGAGAAAACCTGAGAACATTTTCTTTAAAAGAAACAATAAAAGGAAACAGAGCATGCAACTTCAGAGCTCAACTCGTGCCTAATCTCTTTGTGTGGGATTTTTTCATTCCAACACGGAGCTCCCACGACAAGCACACAGCAATCCCTAAATCATGCTCATCTTCTGGGGATAATATGTAATAGACACAGCCTTCCTCAAGGAGACATGCAGGTCAGGTCAAAACACAATGGGTATCTCCCATCCTGCAAATCTGAAGTGTTTAGATACATAATATCTAGTGAAAATGGACACTAATGGCCACCTTGCTGAAAAGAAAGGATGCAGATGTAACAAGAGAACATGTGACTTAGGGAATGTGAAGGAGGAAAGGGACTCTCAAAACTACTTGGAAATTATACAGACTTTGTGTGTGGCTCATTTTCTTTCTTACTGGGTGGCAGGCACCACCTTCTTTGCCCATGATCATGACCTCACTGAGGAAGTTCAGGTGCCTGGTTCTCATAGCCACAGCATCTGAGCCCACCAAATTGTCAAGTCCCTGCTCTAGCAACGTCAGAAACTATTTTTGTGGCCAATATGGCATCTGAAGGACACCTCAGATTTCTATTCCTATTTTCATTCTACATCTTTGGGTGATAAAATCTGTTATAATCTGTATAGTAGACCATGTTGTCTTTGAAAAAGAGTATTTACATATATCTTTCAGAACATTAATCTTCTGTAGATTGCCTGACGTCTATTTTATCTTTTTACTTGTTATGTGCATTTCAAAGTAATTTCAGAACCCCAAAGAAGGAAGACAACATTATCACTGTTGTGCCCTACCTTAGAGCAAAGACAAAGAACTGATAGAAACCTCCACTCCCAGGCCCTAGGTGTTTATAGCAGCCAATCTGTATTTTCTCCATGTGGTATGTATTTGAAGCTATAAGGTGCAAGTGCTGGAGAAAACCCGGCTCTTTTCTCAGTGAAATGACCTGTTATTCTGTGGAAAGAAAGGAGGTGTTTCTCTGACCACCATTACACCTGCTATGCTTTGCTGAAACTCAAACCACCCTCCCCACCCCACCCCCACCTCGCACACCTGGGAGCTGGCTAGCAAAAACACACTTGGGTTGGGTGTGGGGGAAGAGTTAAAATATAACCATCTTGGTTCCTGGTTAAATAGCTCTTGCAAATGTCTATGGTTTTCTGTGCATAACTGAATTTGGGTCTAACTATACGGTAGAAGTATCCAAAACCTTGGGCTTTAATTGACACACACACACACTCAGACACAAATTTAGAGCTATTTGGCAAGGCATTTTGTTTTTAACATTAGTGACATGCAGCCTAACAGTGTTCTTACTGTAGTCCTGCCCGAAAGTGATCGCCTTTCTGTACTTTTCTATGACAAATTTATTTTCCCTATATGCTTTTGTTGGCTAGCAGCTCTGGCATGACTTGACTGACAATGAGCCAGAAGATCTGAGTTTGGGGAAAATGCACAGCTCTCAAGCCTTGGCACATGGTAGATAAGTGCAGAGCAAATGCTAGGCATTCAGGCACAGCCCTGTGTGTTGGCCTCCTGAGCTCACCAAAGAACACTACAGACATCGGAAGAACATGACATATCCTACAACTTGGGGACACAGTGTGTGTGTGTGTGTGTGTGTGTGTGTGTGTGTATTTCAATGTTAAAACGATGAAGCAATTACTAACACTTCCATTAGCTTTGTTAGCTGAGTAATGGGTCATATGTTACAGGTTTTCTATAGTCCATATAATTGCTGTCCTGCAGGAGCTGAGAAAGAATCCTTTTTCTCTATGAAGTGAGAGGGTAGACTAACAGCTCACTATCAGTCCAAGGATGAAAGTGATAAGGGTTAAAAAAGTTTATCCTGAGCCCTGGATTATGAAGGTATTACCAGCAAATTCTTCAAAGAAGAACACGTAATCTGGGATGGCAATCTAATTAGGGTATTAGCATTTGAAATTGATCTTTTAATCTAATACTATAGAAATTAATCACAAGCAATGCAGGAAAGATAAGCACTACATAACAGGTGATATCAAGGTATTTTAGCATATACAACCTAGAAAAGAGATCCAAAGATTCCCAGTTCAACTAACAAAAGTGAGCATGGTCACACATGCATACACACATGAAATTTGTGTGTGTGTGTGTATGGAGTATGTGTGTGTGTGTGTGTGTGTGTGTGTGTTTACTCTCATTCTAACAAAGAGTTGTCTTCATCAGAATCTGAGTAGGTTTATTCAAAAGATGAATAGGTCTGACATCTGGCATGTGATTAAGTCCTTCACTGCACCAATAAGGCAATGATTTGTAACACTTTTCTAGACCACAATTGTCTGAGAATAGCAAAATGCTAAAAGTTCCTCCCAGAAAAACAAATGTACACACCAAATTTTACACAAAATTTCAGAGTTCACAGACCTCCATAAAACCTTGCATTAGGTATTACTGGGTACATTAAAAAAAAAAACTCAAATGGAATAGCCTAAATTGATGCTACTTAACTCAAAATCCTTTGGGTCAACAATTTAGGCTGGACCCAGCTGAGCAGTCCCCCTCCCCTACATCTTAGATGAGCCATAGGTCAATTACTTGTGTTGCTTATGCTTCTGGGTGTTGGCTCCTGGAGGCTAGGACACCTTGGCTCATTTTCATGTGGTTTATCATCTTCAAGCAAGTTGCCTGGACTTATTCTCATGGTGGAGATAGGTGTCCAAGAGAAAGTTGAAATGCTCAAACCTCCTAAGGCCTATTTCCCATAATTGGTGCTACTGCCTCATTCTTTTGACAAAAGCAGCTCACAAGGTCAGCCCAGATTCAAGAGGCTCAGAAATAGACTTTATCTCTTGATATGAGATGTTATAAGCATATTGCAAAGGTTATTATTATGAGGGATAGAGAATTGGGACCAATATTTCAATCAATTTACCATATTTATCATGAACCTAGCTTGGCAATTTCCTGCATTAATAGAGCTAATGTAGTAAATGTAGTAATAGGGGTTAAAAGTAAAAGCAGGAGCTGTTGTCACTGTGATATACAAGTACAGAACTCAATAACTGTTTGACATTCCAGAAACTATCTTCATGCTAGGTCCAGAGCTCATAGAATACCTTTCCTAGTGGCAAGCAAGAAACCTTCAATGTGGTGTGTGTGGTTTTTTTTTCTGAAAGATATGTTAGAAAATAAATATGCTCCACATAGCTGAAAGTTCTCACTTTGCTATTATTGAAACAGGACATCATGGATCACACACATATTTAGTGGGTAAATGTTAGCAATATTGATGGACTAGCTGAGTAAAGTGACACTGGATATTCTAATTGTCTGTGTCAGATTTTATGCCCAACTGGATTGAAGTGGTATGGGACTCCAAGTCTTTCATGCATGTCATCATTCTTTGGGGGATCTTACAGTGAATAACACTAATATATCTCACTAAACCAGAATCCTAGAAGTTAATATTTCCATAAAGCTTAGGAAAACTTCAGGACAACTGAAATGTCAAATAGGAAATATTGAACTCATAATGTACCTTGAGTATGTGATGATTCAGCCAGTGATTGGCGTGGCATCAATAGCTGTCAATAGGTCTGAGAATGGTTATATTTTCCTCCCCGAAAAAGAAGAGCAAAAAAATAACTGACTTTAGGAAATTGAGTGAATAAACTGAAAACAGTTAACTGAATTTAGCAAAACGTAAATCCTTTATTCAGGTACATTTAGTTTACATCAAGTCTCACTTTCCATTACCAAAGGTTTAGCAAGTTAGAAGAGTATATATGTCTAGTTAGAAGAGATCTTCTTTGATACTCCAATGCTCTAATTCTTCATACTTTTTTTTCAATTTTAAGAGATTTGGTGCAATGGCTGAATCCACTTGAATGAATTCTCCATCTCATCTCAAATCCCTCACTATAATTCTGTATTGGTTTTCTGTTGCTGCTATAACAAATTACCACAAATTTTGGTGGCTTAAAACAACACAAATTTATTATCTTATAGTTCTGGAGGTCAGATTCTGAAATGTGTCTCATTGGGTTAAAATCAAAATGTCAATGAACTGCATTCCTTTCTGGAGGCTCTAAGCTAGGCTCATTTTCTTGCCTCTTTGAAGCTTCTCCCAGTTGCTTATATTTCTTGGCTTGTGGCCTCCTTCCATCTTCAGAGCCAGCAATGGTTGTCTGAGTCTTTCTCATATCAAACTATTCCGATACTGATTCTTCTTCTATCTCCCCCTTTCACTTTTAACAACCCCTGTACTTACATCGGACCCACCCAGATAATTCCAAATAATCTCCCAATTTCAAGATTAACTGATTAGGAACCTTAAATCTGTCTTCCACCTTAATCCTCTTTGCCATGTAACATAACATATTCACAGGTACCTGATTAGGACATGGATGTTATGAGGATCCATAATTCTGCCTCCCACCCACTCCTTTTCTCAGGCTACTTTAGATATTGATGCCTAACAGTGTGAACCAATTCTTCCCAAGAAAGGCTTTGTAGCACATGCTTATGATATCAAGGAGAGTTTCTTTATGATGGCAAATCATATCTTTCCAATGCAGATTCTAGAAATATCAACTGTATCATGATTGAAATGTAAAAAAAAAAAAAAGTATCATGGTTTTCAACTATAAGAAGGGTCATTTGAAAGAATATAATTGGAATAGTTTATATATATTTTTTATAAACTACATATTACTGATAAACTATATATATAGTTTCTATATTATTGGTCAACTAAACTATATTATTGATAAACTATATTCCATTAGAAAAACTGTCTCCTTTAAAAAATGTTCACTTAAAAATGATGTGGCATTTTTTAGCTATTCCCATTCAATGCATCATACTTAATCGATAAGTTCCTTGATTTACTTACTACAAATTCTCTGTAAATCCGCTTCTTGTTTTTACCTCTTTCTTTATCTGCAAAGTATATGACAGTAATTGCTGCCTATTTTGAGGTAATAATCAATATCTTGGTTTAATTTTTTTCAAATTACTAAATAAAAATCAGCAAGATTAGGCTTAGTTCTCAACTTATAATAAACTGCTACAAAAATAATCCTGCTCACTTGCAAGCAGACATGAGGATTATTTCTGGCCTGTAATCTAATTCTTTTTTTAAAATATATTTTTATTGATTTCAGAGAGGAAGGGAAAGAAAGAGAGAGATAGAAACATCAATGATGAGAGAGAATCATTGATTGGTTGCCTCTTACACTCCCCCCACTGGGGACTGAGCCCGAAACCCAGGCATGTGCCCTTGACCGGAATCGAACCCGGGACCCTTTAGTCCGCAGGCCGATGCTCTATCCACTGAGCCAAACTGGCTAGGGCTGTAATCTAATTCTTGATCCTCTTAGAGAACAGCAAGCATAATCTAGTCCCATAGATAACAAATATTGTAGGATAAAGGCAGGCGCTCTAAGGCCGGAGAAAAAGGAAGAATGAATTATCAAATAAGAAGTAAGAAAAGAAAAAAGAAAGATCTAGGAAATAAGGAGAGCATAGCAATTGCAAATAAATGAGAGGGGACATTAATTTCCTTGGGATTTAAACAGTAGTTATATAGTGGCTGTTTTTTTCACTAGGTTTGACTTAGTTTAAAATATTGGTATAAAATAGCATAATGTGGTATTGAAAGCCCAAGGAAGTATGAGAATAAATTAAAGCCAACTTGAAAGTAGAGTCATTATGTGAAGCAAAAGGGTTCTGTTGTTGTTGGGCTTTTTTGCTGATATTCCATTAGAAAAACTATGTCTCCATTAAGAAATGTTCACTCAAAAAATGATGTGGCATTTTTTCGCTATTCCCATTACTAGTAGAAATTTGGGAGGAAAACACAAACAGTCATGAGTGTGGACAGTAACTATATTTATATAAGTCACGGGTGGTCTTCTAGTTTGTTCAGTGTCTCCTCCTCAAGTGAGTTCTGATCAAAGAGGAGAACTTTCCATGTACTGAGCCATTTGAGTTTCCCCAGCCATGCCTTCTTTCATTCCACTCCTTTCACCCAGAATATCTTTCCCACTTTTTCTTCAGAATAATTCTGACTCCACCTTTAATCCTGAATTTAGGCATCACTGTTTCTGAAAAGCACTCCCTGGCAGCACCCCACCTATAAAGCTGTGCTCCCTTTTATCACTACACGTGCCTAACTGTAGTAGAAAGAACTATTCACTTGTCCTCACACCATTCCCCAAATCAGTCTTCCTTCTACTTGAAGGTCAGGTCCTTATTGTTTTCATCATTGTACTCTCACTGTCTGACACACAGTGCATGATCCATAATTGTGAGTTGAATAATAGGTAATGTTATTACTTACAATAAATAAATGAAGGAAGAATGGTAGGAAGGGATGGAAGAAGTTTGGGAGAAAAGATACCAAACCGAGCCCAACCATAAAGGTTTTCTGTGTCTGTAAGAGAAGTGCTAGTTCTCACCATCCATAATTTATAAAAAAGGCTTTTATTGACAGATCCTGGCCATTCTCAGCATAGTCCATTTTCACAAAATAGCACAGATCATACAGTGCTCTTCCGTGTGATTCAAGAATGATTCCACTCAATCACTAGCAAGCAAGCAGTATGGCTGTGTGAAGAAAAAACTTGGGAAGACAATTAATTTGCTCCTACCAGCAAGAGATGGAATAAGCAGAGATGTGGTCTCTCCTGCTTTTGATAGGGCATTTTGATTGTTTCACATGACAGAGTTAAAATCATTTAGAAAAGCAGGCTTTGGACCACATGTATATTACAGAAGTGAATAATTGTATGGGTTTAAAGGGCATTTATCAGTGATACAATATTAATTTGGAGAAACCTTCCTACCTGTCTGTCATAGGGATAAACCCTACATTTCTTATCTTTACTAATGTCCAGAGTAAAGAAATTGAAAATATACAGTTGTTTGTATTCTATTAAAAAGGAAGAATTTTTACCATTCACAACAGCATGGATGGACCTGGAGAGCATTATGCTAAGCGAAATAAGCCAGTCAGAGAAAGACAAATATCACATGATCTCACTCATTTGTGGAATATAATGAACAACATAAACTGATGAACAAAAATAGATCCAGAGACAAAGAAGCATCAAATAGACCATCAAACCTCAGAGGGAAGGGGGGGGGCGGCGGGTAAGAGATCAACCAAAGGACTTGCATGCATGCATATAAGCCTAATGGACATGGACACTTGTTGGGTGAGGGCATGTGCTGGGGGGTGGGGGTGGCCAGGGAGAGGTCAATGGGGGAAAAGGGAGACATATGTAATACTATATGTAATACTTTAAACAATAAAGAATTTTTTAAAAAAATGAACATCAAGTGCCCTCAGCAGCCCCAGATCTGTCTGTTGCTTCAATAGCGTTTGGACGGAACAGACCCAGGAACTCCCCATCTTCCAGCCTCCGGCCACTCTCCTGTGTCTTATCCAGTCACCACCTTCAGAACCACCTCCAGGACAAGCCAACACACCAGGTTCTTTTGCTACTTTAACTTCTTGTGGCCGAACAGCCATGAGCTCCCAAATTCCTCAGAATTATTCCACCGAGGTGGAGGCTGCGGTCAACCGCCTGGCCAGCCTGCATTGCGGGCCCCCCACACCTACATTTCTCGGGGCTTCTATTTCGACCAGGACGATGTGGCTCTGGAGGGCGTGAGCCACTTCTTCCCCAAGTTGGTGGAGAAGCCCAAGGGCACTGAGCCTCTCTTAAAGTTGCACAACAAGCGCGGTGGCCGCATTCTCTTCCAGGACGTGCTGAAGCCCCCAAGATGAGTGGGCAAACCTCAGGACCCCATGGAAGCCACCCTGGCCTTGGAGAGGAACCTGAACCAGGTCCTTTTGGAGCTGTAGGCCCTGAGTTCTACCCTCGCAGACCCTCATCTTTGTGACCTCCTGGAGAACCACTTCTGGGGGTGAGGAAGTGAAACTCATCAAGAAGATGGGCCACACCTGGCTAACATCCGCAGGCTGGCCGGCCCCAGGCTGGGCTGGGCGAGTATCTCTTTGAAAGGCTCACCCTCACCCTGGCTGGTTTCGCTCAGTGGATAGAGTGTCCGCCTGTGGACTGAAGGGTCCCGGGTTCAATTCCAGTCAGGAGCACATGCCTGGGTTGCGGGTTCGATCCCTAGTAGGGGACATGCAGGAGGCAGCCAATCTATGATTCTCTCTCATCATTGATGTTTTTATCTCTTTCTCCCTCTCCCTTCCTCTCTGAAATCATATATATATAATTTTTTTTTTTTTTTTAAGAAAGGCTCACCCTCAAGCAGGACTAGGAGCTTTGGAGCCCAGAGGCCTTTGAGGGGCCCCTCTGCATTCCTCTGGTGTCTGGCCTTTACTTGAGCCTCTTCCCGAAACTACTGGCCATTCTTTTAACCACCCTGAAGCCCTCTCCCATGCATTGAACCAAATGAAACAATAAAGCTTTTTGCAGCAAAAAAAAAAAAAAAATGAACATCAGCCCTAGCCAGTTTTGCTCAGTGGATAGAGCGTTGCCCTGTGGCCCAAAGGGTCCCAGGTTCAATTGTGGTCAAGGGCATGTACCTCGGTTACAGGCTCCTCCCTGGCCCAGGCCCTGGTCGGGAGCGTGCAGGAGGCAGCCAATCAATGTGTTTCTCTCACATCAAAGTTTCTCTCCGTCTTTCCCTCTCTCTAAAAGATCAATGAAAAAATATCCTCGGGTGAGGATTAACAAAACAAACAAACAAAAAAATGAACATCAAATGACTTTGATGAAATGGGTGAATTTCCTATAAAACGAGATGAAAAATGTAAAGACAAAAAAGTATGTGTTTAGAAACCAAAATAAATAATTCATGTGCAGAATAAAGTACAATTGACAGGTAAAGCTTAAGTACAAAATAAAACAATGGGAGATAAGGGGCAAGGCGAGATTTGACCTTGAGCAGAATGAGTTAGCAACATAATACCCTAAATGGGGCATAATTTTGCTGCACAGGGACCATCTGGCAGTGCTGGAGATGTTTTTGACAATCATGATTGGGGAGAGTGCTACTGGCAGCTAATGGATAGTAGCCAGGAATAGTATTATACATCCTACATACAACAAAACTCCACAACAAAGCATTATCTGATCCAAATTTTCAATAGTGCTAAAGTTGAGAAACAAACAAATGAAAAACTTATATAAGACTGCATTAAAACAAACAACGATAAACATTTAAAGTTTCCCCTCAACAATGTTCTGTACCAAATTCTTATTTTGGGTCCTGCTTAGGGAATTACCCTTCAGATCCTAAAGGGTAATTTCTAAAGTTTAGAAAGTGTAGGCTGTGAAGGATTGGGAATAGATTCTGATTACTTTTGTGAGGAAACTTTCACTCTGTCTCTCACCTATTTAAAAGAACTGGAAATAATTGAAGCTGAGTTCTGCACCTTGAATTATCATAAAGAAAAGCTAAGATTCCTAGATTTAAAATGCTCACAAATACACTGCCTGATAAACAGGCTAAAAAAAGAAAGTTAAATTAAGTTTAAGTTGAATGTCCTGGAAAATTGAGAAGTCGGTCCTCAATTATGTACTAAAAGAAAATCTCTAAAAGTTAAAACACATAGAAAAATATCAAATGCAGTGAAAATACAAATACCACAAAACTCTAAATGAATGAGCCAAAAATCTTACATTACCAACATCAAACCATCCCAAAGGCTCAACATGTTTTAATAATATGCATTTTATAGTTAGAAATGTGGTAAAAATGAAGGATGAGGGATTTCAAATCAAAATAAACAAATCTTCAAGTCACTTTAGAGTAGACAATGGTTAGAAAAGAAATAAGGTGCTGGAAATGAAGTTAGAAGTGATCATTTTAAATAGTGGGAAATGACAAGCAAGTTTTTGTGGTGAGAAGAGTTTATTTTCTTGAAGCCACATTGAACAAAACGACACAGTGGAATCGTTTTGTGTGGTCCTGTTCATATTTCCATTGGATAGGCACCATGCTGATTCCACCATATGTTTTGCAGCCAAATATGACAAAATGTGACTTTAAGCAAAAATATGTATAACATACTGTTTATTATTTAAATTTCAAAACAAGTATTACATTCAGAATAAGAACCACACACTAGTTAAGCATTATAAATACACCCTAAGTATGTATGGCCATAGCTTCAGTCTAAACATTTTCTAAATGTCCTTTGATGAAAAAATTGAATTTATAATATTATTTTGTTCATTTATCTGCTCAATAACACAAATGTGGTAAATTCTACTTTGATGCTGTATCACCCAACAACTAAAAGGGCATACCTTGTATTGTTGTAATATGATTTGATTTGGAAATGGAGAAAAATGTGAAAAGTCTTCAGACAAGTCTCTTTACCTCAGAGCCAGTGGTTTTAAACTCTTCCACAACAAAGTCTTTTCCCAGAGTTTTATTTCCTAGGCAGTGAGGAGAAGTAAGACCCAATTGTGTCAAATCTTGATTAATTAAGAATTAAAAACAGTCAGCATTTTCTAAATCAATGCGTTTCTCAATTCTGAAAAATTATCTGTTCATAGACAGAAATTGCCAGTTCTCTCTATCCCTCCCCCAAAACCCCTAAAGCCTCTTCTGGAGCTCCTTGTGAAGCAAATATTAGATCTCATTTTAATTTTTAAATTAAAAATGAATTAATTTTCAATTAAAATTCATGTTTTTAAACACTCTTTCTTACTTTTTTTCCTTACCTTTCTTCATTAACCCTCCCGCTACATTCTTATTATCTCCTCAGATCTTTCAGTTCACTAATTCTTTCTTCAGTTGTGTCTAACATGCACTTTAACCTATCCTATGTTTTATATTTCCAATGACTATATTTTCCATTTCCAGGACTTCTTTAGTTATTTTTCAAATACACCTTTTCTTTATTTATAGAATCTTTTACAAAAATGTTATTCTTTCTTTTATGCCATTATTTAATTTTCTTGTAAAAATTTAATTGGTGATTCTTTTTAAAATTTTACTGACCATTTAAATCATGGAAGAACAAATTTCCAGCCAATGACTGGATTGTGTTGATGTGGGACTTTGCCCCTTCCCTTCAAATACATACCTGTGATGAATAAAACAGTACATAGGCTGAAACAAAATCAAATAGCTGAGATAAATTTTAAAAAAGAGATATGCAGGTGCTAGAAATGAAGAAGGAATTTGAAGAGTAGTGTTACGGGTTAACTTGTGTCCTTCCCTATGTCTGTCCCATTATTATATTTTGGAAGCACATAATTCCTAAAATTCATACATTTAAGTCCTAACCCAGTACCTCAGAATGTGACCCAGGAAAAGATTCATTGCACATATAATTAATTAATTTAGGATAAGGTCATACTGGAGTAGGGTGGGGCCCTAATCCAATATGCTGTTATCTTTATAAGGGGAAGTTTGGACACAGACACATACATGCAGTAAGACACCATGTGAAGATGAAGGCAGAGATTGGTGTGATGCTCCAACACACAATGAACACCAAAGATTGTAAGCAAAGCAACCAGAAGCTAGGTGAGAGATGAAACAGATTCTTAATGCCTCTCACAGTTTGAAGACAAGAAGTCAAAGAGCAAAGTGCCAACAGAACTGGTGCCTGGAAAAAGAAATATACAGGGAGGAAATAATGTCGGCGGAATAGACAGACGTGTTCTGAGCCTTGTCCCGGAGCAGAAAGAAAGAACAGCTGAGGGTCGCACAAGGAGTGTTTGTTGGCAAGTTGGGATACAGCTGAACTCCAGAAGAAGGTGGGGGAATGCTAGACGGGGTTCCCCTGACCTGGCAGCACCAACTGTGGCTGGGTCCCCTCCCGGAGCTGCAGGCTTGGACGCGGAGTCTGCGCCATCTTGAACCAGAAAGTGGAGCTTATCGGAAGCCTGAGAATCCACAACTGCGGCACCCACGGAACAGCTGCGAGCCCCAGAACATCGCTCCCCAATTGGCGCAAACACACGGGTTCAGAGGAGCTCTACACTCCACCACGGAAAGGTCAGATTTCGCCTGGGATAAGGTGAGGTCTCTGGTCCCTGCAGGAGAGAGGAACGCGAGTTTCGCGGGAGCTGGAGGACCAGGGAAGTCTGTGCCTAGAAAAATCCGTAGCTGTTGGGGCTGGCGTGATCTGTGAATGTGGAAAGGGGTCCTCAGAGCTGCTAACAGAAGGGCTCTCTAAAAAGCAATCCATTTTGATCTGAATTGCAGGGACACCCTAAGAATTTCAGGCTGCCCAGACTCACGCACAGCCCCGGAGTCCCCTGGGTGCCTAGGCTTACGCACAGCCCCGGAGTTCGCACACTTGGGCTTTTTCTTCTTGAAATTCTTGCTTCTGATTACTAAGCCCAATACATAGGATCACCCAGTTGGGGACACCCTGGGAGACTGCAGAGGAAAGTTGTTTTTCTGGAACCTGGGGATTGGAGCGGGGAGTGACCATCGGAGAGCCAGCTCTGAGGCAGCCCACTCCCACAAACCGGTAGTGAGTGCCAAAGGGAAAGAAGGCTCTAACACTGCCTAGAGAGGCCATAGATAGACCCGGAAGTCAATCCAGAAACACTGCCACCCAGGGGCTGAATCACAAATTGTCTCTTGTGTAATCAAAAATAAAGGAATATGAGAAATTAAGACACACCGCCTGCTTAAAATCAGGACTGGCTTACAACACTGAAGAGCAGTGGAATGCAGGGAACTGCAATACTGTCCGGACTGAGAAACAGGCGTGCCAAACAGAACAACAGAGGAAGTGAATGACCTTCACTACTCCACGTTTTATTTTTATTTTTATTTTTTTTTAATTTTCATTTTTTGCATCATTTACTCAAGAAACTAACTTTTTTTTCTTTTTTCATCACTTGATTTTACCTTTTTAATTATTACATTTTTATTTTCAATCCATATTATTACTACTGCTATTTTATCTTTTTTTTCTTTAAGTGTCATTTTATTTTCTCTTCATTTTATTTTGGGATTAGTGTTCTACATTCTATTTTTATCTTTCCTTTAGCATTGTTTTACTCTATCTCAACTCTACCTTTATGTCATCACTCTCTTCCTAACCTTCCCCTTTTCGGTGTCCTGTTTATCTTACCCCTTTCCTGCTTTAGATTTTCCCTATTCTTTCTGTTTACCCCTTGCTAAAATTTCACCCTACTTACATATCTAATCTCCAATCCCCTGCTCCAAGTCCATACACACCTCTCTCTTCGCTGTCTTAACTATCCAAAAAATTGTTTTTCTCTCTGTCCTTTTGTTGTTGTTCGCTTGAATGTAGATTATATCGAATTTTATGCTTTTTTGTGAGATTGTTTTGCTTATTCTTCTTTTGTTTATTTTTTTGTTTGTTTTGTGCTTCAGCTTTCCCTTGCCTCACTCAATATTAGTTGGTGTTGTAGTTTGTATTAATCCCCAGGCACTTGTTGCTGGCATTTGCTGGGATTAGTGATTGTTCTATTGGAGTTTTATCCCCAATATATATAGTCTGTTCCCCTTTATCTCTTAGTCTCTTTCTTGTCTCTCTTACTTTTTTTTCCTTTTTTTTTCTTTCCCTTTTCCCAATTTGTTTTTGACACTCCTTTTTTTCTTCTTTCTTTTTTTTTCTTTTCTTCTTTCTTTCTTTTTCCTCTTCTTCTTTCTCTCCTATCACCTAATTTGCCTTTCTCTGGTGATAACCTTTATTGGAGGTTATTAATATCGTGAATACATTTCTGTTCAGTGCCTTGTGAGTTTTACTTGGTAGTGCTGTATTTTGTGCCTTTAAATCAACGCAGGAGAGAGAGAGCTACATAACCAGACACCCAGAGAAGAGAGACCATGGGGAGACAAAGAAACAGCCCACATATGAAAGAAAAGCAGGCATCACCAGAAAAGGAAGTAAACGAAATGGAGGCAAGCAACCTGTCAGAGAAAGAATTCAGAGAAATGGTCATAAGGTGGCTGAAAAGAATGGAAGACAAATTCAACAATATGAGCAAGAACCAACAGGAAATGAAGAAGAACCAAGAAGAAATGAAAAATGACATCGCTCCTGTAAAGAACTCAATAGAAAACATCAAGAGTAGACTAGAAGAAGCAGAGGATCACATCAGTGAGCTAGAAGACAAGATGGGAAAAAATACCCAAGTAGAGCAACTTCTAGAAAAAAAAATTAAAAAGCAGGAGGAGAGCCTAAGAAAACTTTGGGACAACACGAAACAAAACAACATCCGCATAATAGGGGTTCCAGAAGGAAAGGAAGCTGAGCAAAGAATAGAAAACCTATTTGAAGAAATAATGACAGAAAATTTCCCTGATATAAGGAAGAAAAAACCCACACAAATCCAAGAAGCTCACAGAGTCCCAAGCAAAATGAACCCCAAAAGACCGACGCCAAGGCACACCATAATTAAATTGGCAAACACCAACGACAAAGTAAGAATCTTAAAAGCGGCAAGAGAGAGACAGAAAGTTGCATACAAAGGAACCCCCATCAGACTAGCAACTAATTTCTCAACAGAAACTCATCAGGCCAGAAGGGAATGGAATTAAATATACAAAGTCATGCAAAGGAAGGGTCTGAATCCAAGAATACTGTACCCAGCAAGGCTGTCAATCAAAATTGAAGGTGAAATCAGGAGCTTCACAGACAAAAAAGGACTAAGGGAATTTATTACTACCAAACAAGCAATGCAAGAAATGCTAAAGGGTCTGCTGTAAAAAAAAAAAAAGAAAGAAAGAAAGAAAGAAATAGGAAGCGAAGAAGTAACACAGGGGTAAAGAATAGGAATGGCGACAAATAAGTACCTATCAATAATAACTTTAAATGTAAATGGATTAAATGCCCCAATCAAAAGACATAGGGTAACGGATTGGATAAGAAAACCCGACCCATATATCTGCTCTCTACAAGAAACCCACCTCAGAAAAAAAGACGCACACAGACTGAGGGTGAAGGAATGGAAAAAGGTTTTCCAGGCAAATGGAACTGAAAAAAAAGTGGAGTAGCAATACTTATATCTGACAAATTAGATCTCAAAGTGAAGGACATAACAAGAGATAAGGAAGGCCACTTCATAATACTAAAGGGAGCAATCCAACAAGAAGAAATAACTCTGGTAAACATATGCACCCAATACAGGAGCACCCAAATACATAAAAAAAAACTCCTGGAGGATATCAAGGGAGAGATTGACAGCAATACAATCATAGTAGGAGACTTTAATACCCCAGTATCACCATTGGACAAATCCTCTAAACAAAAAATCAGCAAAGAAACATCAATCCTAAATGACTCACTAGACCAGATGGAATTAATTGACATCTTCAGAACATTTCACCCAAAGCCACAGAATATACATTCTTCTCAAGTGCACATGGGTCATTTTCAAAGATAGACTATATGTTGGGACATAGGCAAAGTCTCTTCAAATTCAAGAAGATAGAAATCATATCAAGCATATTCTCAGACCACAGTGGCATAAAACTGGAAATCAACTACAATAAAAACAACCCAAAGAAATCAAACACATGGAGACTAAACAGCATGCTATTAAACCATGAATGGGTTACCAGAGAGATCAAAGAAGAAATAAAAAACATCATGGCAACAAATGACAATGAAAACACTACAATCCAAAATCTATGGGACACAGCGAAAGCTGTCTTGAGAGGGAAGTTCATAGCTCTACAAGCCTACTGCAAAAAACAAGAAACAATGGCAATAAATTACCTAACCCAACAACTCAAAGAGTTAGAAAAAGAGCAACGAGAAAAGCCCAGTGTAAGCAGAAGGAAGGAAATAATAAAGATCAGAGTGGAGATAAACGACATAGAGACCAAAGAAACAATACAAAAGATCAACAAAACCAAAAGCTGGTTCTTTGAAAGGATAAACAAGATTGATGAACCTCTAGCCAGGCTCACCAAGAAGCAAAGAGAGAGGACCCAAATAAACAAAATCAGAAATGAAAGAGGTGAAATAACAACAGATCCCGCTGAAATACAAAGGAATGTTAAAAAATACTACGAACAACTCTATTCCAACAAACTGGACAACCTGGAGGAAATGGACATATTCCTAGAAAAATATAACCTTCCAAAACTCAATCAGGAAGAATCTAAACAGCTCAACATGCCAGTAACTATGGAAGAAATTGAAGCAGTCATCAAAGAGCTTCCGGCAAACAAAAGCCCGGGGCCAGAGGGCTTCACAGGAGAGTTTTACCAAACATTCAAGGAAGAACTAAAACCTATCCTCCTCAGACTATTCCCAAAAATTCAAGAGGAAGGAACACTTCCAAGCTCCTTCTATGAAGCCAGCATCACCCTAATACCAAAACCAGATAAAGACAACACAATGAAGGAGCATTACAGGCCAATATCCCTCATGAATGTAGATGCCAAAATCCTCAACAAAATTCTAGCAAATCGGATCCAGCAGTACATCAGAAAGATCATACACCATGACCCAGTAGGGTTTATCCCAGGAATGCAAGGATGGTACAATATCCGCAAATCAATAAATGTGATACATCACATAAACAAAGTGAGAGATAAAAATCACATAGTCATATCAATTGATGCAGAAAAAGCATTTGACAAGATCCAACACCCTTTCTTGATAAAAACTCAACAAGGTGGGAAAAGAAGGATCATACCTCAACATAATAAAAGCTATATATGATAAACCCACAGCTAACATCATACTCAATGGGCAAAAACTAAAACCATTTCCCCTAAGAACAGGAACAAGACAGGGATGCCCACTCTCACCACTCCTGTTCGACATAGTACTGGAAGTATTAGCCACTGCAATTAGACAAGAAGAAGAAATAAAAGGCATCCAAATTGGAAAAGAAGAAGTAAAGCTGTCCTTATTTGCAGATGACATGATATTGTACATAAAAAACCCTAAAGACTCCATCAAAAAACTAACAGACTTAATAAATGAATTCGGCAATGTAGCAGAATACAGAATTAACGCCAAGAAATCTATGGCATTTCTATACACCAACAGTGAACTTACAGAAAGAGAGACTAAAAAAGCAATCCCATTTTCCATCGCACCAAAAAATTTAAGATGCCTAGGAATAAACCTAACCAAGGAGGTAAAAGACCTATACGCGGAAAACTACAGGACACTGAAAAAAGAGATAGAGGAAGATGTAAACAGATGGAAGAACATACCATGTTCATGGATTGGTAGAATCAACATCATTAAAATGTCCATACTACCCAAAGCAATCTATAGATTCAATGCACTCCCCATTAAAATACCAATGGCATATTTCACAGACCTAGAAAGAACTCTTCAAAAATTTATCTGGAATAAAAAAAAAGACCCCGAATAGCCACAGCAATCCTGAGAAAGAAGAATAAAGTAGGAGGGATCTCAATACCAGATTTCAAGCTGTATTACAAAACCACTGTCCTCAAAACAGCCTGATACTGGCACAAGAACAGACATATAGATCAATGGAACAGAATAGAGAATCCAGATATCGACCCAAACCAATATGCGCAATTAATATTTGACAAAGGAGGCATGAGCATACAATGGAGTCAAGACAGTCTCTTCAATAAATGGTGTTGGGAAAATTGGACAGATACATGCAAAAAAATGAAACTAGATCACCAACTTACACCATACACAAAAATAAACTCAAAATGGTTACAGGACTTAAATATAAGATGGGAAACCATAAAAATACTAGAGGAATCCACGGGCAGCAAAATCTCAGACATATGCCAAAAGAACTTTTTCAGTGATACTGCCCCTAGGGCCATGGAAGCCAAAGAGAAAATAAATAAATGGGACTACATCAAAATAAAAAGCTTTTGCACAGCAAAAGAAACCATCAACAAAACAACAAGAAACCCACTGTATGGGAGAACATATTTGCAAATGTTATCACTGATAAAGGTTTAATCTCCAACATCTACAGGCAGCTTATACAACTTAATCAAAGGAAGATAAATGATCCAATAAAAAAATGGGCAACAGACCTAAATAGAATCTTTTCAAAAGAAGACAGAAGGAAGGCCAAGAGACACATGAAAACATGCTTAAAGTCACTAATTATCCTAGAGATGCAAATCAAAACAACAATGCGATACCATCTCACACCTGTCAGAATGGCTATCATCAACAAATCAACAAACGACAAGTGTTGGTGAGGATGCAGAGAAAAAGGAACCCTCGTGCACTGCTGGTGGGAATGCAGACTGGTGCAGCCACTGTGGAGAACAGTATGGAGTTTCCTCAAAAAACTGAAAATGGAACTCCCATTTGACCCAGTAATCCCACTCCTAAAAATATATCCTAAGAAACTAGAAACACCAATCAGAAAGGATATATGCACCCCTATGTTCATAGCAGCACAATTTACAATAGCTAAGATTTGGAAACAGCCTAAGTGCCCGTCAGCAGATGACTGGATCAGAAAACTATGGTACATATACACAATGGAATACTATGCTGCCATAAAAAAGAAGGAATTACTACCATTTGTAGGCACCTGGATGGAATTAGAGAACATTATGCTAAGTGAAATAAGCCAGTCAATGAAAGAAAAATACCACATGATCTCACTCATTTGGGGATAATGAAAAACATTATAAACTGATGAACAAAAAGATAGATACAGAGGCAGTGAAGCATCAAACAGACTGTCAAATTACAGCGGTAAGGTTAGGGAGAGGTGGGGGAAATAAGAGATCAACTGAAGGACTTATATGCATGTATATAAGAGTAACCAACGGATGCAAAACATTGGGGGGTGAGGGCATGTATGGGAGTGGGGTGGGGGGGCAATGGTAAGATATGTACACATATAATACCTTAATAAAAAATTAAATTAAATTAAAAAAAAGAACTGGTGCCTTGTGAGAACTCTCCCCTTCAGTTACAGACTGACACCTTCTCACTGTTTGCTCACATAAACTCTTCTTGTGCACATAGAAAGGGAGGGAGAGAAAGAGAGAGAGAGAGAGGAGAGAGAGAGAGAGAGAGAGATAGAGATAGAGAGAGAGAGAGAGAGAGAGAGAGAGAGAGAGAGAGAGAGAGAGAAAAAACAAGCTCTGTGGTGATTCT
Organism: Plecotus auritus; assembly: GCF_963455305.1. Taxonomy (NCBI): domain Eukaryota; kingdom Metazoa; phylum Chordata; class Mammalia; order Chiroptera; family Vespertilionidae; genus Plecotus; species Plecotus auritus. The sequence goes on from NC_137773.1 coordinate 55,030,353, forward strand.
TATAAGGACACTAATATGATTGGGTCAGGGCTCCATTCTTATTGCATCATTTAAGTTTACTTGTTTCCTTGGAGATGCATCTCCAAATACAGCCACACTAGGGAGTTAAGACTTTAACAAGTAAATTTGAGGGGCCACAAACATTCAATCTATAATATTTTGCCCTGATCCCTGAAATTCATGTCCTTCTCAGGTACAAAATTCATTCATTCTACTTCAACAGCCCCAAAATCTTAATTCTGATCTAAAATATCATCTAAGGTAAAATTAATAATGAGGCAAAATTCCTCTCTAACTATAAATCTATGAAACCAGACAAGTCATCTTTTTCCAAAATATAATAATGGGACAGGCATAGGATAGACATTCTCATTCAAAAAGAGAGCCCAGCCAGTGTGGCTCAGTGGTTGAGCTTCAACCCATTAACCAGGAGGTGGTGGTTTGATTCCCAGTCAGGGCACATGCCCAGGGTTGCGGGCTTGATCCCCTGTGGGAGGCAGCCAATTGATGTTTCTATTTCCTTCTCCCTCTCCTTTCCTCTCTGAAATAAATAAAAATATATTTTTTTTAAAGAGAGAAATTGGAAGGAAGAAAGGGCTGATGAGCCCCAAGAAAATTCAAAATGTAGCAAGGCAAATTCCATTAGATTGGAAGGCCCAAGTATATTCCTATTTTGTTCGCTGCTCTGCCTCCTTGACACACTGTGATGGCAGTCCCATCTTCCAGACCCGCTGGGGCAATGGCATCTTCACAGTTCTGCAGGGCAGGCGTCATGCCCTTGCAGCTGTCTGACAGGGGTTTTATCCCCACAGTTCTGCTGGACGGAGGCTGTCTGGACCAAGCATGTCAAACTCAAAGACTAACAGTGGCCAAATAAACAAGGCTTAAGTTTATGTGGGCCAGAAAAAAACAAAAGCTTCAATTTTCATAGAAATGTTGGTTTATTTTGATAGAGATATGCTGAATACAAAGGGCTGAAATAAATGAGTAATTGTTAACATAAAATAGAACATTTTAATTAAAATTAATATTTTTTCTTGAACATTAACTTACCAGACACTGATAACTGCACAAATTAATAAGCGTAATGCAAATAAACCCATTTTTCTTGTTCTCCAAAAGCGAAATATTTCTTGTTGCTCACACCAAACAAGTCAGTCCAAGACTAATGATGTGGCAATTGGCTGCTAAAATATTCGCTTCTAGTATTAGTGGAGAGAAATGGTGCAACTGCGCGTAAGGCATGTAAGGGAAATGAATGCAACACTATTATAGTAATCAGTCATTAGCAAATGTTGTAGTTCGATATTAATAGCTAGAGGCCTGGTGCATGGATTCATGCACCGGTGGGGTCCCTCGGCCTGGCCTGCGGGGATCAGGCCAAAACCAGCTCTCTGACATTCCCTGAGGGGTCCCAGATTGCAAGAGGGCGCAGGTCAGGCCAAGGGACCCCACTGGTGCACAACTGGGGCTAGGGAAGGACCATGGGAGGACTCCAGGGCATGTCTGGCCCATCTTGCCCAGTCCCGATCAGCTCAACCCCAGCAGCAACCTACTTACCAGTCAGAGTGTCTGCCCCCTAGTGGTCAGTGTGCATCATAGTGACTGGTTGAAGGGTCCAACAAATGGTTGGACACTTAGCATATTAGGTTTTTATTATATAGGATCCTATCTAATAAAGACGGAATATGCTATTGACCGTCACTTCGCGACAAAGATGATGGCACCCACAGCCAATAAGGAGGGAATATGCAAATTGATGTGACAAAGATGGCGGCGGCTGGGATGGGATGCTTGCATTGTCGCCATGGCGTTCCGCCCCACCCCGGCCGCTCTCGACCTCCAGGAAGCACATGAAGGCAGAAGGCAGCTCCAGGCCAGAGCGAAAGCCTGGGTCCCGGGTGCTGGCAGCCAGGGGAAGGAAGGCTTATTCTTGCACGAATCTTAGTGCATAGGGCCTCTAGTTTTGTATAACAGCATATTGTAAAAATTAAGTTACAAAATTTTTATTAAAATGTTTCTTACATACTGTTATATTGGCTGGGCCGCAAAAATATTCATTGTGGGCCACATGCGGCCCACGGGCCGTGAGTTTGACAAGCTTGGTCTGGACTTTTGGAAACTGAGACAGTGGCGCTGATAATCTCTGTCTTTTGATTGGAGAGTCTAACCATTTGTACGCTATAAGCATCTATAGATGCAAGAAGCGGACTTTTTAAAATTAAATTCAAGATATGGTGGCAGTTAACTGTTTAAACCATTTAAATTTAAAGTAATTGCTGATAAGAAGATACTTATCATTTTGCTATTTGCCTTTCTATAAGCCTTATAGCTTTCTTTAAAAAAATGTCTTTATTGATTTTAGACAGAGAGGAAGAGAGAGATAGAAACATAGTGCTGCTTCCTTCACACTCCCTAATGGGGCTCAAGACCACAACCCAGGCATGTGCCCTGACCAGGAATCAAACCAATGACCTCTTGGTGCATGGGATGATGCTCAATCCACTGAGCCACATCAGCTGGGCTCTCTGTTTGAATGAGAATGTCTATCCTATGTCTGTCTCATTATTATATTTTGGGAGCACATAACTTGTCTGGTTTCTTAGGTTTATAGCTAGAGATGGTAGTCTTATAGCTTTCTTGGGCCTTATTTCCTTTATTATGCTCTCTTTTGTATTTAATTGATTTTTTGTAGTGGCATTTTATTATTTTTTTTATTTTTTAATATATTTTTATTGATTTCAGAGAGGAAGGGAGAGGGAAAGAGAGATAGAAACATCAGTGATGAGAAAGAATCATTGACTGGCTGCCTCCTGCACACCCGCTACTGGGGATCAAGCCTGCAACCGGGCATGTACCCTGACCGGAAATTAACTGGTGACCTCTTGGTTCATAGGTCAATGCTCAACCTCTGAGCCACATGGACTGGGCTCTGTAGTGGCATTTTAATTTTCTTCTAATTTCTTTTAAAATAATTCTATAGCTATTTTCTTTGTGATTACTATGGGTATTACATTTAACATCCTAAAGTTATAACATGTTAATTTGAATTTATACCAGCTTAACTACAAAAACTCTGATTATTTATAGCTCTCTCCCTATATTTTCAGTTATCAATGTTACAAAATTATATCTTTTTACACTATGTGTCCAAAAACTTAAACTAATAATCCTATCTAATAAAGAGGGAATATGCTAATTGACCATCACTCCGTCACAGAGATGGCTGCAGCCAAGTTCCCATAAGGAGCCTTAATGAGCAATCAGCAGGGACCTGAGGCTATGCCTCCCTCACCCCCATGGGGCTTAACAGGGGACCTCAGGCCATGCCCCATGCCCCGGTCCCAGGCCAAGGGACCTGAGGCCATGCCCCCCACCCAGCGGGGCTTGACAGGGGACCTCAAGGTGCACTTCCCATCCTGGTGCTGGGCTAGGGGACCTCAGGCTGCTCCCCCAACCCCAGTGCCAGGCTGGGGGACCTGAGACTGCATCCCCCGCCCAGCACCAGGCCGGGGGACCTCAGGCCATGCCCCCTACCAGGTGGGGCTTGACAGGGGACTTCAGGCCATGCCTCCCACCCTGGCACCAGGCCAGGGAACCTCAGGCCACACACCCCCGCCCCAGCACTGGGCCAGGGGACCTGAGGCTGTGCCCTCCTGCCTGGCGGGGCTTGATGGGTGACCTCAGGCCATGCCCCCCGCCCAGCACCAGGCCAGGGGACCTGAGGCTGCACCCCCCTGCCTGGCGGGGCTTGACAGGGGATCTCAGACCGTGTCCCCACCCAGTAAGGCTTGACAGGGACCTCAAGGTACACCCCTAGTCCTGGGTTGGGGGAACTCAGGCCATGCCCCCCGCCCAGCAGGACTTGATGGGTGACCTGAGGCTGCGGCCCCCTGCCAGTGGGGCTTGATGGGGGACCTGAAGCTAAGCCCCCCTCCTGGTGTTGGGCCGGGAGACCTGAGGCTGCACCCCCCCCACCTGGCAGGGCTTGACGGGGGACCTCAGGCCACGCCCCCCACCCAGCAGGGCTTGACAGGGAATCTCAGGCTATGTCCCCAAACTGGTGGGGCTTGACGGGGGACTTAAAGGGATGCCCCCCCATCCTGGCACCAGGCCAGGAGACCTGAGGCTACGCCCCCTGCCTGGCAGGGTTTGACAAGGGTGGGACTGGCCAGGTCTGGATCTAGCCCAATGGGGGGCAGGGTCAGCCAGGTCTGGTTCTCACATGATTTTGAGGCACATGTGGGTGGGCGGGGACTTGACTCTGGGACCCGTGGTGTGACCCAGACTCTGACAGGAGGAAGGTTTTCATTTACATTTTACTAATTTTCTTTCATCTCTGACACTTCTATTATAGAGAAAGGGAAAATAGCAATATTAAATTATTTCCTCTAATTAATCCCCTTTTAATGTGCACGAATTTTGTGCACCAGGCCACTAGTTGCTATATAAATGCATTAGTCTTTTGAAATTATGTAGAAAACAAAATGTGGAGTTACAAATTGTACGAGAATATTAGCTTTTAGACCAATACATTGTGAAAATGCATTAATCTCTTAAAGCATGTGGAAAACAAAAAGTAAATTTATAGACTATTGTTATGTAATACTAACTTTAATAACTGCTCATATGTTTACATTTACTGAGATTTTTATTTCTTCATATGGATTCAAGTTACTGTCTAGTGTCCTTTTGTTTCAACCTGCAGTACTCCATTTAGGATTTCTTTCTGGTCAGGTCTGGTAGTAATGAACTCCCTCAGATTTTGTTTATCTGAGAATATAATTTCTCCCTCATGTTTGAAGGCCATTTTTTGCTGGATAATGGATTCTTGGTTGACAGATTCTTTGTTTTGGCACTTTGAATATATTAGTCCACTAAGTCTGGCCTCTAAACCATCTGATGACAAACTGCTGATTATCTTATTGAAGATTCCTTATATGTGACCAATTGCTTCCCTCTTCCAGCTTTCGAGATACTCTCATTGTCTTTGACTTTACAGGTTTGATTATAATATGTCTTGGTGTGGATCTCTTTGGATTTATCCCATTTAGAATTCACTGAGTTTCTTGGATATTTATCTCCTTGTTGTTCTTCAAATTTTGGAGGTTTCAGCCATTATTTCTTCAAATAATGTCTCCTTCCCTTTCTCTTTTTTACTTCTGGGACACCTACAATGTGTAAGTTGATCCACTTGATAGTGTTCCAGAGGTCCCTTCAGCTCTATTCATTTTTCTCCAATTTCTTTTCTTAATTTCAATTGCCCTATTTCAAAGTTTGCTGAATCTCTTTTTTGCCTATTCAAAACTACCTTTGAATCCCCCCAAATAAATTTTTTATGTTAATTTTTGTACTTTTCAACTCTCCAAATTTTTGGCTTATTTGGGGGCTTTCTATCTTTTTATTGGTATTTTCATTTTTTTTTCTGTTTCCAGACATTGTTTTCTTGACTTTTTCACATTCTCTTTTAGTTCTTTAAGAATTTTTATGACCATCATCTTAAACTCTTTGTCTAGTAGAACTGCCCTCTGGTCTTCTTCAAGGATAGTTTCCACTGATTTGTTTCTTTCCTTTGAATGGGCAGTAATTCCCTGTTTTTTTTATATGTCTTGCGATTTTTTTGTTGAAAAATGAATATTTGAATCTAATCTCTTGAAATCAGATTCTTCTCCTTCTTCAAGGGTTTACTGGTTTTTGTTTTTGTTTTGTTTTCATTGTTGTAGACTATTTCCTTGCTGAGGATAAGCCTGAAGTATAAACTTAAGGTCTTCACAGGTCTGTTTTTTTTTTTAAATAAATCTTTATTCAGATTATTACAATTATTTCTCCTTTTTCCCCCCATAGCTCCCCTCCACCCATTTCCCACCCCACCTTCTGCCCTTACCTCCCCCCCACTGTCCTCATCCATAGGTGTATGATTTTTGTCCAGTTACTTCATGAACCCCCCCATACCCCTTTCCCCCTGAGAATTATCAGTCCACTCCCTTTCTATGCCCCTGATTCAATTATATTCACCAGATTATTCTGTTCCTCAGGTTTTTAATTCACTTGATTTTTAGGTTCACTTGTTGATAGATATGTATTTGTTGTTCATAATTTTTCTCTTTACTTTTTTCTTCTTCCTCTTCTTTAAGAATACCTTTCAGCATTTCATATAATACTGGTTTGGTGGTGATGAACTCCTTCAGCTTTTTCTTATCTGTGAAGCTCTTTATCTGCCCTTCAATTCTGAATGATAGCTTTGCTGGGTAGAGTAATCTTGGTTGTAGGTTCTTGCTATTCATCACATTGAAAATTTCTTGCCACTCGCGTCTGGCCTGCATAGTTTCTGTTGAGAAATCAGCTGACAGTCGTATGGGTGCTCCCTTGTAGGTAATTAACTGTTTTTCTTTTGCTGCTTTTAATATTCTCTCTTTGTCTTTTGCTCTTGGCATTTTAATTATGATGTGTCTTGGTGTGGTCCTCTTTGGATTCCTTTTGTTTGGGGTTCTGTACGCTTCCTGGACTTGTAAGTCTATTTCTTTCACCAGGTGGGGGAAGTTTTCGGTCATTATTTCTTCAAATAGGTTTTCAGTATCTTGCTCTCTCTCTTCTTCTGGCACCCCCATAATTCTGATGTTGGTACACTTGAAGTTGTCCCAGAGTCTTCTTACACTATCTTCAACTTTTTGGATTTTTTTTTTTTGCTTTTTGCTTTTTTGGTTGAGTGTTTTTTGCTTCTTTGTATTTCAATTCTTTGACTTGATTTTTGTGTTCCTCTTGTCTGTTTTTGGGTCTCTGTATAATATTTTTTATTTCAGTCAGTGTATGTTTAATTTCTAGTTGGTCCTTTTTCATATCTTCGAGGGTCTCGTTATATTTATCGGCCTTTTCTAGGATATTCTTAAAAAGCCTTATAACCGTGGTTTTGAATTCTATATCCAGTCGTTTGTTTTCCTCCATTTCTTTTGTTTGTGATCTGATTCTTTGACGCCGCATTTTCACTGCTTCCTTGAGTTGGTAAGGTAGATTTGTGTGCTAGGTTTCCAATATGGCCCAGTGGGTCTGCCTCCCCAGTTAACCTGAGGTGGACACTCTTGGTGCACCCCTTTGTGGACTGTGTGTACAGCCTTGTTGTAATTAAGTCTTTATTGTTGTTGGTATCACTGGGAAGAATTGACCACCAGGTCAGTTGGCTGTCAGGATCAGCTGTGTCTATGTTGGGAGAAGTTCGGTGCTGGAGACAGCCTTATAGGATTAGACTTGCCAAATTGCAATAGCCTCTGTGCTCAGCTTGGATGGGGTGGAGTCTCAGTCTTGGCTTCCTGTCAGCCTTGCCCTTGCGCGCACGTGTGTGCCTTCAGACCTCTGCCTTCCCGGCTCCTGAGTCTCCGCCCGAGAGTCCAGACTCCCCCCACAAGAGCGTGGGTCCCCAGGGGCTCGCCTGGAACCGGGGTTCAGTGCAGTCAGAACTGGGGCCCAGTGCAGTCAGGAACCACCGACTCCCTTCCACTAGGGAAAGCCTGTGGCAACCTCCGCAGCCTTTGTGCGCACTGGCGCACGCGCGCTTTCAGTCCTCCGCCTTCCCCGGCTCCCGAGTCTCCGCCCGAGAGTCCAGACTCCCCCCATAAGAGCGTGGGTCCCCAGGGGCTCACCCAGAACTGGGGTTCAGTGCAGTCAGAACTGGGGTTCAGTGCGGTCGGGGGCTTCCTTCCCCCTTCCGCCAGAGAAAGTCAGCCAGGCTCTCAGCCACCCTTCCTCTCTGCGCGCACAAAGCCCCTTTGCTGTACCTCCAATTCTCTGTGAGCTTTTCTCTTTCCTTCTAGTTGTAGAATTTTCACTCAGCCAGCTTTCCTGTGGTTCTGGATGGTGTCCGTTCTGTCTTTTAGTTGTAGTTTTGAAATTGTTGTGCAAGGCAGCAGTTTAGGTGCTTACCTATGCCGCCATCTTGGTTTCTCTCTTCACAGGTCTGTTTTGAGCCTGGGCCTTTCCCTAGGCATGTGCAATGACTTCCTAATTTTCTCCAGATATGCAGCTGCTTTTGAATGTCCCAGTCTTTATTATCTGGCTCCCAAAAGAAGAAAATGAGGGTGGAGAGGGCATACTTAAAAAGGGAGTGCCAGCTCATCAAATCCCCTGAAAGTCACTTGAGCCAGTGTGAGAGAGGCTTGCAATAATGAAGGGTGGTGGTCAACAATGGCCAGCCACTCTATGTCTGCATTCCATGATCAGAAGCAGCAATCAGACACAGATGTTTAATATTTAAAGGACAGAGGCCTTAATGCCCATCCTGGATCCTGCAAGCTGTTCCAGGATCACATACACAGCTGCCTGCCTTGGGCTGGGGAGTAGGAGATGAAGGAGCTGTACTGTGCTAAGAGTTGAAATTTATTGAAATTAACTGTAATTTAGTGGCCAACCCTTCCTCTGGAAGCTGCAAGACTTCAATAAACTCCAGAATTCCAAAATAGTTTCAGTTGACAGATTCTGCCAGTGTGATTGTTGTCTAGGTGAGAAGACAAATATTTGGTGCTTCCTTTTTCAGCATTTTCCCAGAATCATCCTCCCAGTTACATATTTTTAAGAAAGAAAGTTTGCAAATATATACATTGCTGTAAAATGAGGTGTTTTCTTTCTATTAAAGTAAAAAAAAAAAAAAAAGTTAACCTAACCACCCACCTGTTTCTACTTGGAAGAAATTCTAGAGTGCAAATGCATTTATATGGAGTACTGCTTCATGACATCATCAAGAAACCATGGTGTGACCTCACATCATTCCTAAAACATACAAATATTATTCCTAATGATGCCAAAATTTTGTGATTCAAGATGTGGAGTGAAAGGGGAGAGAAATGAGATCTTTATGTAAGAGAAACACGCATGCACATGAAATCTGGACACTAAAAGAGCTGAAGTTCGTATTATATCTTGGAACACAAATGAAATGTAATTTAATCACTCCTTCCCGCTTTCCTCCCTCCCTCCCTTCCTTCCTTCCCTTCCTTCCTTCCTTCCTTCCTTCCTTCCTCCCTTCCTTCCTTCCTTCCTTCCTTCCTTCCTTCCTTCATCAACAAATATTTATTGTGTGCCATTATGTCCCAACACTGTCCTAGACATTAAATATACAACAGCAAACAAAAAGACAGAAATCCCTTTCTCATAGAGCTTGCATTCAGGCAGACAAAAAAAAAAAAAATAGGTACAACAAATAAATTATACACTATGTTCAAAGGCGATAAGAGCTATGGAGAAAATATAAAGCAGGGAAAGGAATAAGGAGTTTCAGGGTGGAGAAAAGTGCTGTTATTTCTTCTTTAGTGTTTAGGGAAGCTTTCCCTGTAGTAAATAATCTTATATGTTTAAATCATAGTTATTTCAGTCAGTAGTCAAACCTTTCTTTCAATCAGTTAATATGCAATACCCAAATTATCCTAACTTTCTCCACCTGGAGATTCTTTTGATCTTTTTTCCTTATTAAATTAAAACGTACCGAAATTTTGTGCTTGTTGCTTAGTGAGTCAGGCAGTTTGATGTACAAAGACCTGAATAAATAGCCCTCACTCCCACCCCAAGGTGTATGCAATTATTAGAGTGATTCTTTAAAGGACTTGTAAAAATGCCAAAATAGTGCCACAGAAAACACGTCAAATAAAGATTTAAGTTTGCTTTATGAAAAAAAAAAAGTGTTTAACGAGGGTTTATGGGGTTTTATAAAAACACCTTAACACCTTACAGACCTAAGGGGAAAAAGCTCTATTTAAGTATCATGCACCAATAGCAGACCACCCAATGCCGATGACTAGAAGCCTCAAACAGACCCATCCTTGGGAACTTATGTGGAGACCCTAATTTTATGGTCATTTTAATTGTATTTGGGTTATTACCTCATGCCCCAGCAAACACCTACAGTATTTAATAAAAATGAGTGCAGAACACTGTTCTAGTTAAAGTATGTATTAACCAAAATCATAAACTAAGTATGCTTCACCATAAATTACCTGGGTGTTTAGTGTTTCTTTGCCTTTAAGTTCTATTTATTTTTCTTATAACATGGTAGGCTTCACTATAAGCCAAATCAATGTTAACTGACTTAGCATTTAGACACACTCTTCTGTCTCTAGCTCATACATCCACATATTCATCTGCCCTACATGTTATAAAGTGATAAGCACAGCTAATCAACCCTCCAGATATTCAAAAGAATGATTACAAAAGACACTGGGGCTAAAAAGCAAGCAAACCTTGAAAAGAAAAGGGAAGCTCCTTGTTTTGTATTTGCCTAGACTCCTAGAGTCTAGGTGTAGCGCTACTCCTCTCATCAAAGTTCATTCACACACAAAAACTCGTGGCCTTTCTCTGCAGAACAAAAGGAAATATCTTGAAAAGAAAAACTCAACTCCTTCATTCTGCATTTGTCTAGAGTCTAAAAAATAGATTCTTAATTTCTTCCTTCAGTACTCTGCAGAAAAAAATTCCCAGATGAGGACAACACACAAAATTATAACTGATGTTGTTTACCACCACTATGGCCTGTCTAGATATTCAGCATAACTCCCCCAGTTACCAAGTTTGTAGCTTCTATTTCCTTATCTAGTCATTCCCATAATCCATTACTTTCAGATCTTCAAAGTTTTCTCCCTGCAACATTACTCTGAAGGAGTTTTTATTTAAGTCCCCTCCAAATCTCCTGACAAAATGCTGGTCTCTTTTCAGTCCTCAGTGGATTTGACTTTTCTGTAACTTATACCTTCTAGAGCACGTCTTCCTCCATGAAACCCTTTCCTCCTTAAGCACACCATCACCACCCTGGTTCCTACCCTACAGCCTTCGAGCCCCTTCTCAGTCTCCTAATTATCTCAACATACCTTTCTACAAAACACTAATCATAAAGGGGAAATAGTAACTTTAAGGGCAGGAGTCTTGCAGATACCCTTCTTAACCAAGCGATTAAAAGTAACATCACCTGGCCCGCCTAGCTGGTTTGGCTCAGTGGATAGAGCATTGGCCTGGGGACCAAAGGGTCCCGGGTGTGATTCCGGTCAAGGGCACAAGGGCATGTACCTCGGTTGCAGGCTCCTTCCCAGCACAGGTCCTGGTCAGGGCTTGTGCAGGAGGCAACCAATTGATGTGTTTCTCTCACATCGATGTTTCTCTCTGTCTTTCCCTCTCTTTTCTACTCTCCCTAAAAATCAGTGGAAAAATATCCTCAGGTGAGGATTAACAACAACAAAAAAATTAACATCACCTGTACTGAGACAAATCTATATCATGTACCTTCTGATACGATGCACTGAGGGTATTACATCATTTTGGTGGTATTCTTGCCAAAAATGCATAATTCAACATGCATGTTTCAACATGAGGAAGCAGCAGACAAACCCAAACAAATCAAAAGACATTCTACAAAAATAACTGGTCAGAACTCTTCAAAAGTATCAAGGTCATGAGCAACAAAGAAAATGCAAAGAACTGTCCCAGATTAGAGGAAACTAAAGTGTTATGCCAATTAAATGCAGTGCAGAATCTTAGATTAGATCCAGGACCATAAAAAATACTTTAGTGGGACAAATGGCAAAATAACAATGAAATTTGTAGGTTAGTTAATAATATTGTTTCAGTGTTAATTTCCTGGTTTTGCTTATTGTACTGTGGTTATAACATGTTTAATATTTGGGGAAGCTGAGTAAAGGCCATATGGAAACTCTATGATTTTGGTAACTTTTTTGAAAGACTGAAATTATTTCAAAATAAAAAGTTAAAATTAACAGGTGTGATATGTAATATAAAAATAAGTATATATTTTGGTCTGTGTCCCTGTTTCCTCATTTAAAGCTCTAAAACACTTGGAATTTTCAGAAGTGAAGTATCTTTCTGAATGCTAGTGAGATGACTGGTGGCTCAGGACTCCTGAATAGCCTCAGGATAGGGGCTGTTGCCAGGGAAACCAACCAGGTGAGGAGAGGGTTGGAACATTCAGCCTCAGCCCCCAGACCTCTGGGGAGGGGAGAAGGGCTGAAGGCTGACTAACCACTAATGGCCAATCATTTAATCAATCATGCCTACAGAAGAAAACCTCCATTAAAAAATCCTAACCACAGAGAGAAGTTCAGAGAGTTTCCAGGTTGCTGAAAACATAAAACTGCCCAGAGGGTGGGGCGCCCAGAGGACATGGAAGCTCCACACCGCTTCCCTCAGACCTTGCCCTATGTACCTCCTCCATCTGGCTATTCCTGGGTTTATCCTTTTATAATGAACCAGTGATCTAATAAGTTAAGCAGTTTCCTGAAGTCTGTGAGCCGTTCTAGCAAATTATCAAACCTGAGGTGAGGGTTGTGGGAATCTTTGACTTAGAGCCATTCAGTCTGAAGCATAGGAATCAACCTGGACTTGCAATTAGCATCGGAAGGGGGCGGGGGCAGTCTTGTGGGTCGGAGCCCTTAACCTGTGAGGTCTGCACTAACTCCAGGTACTTAATGTCATAACTGAATTATAGGACACCCAGTTATTACCCAGAGGGTTGGGCAATTGCTTGGTGTGGAAAACCCACAGGTTTGGTGTCAGAAGTGGTGTGAGTAGAGGAAACCATTTTTCCTTTAATAGGTTAATGATTATGTTAAACATATACTTCTTTATGTAGACACTATGCTATTTATCTCTAATAGAATTGGCTATCTGTCTCATAGAATATTTCTAGAAAAATATTTCTTTCACATAATACTTAAGTAGATCACTGGCAATAGGGATCTCTGAGTTACCAATGGTATCTTGTGGTCACAACCTTAGACCTATATATAAAATGTCCAGAAATAATATTAAACATTTTCTGGGGAGGGCAGTGGGATGATACAAGTGGAGACGAAGAAAAATCTACCTGGCAATGGTAAGACAAAAGACTGGACAGAAGGAGGGGTGTGGCAAGGGAACGGCATGATCTAAGAGAGAGTGGATGAGGATTTAAACTCTGGCTGGCAGCAGGGAGGAAATGGAGAATTGAAGAAACTCACATTTTAAAGTTCAGGATTTGGCATTTGAAAAACAAGGAAGGAGCCACAGATGCTAGTTATCATGGAAAACAGTAGCATCTTGATAGAAATGAAGAATTTGGGAGGGCCATATGATGAACCCAGTTTTGGCCCTGTTGAACTTTAAGTAGTGACAGAACATTTGGAGATATGAGGCTGAAACCCAGAAAAAAGATTCAAGCTGGAAGTACATTTGAGTGTCACCAGCAAAATGTTAATCGCTGAAATCATTAGAATGTATGTTCTCTTTGATGGAGAAATTGCAACAAAGAAAATCAGAGAAACAGGGGCTGGAGGGTGTCTAGAAATACTTCTCATACTTTTATGCCCCATCATTAGCAAAAAAATATGACCAATTTAGTTTGAAAATTATAGCAGACAACTATTGTAATGGTACCTGCCTCTCAATGATGCTCCATCTCTGGGAATGGCTTATGGCAATAGGGGTGGGGTCTAGTATCCATGCTACTACATGACCCTTCAACTCTCCAATTCTCTCTCTCTCTCTCTCTCTCTCTCTCTCTCTCATTTCTCCTCCCCTCCCCCCCCCACCGCCTCCAAATTTAAAACTTGGAATGGATACACATTGTGAGTAGGTATGGTACAGCCCCATAGAAAAGGTTAATCAAGTCCTATTTTTAAGGTTCCTGAAGCTTAATCCCTAAAGTTTGGTTTTAAATTCTCCATAATACACCAGTCTATTTTCGAACAACTGCTATCACTCCTGTTTCTGCTTTAAGGTACTTGGAGTCAGTTTCCATTGCTGTAAACAAAAGACTCAATTAATACCACTGTCTTAGTTCCTTCTGGCTGCTATAACAAAATAGCAGAGACTGGGTGTTTCACAAACAACAGAAATATATTTCCCATGGATCGCGATCCTAAGATTGAGGTGCCGGCAGACTCGATGTCTGGTAAGGACCCACTTCCTGGGTCACAGATGGAGGGCTCAGCCCTGGGGACCTAATCATCTTCTGAAGACACTCCTCCAAACACCGCCACTTCAGGGATTAGGTTTCAACATGTGAATTTGTGAAGGGACATAAACACCATAACCACCACAAATAAATATTAATGACCATTCCCTCAGTCCTACTCAAACTAGTGCGGATATGAATTGCCTAGGCATCTTGTTAAATGCAGATTCTGATTCACCGGGCCTGGAGTGGAGCCTGGGACTCTCCACGGCTACCAGCTCCCCAATGATGCCATTACTACCAGCCTGGAGACATACTTGAAGCGGGAAAGGCATCATGTCGCTCTGCCCTCAAGGAACGCATAGTCTGGCGAGGCAGACAAGCCATGTGCACGTGAGATAAATAATTCAGGTGTCACTGCGCAGCAGAGAGTAACCTGAGGGTCTAGCCTTGGCTCTGTTTAAAACTATTGTGCTTAACCTTGCAAATCACTGAATTAAATTGGACATCAGTTTTTGCATCTGTAGAATGAGAGTGGCAAGATGACTAGCACACCCCTCTCAACTAGTAAATTCTGTCCATTATTATGGTCAAAATTAATTACACAAATGGGTGCAACATCAATTTACAAGACTGTCCATTATACAAGAGAGGGGGTGGGGGGAAGGTCTGGAAGTCTTTGAATTCATGGCTAATCCTAACTTTTCCTCGTTATCCTTTTCTGTATTTTCTACTATCAACAGATATATTTTCATAAGAAACCCCAAGTCTATGAAAGACAGTGTCTATCCCTGTTAATCTCTGACTATCCCAACCCCACCACAATGCTCCTCACCTGAGTGTTGAGATAGGGATGGCTCAGTCAGTCAATAAATCAGAAACTTCCTTCTCATGAGTGAGCAGAATCTGGAAGCAGTTTGTCCAGTGTTCCTGGAGGTGAATTGAGACCCCTGGGAACTGAACTGCTTTTGATCTGATTGGCCTCCTGCCCAGCTTCTGGTTTTCACCCTAGCTCCTGCTGGATAGGAACCCAGCCCTGAAGCCCAGCCAAAAAAGCTCACTCACTTAATTCTTGCCAGCCCAAGAGACAGACCCTGCTATGGTGCTATCACCACCACCATCCCAATCCCCAGCTACTAGGTCGTTCCCATTGGCCCAGAGAGACCTCCCAGGACTGCAGCTCAGATCACAGCTCAGATAATGGGATACCCTGCAAAACTTGAGAAATTCTCCCCCGGGCCTGAGTCGTTAGCCTGCCAAAAGCCTTTTACAAATGACTTCTTTACATTCACAAGTAGACTAGAAACACAGCAACGCATGTTGCAGGTTAATTCCTTGTATTGACAAAATAACAGCTATAGCTGAAGAGGTGAAATGTATTTGCTATGGAATTTCAGTTTGATCACTCACTTTAATATATAGCTATGCTTTCATTATGAATGAACTGTGACCATATAACATCTTTGGGACTTGGTTTCCTCATCTGCAAAGTGATTAGACAACTCTCAAGTCTTTTCAATTAAAATGCGAGATAAATTTCTTTACCAAGCAATGAGATTCTCCCATTGTGTTCATACTACAAAGTGCAGCCATGATCTCACACTATTTTGTGGTTAGTTGTGCGTGTGAGTTTTTCTCCTGTGAGGTCCTTGAAGACAAGGGTTTTGTTTTACTTGCAGCTGAGTATCTTGTGCAGAGATCCACTCACAGAAGGCCCCAGCAAGCACTGACTGAACTGCACACATTAATAACTTAGTCACAACACAACACCACAAATACTCCACACTTGAGCAAAATTTGCAAAGTTTCCTTCATAATTCTGAACAACCCTTTACATCCTGAAAAGTAATTTTTTTAGATAAAAATAGTCATGTTGAGGGGGGTGGAGAGGGCAATGGGGGGGGAAGGGAACATCTGTAATACTTTCAATACTAAAGATAATTTTAAAAAAATAGTCATGTCAAAATTCATCAGCAGAACCTTGAGTTCCTTTGGTGACTTGATAGTAGAAAAAGGGGGTAGGGAGCTTTATTTTACAGATGAATATAGTCCAGCTTCTCCAAAAAAGAACCTAGGGCAGGTCACAACGTGCCAGAAGAGGCAGGAACTAGGAGCTCCGCCTAGTTGATGCTCAGAAGCCCTGATGCCACCCCCCCAAAGACAAAACGCCCATGAGAACCTGGATGGTTAGGAAGGAGGCACCAGAGAAGCACCAGAACATCAACATAGACGGCACTGGGCTCGTGGGGGAGCTGGAGCTAGGCCAGAGTCGCTCTCTTCCTGACAAATTGGCCTCGGAGACTCCCTGGATCACTTTAAGAACATTTTGTAAAATATGTAAATCTTGTTTCTCTTATAACCCCTAGTAAAGAAATAGTGGTTTGAGAGCCTAGCAGAAGAGAGAGTTGTTAAAAGATAATGTTCAGAAAAAGGTAAAATCACAGCTTTCATACAGCTATAAAAACCTAGCCGGTTTGGTTCAGTGGATAGAGCGTCGGCCTGCAGACTCAAGGGTCCCAGGTTCAATTCCGGTCAAGGGCATTGTACCTTGGTTGCGGGCACATACCCAGTGGGGAGTGTGCAGGAGGCAGTTGATCGATGTTTCTCTCTCATTGATGTTTCTAACTCTCTATCCCTCTCCCTTTCTCTCTGTAAAAAATCAATAAAATATATTTAAAAAAGTAAAATAAACATGGATTAAAGAATATTTTTTAAATCATAAATGAGGGAATCGGGCTGATGTTGTAACCAGTTCAAAGGAAAAGTCAAATCAGCACAAATGTATAAGGAGTAAAGGAACATTGAGATGAATTGCACATGGGACAAGACTAGTTTATCCACATGGGAGATGTAAATTAAAATCACTACTAGATGGGACGCTTTGTATAGACCTACCACTTACAGAGAGCTGCAAGCAACTCAAAGACAAAGTGTGGGGCTGGAATCTGCTCACCTGGACAGGTATGCTATAGAGGAGGAACAGTTTCCATTGAAACACTCATTTTTTTCTAGTTTACTTGACCCTCAGTCCTATTGGATCTCTAAGCTAATGGACATTTATTTCATCGTGCTTTGATGAGCAAATTGCTGTCATTTCATAGTTGAAATAGCTCCTGGTGTCTGAGATGCTGATATTCCAAAGTGCTCATTAAAAAAGAACCACGTTTTTTATGTCCCATATCTACGTGTGACAGAGCTGACCTTCTGTTTTTGAAATTCCTAAGAACTGGACGTTCTCTGCTAGACATTTTCTACTCTGTGCAGAAATGGGCCAGGAGGCTTTTCCTTATAAACAAAGCCAAATTATTATTTCCTCCAAGGATAATACTGACTGTGCTCACATACCCAGGCGAGTATTCTGTTGAGAACCTGGGCTTCTGTGCCATGAAATACAGAAGATAAGTTGAGCCTGAGACGGTTTGAAGGCTGGCGTTACCTATTACCAGGTTTCATACCTGAAGTCATTCCTCCCAGAGGTGCCCGGGGTTTGCACAGCTCTAGCTCTCCTCTCAGAGGTGTCTCTGATCTTTTACTGTAATTGCCCAAGTGCTAGAACAGCTGTGGGCAAACTACGGCCCGCGGGCCGGATCTGGCCCATTTGGCTGTTCTATCCGGCCCGCGGAGCCGAAAGAGCGGAGGGTTCTCTTGCTCTCCCCTCCACTCCTTCACCAGCAGCAGTGTTAACATGGCAACGTCGGGAAACACGGCAGCAGCTCCTTCTTCTGAGTGGGCGGATTTATATTAGCCCATTCAGTAGAAGGAACAACCTCTCAATCTTCCAGAGGCTCCTTGTAATGCCCGCGGACGCGTCCCCCGACATCACCCTGGGAATGCTTAGACACGTTATCGTGGTGATGTAGGGAGACACGCCCCTGGAGAGCACAGTATCAGAGCATTAGCTAAAAAGGAGACCAACAACACTGTTCCCACTGAAGTTGATGTTTTAAAGACCAAAAACCTTTCAACCCAGTCTACATTGCCATCTACATCTACGTCCCGGGCATAATTTGGAAGTTGCACTAAAGAAAATGTTTAATTTACTGTTTACACATTTTGTTCTTTTCTATTTGTTTTAGTTTTAAATTATTTTATTATATTTAAGTTTAATTTGAAAGGCTTTTGAACCTTTCCTTTGTTAGGCAATTTTATTTTGCCTTTGCCATCTTCAATAGAAGGTATGTTATTGTGCTATGATTCCTCCATTTTTTGAAGTTTCAAATTATAATAATTAGTGTTTACATTCTTCTTGTTAAAATGTTTGAAATGAATAAAACTATTGAAATAAAAAAAAAGAGACCATACCCTTTTATGTAATGATGTTTACTTTAAATTTATATTAGTTCACACAAACACTCCATCCATGCTTTTGTTCCGGCCCTCCGGTCCAGTTTAAGAACCCATTGTGGCCCTCGAGTCAAAAAGTTTGCCCACCCCTGTGCTAGAAGCACAAGTTGATCCCTGAGAGTGAGACCTAGAGAAGAAGGCAGAGCCAAGTTAGGTAGCCAAGCCTGTCTCTCGAAGCCATCCTCCCCCGGAAGCACGCAGCCAGCGACCTTGCCCCCTGCCATCCCCTCACACGCACCACCCTGGTGGTCTCCCCTGGTTTTTCCATCTCAACCCAGGTGCTGAGCAGCCTTTGCTCACTTATCTAACTTGTTCTGTGGTGCTTCATCCCCTCCTCTGCTCAGGGAGCTCCACCTGGCTCCCTCCTACCGAAGGCCACTCTGTCTTCTCATGAATGTTCCTCTTATCTACTTGCCTGTCCAGGCAGCTGGCAGCTTTATTCAGAATCTAAAAACTCGTGTAATCTTGAGCAAGCCTGCTGTGAGAAGGGATTAGGATCCCCTTTGCTAAGCAGGAGGGAGTGGATTCTGGAGGGCCAGGCACGCCAAAAACTACCAATTGGCTGCCTGGACCATAAAAGCAGTTCAGCCTGGCCTTTGGTGAACGTCTCAATTTTTTTTAAGCAGAATGGTATCCCAATGGACCCACCCGGGTTAAGTTAGCTGCAAAATATACATTCCAATAGCTGAATGAGTTGACCTGTTGTATGGGGTTATTTAGTATTGTTCATCTAAATACTGGAGAATGTCTGTCAAATACAATGGTTTCCGTGGTAGCTCAGTTGACGTTAAACTGTTCTGACAGTAAGTAGGCAACAGGTTCAGCAGCGTCTAAAGGAAAATCCTGGTTTGTGTTAATAAAACCATGCCATCAGCTTGGAGAAGGGCGCATACTCTATTCACTATGCCTTGCAATGTCCTCCCCAGTTATTTAACGGCTGTATTGTTATATATGAGTGAGCTCTGATGCCAAATTAGGACACAACCCTGTGTAACACATTTAGAATTGGAATTTACCCTCCCCACGACAAACTCAGAATTATAGAGCTTAAATCATACATTCATGTGAAAGATATTTATTTAGTGCATCATTGTTCTATGAGCTGGAGATACAAAGATGAATAAGATAGATCTCTGTCCTGGAAGAACTGAAGATACAGCAGAGAAGTAAACAATGCAAATGAGTATGGCAACATTTTCACATGGTTGACTTGTGCCTATCAGTCACTGTCTATTCCTGGGGTCTAGGTTTCCTGAAAATGTACTAACTTAAGTAGAAATAAAATTCTGTAGTAGTATTATGACACATGGTCTTATGGGAGCACTAAAAAGTGATCTTGTCAGAAAATAAAATCACCATAAAAATCATATTATTTTGTTTCTACTTCTGGTATATTTTTTAATTTAAATAATAAAAGTAGCACATGCTTACTGTAAAAAAAAATCCACAATCCCATCATTTTTTGGTGGGAATAATTTGCATAATTGAATATTTATGAAAAAGGTCAGACTCCATTGATTCATTCATCCATATTAAAGCTGACTGATACTACCTACTCTACCATCTTGGCTCTGCCCTCCCATTTTTTTTACTATTTTGTTCCTGAATAAAGAGAATAATAATGGTCAGTAGTAGATTATACTGAAACTCATTCTTCATTTAATTAAAGCTAGTTGGGAAAAAAGGGTTTGCCAAAGAGCAGTGGCCTGTTTTGTATTACTTAAGCTTTTAGAGATAATAATAGAGTTAACAGACCCCAATTTAGTAAATGACCTGAGTCTATAGACTACAAGGAGATCACCATATGAATCTAAAGCTGAGGTAGACCACTTCTTTTTTCTTTTTCAAAAATATATTTTATTGACTTCAGAGAGGAAGAGAGAGATAGAAACATCAATGATGAGAGAGAATCATTGATCGGCTGCCTCCTGCAAGCCCCACACAGGGGCTTGAGCCCACAACCCGGGCATGTGCCTTGACTGGAAATCAAACTGTGACCTACTGGTTCATAGGTTGATGCTCAACCACTGAGCCACTCTGGCTGGGCTAGACAACTTCTTACACTGGTGGAAATTAGTACCATAATGGTTCCTTTCAAAGAGGTCTTTCATGGACAACACTTTCCCTACATTCATATTCATTATTAGTGCTGTCATTTCAACCTTAAGTCTTTCACTGAAATCAGTCATAGCCACTCCTTTCCCCCCAATAGAAAAATGAGTTATAAAAGTATCTAAACTTAGTAAGTCAACAGGTCAGTCCAGGTAAGTCTTCTGAAGGGTTGTTTTACAAAATTTGCAGAATATATTTGGTTTCTCAGAAGTCTTTCTTGAATAAGATAAAAATATTAAAGAACAAAGCGAAAGATGCAGATTTTTAATTTCTGACTATTTTTAAAAAGAGCTTCTCCTCAGGACTAACACCCCAAAATTCAACACCAGGTTTTTCTCTACTTTACCTCAGTCTCTGACTTTGGCCAACTCATCTCTTTGTACCTAAATTTTTTTTTCACCTAAAACATCATATCAATCACTAGAAGGTGATGAAAACCAAATCATGGATAGGGATTAGAGAGGATAAATACACTAATATTTTTAAGAAAAGAGTTTTAACCAAATCTCTTTAAGATAGCAAAGACAACATAAAAAACTCTTTCATGTCTCTGGCCTATACTTTCTTCACCTCTAAAATGAAGAGTTGAGCCCTGGCTAGTGTGGCTCAGTTGGTAGGAGTGTTGTCCCATGCACCAAAAGGTGGCGGGTTTGATTCCCCGTCAGGGCACATAACCAGGTTTGGGGTTTGATCCCTGGTCAGGGCACGTGTAGGAGGCAATCAACCAATGTTTCTCTCTCACATCAATGTCTCTCTCTCTCTCTCTCTCTCTCTCTCTCTTTCTCTCTCTCTCTAAAAAAAATCAATAAATTAAATAAATAAATAAAATGAAGAGTTGAGGTAAAGATTTCTTGGGTCCAACATGGTATTAAAATTCTATTTCAAAAATAAAAAGAAATAAATTATATTTCCATGTTTTTCTATTATCATGAGAATATGTTCAGAAAAGTAAGAGATAAAATATCAGACAACAAACATAAATAGTAACTATTTCAAATGCTTCCAATTAAGCCTCTTCTAAAACAAAGTAAAATCTCAAAGAGGCTTAGCTGGTGGTGGAAAATACTCTAAAACCTATGGTCTGACTCAAGCCAAGGTCAAGGAATTAATGCAGTCAGAGCCACAACCAAGTGGACATGGTAGCAGAGAATCATTTAGAGGAGATTAGAAAGGAATTTGCTATTTTCTCCATTCTGGTTCTATTCAAATGAATATGAAATTCACTTCTGAATTTTTAAATTGCATTTAATAAGATCACGGTAGATATAACATTAGGCATTTCTCCAGGCCATTCATATGCTTCTTGGGTGTCTGAAGGCCCTCAGTTTCAGTGTATTTTAGGTGTATATTGTTGTGGAGTGAACGCAAGTGAACGACCACTGGAGTCCAGACCAAATTAAAATTTAGGGAGCCTTTATTAGCCGGTGACTGCTCTGCCTTTCTCCACGCAGGGAGTCCAGAGAGCAGCCCCAACCCTTTGTGCAGGACCACTTTTAAGCACATCAACCACATCCTGTTTTTGCAGAGCAAGTAACCCAAGACAAAACAGTTTTTCCTAAGCAACGTCAGGATCATGCCATTGACGACCATGTTATTCACAAGGTCATCCTGTTCTTCAGAAAGCTGACAGTGTTCTATGAAAGAAGGCCTACGTGCTGGGAAGGGGCCATGAGACCGTATCTCAAGGCCTGGCCTTGTGTCAGCACTGACAACTCTATCTGGGGGCATAGTGCACGGCCTCTCTGGAATGGTAGTAGTAAGCATGCTCAAAAATTCCCACTCTCCAACATTCCCCACTGGTTTTATGTACATGAGTCATATCATTGACTCTGTTGGGTCATTGTTGGCGAGGGAGTTATATTGACCCATGAGGACTATAAGCTTGATAGAATTAATTCTCTGCTGAATAAAGTCAGTGGGCCTGTTTATAAGATAAGGGCCCGGAATGAGGGCCAGGACTAATCTTTAGAGGGTCCAAAGAGTCCTGGACTCTCTATTTTGCCTGAGCTGTCTTAAGCCAGGTGTGATGAAGCCACGTCGGGATCCCGTCGACCTTGACTGCTGTGGAGGTGGTCCTTTCCAGGTAGGAGTCAGTCCTTGCGTGGCAAATTTCTTTATCCAAACAGTCACCAGGGTGGAAGGATGGACTGGATCAGACATGCTTCTGGACTGCTTTCTGGGTGGACTGTAAAGCCTGTAAGAACTTGAGTAAAGATTGGTTATGGATTTCAGCTTTTCTAGATTGGGTTTCCATGTAAGCTGGTGAGGTTGGTAGATCAGGGTTTGGAAGAGTCACTAGAATCTGTAGAGGCCCCACTGGTTTTAGGGCAGCCTCCCAGGCTGCTTTATCTGCAGCCTCTCTTGCTTCTGGGGAGACCCCTTGTCTCACATAGGTAGAGATGGAAAGACTTAATTACATCTGGTAGTGCTAGTTGGCCCATTGTCCTTGCTCTGCTCATATCTGTCTAACTGCCTAATATATTACCTCAAGGATCCTGGCTCTGAATTCTTTTAGGGAAAATGGACGTTGGTGGGCTCTTCTAGCTACTTCCTGATGAGGTGGGTCAGAAGTTTCTCTCAGAGCCAAGAGATCCTTGCTGTCTGTCAGAGGGACAATGAGGCCTGGGCACAGAAGGAGGTGGGCTTGTGACCTGGCGGAGACAAACTGTTACAAATGGTCTGGAAAGAAAACCTTTCAGTTTTAATAACTTCTATTGAAATAGAATTTTTTTCCTCAAAATTATGCCCATGTTTATCAAAAGATCCAAATCAAGACTACTTTATCTATTGTATTTAATTTGGCCTGATTGTTTGCATAAACATAATAAGAATGGTAACTGACTACCTTTGCCGGAATTTCTTGATTGAATCTTAGTGTGCCCCATAGGGCTAGGAAGCCAAGCCATCCAGCTGCTGTCCGGCCTGCCTGTAGTATCTGCTGAGTTAGGTGAAGTCCTCACCTGTAGTGGCTCTACCCGGGCCCTATGCCCTAGGCTTCAAGGCCCATCTCAGCCCTCCTACTCATGGCAGCTCAGAGTGCGTGGGGGTCCTGCAGGGACGCAGAGGCGCCCTTATTGCTCCCCTTCTACTCTGACCAACCGCCAGTGATGGTAGGGCATGGGCCTGATGCTCCAGCACCAGGTATTTTCAGGGCTACCAAGCAGGATACCAGGCTTTCTCCATGGCACTCTTATTGGCTTCAAGTCTTCAGAGTTCAGGCAGGGCTCTTTAAAACATGAGACTCCAGGCAAAGTTTCTGGTTAATAAAACTACTATTGGAAATTGGTCTTATTGAATTTATGCAAATAAATGTATTGCTATGATTTATTTATTAAGTATTGCCAAATTTCAGAGGAATTGTATAAGAAGAAAAATATACTGACCTGCTTCAAGATAGAATTTTCTTTGCCAGTCCTTTTTATGGACTTTCCAAAGTAATATTTTCTGAACAAACAGTAACTGTTAGATTTCTTTTATCAGTCCTTCCCTAAGTACTTTGGCATAAGCTATTTACCCTCTGTTTAGGGAGGCAAAATGCAAATTATTTACTCTTCCTGGCTTACTGGCCTGTATTATTTGATTTCTTTTCAACATTTCTCTTCTCCTTTTTCTTATTACATACACAACCTTCATTAATTTTACACTTCCAAATTAGCCTTTAAACCTTCTTCTATGTCCTTTAAAAATGCATAACCATGCCTCAGACCTTCTACTCAGTATTCCTTATTCTTTGAAACCTCAATCCTTTAAACAGCCAGAATTTCTTAGATTATCATTTATGAACACACTTTAAATGTACTTTTTCAAGAAAATATACCTACATATTGTATTGGTCTAATTTAGTTCAAAAATATTTCTTTTTGACAGACAGAGATTTTTAAAACTTAAACTAGTTGTAACATTAAAGATATTATATCTTAAAGTTCCTTTGCTGAATATTCCACCACCACCCAAGAAGTACCCAGTAACCTCTCCCTGCCAGGCTCGGACAATGAGATTTGCTTTATGTGTATTAGAAGGGTTAAAGAGAAGATCCAATGTGTTCTGCCAGCATAGTTCAGATAAGTAAGAAACCAAGGATGCCAGCAGGGTGGGTTGTACCCAGCAAAATCAACAAAAACCTATCTCTCCCTGCTCTTCCCACCGACACCCCCCCTTTTCTGCATTAACCATTTACTCTGTCCTTAGCAGGGGACATAAGGCAAGCGGTCTGAGACCCTGTTATAACCAGGCTTTTTACACTTAAGGAACAGCTGCTCTCCCTCCCAGATTTTCCTTCTTTACTCCAAGGCCCCAGAGGATCTCAACCTTCACCACTTCTGATATCTCCAACCATCCCCTTGTCCCCCAGCCTAGGGCTTCTCTATCTCAACAGGCTGAGAGTGAATTTCACCGCCTCTACCCTTTCTCACACCTGCTCTGGACAGTTTTCGGCTCTTTTCCTCCTTCCCCAGAGAGAGACCCACTGTAAATCTATCAGGAAGGGCAGGCAGGTTGCAGTTCTCGGGACCACATGATTATGTTTGCTAGGAGGGCTGAAAAGGCAGCCTACAAAGCAGTTAATTATGACTAATCTTAACCCAACAAGCCTTTGTTTACTTTTCTGGATTGGCAACCTTTATTTTTTTTAATATATTTTATTGATTTTTTACAGAGAGGAAGGGAGAGGGATAGAGAGTTAGAAACATCGATGAGAGAGAGAGAGACATCGATCAGCTGCCTCCTGCACACCCCCCACTGGGGATGTGCCTGCAACCAAGGTACATGCCCTTGACCAGAATCGAACCTGGGACCCTTCAGTCCGCAGGCCGACGCTCTATCCACTGAGCCAAACCAGTTAGGGCTGGATTGGCAACCTTTAAATTAACCCTAGAATTCCAAAATTTCAAACTAACACAGCAAAATTATAAACCAAGGAAAAGCAATTAAAAGTTCTCTACTGTCTTCTCTCTAAAGCAGGGAGGTGCGCTGTCTTTAAACAAATTAAACAACAGAAAGAGATAACAAATACTCTCATGTGTACAGCCAGATGGCACAAAGTAGCTTTCACTTCACACAGACCCTCACACTTACATTTATACATCAGACAGTCTGAGTTTTTGACTTACACGGTGGCGCTCCTGCGCCAGCACTTTCCCATTCCCATCCCGCACCTCCGCCCCCTCACTTGCTCCTTCCCGCTGTAATTTAATTTCTGTAAATCAAAAGCATTAATGGAGGCTCCGTAATCATCCGCTCACCGCTTGAATTCCTGAAAATTTTTCAAAAAACATTGCAGGGGAGTACAGACAGAAGAACATGAAGCAGACTGACCCATTCTAATGATAGAGACAATTAGGCCACAATAACACAAAATAACAAAGACAATGACAACCAACTGAGGATCACCAGGCACCGTCATGCGCAGGGATCTGGTCTCGGAAGTAGCGCTGCGTCCAGCCTTCCAGAGACCCTAGATGGGTGCCCACAGAACCAGAAATAAGTTTCTTACTGGTAAGAACCAGATCCAGGCAGCTCCAATCAGAGTCAATCAGGAAATTTAGCAGGCGGGGTCTCCAACCTCTACCAGTCCCCGGGGCTGAGGAACGTCTCTCAGAGATCTCCCCCTAGGTCGGAGAGTCCAGGGACCCCGGTGGGCTCCAGTCACAGGACCAGTCAAAGGCTGGTTATCTCGCTGGGGCCTCCAAATGTTGTGGAGCGAATGCGAGTGAACGACCACTGGAGTCCAGACCAAATTAAAATTTAGGGAGCCTTTATTAGCCGGCCGGCTGGCCAGCTAGCCAGCGGGCAACTGCTCTGCCTTTCTCTACACAGGGAGTCCAGAGAGCAGCCCCAACCCTTTGTGCAGGACCACTTTTAAGCACATTACCACATCCTGTTTTTGCAGAGCAAGTAACCCAAGACAAAACAGTTTTTCCTAAGCAACGTCAGGATCATGCCATTGACGACCATGTTATTCACAGGGTTATCCTGTTCTTCAGAAAGCTGACAGTGTTCTATGAAAGAAGGCCTACATGCTGGGAAGGGGCCATGAGACCATATCTCAAGGCCTGGCCTGGTGTCAGCACTGACAACTCTATCTGGGGGCATAGTCCACGGCCTCTCTGGAATGGTAGTAGTAAGCATGCTCAAAAATTCCCACTCTCCAACATATATGAATGGCTTAGTACAATGAAGTATCATTTTTTTATTATTATATATTTCATAGAGGGAGGGAGAGGGAAAGAGATTTAGAAATATCAATGACAAGAGAGGATCATTGATCGGCTGCCTTCTGCACCCCCTACACTGGGGATTGAGCCCACAACCCAGGCTTATGCCCTGGCCGGGAATCAAACTGTGATGTCCTGGTTCATAGGTTGATGCTCAACCACTGAGCCATGCCAGCCGGGCCAATTAAGTATCTTAATGGCATATTTACTAAAGCACTTAATCTACTCCTTGGGGGTGAAGAGATCAAGTGCATCCTGGTTAAAGAGCAGAGTCTTGCTGAGACAGGAGCAAGGCTGCGGCTGGCTGGAATCCACAGACTCACCCTGTGGCTTGCTGATAACCTCAACTTGTCAAACTTAAAATTTATCACCAGGCATTCTGAATTAGAACCTGAGACATTTCATCAATACCTGTCAATCCACACTCAGCAAAGAAAGCAATGCAGTGTCAAGCTTGGGGTCTAATTTAATAAGCTGGCCATAAAGCTGTCACAGGTTGTTTTTTTTTCTTAGCTTCCCTCTTTCACTACTGCCCAAGCCAAATTCAACCAAACACACAGGGTTCAACAGAATCACTATGAGTTGAGGGAAATCCCCATACCCACCTGTGTAAGCTACTAGAGAACTGGCTGGCCAATAGGGCCACGTTGAATTTGACTGTTACATAAAGAGATTAAACTAAATGGTTTTTAGAGCTAACATTCCATAATTCTACTTCACTTCATTCTTTGGGTAACTCGTAGTATGAAGAATCCTGATTTCCAACTTTTGCCTCAAGGAAATGTGATTTCTTTTTTCCAGAATACAATCTCTATGCTACAAAAAAGCTGAAGGTACCTAGTTTAGCTTTACTCCTTTAGGGTGGTATTTAAAGAATGAAACCAGGAATGGCCGCTATTTAAAGAAGCAGTCATTTTAAAAGAGAATAAAAGCTATAATTTAGAATGGAATTGTTTTTAATGAAATAATGCCACATATAAAGGCATCGTCTTTTAACCTATCTCTGTAGGTATAAATACCACCCCCATAGCCCTGTGTTGTAAATGGCCTCGCCAAAGAAGGGGACCCTGTAAATGAACTGCTTTTATTTTAGTTAAGATGTTTAAAAAAGAAAAGAAAAGCCTACTTCTTCTGCAAAGGATCTGAAAAATCACTCCCATGTACTACCTACAGGGAACTGTATCAGAATAAAACCATATTAAGCTTCACTGTGGGACACATAATTACTAATCATATAATTATTAAGCGTGTTATTATTTCCACCACTTCCAGTGCAAGCAACAGAAAGAAGATTAAAATGTTCTTAAACGTTGGCCTGTGAAGCTGAAATGAAATGAAGTGTCAAGGCCAGATATTCATGCCGACTTTCTCTATAAATGACACAAAGAATAACACATTCAATCAATCATTTCTGGGCCAGGCAAAAGAGAGGTAGTCCACAAGAAATCCGGTTTTAGACCAAGGTTCCAATGGGGAGAAGGAGTGTGTTGAAAGAGCGGATTCTTTAACCGAGTTGAGTGACAACTTTTCATCTGAAAAGGACAGAATCATTTAGCCAAATCGTGTAGAAGCAACTGAATACCTTCTCCATGAAGCACCCCACTCTTAGGCTGCAGGAGGATTAAACCAGTTATTTCTAAGTTTCTTCAAGTCTCTTTTTTCAGTGATTCCTGGAACTTTCAAAGACTTATCCAAATGAAACACATGCCCAGTTTGAAGGCAAATCTACCACAGAAAAAGCCTCCTTTCACACCCAGTTCTATCTCACCTCAGGCAGTTTATTCAAGATTCTGGCCTTTCAGGTTTCTGAGCTCAAATTTTCATTTCAACTACTCCACCTCCTCGAAATACCTAATGGACTATTAAAGAATTGGCAAAGAGTAAAAGAAATATTTCATAACTGGTATTTTTATTTTGGTTAGAAAAATTCACAGGTTATTTTAATTCACTGCTATAGTTCTCAGCCCATTTTAGAAGAGCAGTTGGGACTGGGATTTTTTTATGGGGCTTTTCTCTAAACTACCTGCAAATTATTAAAAATGCATCCCCATTTGGGCCCATGGTTAATTACTGTTCTCTGCATAATCCATCTGTGAGGACTTGGTATGAAATATATTGTATTCCTCATTTTGCTTGTGTTCCCAGGTTATTTGGTCCCTTTGCTTCGGCTGATCTTGACCTGATTCTCATAAAAATAAACACGATGGTGTTAGAGTTCACAACCTTTGGGCATCACGGTTGCTCGTGTGGGATGACGCAAGGTTATGTAGAGCACGGGAGTTCTAAAAAGTGACTTGTGTGTGTGCAGCCCCCATCGTTCCCTTAACGAAGAAGGCATTTAAATCATATAATCCTGAATTGAGACCCTCCTGAAACATGCTGAAGTGCTCATTTACTATATCTTTACCATTGAGCAGCAATACATTAGTGTTTGTTTAGTAGGAGGGCTCCACCTGCTACATTCACACTTGATCCTAAACTTCTAAGACTCAGAATACACACAGGAAGAGAAGGCAAAGCCAGTTAACAGAGGTAGCCTGAGAATTTATCAATTATTAATTGTGCCCCACCTCAGATTAACAGTTAAAGTTCTAATAGCGCCATAAGTTTAATTTTAGATATGAAAACCCAAGAATCCATATTAAGTAAGCCCATTAGTTGGCATTTGATCAAGAAACTAGTGGAGCCCTGGCCAGTGTTGCTCTGTACACCAAAAGGTGGCAGGTTCAATTCCCTGTCAGGGCACATACCTAGGTTGCAGGTTCCATCCCCGATTGGGGCGTGTGTGGGAGATGACAGATCCATGTTTCTCTTTCATCTTTCTCTCTCTCTCTCTCTCTCTCTAAAAAACAACACACACACACAAAGAAACTATTAGAAATAAGGAAAGAGTACTACATTGGGAGTAAGAAGATCTGGGTCACTTACTACCTGTGGTTTCAGTTTCATCTGTCTTGTGGGGCTGACACCAGCCTTATCTTCCTGTCAAGTTGCTGTAAGCATCTCAATGGGGATATGGGCCTTTGTGCTGTTTGTAAACAATAAAGGACTTTACAAAGTCCTTGAATAATTCATCTTCCTGTTATGTGTTCAGAAAATGGAATACATTTTCAAACAAAAATTTTACTAAAATGTTTCAAAAGGACAGAAAAAGTCCCCATTAAAATTATCTACTGTTCTTCTCAGAAGCAGAAAGAAAGGGTTAGCACAGTAGCAGCGGCCCAGGGAATCAGACAACAGAGTTCGACATCTGGCGTCAGGGGGAGCGCTGAAAATACTTGAATGTTTCTAAGAAAGTTTGGGTAAAAGAGATTCACAATTTTCCACAAGACCTAATTTCAATTTAATTACTGATTTTTTAACTACAAAGCAGCAAAATATTCACGCAAGCAGAGCTATTTATTGGCCACCCCAGGGCACTTGTCCTTAGATTGGCCCCTTCTTGCACTTTACAATGCCTTTGGACACCTGTAAAATTCCAAAGGCAAAAGAAAACATCTGCTCACACCCCTGCTTTTATGCCCCTGGGACCTATGAGCCAATGTTATTATTAATTTATTAATAATAATTATATTATCATGGTAGGATTTAGATTAGACCACATATACATGGCAATGGTAAATTGAATGGATGAAGTATTATTTTAATTTCAATGGGATTATAGTAATTCATTTATGATTTATTGCTAACCCAGTGAAGGGCCCCTAAATGTCTAAGTGCCTTAGGCCCAGAGTTACTTAAAAAGGCCAAAATAATTAAACACAAGCATCAGTATGAAGTAGAAACAATAGTTCAAGAAGTAGTTTGGAGATAACATCAGTTTCTCTAAGAAAGACTGCTGGTTGGGGTGCTGAACACACAATGCAATATACAGATGATGTATTATAGAATTGTGTTCCGGAAAGACTCGGGGGAAAGAGATGCCTTGCTCTTTATAAGGCTCAATTTAAATTAAATCACATCCATTTCTTTTCAAACAAAGTTGTAAAGTCACAAAATAGTCATGCTGCATCTTCTCTAAGAAGTTACAGAGAGAAATATAAGTGAATACTTTTCTTGGTATTGAACCAATCTTTCCTCCATTCTACCTCTGTCCCTCCATCCTTCCCACCACTCTTCCTTCTTTCTTTCTCCTTTTCTGAAAGGCAACAGGGTTAATCTATAAAGAAATAGGAAACAATATAGCCTGGTCAAATTCTCATACTTCTTTATCTTTGTGTCCGCATGCTGCACCATCCCCCTCTCTCTTAATGGTAATGATGTGGGGAGAGAAGGTTTCGTTTGATTGGGTCAAAGGTGAGAATCCCAGGACAATATTGTCCTTTTATTAGTCTTTGGTATGACAGAAAACATAAAACCAGAGGCCACATACCTATCTTATCCACACATACCATCAACATCGGTAGGTATTCCACCACAGCCTTGGGCAGTCCATTCTGACAAGCATTCTGGCCCACAACCACTCCTGTGTCCTGAGACTCAGCTTGCTTTGACTGCTTACCCATTCCTTGTATTTTCCTCTTATCTACTGTTTGTAAATAGAACTCAGCTAAATCTGATATTTCATAACATCTACATGAATCTTTCTGATGCTAAAGTACTATTCAGTTATTTCTATGTGGTATCCAATAATGGATGCTGTGATAGATTGAAGATAGACTGACAGGTATCTAAAGTTACTTCAGAAGTAAATATTCAACAGTCATTTGTACCTGTGCGATGTAGCAAAATTAATCAAACTGTTTCCTTCATTCTAAAAGGGGGTAATGATGATTGCAGATATATTATAGGAACTAAGTATGATAATGCAGGAAGAATGCTTTGTTACAATGACTGGCAGAGAAAGCACTCAGCACGGTTAGCTAGGGTTAATGTTGTGAGGACAAGAGGCAGTCTTTGTGAGGAATCAAGCAGAGGACCAAGCCTAAGTAAACATCTGAAAGAACTTAGTTCCTCTACATGCCAACCCTTCTTTCCTTTTTCATATTGCAGTGTTAAAAGATGTGAGTGAACAGGATCACTAGACAGCACTGCTTGTAATTAACATGGGGAGGGGGGAAGCAGCTGAGAATTTGATTGCAAACACACTTAAAAAGACCTCTTTGGCACAAAAGATGACTCAGATGTAATCTGCTGCTATTCTGGATAATGCTAGAATTACTCCCCAAGATGGAAATGGCACAATCACTGGATCGGTTGGAGTTTGTGGTCAGGCATATGACATTTTTAGGAAGCATGAGGACCCATCTAATTCAGATGTAACTAAACCTTAATAGTAGTTGAAACAACAACTTACACCTTTACCGCTGAACAATTATCTTTTCACTTGACAAATGCACATGATAATGACAAATGCCCTGTGTATCTTCTGTTATATGAAATTAAAAATACTCAGTTCAGCCTTGGCCAGGTGGCTCAGTTGGTTGGAGCATCATCTTGTGCACTGGAAAGTCGCAGGATCGATTCCACATATGGGAGGTGTGACCGATAGATGTATCTCTCACATCTCTCCTCCCCCTCCCCCTCCTCCCCCTTCCCCTTCTCTCCCTTTCCCCCCCTCCTCCCCCTTCTCCCCCTCCCCCTCCCCCATAAAAAGTAAAATAAAATATGGTACAATTTCATTATGGTGATAATTCCTTTTATAATAATTTTTACTATGAAATATTTCAAAAACTTCTTTAAAGTGTAGAGACTAAACCTCTGGGTATATACTATTTAGCTTAAGAAATAAAACATTACAAATATAATTGACCTCATTTCTCAATTCTTCTTGCCCCTGAACCCCAAGGTAATCACCATACTAAATTTGATATTATTTACTCACTTGGGATGCATTATCAAGGTTACCTTCTCAGGACAAGATAAAAGAGCTAGTCTTCTATGAATCTTTGGATTTAATTATTCCCTTTGTGCCTCTAAACAGAATTTATGAAGTGGCAAGGTCTAAAGATATCAGAATTAGGTACTCTTCTTCTATTAAATCAAAAGGGAAAATATGCCATTTTAAGGCCACTCCAACTGTGAAATGTAACATCCTATAAAAAAAATAAAATAAAACCTAGGATATTTAGAAACATGGGGAGAAAAAACTGTATAGATGTGGAAAAAATTCAAGATATGAGTTTCAGCAATATGATGGACTATACATACTAGTAAAAACCCTCCTGCTAGATCAACTGGAAATGCTGGGGGAAATTACACAGACTTTTAAAAATGCACAGCTAAGTGCAGATAAGAGAAAAATACCCAGATGCCAGGAATAATGAAGTGACTGAAAACTGAACTGCCAAAAGAGTAGGCTACCCTGTGTTTGCCTCAATGGCAGGTGGTGAGCAGTGGTTGAGATCTAAAGAGTTTGGTTTTAAAGGACTGCAAAGGGTAAGGGATGAGAACTTGACTCTTGCAAGGTGGAGAACTGAGACTCAGATGCCAGCATAAAACTGGAAGGACTAAATTCTCAGTTTGGGGAAGAGGAGGTAATCTGCCCACCAGCAAAAGAAGACAATAGACAATATGGAAATCAGTTTACTAGTATTTGCACTTAGGCTCTGAGTGGGGAAAATAAATCCCTTTAGAATTCATAATATGACCTGCACGACACAGAGGATTGCATTTATATTACATGTGTTCTAGGAAGCCACAGTGAAGAAATTACAAAGAACTAAATCTTAAGCCAGGGATCCCCATTGAGTGTATACAGAAGTAAACCCAAAACTAATTTGGAAGAACATCTTAACCCAGGCTGCACAGGAATTTTATAGATAAAGCCCTACTGCAGATAAGCTCATAATCGAAGATTTAAAACAGAACAGAAAACAATCTATACTAGGTGGATTCAGCAGCCAAAAACAGCAGATGGAAATACCCAAGAAATTAACACAATAGAAATGTCTGATAGGAACTACTAAAAATTTATGACTAAAAGAATTATCACATACTTTAACTTATTCTTCTAAAATTCTGATTACAAATTCTACATTTCTTAATATACATAAAAATAAAAAATGAGTAAGCAGCTGTTAAGGGAAAGATTAATAACTGCATTTGGAAGGAAGATGGGAGAAAAACCAGAAATAGGAAACATTGAATTATTTGCCACTGAATTACTTTGGCACCATATAATAATATAAAGTTGTGAATTCACTTACCAGTTAGCTGCTATAGGGAAACATGGCCTCCTCCTGGAAATGTGTAAATTGAGGCTCTTTCCTCAAAAGTACCTGCAAAAACACTGATGTAGAGCAAGCAACTACCGTGTTTCCCCGAAAATAAGACATCATCCGAAAATAAGACCTACTTACAGGTTTCCTTCTGGGTGAAATATAAGGCATCCCCCAAAAATAAGACCCCCAGGCTCTGTCTCAGAATGAAAATTAATTTACCATAAACTGGTCGCTAGGGCCACCCCGACTGGCGTCTAGCAACCAGTGACGTTAGGCAGAGTCCTGACGTCACTGCTGTGTGGAGGCTGAGCGGAGGTCGGAGTGAGCGGTGAGCACAGGGCGGGAGAGAGGAGGAGACTTTCGCAGATGCGTGTAGAAGAACAGGAGGATTAGAGCGGACGGGACGCGGCGAAGGTGGTGAGTGCTGGTCTGTCTCTGGTGACACTACCTGATGCTCGCGGCCGCCTTCATGATGACTGAAGGTTCTCAGTCAGTGGCAGACCCTGCTCCAGCCCAGATCCAGGCCCCAGCAAGCCCAGTGACAGTCCCCAGTCAGGCCCCAGGGGGTAAATGTCTGATAAAGGGGTAGGGGGGATGTCTGGTGAAGGTGTTCAGTGGCACAGGGGTGGGGGGAGGGGGATCACTTAAAATGACACAGGAGGATCAGAGGGGGCAATCAAAATGACACAGGAGGATCAAAAGGGGTTACTAAAATGGTAATCCCCCCTCTGATTCTCCTGTGCCATTTTGATTCCCCCCTCTGATCCCCGCTGTGTCATTTTGAGTGATTCCCCCTCCCCCCACCTTGATACCCCAATTCCTTTTTTTTACCCCTAGAAATGAGCGCAAAAAGAAAAAGCTACTCTGTGGAGTACAAGAAAGGAATCGTGGAAGACTCTTGGGGCCAAAATCTTACTGCTTTCTGCAAAGAGAAGATGTTGAGTACCCGATTGGTCCGAAAATGGCGAGCAGAGTATGGTAACTTCATTGAACAAGTGGACAAGGGAAATGCTAAAAAGCGCAAGTGTGGATCAGGTCGGCAACCATTATTTTCCGAGCTGGAAGACCTGATCTGTGAATGGGTTGTTGACAGGAGAGCAAAGGCTTTGGTTGTGAATAGGGCTCAGATTCAAGAATTTGCCCTTGCAATGGCACCACAGTTTGACATCGCCCCCGAAGACTTCAAAGCATCACAACACTGGCTGGATAATTTCCTTCAGCGAAGTGAACTGTCTTTAAGAAGATCTACAACATTGTTTAGGTTGGAAGATACTCAAGTTATTAAGTGAGCACTTGCATTCAAGTCCTTTATTGATGATGCTGACTTCTGTAAATACAATCTTTCCAACATGATTGCTATGGATGAAACTGCAGTGTTTATGGGCCAATCATCTCAAATAACAATTGAACAGTAGGGTGCCTCCTTGGTGTACATTCCCTCCACTGCTTACGAAAGTGCACGTGTTTCCTGTATTTTGGCAATTCGTCTGGATGGCACTAAAATCCCACCTTTAATCATTTCTAAGGGCAAGAAGGAAAAGATTGAACGTGTTTTGGGCGTTTTTATTCCTGGGCCACACAAGCAGTTATAAGGAAGTGGGTCGATTTAATGCTGCCACTTGTTATGCGAGGGAGCCAAAGAGGTCTGCTAGTCTGGGATGCAGCCAGCACTCACTGCGCTAAAGACATGAAGACATTTCTTCACGAAAGAAAAATAGATCAGATAATGATTCCCGCAGGAATGACGGCCTATCTCCAGACTCTTGATATTGCAATAAACAAGCCATTCAAAGACAATTTGCACATGGAAATTAATGACTACATGGAAAATAGAATGGAGAGAAATCAGCGTGGAAACTTTGTGAAACCTAAACTGCAAGAAGTTGTGACTTGGGTGAAGAATTCATGGGAGAAAATCACTGACAGTTGCATTGCACATGCACTGCGAGCAGGCTACCTTGACAAGAAGTACTCATTTAAAGACAGTGCTATTGCTAAACATGAGAGATTTGGTCCACTGATTCTAAAAGAAATGGAGTCACAAGAAATTCACCAGGAAATTCAGGAATTGGATTGTTATGATGATGTTCCAGAAGATGATGACATGATTGTCATTGAATAAATGAGTAAATTCTTGATACTGTAGGATTCACAGTTTGTCTGGTTTGTGTTGACAACTACTGTACTACCGTACCGTATACAGGTAATAAATTTCCTTTATTTTCATTTAACAATAAATGTGTACCGTATTCTTCTTCATGGAAAAATAAGACATCCCCTGAAAATAAGACCTAGCGTGTCTTTGGGGGCAAAAATTAATATAAGACACTGTCTTATTTTCGGGGAAACATGGTACCTAGAGAAGATCTGCGGGATGTTGGCCAATACATCAAAGCTAACATGGTGGCTTGAATGTGGGAGACATGGCGGTGAAGAAAAATGTTATACTTATCTTCAAATAGTTCTTATATTTAACTATTTGTAATGCTTTATAAATTAATGATCAATATATTCACCATTATCTCTTTACCTAATTTATTCTTCTGAGGTCACATATAATAGACAGCATGGTTTCAATACCTATTTGTTGATTATCATGAACCTAAACTTAAACTTTCTGCTCGGTCACATGTACGCAGAAAATGAACTCTATTTTATATTTCCAGTCATTTCTTGGTGTTTCCATTGCCACATTCCTATCTGATCCTGGTTTTTTCATTTAGTCATCAAATATTTTATTGAAGCTTACCACATACCGAGTACTGCTGTTCTAGAGGCAACAGCATTCTTCATTGCCTCCAGTGCTTCCTGTTGCAGTGGAGTGTCTTTGATTTAACCTTCTTAAAACACATATCACTCACCTACCTGTTCAAAACCCTTCAATATTTTCCTAAAAGATACAGCCCAAACATTTTATTTTGATATTATAAAGCCCTCTAAAATCTGGCCTGAAACGACCTTTCTAAAATTTCTCTCATCTCTCTCCTACTCGTTTATTTGCATTGGTTTGGGAGGCAGTATCTCCCAAATAAGCCACATAGGGTTCTTTCTCTCAGAGGGTCAAACGAGGGGAGGGGTGGGGAGATGAGATAAGATCATTTCAGGCCAGATATTTCTAGAGCAAATTGAGAAATGTTCTTCTAAATAACCCATGGGTCGAAGAGAAACATTCTTTTTTTTTTTAAATATATTTTTATTGATTTCAAAAAAGGAAGAGGGAGAGAGATAGAAACATCCATGATGAGAGAGAATCATTGATGGGCTGCCTCCTGCAAGTCCCCCTACTGGGGATCGAGCCCACAACCCGGGCATGTGCCTTTGACCGGAATCGAACCTGGGACCTTTCAGTTCACAGGCTGACGCTCTATCCACTGAGCCAAACCAGCTAGGGCAAAGAGAAACATTCTAATAGAAATTAGAAAACATTCTAACTGAATGATAATGGTTAAGTATGTCTCAAATCATATAGGATCAATTAGAGCTGTGCTTAGAGGGAAATTTATAGCTTTAAGTGCATGTTTTAGAGAAAAAGCATGATGAAAATCATTAATCTGAGTATTCATCTCAAAAACTTAGAAAAATTAGGTAAATTAAGTCCAAAGAAAATAATAAAGAGCAAAAATTGGGGAGAAAAACAAATATATGCAACAAAAAGGATAAATAAAGCCAAAAGTTGGTTCTTAGAAAAGACTAACAGAATTGGCAAGTTTCTGCCGAGACTAATGAAGAGGAAAAAAAGAGATATCATGAAAAACCAGTATCAGGGATGATGAGAGATCTAACACTATAGGTTCTACAGACATTATAAAATGATAATATGAATAATTCTATACCAAAAAAATTTAAAATGTAAACAAAATGGATAAACTCCAAAAAAATACAAATTGCCAAAACTTACAAAAGAGGAAGTATAAAAATCTGAATATCTTTCCATCTGCTTAGAATTAGAAATTAAACCTATAATTATATCTTCACAGTGAATCTCATTTATTTTAATCTCACACAAATTCTTCCAGAAAATATAAAAACAAAAAGCTTTCCCATTCATTTTATAAATCCAAAGTAATTCCACTGCAAAAACATGACAAGGACAGTACAAAGAGGTAATGTCACAGGGCAATCTCACTCATGATGCAAAAATCATATAGTACATGTAGATGAAAAATTCCTCCACTAATTTTCAGCAAACCAAACCCAATAAGTCATAAAAAAGGATAATGCCTATAACAAAATTGGATTTGTCCCATGAATAATAGTTCACTTAATATATAAAAATCAACCAAAATAATTCAAAACAATAATAAAATAAAGAAGAAAATCATATGGTTATTATAGGTGCAAGAAAAGCATTTTATATACTCAATATTCACTCATGATTTAAAAACAACAAAAAAGTGGTAAACTAGAAATAGAAGGGACTAACATAAGTTCTACTAAGTAAGGGTCCCTCCCTCCTGCTCCTGTGTGCTGTAAGTTAACATCGTACAAAATGGTGAAATTTTGAAAACTTTCCTATTGGGATCAAAAACAAGATAAGTATGATTGCTCTCGGTGTTTTATTTAACACCTCAGACTTCTGTAGGGCATAGCTAATCCAATGAGGAAAGAAAGTAAACAAAGGGTGTAAGGAAAAGAAGAGAAGAAATAAAATAGCCACCATTTAGAGATGTAAGAAATCCAAAAGAATACAGAAAAATTATTCTAATTAAGAGGAAAGTTAGAAAGTTTCTGGATATAAAATCAAAATACAAAAATCTATTTTATTTCCACTAACCAAAACAAACATTTTTAAAAGTATCTATATATATAAAAACCTAATATGCCAAGTGTCTCCTAGGGAGTTCAACTGACCGGGAGTTCATTGCTCGCTATGACGTGCACTGACCACCAGAGGGTGGCGTGGAACAAAGGAAGGCCCCAGTCGGCAGCTGGGGAAAGGAGGCCCTGGCCAGCAGCCAGCAGCTGCTAGGGACCCTACCCATGCACGAATTTCGTGCACTGGGCCTCTAGTTGTTCATAATAGCATTAAAAGTATCATATTCTTAGGAATAAATCTACAAAAGATGTACAAGATGTCTCCCTAGAAAATTATAAAACATTATTGAAAGACATTAAAGACTCAAATACATGGAGTCTTCTGCAAATTAGAAGACTCAATGTTATAAAAGAGTTAGTTCTCAAATCAATCTATAGATTCAAAGTAACCCCAATAAAAATTCTATTTGGTGTGTAAATGTGTGTGTATATAACCTGATCAGCTGAATTTAAAATGTATATAGTAATGAACAAGGCCAAAAACAGTTGAGACACTTTAAAAAGAACAAGCTGGGATAACTTGATCTACCTGATGTCAAAACGTATTGCAAATAAAGACATTATAGTCCTGATGCAAGAATAGACAAACTGAATAGAGCAGAGAGCTAAAAAACACATCATGCACATAGGGATGCTTGATTTGAAAGAAAGGTGGCATTGCAGAGCACTGAGAAAAGATGGTCTTAACAAATGGGTAAATTGGATATCCACATAGAGAAGAAAAAAATGAAATGTAACTCCTATCATCTAAGGTGGGTTGCATATGTAAAATCTGTACAACAAAGCAAATACAGCTTTTATAAAATAAGAGAATATCTTCATAATGTTCAGAATGAAAAAGTTTTCTTAGCAGGCAAGAAACACTAAACATCATGTAAATTGTAAAAGATTAATAAATTGGTTTACATTAAAAAATAAGAATTTCTGTCCATTAAAAAAAATCCCATCTTTAAAAGAATGAATAGGCAAGCCATACAGTGTGATAGTTATAATACTTATCACTGTCAAAGGGTTTATATCCACAATATATGAAGCACTTTTATAAATTAACACAAAAAATAAAGACAAATTCTTTAAATGAACAATACTACCTATAATACTTCACGGCTACCCAAATTGCCAATAAAAATATGAAAAGTGAAAAAAGTATGAAAAGTGGCTTGAATTCATTAATTACTAAGAACAGAAAAATTTAAACTACAGTAGATAACACTACATCGTTAAAATGGCTAAAATTAAAAAGCAGCAATACTAAAGACCGGTGAGTGTTTAGAGCAGCAGCGACTCTTAAATCCTGCTGTTGAACTGTGAATGGGTGCATCTACTTTGGAGAGTGATTTGGCATTATCTACAAAAAAATGAGCACACACAGTGGATAGAGCATCGGCCTGCGGACTGAAGGGTCCCAGCTTCGATTCCGGTCAAGGGCATGTACCTGGGTTGCGGGCACATCCCCAGTGGGGGGTGTGCAGGAGGCAGCTGATCGATGTCTCTCTCTCATCGATGTTTCTAACTCTCTATCCCTCTCCCTTCCTCTCTGTGAAAAATTAATAAAATATATTTTTTAAAAAATGAGCACACATATATCCCTTGAGTGAGGTATTTGGCTCTTACATACATCTCTAACAGAAATACACATGTAATATGAGTCAAAAGATTGGTACTAGATTTCATAACAGCATTCTTTATAATATCCTCAAACTGAAAATTCCAATAACCAACAACAGTAGATTGATAAAATGATGGTATATTCCTACAATAGAATACTATGTATACAACAATAAAAATGAAAAAACTATAGCTACATGAAGTAACATGGACACATATTACAAAAATCATGCTGAGTAAAAGAAAACCAACACAAAGGAAAATATATTACACTACATTTGTATGCACATATGTACATGATGTATGCATTAAACATAGGTGAAACTTAGTTATACCATTTAACCCTGGGTAGAGGCTAATGTTGGAGAAGAGGAAAGGAATACTGGTTTAGATGGGACAGGAAGAAGGCTTCCAAGGTAGTGAGGTGTTCTAGTCTTTGGCATGTACATGGGTGTCCACTCTGGCCTAATTCGTTGAGATGGTTCTTGGTGTACTTCACTGGATACGTATTATGCTTCACACACACATACACACACTTAAAAAGGGAAGAGGCTGACAAAATTGGCCAAAGATTACAGTAGATAGAACTCAGGTACTCATAGAATTTCTATACTATTGACTTACTTCCTCTTAGCTTGCCAATAATAGAGAAAATTTTTCACATACAGAACTTTCTATTAAAATAATATTCCCTCTTATCATGTTCACTAGCTACACAAAGAGTATCTGCAAAATGGTATTTATTAAAAACAGAAACTGTGCTACACTATATTGTTTCTTCATGTCACTAGCATATTTCATGCTTTGGTTGACATTATCTTTAAAGGGATTATAATATGAATAACACTGTTTCAAAGACTTCTTCAGTTTGAAAAAAAAAAAGGCTTCCTTATTTTGAACCCAAAAGTAATTAGATGTAAGACAAGCACATACTGGACTCAAAGGAATCAAACTGTGTTCCTACTAAGGATGATTTTGTTTAAACACAGTGTGCCATGTTGCAAGAATACAAATATTTTTGTAATGGCCACTTAAGAGCGTTATTTGGAGCTGTGTATGATTTCTGATGGTCTTGCTTATAAGTGGATTTTTCTAAGAATTTCATTTATTATCTAAACCCCTGGAATGGAGGGGGAACCTGGAACGATGGAAACAAATTGGGTGGACAGTTCTATGTCTCACAAGCATCACACTCTAAGGAATGCTCTTTTGGAAAAGCAGAGATTTCCACCCAACTTTTTTATCCCAGGCAATCTTCTGATAGCCTTCTACATGGTCTAATATTAGATTATATATAAATATTCACTAAATATTTTGATTTACATAAAATTCTTTCAAAAAATATAGCTTTTATCCCATAGTCTCCTTTAAAATTTATAATGGTACTGGATGTTAGGCTACTCATATTGCCTCGTTAATCCTCCAAAGTTTTAACATAGCATTACATAGAAGAATTATATAAGGGTATGGGCATAAGACTACAGTTACCCTACATATCACAGGGAAAGATTAAACTTTCAACCCACCCTACCCTAACCTACATTTTGTCCATTCTGTAACTTAAGGATGTTACATGTTACTCACGTTTAACGTCCTGCTGTATTACAGTATGAATATAACCTCCTTACTCCTCCACAAATCTGTACACTTTTCCATCCCTGAAATGCCCTAGCATCTCATCTCTATTTAAATCTGCTCATTGTTCTGGAACCAGAGTGTAACTATAGGAAAACTTCCCCACTCCTGATGGTCCCAACTAGAAGGAAGCTCAAGTCCTTTACTCTGAGCTTCTGTCCACCCCCTAATGCATCCCTAATGAGGTAAACATCCATTGGTAAATACAAGAATAATTGAGAATATATGGCTCAGTTTCATCCTCCTTCTTCTGAGTAGCCTCCTGCACCATTCAGTGCAACCAGCTATGGAATGAATCTTGGGGGTTCATTGTTAGAAGCCCAAATTAGCTAAGACTTTAAAATGCATCTGTCAACCTGTCTTTTATGAAGAAAGAAGGTGAGCCTGGCCAGTATGACTCAGTGGTTGAGCGTTGGCCTATGAACCAAGAGGTCACAGTTAGATTCCCGGTCAGGGTACTTGCCTGGGTTGTAGGCTTGATCCCCAGTGTGGGATGTGCAGGAGGCAGCCGATCCATGATTCTCTCTCGTCATTGATGTTTCTATCTCTCTCTCTCCCTCTCCCTTACTCTCTGAAATCTATAAAAATATATTTTTTAAAAAAGGTGATATTTTGGCCTTCATCTTTACTATTTCTCAACTTGTACAGAACCTAGGAAGGCCTCTTCAGAAGCCCCTACATACATGCATGTCTAGCTCTTCTGTAAGAACCTTACTGACTATCCTGGGCATTGGTGATCTCTGCCTTTATTAAAATAATACCTGTTATCTGTTTTACTCAATACTGCCTTACATTGAATATGTGTGAATGTCTCTGAGTGTACTTAGCCATCATCAGCGACTGTAAATTCTTTCTGAATAGGAAACATGTTTTTTACTTATTTATATTCTACACAGGATTTAAAGCATTTGATAGTACATGTTGATCGTTTGAAAAAGGTGTGATATCTTTCTCCTGGGAACTCTGTATAATACAATTAATCACAGCATTGTAAACATCTTTTTTTATAGGGATGAGCAATCAAGTATCCTACATAATAAAAGGCTAATATGCAAATGACTGAATGGTGGAATGACCAGTCACTATGATGCATGCTGACCATCAGGGGTCAGACACTCAATGCAGGAGCTGCCCCCTGGTGGTCAGTGCACTCCCACAGGGGGAGCGCTGCTCATCCAGAAGCCGGGCTCACTGCTGGCAAGCACAGTGGCAGTGGCGGGAGCCTCTCCTGCCTCCGTGGCAATGCTAAGGATGTCCAACTGACGGCTTAGGCCCACTAAGCCATCAGTCGGACATCCCCCCAGGGCTCCCAGACTGCGAGAGGGCACAGGCCAGGCTAAGGGACACCCCCCCCACGTGCACAAATTTCGTGCACTGGGCCTCTAGTCCTATATAATAAAAGGCTAATATGCAAATCGACTGAATGGCAGAATGACTGGTTGCTATGACGCACACTGACCACCAGGGGGCAGATGCTCAATGCAGGAGCTGCCCCCTGGTGGTCAGTGTGCTTCCACAGGGGGAGTGCTGCTCAGCCAGAAGCCCTGACCCGGGCTCATGTCTGGCGAGCACAGTGGTGGTGGTGGGAGCCTCTCCTGCCTCCACAGCAGGCGGACATCCCCCAAGGGCTCCCGGACTGCAAGAGGGCACAGGCCGGGCTGAGGGACACCCCCCTCCCCCGCCCCGAGTGCATGAATTTTGTGCACCGGGCCTCTAGTCCTTAATAATTAAAAAATGACACTGTGGATTATTCCCTCCTAAGTAAATATTTATAAAAGGCATTGCATGCTTTCCAGCC
Source organism: Plecotus auritus (assembly GCF_963455305.1). Classification (NCBI taxonomy): domain Eukaryota; kingdom Metazoa; phylum Chordata; class Mammalia; order Chiroptera; family Vespertilionidae; genus Plecotus; species Plecotus auritus. Next base: position 55,073,958 of record NC_137773.1, read on the forward strand.
TTAGTAAATGTCATATACCCAATTGTACTTACCTTTCTTCATTGGCACAGTGTTACCAACATGATCAGTTATGTTATCTTACCTTATTAGAGATGTTAGAAAAAAGACATCTACGCAGTTGATCAAAATAGAGAAAACTTACCCAAAGTTTCCTGAGAGAACAACATTGAGAGGATGCAAGTTTGAAGCTAGAACAATAGTGCTTACCATGAAATCCCAAAGGGCAAGAAAGGGCAGTGAAACAAGAAGTCGCTATCAGCAGCTAAAGGATTCAGAACTAGAATCACGAGTAAGAATGGGTCTCATAGAATGGCTTAGAACTAGTTAGACATGGTCAGAAGTGTATGATGCTCATTTCCTACTAGGAATGAGGGTGTGTCTTAAAGAACCTAAAGGGATGCTCAGCATCTATGTCAGCTTGCAACATTAGAAAGTTTTATCAGGTATCTTTTTTTTTTTTTTTTTTTGCTAAGATTGAAAAGTGCAAGATATAGAGTTTTGACATTTTGCATGGGCTCAAAAGGAAAAACAATGTTGTTAATCTGGCCCCCATTCCTTGTAACAGAATTTAGAAATTCCTTCTGTTTTGTGTGGTAAAATTCTATGTGATTGCTATTATAGTGAAGTCTTCCAAGATTGCCATACATGCATTAGAGTTCCAGATTCTTGAGGGAAGAGGGAAAAACAACCATTTCTTCCCTAGAGATTTCTCAGATCAAACTGCATGTTCCAAAGACAAAATACTAACTATAATACCAGCTACTTTTTTATTGAATACTGGCTATTTGCCAGGCGCACTGGGCTAAGTGCTTACATTTATTATCTCCCATTATCCTCTGAGGTGTACTGCTATTAGCACGTCTGGTTTGCAGATGAGGATGCTGAGGCTTAGAAAGGTTGTGTGTGTCAGATATTGTTTATTATTTATCTAATGTCTATTCTCCCTTCTTCTGTGCATAGAAAGTATTTTTTAAAAATTATTTTTGTAGCCCTGACTGGTTTGGCTCAGTGGATAGAGCATTGGCCTGCAGACTGAAGGGTCCTGGGTTCGATCCCAGTCAAAGGCATGTACCTTGGCTGCGGGCACGTCCCCAGTAGGGGGTGTGCAGGAGGCAGCTGATCAATGTTTCTCTCTCACTGATGTTTCTAGCACTCTATCCCTCTCCCTTCCTCTCTGTAAAAACTCAATAAAATATATTTTTTAAAAATTATTTTTGTAGAATGATGATATGCTTAGCCCTAGAAAATAGTACTTGTGCTTTGGGCCAGTAGCTCAGTTGGTTAGAGCATCATCCCCATAGCCAAGGTTGTGGGTTCAATCTCCGGTCAGGGCACATACAAGAATCAGCCAATGAATGAGTCAATAAGTGTAACAACAAGTCAATGTTTCCTTTCTCTTTCTCTCTCTCTCTCTCTCTCTCTCCCCCCTCCCTTCCTCCTTCCCTCCCTCCCTCTTTTCCTCTCTCTCTCAAAATCAATTAAAATTTTTAAAATAAAATATTTGCCTGAGGCAGCAATCAACTCCCTGATTTCCCAGACAAACTTACCTCCCTTTCAGGTAAAGATGTTCATGTGACCCAGTTGAGATATAAGGATGCCGAAGAATCTGGGGAAATTTTCCCTTTCTGATAAAGGAGGACATGTTAGTATTCTCCCTTCTCTCTGAGTGCCAATGTCATAGCTGGAACTATAGTTGGAATAATGTCGTAGCTGAACTATCTTTTGATCATGAGAGAATGACTTAAATTTTCTCAGAAAGCCTATTAGTAAGCTGCTGGGCCAATAAGGCAACCATGGATCTTCAAACCTTATAATAAACAAAAACAAATTTGTCATTGTGGTAGGGATTTCTATTATTCATAGCTAAATGTAACCCTGACACAGGGATTTACTGAAAGTGAGATATAAGATGTGAAAGTATGTCAATGCAAGAGCTTATAAATGGAAAGCAATGCCTATTTACTCATGCCTATTATGTTGAGAATTATAATAATGCAAATATAGAAGATAAATAAGACTGATTCCTTGTCTTAAAGAGTTAGCAACAGACACAGTATACCATTAATATGTTAATACAGAAATGGCAGATTACATAAATGCTGAGATCTAGAATAAAAGAACAAAAATATACAGATTAAAATCAGCTACATATAGGCATTCAAGGGAGTGACTTTTTAAAAAATATATTTTTATTTATTTCATAAAGGGAGAGGGAGAGATAGAAACATCAATGATGAGAGAGAATCATTGATCGGCTGCCTCCTATACATCCCCCAATGGGGATCAAGCACACAACCCGGGCATGGGCCCTAACTGGGAATCAAACCATGACCTCCTGGTTCATAGATCGATGCTCAACCATTGAGCCACACTGGCCAGGCAAGGGAGTGACTTTTGAGCCAGTTCTGCTCAGGAAAGTATTATCAATTAGTAGAATATAGTGACAAGACTAAAGGCCTGTAGATATGAAAGAGTAAAAATAAGAATGAGGGTGCATAAAACAGACAAGCATATTTGCTTGGCTAGAGCAAAAAGTCTGAGAATAATTTTTAAAAGGTATTACAAGAGGCAGGAAAGAAGTATGGCTCTGAAGGGCTGCCAAAGGACTTTGGGTTCATATATTTGGTAAATTTATACAGGAAATATAGAATTAGTATACATATTTACAGGAAGTTATATGATGAAACATTGTTTGTATACCTTTATTTTAAAATAAACTAAAGACCAAGCGTCCATCTGGGAGCTTCCTGCAATTGGCCGAGAACAGTGGTCGGCAAACTCATTAGTCAACAGAGCGGCAAACCGCAGCTCACGAGCCGCAGTTTGCCGACCACTGGCCTAGAATGATGTGATTTGGGTGAAACTAAAAGTGATAATTAATGTGGAATCTGCACTTGAGGTTACTGAGTATAAAAAGATGAGAGAAGTAAAAATTACACCAGTTAAACAACTGACAATTTCAAGGGAAAAAAATTACAAATTTTTCCTTAGCAGATCGGTTGACTTAAAAAAAAAAAAGAAAAAAAACTTCTGAGAAGTAGGCTCCTTAAATATCATATTAGTCACAGAATGCTACCTTAACAAAATATGCACTATCTTAAAATAAATAGTAAAATTCCTTTGCTTTGTCTTTGGTCAACACCTGAGTATAACAAATAGTTGGATGGAGCATTATCATTCATTCTCCTTTTATTGAGGCTACCCTCGATTACATTTGTCTTCATATCCATCTAACATGTGATTCTTATAAATGTTAACAGTTGAAAACAAACAGCTGGCTGAACTCTCTACTTCAGTCTTTTGGATAGTTTGCTTCTTGGTGAGTGATCAGTATTTTGATACTGCCGTAGTAACAACAGGAAATGATCTGTTAAAATCTGGATGGCCAACTACCGATCAATGCCAGGGTAAAGAGGAGAGCTGGTCTCAGAATAAAGTCTATAAAAACAGTTTGGGGAATTATTTCCAGGACCACAGGGGAAGAATCGTTAATTTGCTCTCAACATCGGAAAAGCAAATGCCTAGTGGAAGAACATTTTAGGGTGATCACAGAACTGCATCAATGGAAAGCTGACGGCCAAAATGCAGTACTTAAAAAGACTGCCATGGTAAACGCTAGGGCTTCAATTACACATGATGTGAAATACCATTTTCTGAAAGAAGAATTCACTTAGAAAAAGATTTCATAAGCAGGTAGAACTCTCCTAAAATTGGTCTAGGTAATAGTACTAAAAAATAATTTTAACTTTTCATTTGGCCATTGATTATAGACTTTCTGTTAGATTTATAGTTGGGGAGATCTAATTAATTAGCCTTCAGATTTGTCCTGATATAATAAATCATTATCATGGATAATTAATAAACGAATCCTCAAGGATTTCTTTTTCATCATCTTCCTCTCTCTAAGGCTTTCTGGACAGCACTGCACAGAAAGAGACGTGACTAAATGGCAGGCCACAATGCACAGAGAGCTGCTGTGTAGAAGGCCGGTTGGTACACAGCCTTCCCAGCAAACATTTCCAAACACCATACTCTACAATAGCGATTTTCAACTATCTCATGGCACACATAAACTAATTACCAACATTTTGTATTTTTTGCTGATCTGACAAAAAAATAGGTCTAGTTTTGATTTATTCACACTAATAGGCTATTGTTGTGTTGACTATGTCATTTTTTTATTATTATTATTTGACAATCCAAGGGAAAAGAGGTCAGTGCCCTTGACTAAATAGTCAGGTATTGAATGTTCCAAAAATTCTTTTGGCACACCAGTGTGTCTGCCAAGGCACACTGGTGAAAAATCGCTGCTCAAGGGAGTCATAGAAGTGGGGAATGCCAGAACACTGTGGGCAAAAGAAGATAATCTTGATTTAAAAGATGCACAAAGCAAAAGTGTCCAGATAGAATCACAACTATAACATATTATTTCCCTAATGCTTTAATATAACATAGTTTTGCAAATTTTATCATTTTAAAAAGGTACCTGATTAAATAAACCATTTACCAATAATTCAATAAAAATAATACATAAGCCATTTTATTAAGAAGTTTATAGTAACAATTTTCTAAACACTGGAAACATATCAAATATTTGTATTTGAGTCATAAAATTTTATTTGTTGTTTTTTAATCCTCACCTGAGGATATGATTTTCTTGATTTGAGAGAGACATTGATCTGTTACCTCCTATACCAGCCCTGACTGGGATTGAACCCACAATTTTTTGGTGTAAGGACAACGCTCTAACCAAATAAGCCACCTCACCTGGGTAACTCATAAAAATTTATACTCATTAAATTTATACTGTAGTGTATTAATCGGTACTAAATTAGTAGTCATAATGGCTAAAAGAACAGAAGGCATTGTGTCTAAAATTATTTTTCAAGATTTGTCCATGTTTTAATTGTTGGAACCTTTTAAACAAGAGTAAATGTACAAAACGTCACTTGATACCAAACATACAAGTCATCTGTTTCAAATTAACTGTTGTTACTTACATATAAACAATGATAGTCTGGATTCAAGAATAGGCATGAAAAGTGAATAACTAGCTGATATTACAATAGTCTTTCTTTCCAAAATTCCACCTCCTTCACAATGTCTATTTAGCTTCACCTCTAATTTCCTGGACAGGAAGTCAATTCTCTTCTCTACACGCCTACTCAGCAATTCGAGATACTACCACTCTAATTTCTCATTTGGTTATTTAGAGAACTATTATTTCCCCTAGTAGTGCTGTAAGCAACCAGCAAGCAAGGTCCACATGAGATTTATCTTAGTTTCTTTATTACATCTAATTCAACATCTAGTATTAGTTTGATTTTTTTTTAAGAGTTGTCTATTATGCCCGATCAGTATGGCTCAGTGGTTCGGCCCCCAGCCCAGTCAGGGAGTGCACAGGAGGCAACCAATTAATGTGTCTCTCTCACATCGATTTTTTTTTTTTCTCTCTCTCCCCACTCCTTCTTTCCTTTCCACTCTCTCTAAAAAAATCAATGGGAAAAAATATCCTTGAAGATTAACAACAAAAATTAGTTGTCGCCCTAGCCGGTTTGGCTCAGTGGATAGAGCGTCGGCCTGCGGATTGAAGGGTCCCAGGTTTGATTCCGGACAAGGGCATATGCCTAGGTTGCAGGCTCCATCCCCAGTAGGGGGTGTGCAGGAGGCAGCCAATCAATGATCCTCTCCCTTCCTCTCTGAAATCAATAAAAATATATTTTAAAAAATTAGTTGTCTATTAGTGTTCAATAAAGTATGTTTTAAAATTCCAGTTTTATGCAGTTTCTTGTGACAATACTTCCTCAGCTAATAAACTGATTTAAACAGTGTTTTATACTTAGATTAGATGTAAAATTTAAAAATTCAAATCTTATAAATACAGTTTAATACTAAAAAATGTATACTCATTACAAATGAATCAGTGAATTTGTTGTTTCATTAACTGTTAAAATGGCTTTTTAATCTTTGTTTTTAATTCTCAAATCCTACAGAGTAAGAAATAAATTTATCCATGTTGTTGCATGCATTAATTGTTCATTCATTTTTATTGCTCAGTAGTATTCCATTGTATGGATATACCACAATATTTCTATTATCCTGTTAATCAATATTGTGTTGTTTTCAGTTTTGAGATATTACAAATAAACCTACTATGAATATTCATGTACAAGTCTTTATATAAACATATGCTTTTTTTTCTTTTGGGTAAATAACTAGGAGTGGAATGGCTGGGTCACATAATTAGGTGCATGTCTAAGAAACTACCAAACTGTTTTCCAAAGTGGTTAGGCATTACATCCTCCCCAGCAGTGTGAGGTCCAGTTCCTCCCTATCTTTGCTAACCGTTGTAATCATCTTCTTAATTGCAGCACTTTTAGTGGCTATGAAATAGTATCTCATTATGGTTTTAATTTGCATTTCACTAATGTCCAATTAACTTCAGCACTTTTCACACGCTCATTTATGTCATATGTATTCCGTGAAGTGACTGTTCAAGTCATTTGTTCACTTTTAACTGAATTGTTTTCTTACTGTTAGTTGTAAGAGTTCTTTATTCTAAATACAAATTCTTTGTCAGATAATCAGTACTTTCAAAAGAGAAATGCAACAGTTTTAGATAATTATGCTTTGTTATTATACCACATAGTCTATCTGTACTTTAAATAATCCTTATAATACGGGCAAGCATTATCTCTTTAATCTTCAGGTACCAAGTTTTCCCAAGCCTAATATTTAAGACTTCAGTCTCTCCAGGATTGCAAGAACCACCATGGAATTTTTCCCAAGCAAGAGCCAATCTGGGGAAGTTCTGTGTCTAAACACTCTTCCTAAAAGTAATAGATATAGAAAAACAGTATGCAAAATAAAATCTACTCATTTTAAACCATGCACAGAAAACATATTTAAGCTCCTCTAGTATCTCTTTTTTTAAATATATTTTTTATTGATTTCAGAGGAGAGGGAGAAAGAGATAGAAACATCAATGATGAGAGAGAATCACCAATTGGCTGCCTCCTGCATGCCCCACACTGGGGATCGAGCACTCAACCCAGGCATGTGTCCTGACTGGGAATCAAACCGTGACCTTCTGGTTCTTAGGTCAATGCTCAACCACTGAATCAAACCGGCCAGGCAGCTCCTTGAATATCTTTTTTATTTCTTCCTCTACTATTTTTTTATATATAAAGAATAATTTCATACATGAAAAAAAATTTCCATGATACATATTTATCCCTTGGAACGTGTTAGTGTCAAGACACAAATCTGAAACTAACTCACATAGCAGCACTAGAATTAGGATAACAGCAGATTATACTGGCAATCTCTGACATAGTATCAGGATATAGACAACCCTAGGGTTACAAGTATTTCATGGAAGTAATTATGATACAATTGACAATATTCCCAAATCAGAGTGCTTCTCATCAGACACCTTATGCTAAGCTTATTTGACACAGTTTTTTAAAAGGCCCAGTATTAAAAGAATAAGCTTCCTCTGGAGTTAAAAACAAGGAATAATTTTGGCTTATTAAAGATAGTATGTATTGATAAAACATAGGCTTGTTCTCAAACATCAAAATTATATGAAATAATTTCATATAATGCATGATCATTATATGCAATAATCACCTGGTTAGTAAAAAATTATGTATATCCTAAAATTTTTAGTTCAACTGGTTTTCTTTTAGAATGAGAAAAAATTTAATGATTGGCTTCAAATTCTTTTTTTAATTTTTAAATTGATTTTAGAGAGAGGAAGGGGAAGAGAAAGAAAGAGAGAAAGGGAGAAAAAAACAAACATCGATGTGAGAGAGAAATATCAATCAGCTGCCTCCTGCAGGCATCCGGACTGGGATCACACCTGCAACCTGGGTATGTGCCCTGACTGGAAATCAAACCTGCAACCTTTTGGTGTATGGGACAATGCTCCAACACCAGCCAGGGCTCAAATTCATTTTTAATATAAAATATGTGAGTGTTATTATATGTTAAAGAAAATATAGTATGACCCAAATTTTATTTTTTAAAGCTAATATAAAATACTTTTCAAAGCATACAAAAATTGTGAAACTGAGGATTTTTCAATAAAGATACCAGATATATTTACTGACCAGAGAAAACAAAGATATGTTTAATGACTTCTGTTTCCAGGTCACCTTATTGAACGATACATCATAAAATCAATAGTTGTACATCTAGGAAATTTACCAATGGAGCTCTCTTCCACTGGTGTATATATTTTAATTTGTCTCATGTGGGTGTCTCTTCCATTTTGGTGATTGGCTAGAACAGCAATCTGTATCATGAATGTGCGAGTTGGCTTCTTATGGTTATCAGTTAAGGGAACATGAATCCAGCCACTTGGTTCCACCAATTCAAGTTGCTGCCAGGAAAAGAAAAGTCAGATTAGGTTTGCACCCAATGAACATAATTTATTATAATGAATACATTCTAAAGTTGACTTATCTGTGGATAGTGTCAGGTGGGTACTAGATTTATCAAGGTGATCATGTAAGTTATACAAATGCCACTATGTTGTATACCTGAAACTAATATAATATTGTATGTCAACTATAATTGAAAAATTACAAATTAAAAAAAATAGAATAAAAAAGTAAAGTTGAGTTAAAATTAACCTCTTGCTCATCGAGAGAATGACAGTATGATAATAATCATTACCATTACTGGACACATTTACCATGGTCTATTTCTACAGTTGCTAAGCACATTACATGTACCATCTTAGTAGGCAGTCTTAGTGTTAGAATTAGACATATATAAATGTATACATCCAATGGAAGATAAAAGCAGGAAAATAATCTAACATGCTTCTGACATATTTTATTTCCAGAAATAGGCCTAATACATCCAAAATCATACAACAATCAGAATCTACATAAATTGTAAGAATACAAGAGAAAATCAGTTATTAAATAAGCATCGAACAAAGCTTTCTTTCTTGGGAACAGTAAGTGATTTATCTAATCTTGATGATAATCTAAACCTAAAATCTGGATTTTTAAGGTTCTTTAATAAGAAATGACAGATTAATTTTTTTAATTTAAATTTTCTTTTAAACAAGAGTCCAAACTGTCCTTACTTCACAAGGAAAGGAAAACCATAAGTCAAGAGGTAAACCAACATTTCTAAGTTTTCCTAAAGTAGTTTTTAAAACATAAATATTGATTTTTTAATTGCTTAATTAAAGGGTACAAATGAACTATATATGCCTCACAAAAATATAGGTTTATCTTATCAAGACAGTCAAATGGCAATGAGTGTCAAAAACTCTAACTTGGGGTTCTGTGAGTTACTCTAGAAAAACAATGAAATAAATGCCATGATATCTTCCTTTTTCTTTCTTCTTCTTTTATCTTCTTTCATTCTTTTTCTTTCTCTTCTCTTTCCTTCTTTATTCTTCCTTTGATTTTTTTTTTTGTTTGTTTAAAGAAAGAGGGTGGGTAGAGATGGGGCAAGAGAACTGTAATGGTGTTTAACACTAAATGATTTCCCCCTTTTACTAGTAACTACAAAATATAATAATAATTGAATCTCTACCCCCATGGCATTTTGGTCAGTGACATTTTATAAACTTCCACTAGAACTAACTCAAAATGAGTGCATCAGAAACCAGATACACCTGGTTTCTATCACTAACCTTTTATTCATTCAGGCCACACATAGTTATTGAGCACTTAAAATGTTCAAGATATTGTTCTAAGTACAGTTAAGCATACAAAGCATGAACCCAAAGCGTATTCTAAACCTTAAAAAAAAAAAAAAAAAAAAAAAAGCTTAGAAGCAGACAAACATCCTCTATGGCTTCATTCAGTTTCTTCAAGCATAAAGTAAAGGGATTGGACAAGTTATCATCCAATATCCCTTCCAGCTCTGACATTCAATGAGTCTGATTGAAAGAAGAAAGATGTAGTAGGCAGATGCCCACATCATTCCCCCAAACCTGTGAATATGTTAACTTAACATAGCAAAAGGGACTCTGCAGGTGCAATTAAGGTAAAGATCTTGGGATGGAAAGATTATCCTGGACTACCTGGGTAGGCCCAAAGTAATCAAAAGGGTCTTTAAAAGAGGAAGGCAAGAGAGACAGAGATGTGATGAAGTAGTAAAGGCAGGAGTGATACAACCACAAGCCAAGGAATGTGGGCAGCCTCCAGAAGCTGGAAAAGGCAAGAAACAATTCTCCCAAAGAATCTCCAGAAAAGAATGTACCTTGCTGACCATGATTTTAATCCACTAGACCCGTTTTGGACTTCTCACTTCCAGACTGTACGATAATGAATTTGTGTTGTTTTAAGCCACTAAGTGTGTGGTAACTGGTTATAGCAGAAACAGGAAACTACTATAATAGATACACATGGGAGTTTAGAGGAGGGAGAAAGCACTTCTGGTTGAAATAATCTATTCTCCAAGTAAATGTACAATAATAAATCTCAATAATGAACAAAAAGTGAAACCAAGATTCTAAATTCAGCTCCTAACGTAATGTTCTTGACAAATTTAACCATTATTTCTGACAGATACAATGTTATTTTTAGAGTATTTTAAACACTTCAGTGTACAAAAAGCTGTATTAAGATTTTATAACATATATAACTTTTGGCATAATATATTCAGAATTATGAATGTAGTAAATTATTCAATAAATGCAATTAATAAATTATTTCTTCCGAACATATAATAAAGTTTATTGATCTCAATCATTAAAAGTACTATACGTTACAAAGTATAAATAGCTGTTAATGCCTCTCAGATGGCTTCACCATCAACTATATTGCCTGGAAGTCATAAACACCAATTCATGTGTCTGCTTCACTTCTATTGTGCCCAGTTTGAATTCTCAGAGTCATCTCTATAAAGTTATTTTTCTTTTTTTATTCTTTTTTTATTAAAGTTTACTATTCTGATACTGCCATATTTAAACTTATTTCACAGATTTAAAAAAAAACCTCACGTACCTATACATTTAAATTTTTGAAAATGATTAAAAGATTAAGATATTTTATGCAAAAAGTTATTTTTTTTAAATATTTTAAACAGAAAATTAACAAAAGGCAAAATTTTGCCACAATAACTTTCTTTTTTCCCCTTTCATTTCTGGTTGAACGTCAATAAATGAAAATCTCATCACCATTAAGATATACTTCTTTATTCCTCTTGTTCTTTCTGCCTTTTCCCCCTTTTGGCTCCTTTCTCCATATAGTCACTCATTGGAAAAGTTGTTATTTTTTAATTTTTCACCTGCTAGTTGTCTGTATCCCATTCCAATCTGAATTTTTTCCCACCACTGAAACCAATCTTGTCAAAGTCACCTGTGACCCCTCACTTTGCCTTATCAATTCTTTAATACAGCTTAATACTATATTCTGGATTTTCCTCATCTAATAATGTGCCTGACCAATATCTATTTGTATTTAAAATTTTTAAGGCTTTTAAAGCTTTATGTAACATTGTAGTTTAAACATAGTTTGCGTACAAAAATATATAACATGGTTTACTAAAGAGAATTTTGTAAATGACACAAAATAACTGGTAGTTCAGTAAAGACATAAATTTAAAGATTGATGAAGTTAAGACTTATTAATGCTAAGGCAATACGATACTTGAAAGTGACCTATATAATTGTACCAGACCCATGACTTCAGGTACCTCAAGTGGATATATGCTGGTGATTTAAAATTTTATATCTCCTTTTTAAGAGGCAACTTCTTTTTTTTTTTTTTTTAATCCTCACCCGAGGATATTTTTTCCATTCATTTTTAGAGAGAGTGGAAGGGAGGGAGGAGGAGAGGGAGAGAGAGAGAAACATCAGGGTGAGAGAGACACACTGATTGCTTGCCTCCCAAATCTGCCCCAACCTGGGCAAGGGATCGAACCTACAACCCAGGTTCTGTGCCCTTGACTGGGAATCAAACCCATGACCGTTAAGTTTCCAGGCAGATGCTCTAACCACTTTGTAAAACTGACCAGGGAAAGAAGCAACTTCTGAGCAAGGAAACAGCATAGCCCTGGAGTTAATGCTCATCCCTGCTTGCCTCTTCAGTCTTATCTTGAGTGGTCTTTCATCTAATTTCAGTCATATAATCTGCAATAATGCAAAAATAAATTTATACTATGAAGGAAACGGATTCTGAAAATATTCCAAAGATTAGAGATGACAAAGAGGTATTAACTGTATTTCATTAAAAATGGGTCATCTGTTGTATGTGTCTGCAAAAAAAATTTTTTAATTAGCTGAAATTAAATGAATTGCTTGAAAAAAATAAGAAAACAAGAGATAGAAAATAAGAAATTTGGTAGCTCGATAAAGGAGGTACCACAGCTAATAAATGTGAAGTCAGAAGAGAGAACAGAGAAGAAAAATATGAAAGAACATAACAGCACCTCCCAGAACTGAAAGACAAGTGTCTCCTCACTGATGGGATCCACTGAGCACCCAGCACAATGAAGGAAACATCACTCACTCACACACACACACACACACACACAAGCAGTTATGGCACAGCATCGTGAAATTTCTAAACATCAAGGATAAAGAGATTATAAATGCTTCTACAAAGAACAATAGGTCACATACAAAGCGTCAAAAATCAAGTGCTCCTTAACATTTACACTGAAAACTATGAGGCAATGGAGAATGTGCTTAAAATTGATGAAAAATTTCTTCCAAACTAGAATTCCATACCCAGCCAAATCATCCCTCGAGGGTGAGATTAAAATTAAGTTTTCAGTCATGCAAGGCTTCATCAATTTTACCTCCCATGTGGAGTATGCATTCCACCGAAATAGGAAGTAAATCAAAAGACAAAGACCTGGGATCTAGAAAACAAGAGATCAACCAAAGAGAAGGTGAAAGAAACTCCCAGGATGATGTTGAAGGGGTATCTTAAGAAGACAGCTGTTAGTTAGTCCAGGTCCTCTGAGAAACAGACACCAAGACATGAATAGATGCACCAGATATTTATAAGGGCAAATTTCTTTGACAGAAAAGGGGAGGGAGCCAGGGAAGGCTGGAAGAGCTGTCAGACAGTGATGCAGGGCTGAGCCCAGGGGAAGGAGACAGGGAAGGAAGGAAGGCTGGGTGGATCATGTTAGACTGCAGTGCAGTTCCAGGGAAAGTTGGGCAAGGCTCTCAGGGACTGCTGGAGCCCAGGCTGCCTGTCAGGATTCCAGAGTCCCCAGGAATACGCCTGGTTTATTACCCCAGCTGTACTCCCTCAATGGCTGGTGGAAGGCATGGTCTTGGCACTAACTGTGGTGATGGATTTCAGAGAGCATCTGGGGCCATCAGTTAGTAACTCCTATGGATCATACTTCTAAGAGGAACATTCTTATGGCCATCTATGGTAGCTTTGTAATGTGTTACCTTGGCCTAACCTAAACTACATTTCCCAGGATTCCCTTTCTCACATGTTTCTGGTGAGATGGGACACAAAATATTTTCATACATGATTAGGAGGGCACAAGTGAAGTAGCAGCCATTTTGTTTTTCACACTCAAGTTGAGGTTAGGAGCTCTTGTTGATCACATATGTTGTCACTATCTGCTGGCTCACTTCACTGTCATGGGACAACAGCTGGGCCCACGGACTTCAACCTCCAGCATCATGACATAAAAACAGCTTTACAGATTTATTTAAGCAATTCCTACTTGTGTAAGGTAAAATCCCTGTAACAAATCCTTTATTACATACTGCCACCCACCCTCCCCCTATGCACATATATACAGATACATATATATACTGTACACACACACACACACACACCCTAGTGCTCTGCTTCTCAGATTGAACTTACACTGACACAGTAGCTGAGCTGGAGGTCCAGAAAGAACGTTTCCCAGAAAAACAAGTTTCCAAGCCCTGGCTGGTATGGCTCAGTTGGTTGAGCACTGTCCCATGCACCAAAAGGTTGCTGGTTCAATTCCCAGGCAGGGCACATACCCAGGTTTCAGGTTCAGTCCCAGGTCAGAGTGCATACTGGAAGCAACCGATCAATGTTTCTCACTTTCTCTCTTTCCCTCTCTCTTCCCCTCCCTCCCACTCTCCTTCTCTCTCTCCTTCTCTTCCTCCCTCTAAAAAAAATCAATACAAACATATCTTATCTAATAAAGAGGGAATATGCTAATTGATCCTCACATCATCGCAAAGATGGCAGCACCCACAGCCAATAAGGAGGGAATATGCTGACTGCCCCGCCCTCAAAGATGGCGGCGCCAACAGCCAATAAGGAGGGAATATGCTAATTGACTGCCACACCCTCAAAGATGGCAGCGCCCACAGCCACAAGATGGTGGCACCCAGTCCCCTCAGCCCCGCTGGGACAGCAGGCATGTGGCAAGGCCGAGCCCGCCCCCAGGCGGGCCCGGCCGCTCCGCGCACCTGCCTCCGGAGTCCTCCAGTCCCTTCAGCTCCACAGCCGCCAGGGCCGGCCCGAGGCACAGGCAAGCCTCAGACAGGGCCACCTGAGGCTCAGGTAACCAGGGCCAGCCAAGGCTTGCACTGCCAGCAGTGGCAGATGCAGAGGTGTGATGGGGCGTCGCCTTTCCCTGATCGCTGGGTCGCCTCCCACCCCTGAGGGCTCCCAGACTGTGAGAGGGGGCAGGCTGGGCTGAGGGACCCCCCTCCAGTGCATGAATTTTCATGCACTGGGTCTCTAGTTTTAAAATAAAGGAAAAAAATGTGGATCCAAGAGAGTATATGTGACTGCTTCAAGGGGTATTTTATAAATCTGTCAGAGAGTTTAGATAACTGATAACATTTTTTTTAATTAAGCAGGGAAATGGGGCAACCACTAATTCCAGAAAAATAATATTAGGTCTAAAAAGGAAATTTAAGCATAGAACATGACATGAATCAGCTATAAACAATATGTGGTCATAATAATGAAAATGTGCATAATAATTTCAGCAAATACCACAAAAAAACTATACTAGTAAGATGAAGAGAAGGAAAGTATATTAGGGAATAAATGAGATTATAGAGCTAAGCCCTAATGTTTCACAGTAAGATATCATTAGATCATGTCTTTAAATATAGATATGTACATACACCTTATTTAGAATTCTACATTTCTATTACAGATATCTATGTACATATGTTATTTAGAAATTAAAGCAAAGAGGGCTAAAATAACTAAGAGGATTGTTCCCAAAAAGCAGGATGGGGATGTTAGATAGGAAAAGAAGTGCTATTGTTATAAATGCTATTGCAGTCCTTTCAGATTTTTAACCTATGTACATGTTTTATTGTATAAAAGTATATTTAAACCTTAAAAATTAAACTTAAAAAGGTGATAAAAATATTTTTTAAAACTAAGAAAATTACCACAAAAAGTTAGCATGGTGGTTACTTCTATGGGATATGGAAAGGATTGTGACAAGGAAGGGAAGAGGGTATACTCCCAGCTTCTGGGCTGCTCATAAAGTTCTATTTTATTACATTAAAAAGTTATATTCACATATAAACTGTATATGTGTGTTTTATGGACTTTGGGGAGGAGGGAGTGCTAAGTACACACACACAAAAACTATTGCAGAATCTCCAGCACACACAGTTGCAGAACTTCTCATGCTAAAAATGAGGTGTAGCTTTTCCCAAGTCCCTGATATTCCAGGTAAATTATGATTTGCTATTAAATGGGCTCTAAAATAAATAAATGTACATTTCCCTTATATTTGACATTAATTTATGTTTTGTCCCAGAATAAAAATGAAACAGAATTTTTGTACATATAGTTGCTATGAGAAAACTTTATGCAAACATATACAAATTTAGCCCGGCCAGTGTGGCACAGTGGTTGAGCGTCGACCCATGAACCAAGAGGTCACTGGTTCAATTCCCAGTCAGGGCACATGCCTGGGTTGTGGACTCAATCCCTGGTAGGGGACGTGTGGGAGGAAGCCAATCGATGATGTTTCTTTCTCACCGATGTTTCTATCTCCCTATCCCTCTCCCTTGCTCTCTCTAAAAATCAATAAAAACATTAAAATATATATGTATACAAATTTAGACTTTTCACATGCATGAGTAATTCTTAAGGTATAGCAAATTAAAAAGTATAGTCATTCCATCACCATAAATCTTAATAGTAAATAAATTCTCAAAATAAGGAGAGGTTAAAGATAGCCTTTATGTATACAAATCAGTAATATATCTAAGGCTGTTTGATGGCCTACCACTAGATTATAAACCACTGAAAAATAGATGGGAGAATGAGGGACTTAAGATCCCAAAAAATCACTATAAAATACTTTTTATATAAATCATTTGACTACTAAGTAAATAATTGCTTATTTTAAAAGTCCAGTAGAAGCAGAAGGATACATGGAGACCCAATTACTTTTTTTAAAAAAAACTTCAGTAGAAAAATAAAGCCTTTAAAAAATATTTTCACAATCAAGCTGCCTTCAAAAGAACTGCTATAAAACTAAGGCAAGACTTATGAGGAGCAAGTGACAAAATCAACAGATACATTTGATTAGGAGACATATAAAGATTCTTACTGCAAGGACATCACAGTTCCATGGAGGTAATGAATACAAAGCAGAATTCTAACTGCAATATAATCCTAAATACATTTTAAGTATATGTGGAGCTCTGAAGGGGACTGGAAAGAAAGGTAATGGGAAGTATTTAGGAGTGGATGAGAGAGACATCCATTAATTAAGGCGGAATCTACCAAGTTTTCTGGCTTTATGACTTTTCCTTTTCTATGAAATAATCATAGTTGAGTTTTACTCCACATGTACTGATTTTACTCCAGCCTTGCAATAGCTCTATGAAATATACTATTTTCACCTTCATTTTATACACAAGAAACCTGAGGCACAGAGAAGCTAACTTTCCAAGCTTCAGAATTAGGTTGCAGAGCAGAAACTCACATAAGATGACTCCAAAGCCCATGCTCTTGGATCTTTATCAACTCAAAGATATAAATGTATAACTAATAGTTATATGTAGCTAAAACTCCCCAATTTCATGAGATTACAAAGAAAAGCATACTAGTGGATACTTTTACATTACCAGTTTTCAACACCTTGCGCCTTTCAGCTACCATTTACTAAGCTGTTACCATATGCCAGACATTTGATATATATTGGGGTTTTTTTGTTTTTGTTTTTTAAAATATGTTTTTATTGACTTTAAAGAGGGAGGAAGGGAGAAGGAAAGAGAGAAAGAAACATCAATGAGAGACAGAAACATAGATCAGCTTCCTCCTGCACACCTCCTACTGGGGATCAAGCCTGCAACCTGAGCATGTGCCCTGACCAGGAATCGAACCTGCATCCTCTAAGTACATGGGATGATGCTCAACCAACTGAGCCACCCTGTCCAGGGCAACATACATTTGTTTTAATCATCCCAACACCATATCCCTAATTTGTAGCTGAGGAACCTTAAATTCAGAGAGGTTATATAATATGTTGAGGGTTACCTAGCCAGTGCAGGATTAAGTCAGGATTTGAAAATAATTTCCAACCAAAACTCTGAACATCAAAGTAATAAAGTAGTCTTCAAGTATGTCTGCCTGAAATAAAAATAAAACAAGAATATATTCTGATATTAGAAAAAGTGAATAAATATCAGAAATTAAAAAAACTATAATCCTGTATATGCTTTAAAGACAGGTGGAACTCTGAAGGGGAATGGGAAAAAAAGAGGTGAAAATCTCATGATCCTCATTGTTTCCTATTAGTTATGGGGCCATGACAATGGGAACACACAAGTGCTTGTTACAAGTCCAGACAGAGGTGAAAATCCAATACACACCTCTAGTTATATTAAAAATTAAAAGCGAACATCTCTGGTATTCTCAAAAACAAGTTTTCAAAACAGCTGAACTAACTACCACCCCCCAGCACACACACACACATTCTGCTTGCAAGATCTGTGATTGCCATTGGTCCCATAACTCATATTTATAATAAATTTTGTTTGTAAAAGTACAAAAAGCCACCTCATAATTTACTTTCAAGTGTTTCTACAAATCTAAAACATCTGTCTAGAATAGTTAAGGTGGAATTATACAAAATGAATATTTTGGAGTAAGAAGCAGTGAAATGTATTTAATATGAATTTTTAAAGTACTAAACTAACTCCACTACTTATTACATAGATGTTATGAAGTTTGACTTCATCTTGATGTAAATTACTATCATTTTGAGAAAAATGTTAACCTGTTTCCTCAAACTGCAATCAATGACAACTGAGTAGAAAAGTAAAGACATTCCTGTTCTATTCACAAGCACCAGTGGACAGCCCAGTGGGGAAATGGCAGTGTGCCAAGTTGCCCTGTGAGCAATTAGGCTTCCTGGCAATCAGGAGACTCAGGCGTCTTAGGCCCTTATAAAACTAGCAAGTTAAGGAACTGATGCCTTTCCTTCCCTTTCCTGGAGGCACAGGCCAGATATAACTTGTTTAGATGACAATCTTTTCCATTTATAGGACTAAAAGAAAGGTTAAGACTAATAAAAAGAAAACTGAGGAGAATCATGTGAGAAATTAGCAAGTATCACTGCCTACTGGACCTATTGACTAAATGTAGTAACTGGTTCCACATAGACAGTAATCTCATTCTAATAATCAGAAGAAACAACGATTAAAAGATTGATACAATGATTATGAAATGTAAAAGTGCTTTTAATTGATTAAGAAACTCAGAGTAAAAATCAGAAGCAAACAAACCTGAAATTATCTCTCAATGAAAAATAGTTCAAATGGGTAAAACCTAGTTTCAGCAAAAATGTGTATAACTTCTATGTGGAAAGTTTCTAAGAAAAAAAACAAATGATGTTGAATGATTCAAATAAACCTTAAAGGAGACTGGACATCAACTTCCATTTCTCAAATTTAAACCTGAAGTTCTCTATTATCTGGTAAATGCTTTCTCTTCTTGATGTTTTACAAGTTTGAGTGAAAGGTTCAGACTGCCAACACACTGGACTACATTTTGCAAGTTTGCTGTGTGTCTAATATGATATCCAGCAGCATAGTAAGAATAAAAATGAATAAATAAGGTTAAAAATTTATGTAAGGATCTATAATATACTTTCTAATACATTCCTTGATTAACTAAGTAGGGTCAACTGAAAAAATTTACTAACGCAATATTAAGAAGCCACCATATTTAAGTATCTGAATTTCAAGTGAAATACAGGACAATTTTATGACATTTTTATATTCACCTAGCCAAGATACACTTCACTTCATAAATAAAATATGTAAATTATTCCTCCTTCATACATATATATATTCCAAAAATCTCATTATTACCTCAATACTTTGTAATTTCATTTAAAGTTTTTCATTATTTTATAGTCCATAAACATATAAGCCTTTTCTCTACTTCTTAATGTGCCAGTGACAATCATGTAATATACATCTATGACAACTGAGACTATAAACAGAAATCCTTACGAATTTAAAATATAAGGATCAACAAATGTTTCACTACACTCAGAAAACACAGAGTCTTTATTCCAAAAGGAACTTTCAGTAAAAAAAATGATGTGTGAACAGCAGACACTGATGTTCACACAAGCACACTGCAGACAACCCAGCAGGCGGTTTTCTGTTTTTTTTGGATTATGCTCTTGGAGGTGCTGGCACAATGGAATTTCAATACCATAATTGCTTATTTCTCTGTGTATCTTTAAAATAACAGGTAAAGAAAAAAAATCAACTACAAAAATAACAAAACAAAATGTTTTTAATTCTTTTCAAAGGATGTAATTTATAACCATTACACAAATAGAGAAGAAGCACAAAAGGGGGGGGAAAAGAAATAAAGTAATGTTCCAAAGGTTCAGTTTACAAGGACCTCACACTAAGTTTTTTTTTTCTCTGCAACCCTTACTAGAAACAGTATTATTTGCTAAAAATGCACTAGCTGCCAAGAGCCATGGTCCATCTAAAGCAAAATGCTTAAGATGGAAACAGAGTGTTAGTACAGAAAAAAGGGCACGATTCAGTGTACAGATTTCTGTGAAACTTACTTTAAAAAGAATAAAGTCTTGATTTGGATATCTTTTTGACTGAAAAATAATTGCAAAAATCTATAATATATGTAGCACTGTATTGAAACAATAAGTTGTAATCCAATTTCAAACTTTCTAATTAAACTTTTTTTTTTTTTTTTTTGGTAAGTCATTGGGAATTCAACACTAGTCTTGGTTCACATGATAGAACAATGGGAAAATTTTCCGAGTGGTTGAACACTAACCCTGACAAGTGTGGAGAGCCAACTACAATACATTATATGGTAGCATAACCTGCCACCCACGTTGCTGAGAGAACAGCTTTCAAACACATGCACTGAGCTGTAAAACCACAAAATCCCTTATTACACATTGTCTTTCTTACTCTAGGTGAAATATACCATCAATTCTTTCCGTTATAAATCTTTTTTTATTACTATTTTTGAAGCCCACTTAACAATTTGATTGTCTTTTTCTTACAAGGTAAAAAGATGCTTTAAAAAAATGCAACGGGAATGTTATCATCCTTCTACTGTATTACAATGAAGGCTGATATCTGCTGCACCATTTCTCTAGCTCACTTTTGGTGACTCATATCCCCCAAATGAGTTTTAAGCTGAAGTTATTTTTTTTCTCCTTTAAAAGACCAAGCCCTAATAGTGGTTCACTAAATTTGTTAAAGCATTTGAAAACATTTGCTTTCTTTAAGAAAAACTAATATACTGCTCTGGGGGTTCTTTAATAAAATATATGGTTTGCATCATTACAGAGAGAGAGAGCAATTATCAAAATCTGTTAGGGAATGACTATTCTCTCTGTCTCTCCAATATTTCTCCCTTCCCCGACTCTGGCATAATCCAAACCTCAACCAACTAACCAACTAACAGCCATTTTTATGTTCAAGGATATAATGGTGCTTCAGACAATATTTGTCATATATTGGTAAATGAAGCAAGAATGCAGGACAACAAACATGCTTCATCCTCATTAGAGCACTATGCTCTGTCAAAGTTGTTACCTTTCAAATAACAGCTCACTGCAATAATGACTATCAAACCTATACAAAAGGGCTTGAGATACAGAACAAGAAGAGTAAAAATATAATGAACTTAAAGACACTACTTTTACAGAGATTCAAAGACAATACTTTTTAGAGATTCAAGATGTTTAAAATAATTTCTAAAGCTATGTATTTTTCTCTAACATTTTGCCTAATTAATTTCCCTCCAAAATTTTTCCTCCTATCTTTTACATTTCCCTCCTCCCAACTTCCGCCTACCAAGACCCACCTCCACCCGCAGTCTGCTAACTCAATCATAGCATTCCAGGATAGTTACAGGACATAACAGTTTCTTCTGGGGTTTTCACTTGCAAAGTTGTTGGCAAAGAGAATTTTATTTGTGTTTCTATTATACCAACAAGGTCAATTAGTCCTGTGAACTACTGGTCTTTTTGCCTGATGGCTTGGTGAATTATTCAAGTGGGACCTTTCATAACCTATAACTGAACGCAACCAATTAACCTCAGAACACGACAATGCTGGTATCTAATGGGATTTTAAGTTAATCTTAACAGACCAAAGTAATGTCATTTCCTCCAAATTGGTGGTATATTATTTGATAGAAACTTTGTATTTTTCTCAAATTGAATTTGTATATTATGGATTATGGAAGTTTACCATAAAAAATGTTGAAGCTTTCTAAAACCAATAATCAGCTATTATGCTCTATATTTGCCTATATGGTTTATACAATTAAGTAGAGAATATGAGATGTAATGACTATGTATTGTACCAGCTGGGTACTGGAAATATCCAGGGAACACTCTGTAAAGTATATGGTTATCTAACCACTATGCTGTACACATGAAACCAATACAAAATAATACTGAATATAAACTGTAATTGAAAATAATTTTTTTTTAAAAATAGTTTTTTAGTGGGGAGCTGGG
The DNA here is from genome assembly GCF_963455305.1 of Plecotus auritus. Taxonomy (NCBI): domain Eukaryota; kingdom Metazoa; phylum Chordata; class Mammalia; order Chiroptera; family Vespertilionidae; genus Plecotus; species Plecotus auritus. Next base: position 55,095,906 of record NC_137773.1, read on the forward strand.
ATAGCTATGAGAATCCTGTAATATGCATATCCAGTGCTCTTATCAAGATGTCTTGCCCTAACTGGTTTGGCTCAGTGGATAGAGCGTCGGCCTGCAGACTCGAGGGTCCCAGGTTCGATTCTGGTCAAGGTCATGTACCTTGTTTCGGGCACATAACCACCCAGTGGGGAGTGTGCAGGAGGCAGCTGATCGATGTCTCTCTCTCTCTCATCGATGTTTCTGGTTCTCTATCCCTCTCCCTTCCTCTCTGTAAAAAATCAATAAAATATATTTTTTAAAAAAAAAGATGTCTCCAGAGGTGCAGAAAGTGCTGTTACTCTCCCAAAAACTAATGTGGAAATAAATTTGTATTTTACTTTAAATATTCAAAATATCTTCATATTGTCAAATATTATTTATTTTTAAAAAACACAAAAGATAATTTGCAATTATTGAGTGTTGACTATGCATCAGGCAATATGAATAAGTGCAAACTTTATTCTACTTGTCTCAGGAATCCAATGAATGAGCATTGTTATCCCTATTCTATGTATGAAGAACTTTAAGTTTCAAAGGGACTAGATGTGTTCCAAAATTTCACACAGCTAACAAGTGGCAAAATTGAGGTTTAAAACCAGATCTGTCTACTTTACTAAATTGTAGTCTTTCAACATCATTTGGCCTAAAAAATGAGATAATTCCCAATCATCTCCAAGTATCACCTTATAAATAACTGGATCATAGAGTATTGCCAAGTTTCAAAACCATTCTATCCTATATAATAAAAGGCTAATATGCAAATTGTCCCCTCAACCGGGAGTTCAACTGGGAGTTCAACCAGGGGCGGGGTCGGCCAACTGCCCGTGGCCCCTGCCCCTGGCCGGCCCCGCCCCCGATTGGCCCCTCCCCTTAGCCGGCCCAGCTCAATCAGGCCCGATCAGGGCAGGCCGGCCGGACCCCACCTGTGCACGAATTCGTGCACCGGGCCTCTAGTAAAAGAATAATATCCAATTATTTACAGAGAAACAACTAGGAGGAGATGAATAAATGAATAAGGGTGTTTTGATAGCCATATAATTGTATCAACACTGAAGTTTTATTAATAGTAAGACAATACTCCAGTTTTTTTCTTATCAATTCTAACTGAAATGGGCTCTTACATATATGATCTTCCATACACAGGCCTGTACCCATGTTACCTGCTCACACACACACAAACTCATCCAAACTGTCACACACAATGCTGTTTCTTTTTTTTAATTTAAATTCTTTATTAAAATATTACACATCTCCTTTTTCCCCCATTGACCTCTCCCCAGCCGCTCCCACCCCACCCCCCGCAGCACATGCCCTCACCCCCTACTGTCTGTGTCCATTGGTTATGCTTATATGCATGCATACTAGACCTTTGGCTAATCTCTTACTGCTCCCCCACTCCCCCGCCCCGCCCCTGCTTCCCTGCCTTCCTTCTGAGGTTTGATGGTCTGTTCGATGCTTCTATGTCTCTGGATCTATTTTTGTTCATCAGTTTATGTTGTTCATTATATTCCAAAAATGAATAAGATCATGTGATATTTACCTTTCTCCGACTGTACTCTCAGTTTCTAAGCTAAGAGTATTGTCTATTATGCCAGGCCACAATGAAATGAAAAGCCATCTTAATACTATAGGTATCAAGGCACATAAATTTTTTGCAAAGGATTTTTTTAAAATATATTTTTATTGATTTCAGAAAGGAAAGGAGAGGCAGAGAGAGAGAGAGAGAGAGATCAATGATGAGAGAGAGTCATTGATTGGTTGCCCCCTGCAAGCTTGATCCCCTACCAGGCATGTGCCCTGACCAGGAATCGAACTGTGACCTCCTGGTTCATAGGTCAATGCTCAACCAGTGAGCCACACTGGCTGGGCACAAAGAAGGATTTTAAAAACAAGTTGGATAACTTCATATAGTAATATTTTAAAACTATTTGATCTAGTGAACCAACTTAACATATATTCTAGCAAAAACTGTATTGTAATTACCTCTGTTTCTGCTTTACAAATATCAGACAGAAGCAACTGGTTCAATTGTTAGGCCAAAGTGCCCTAAAAGCAAAGGCCTATTAACAAGAGCATTTCCAAAACTCAATTGCTATTCTCAACTTCCTGCCATGAGAGCCTTCAGAATGGCTAGGGTGACTCTTGGGGTTCATTCACTGCTTAGTGGAAATGTTTATAGAAATATTTATGCAATTAGGATAGAGCTTTTTTGGAAAATATTGGCTGGGCTAAATGTCATGGCAGTTAAGATGTACACAAATAAAATATTTTTTAAAAAGTCCATTTATACCCCCCATTCTACAAAGTTATTACTATTAATATTGTATTAGTGTAAAAGACTATATCCTGTAGAGAAAGCATTAGGGCTCAATAGTAGAATTCAGAGTCATCAATATTAAGTCAGCTTTGCTTATATTGTAAATAAATCTAATCAAAATAAATACCATAAGCACAAAAAATTTCAAAATCAAAGGAAGTATCCAAGTTAGTAAACTATTACCTTAGCCAATAGAGATCTAATATTTTTACACAGTAGGACAACATGTGATCGAACGGATTTTATGCTATTAATGGGGTCATATCAGAAAGATTAAAATTGCCCTTCCGAAAGTTACAAAATAATAATGCCACTGATGTAGTTTCAAAGTATTAAATCCATATATTTAATCCAATGCCAATGAAAATTTCATTAAAATAAAAAACAAATAACTAGAAAACCCACATAAGATGTATGCTCTGTCCAACTTTGGACAATTGATATTGAAATGCCAAATATCAATATCAATTTTTTTAAAAACCACTTCATGCTTAGATCCAGCAGTATGGAATTGAATCTACTATCTGTTACTAGAATATGCCTTAATAAAGATAAAACACATTTATCCAGCACAGTGTGACCTCTTATAGTCATGTACGAGTAAGGATAAAGCAAGCAGCCACAAAACTAAAGGAAAAAAATAAGTATGGAAGGACATAAACTTACATTGACTAGAAAACCTACTGTGTATTTGGCATATTACGGATGTTTTTACATACCTTATCTCATTTAATCTTCACAACCACCAATACTGCAATTCTTGTTTTTTAAGTAAATAAACAGAGGCTCAGAAATAACAGAGAAATTTGCCCTGTATAGCAAAATAAAGAATTGATAATATCAAGATTCCAACTCTGATCTGACAGACTCCAAAACCCACAATTAAAGCAGCATGTGGCAAAGATAATCTAGAAACATGTTCCTTCCTCTGGCGTAGGTCTCATCCTTCTGTCCCACTTTGAATACAATATTTAAAACTCAGATTGCAGATTATGAAACAGACTGGGTTTTTGCCCCATAAGCCAAGGTTAGAGAACTCAGCGTTCAATGGCGAGTACAATATGACTCTAGGGGAATAGCAGCAAGTTTCAAATGACTACAACTTCAGGTTAAATGGAGTTCAATGAGTCATGATAATTCCATGCCACTGATAATCCTGAACTTAGTAAACAGAAACTTTTCAAATTTGATTTCCATATTTGCATTAGATAATCCTCTCTCAACACAAAGCAACTCTTCATACAAAGTAAGTGTTTTAAAGCCAGAAACACCTCTCAGTGCCTTTCACTAATTTTCTCAGAGAAAGAAGATTTTAAAATGGATATAGCTAACATTTAACAACTAGATTTTACAAACTAGCTGAGAATAATTTTGACTTTTTATCCTTTTATTACCTTAAATGTGAAGCAGCTACCTTATATACTAAAGTAGAAGAGTAAAGGCAGGCAGAGATTTCTTTTCATTTCTCAGTTTGTTCTTATTCCCTAAAGTGCCATAGATCACCTTTGGGCCATGATAAGAGGCAAGTTATGAGTCTCCTAGATTCTCCCAAGGTAAATTAAAATCCCTTTAGTCATTATCTTCTCTAAGCACAACACCCTATGAGCTTCTTCAGGCTTTCTGATACCTTAGGACATATCTTGCTAACAGATGCACAAAATAAATCGAGATACAGCACAAATGCTCACAGACACAGTTCACAGCCATGGGGCTTGATGCAGAGATGCTGCCTGTAGTTTCCAGGGTACGTGCTGCCTCTTTATAACGCTCTCTGCAAGACAAATCCTGAACCCGATTTTTGCTTTTCACCCTTTTTCCTAAAAGTAAAAACCCTCTTTTGGTTTCTTTCAGTTAGTGAAAATAGGTATTGAGGTAGATCTTTCGTGAAAGTAACTTGACATAACACGTAGTTTTGAAAAGTGAGGAAGACCTATATTTTCTTTCTTTTTTTAAGACTTTACATTGTAGCAGTCTTAGATTCCCAGCAAAATTAAGAGGAAGGTACAGAGATTTCCCATATACTTTCTGCCCCACACAAGCAGTGCCTCCCCATTATCAATACCCGCCCCCCAGAGTAGTGCATTTGTTACAACTGATGAACCTACATGATATCACCCAAAGCCCAGGGTTTACATTAGGGTTCACTCTTGGCGTTGTACTTTTTTTGGTTTTGGACAAGTATATAATGGCATGTACCATTACAGTATCATACAGAATATTTCCAATAACCTAAAAATCCTCTGTGCTCTGCCTATTCATCCCTGCCAACCACCCCTAACCTCTGGCCACCCCTGATCTAAACTGTATTCATAGTTCTGCCATTTCCAGAATGTCACATAGTTGGAATTATACAGTATATGGCCTTTTCAGATTGGCTTCTTTCACTTAGTAATATGCATTCTGGTTCTTCCATGTCTTTCCATAGCTTGACAGCTCATCTTTTTAGCAGAAAATAATGACCATTGTCTGGATGTACCAAATTTTTATGCCAAAAGCATTAGCATAACAAGTATCAATCAATTTTCAGTAGTATACATTTAAAAAGTAAACAATTCTTAAATACATTTCAAAAATCTATAGTCACTCTATCCCCTGTTGTTCACCAGCTTATCTCCCCAGCTACACACTTCAATTTTTCTTAATAATGGGGAGAAATGTTTTGGTAGCTTGCAATTTAATGTGATTTTAAGGGGGAAAATGATGAGATATGAATTACATGTTGATTCGCACTGACTTCCTATGTGACACTGGACAGCTCACTTAGCCTCTCTGTCCCATTTGTAAAATAATCGGCTTGTACTTGATTAGAAGTTGCTAACTGGTGGCCCTTGGCCACATTTAGCCTGTGGACATACCATAATAGCCCAGTATGTTTTAAAAATTGCGAAATTTAACATTCAAATCTAGATTTCTGATTTCCCTTTAAAAAATATAATTGGCAACAATGAACCTACATTCCCATGTGCAACCAAGGCTCAAAATGAATAGTAGCTGTCCCTTGGAGAAGGCATGAATTCATGGTATCACCATTAATTCTGAAGTTTCTTTAAGCTCTAACATTCTCACATTGAGTTATCCATATAGCAAACGGTTCACTTAACCTAAGTATCAGCTTTATTTGAATAAAGGGATAGTAATTACATCCAACCACCACTTCAGCTTTGGAGAGACAAAATGAAATAGTGAGTAGTGCTTGCTTAGCACAGTGACATGCCTGAAGAAAGTGCTTAATAAATAGTAGAGGCAATAATGAACACAAGTAATGGTGAACACAATAACTCAAATACAGTTCTATGATGGTCCATTGACTCTAAATCAAAATTGACATGCTGATTCTTCTCTTCCACAACTTTGGTACCATCAAAAAAGAAAATCAACTATTTGCCTCTCATCTTTGGATATTACTCTTCTTCATTTACCACATATAAAATAAGAGGCTAAGAAAAAAAATGAAGGTTCTGAGTGGACTCACTTCTAATAAGATATACTTTAAAATTATGATACAATTTTTCAACAGGTGGTTTTCAGCAAGACTTGCTGCAGCTCTTTCTGCTGCCACTACTATTCTGATCAGGGCCATTTTAGCTGCCAAGAATAAAGATTTACGCAACAGTTTCTATAGGAGGAGTTTATATACCCATAGGAACCCTGGAAAAAAGAAACCTGGGTATCAGAGAGGTCAGTAAATGAAGAAAAGGGGGGCAACTTGTTCAACTCTATTTTTCCCTCTCCTGGTTATGTCTTTGTCCTTACATCCCTCTATTCATTCCACACCATCCTACCTCTTCCCATATCTTTTATTTCATATCCTTCTAACTTTAAAACTTCAGTTTGGCCCGGCTGGTGTTGTTCAGTGGTTGAGCACCGACCTACGAACCAGGAGGCTGCAATTTCAATTCCTGGTCAGGGCACATGCCTGGGTTGTGGGCTCCATCCCCAGTAGGGGTCATGCAGGAAGCAACTGATCAATGATTCTCTCTCATCATTGATGTTTCTATCTCTCTCTCCCTATCCTTTTCTCACACTTATTTAAATGTTTTTTTTAAAAAACTTCAGTTCCATGTCACTATCTATCTGCATCAAGTCTTGCTGCTAACTTGCCTACTTCTTGTGAGTCATATTTCTGAGAAAGGCAAAATATTAAAAATAGAACTACTGTATGATCCTGTAATCTCACTCCCGGATATACATCCAAAAGAACTGAAAGCAGGGTTTCAAAGCGATTCCGCACACCCGTGTTCATGGCATTATTCACAGTGGTCAAGAGATGGAAGCAACCCAAGTGTCTACCAACATACGAATGGATAAACATGATGTGGTATATTATACATAAAATGGAATACTATTTAGCCTTAAAAAGGAAAGAAATTCTGTCACATGCTTCACCCTAAATGAACCTTGAGGAAATTGTGCTAAATGAAATAAGCCAGTCACAAAAAGACAAATACCATATGAGTCCACTTATCTGAGATACCTAAAGTAGTCAAATTCATAGAAACAGAAAGTAGAATAGTGAGTGGTTGCCAGAGACAGAGAAGAGGGGAAAATGAAGAGTTGTTTAGTGGATATAGATTTTCAGTTTTGCAAGATGAAACATTCTGGAGCTCTGTTATACAACAGTGTGAATATCCTTAACACTACTGAACTTAAAAATGTTGAGACGATAAATGTTATTATATGAGGTTATTAAAATTTTTTAAAATTATTGACTAAGTTTACACACAGTATTCATCTTAATTATTACTTTTATATGTTTTTATTGATTTCAGAGAGACAGAGAGAAGAAGGGAGAGGGGGATAGAGAGAAACATCATTGATCAGCTGCCTTCTACACACCTACTACCAGGGATTGAGGTTGCAACCTGGGCATGTGCCTTGACAGGGAATCGAACTGTGATCTCTTTGTTCCTATGTTGATACTCAACCACTAAGCCACACCAGCCAGGCTCACAATTAAAATTTAAAAAAAATTTTTTTCTGAGAGAATGAATTGAATTTGCACAGATAATCTTTTTGAAGCAAACTAAACAAGCATGCGTCAGTGGCAGCCTATAGGCTGACTGTTGGTATATCTTTAAGTATCTACTGTTTCCAGCACTGTGTTAGGTTCTCAGCCAAGTGCCCACCCCTGCCCTGCTCACTGGCCATACTTGCTCAGCAGACTTTTTTTTTTTAATAATCTGTATCTCTAAAACCATGTCGTTTTCCCTTTTGTAAGTACCTATTTCTATCGCCTTATATCCCACCATATGGTTAAATAACAAGTTTTTCCATTTTGTTTTTGTGTTGTTTTTTTTAGTTGTTGTTTTTTTCTTTATTGATTAAGGTATTACATATATGTCTTTATCCCCCATTGCCTCCCCACCCCTCATTTTTGTTTTCTTTGCCCTTGGCTGTTACTACTCTCACACTGTCTACTAGGAACAGTGAAGTTCTTCCATAACTGCTGTGAAAGAGTACTTGAAAAAGCGACCTTACAGCACAATGCTCTTGAAAAGAATCTCATCAATTCAAAGTTTACGTAAGTACGCATCAGCAGTACAAAACCTTCCAATGCGAGGCATTATGAAACAAGAATCCCCTTCAGAATCTTCTTACTTGGCACAAATACTATGGTAGGAAAAGTTGGAACTCCTGCTATTAAAACAAATAATTTCATTAGTCTCAAATCTATAAATTTAGAAACTATTACTCCAAAGAGTGATTAAGCTACTTGCAAGAACTACCTTAATTCAGAATTGCATTAAATAAAGTGCCTATTAAAACATATGTAACAAAGGCTTATGAAGAAGTTTCAGTCCCTAACTTGATACTACTGACCATTCTCAGCTTCTGTGACATCACATTTTCTTGATTTTCTTACCTCTGGCAGTTCCTCTCAGCTTTTTCTTTCCTTACTTGGGGGGTAAGGGAGTGCATTTTGTTTTATTTTTTTTTTAATTTTTCATTGAATTTATTGGGTGATATTGGTTAATAAAATTATATAGGTTTCAAGTGTACAATTGAATAATACATCTGCATATTGTACTGTGTGTTCACCATCCCAATCAAGTCTCCTTCGGGAACCATTTATCCTTCTTTACCCTCTTCTACCTATCCCCATCTCCCTTTCAGTTTTTTTCATTGGATAATCTTTTTCTAACCAATCCTTGAATATTAGCATTTTCACAGTTCCAACCCTGGCACTCTTTTCTGTTATCACACTCCCTGCATGAATCAAAACTCACACCTAAGCTTCTGATCACACCCTGGTTCCCAAACCTACACCTCTAACCTAGACTTCTTTCCTCAGGTTCAGAACCATACACCTGACTATCCAATGAAAAGCCCTCCATCTGAAGATACCAAAAATCAGTGACAAAACTAATCTCATTAGCTGAGCCTTTCTCTCCATCCCCACCACAATGTTCCTTAACTTTCTATTCCATTTCTGATTAATGGCAACATTCAAACAGTTGCCAAGCCTCTGAAGAATTCTAGATGTCCCCTTCTATCTACTTGAAGCCCCAACCCACACTTCAATTATACCCCAAGTACAATCAGTCACAAATCTTTTGATTCTCCTTCATATGCATTGTTTTCTCTTGAACCCAACTTAGTTCAACCAACGGCCTTAGTAAAATCCTCATAATTTTCACCTAGATATTACCTACCTGGTCTTCACATTGCTCCAGCCCCAGCATTCCCAAGATTAAATTTTACCAATAGCTTCCTCATTTAAAGTCTAAACTCCCTAGAAGTTTGACAATAAGCACAATCTGACTTTTGCCTATATATATATATCACTGTAACAATTATATATTTATTTCCTCCGAGAATGTAAGCTCCTTATATGCAGAGGCCATATTACCATCACAATAAATGTGCTGAATGAATAAATATTTCGCTGGTCTTGCTTGCCACTCCCTCCCACCCACCCTTCTTCCAGGCATATTTAACTACTCACCGTTCTGTCATCATGCCACACTCTCAGGCTTCCACATCTGCATGTGCTCTGTGCCCCCTTTTAGAATACTTCCACTTTATTATCCACCTGAGCAGGCTTTACATTTAACCTTAAGATTCAGCTGAACCATCAACTCTTTTAGAAAATCTTTTTCTCTAATATTCCATGTGTTCCTGTAGACCCTGTATTTACTACTGTAATTGTTGATATTTATTCACCTGCCTTAAGGGCAGAAATGATGACTGTCTTTGCTGTATCCCCGGTACCTAACACAGTGTCATGTACTTAGCAGGCCCTAAATAAATATTTGCCAAATAAAACACGAATCTGTCTTGTATGGTAATGCCAGACTACATCTCTTTAAAAATCTGTAGTCTAAGTTTGTGGTCTAAAAGAACCACAAAAGATACAGGAATATTTCTCTCTTAAAAATATATATGATACGCTATTTTGCAAAATAATTTAGTTTTAGAAGAAAATATAACCCAAATCTTAGTTATCTCAACTCTATTTTGGAAATAAGTATTGTATATAATTATGAATAATTTTTTAATTGCATATGTTACTTTTAATAGAGGGATAAGAGAGAATAACATTTGTGGCCTAAAAATTATGGGTATCACACCAAAACATTCTCTATTCATTTCAAAGATATTCTAAAGTTAGTTATAAAAACTAATTTTTTTAAATCCTCACCCAAGGATATGTTGTTTTTTTATTATTTAGTTTTAGAAAGGGAGTGGGAGAGAGAAAAACATTGATTATGAGAAACATCGATCAGTTGTTTCCCATACACGCCCTGACTGGAAATCCAACCCATAATCTTTTTTGGTGTACAGGACAATGTTCCAACCAACTGAGCCACTTGGCCAGGGCTATAAAAACTAATTTTTAAAATTATTTTCTTTTAGCTAAATTCAATAAAAACCATTTTTTCCAAAGATTCAATAAATTAAACACTCAAACCAATATATGTTTGTAGATACTGCCTAAATCATCCCACTTTATATCAAGTTGTTTAAAATAGGCCCCTCATAAGAATGTAAATTTTAAGATCAATTAATAGAGTCAGAGCCTTTGTCTACATCTTCTTATTCTACCACACACATTAATGGAACTCAAATGATAATAGTAAATGTTATTTTAATAGAAGAGCTGACTTATTAACCACTTCTGTCAAAGTACCCATATATGGACTCCCATAGCCAGGCCACTGATTTAATACACAAAGTAGAGAGCCAAAAACCTTGTCTACATGAAAGAAAGGAAAAATATCATTATAGCTCTCTTAACATTGAAGACTTGGCCAAGCCACTTCTTTTTTAAAAATCACTTGGTAACAGTTTTATTATCTGAAGATGAAAACAAGGTTTAAAATTCAGTTAAGTGTTCAATCTTGCCCTCCATCAATATTTTATCCTTTTGTGGCAAAAGGATAAACTTTGATGACAAATTTTAGACGCAAAATGCTAACAATGAACCAAAGGACAACTTTCACATATGCTGAAAATATCTGCTTAACTTTACTTAAGTTGTTTTTCACAGAACTGTATAGAAATAATTTTGAGAGCTGTGACTATATGTCTAATAAACCACTTTAGATTTATATTTAAGTACAAATATTTCTACTATAGTTTTTAAAAAGAAAATATAGTCAGTTCTCTGTATCTGGGAGTTCTACATCTGTAGATTCAACCAAATGTGATTGAAACACTTGGAGGGTGCGGGAGGGAATGTTACCCTGTTGCTAACATGTACTATGTAGTGAGGCCTAGGATGGTTGCTTCTATACTGAACATGTACAGCATTTCTGCCTTGTCATTATTCCCTAAGCAACACAGTGACAGCTATTTACATAGCATTTACATTGTATTAAGTATTATATGTATTCTAGAGATGATATAAAGAATACAGGAGAATTATATGCATAACCAATGGACACAGACAATGGTGTAGTGAAAGCCTGGGGTGGGGCAGGGGCTGGGAAGAGGAGGATAAAGGGGGTTGGGAAAATTGGGGGACTTCTTCAAAACTATCAACAATAACAATTTTAAAAACAAAATATACGGGAAGATGCGCATAGATTATATGCAAATACTGTATCATCCTATATAATAAAAGCCTAATATGCAAAATGAACAAACGGCAGAATGACCAGTGGAACAACCGGTCGCTATGATGCGCACTGACCACCAGGGGGCAGACACTCAACACAGGAGTTGCCCCTAGCACACAGGCCCCAGGCCAGCCAAGGTGGGTGCCAGTGGGGGCCCCCCGGTCGCCCCGCCAGTTGCCCTGCAGATCGGCCCTGATTGCCAGCCAGGCCCAGGGACCCTACCCATGCACGAATTTCATGCACCGGGCCTCTAGTTTTATATAAGAGACTTGAGCATCTGTGGATTAGGGACTGGGGATGGCGAGAGATGACTGTAACTAATCAGCAAATTGATAAGGACTTTAAGTTTTATTGGACTTTAGCTAGGGATGTTCTCTAAAATGTTAAAATGGTCACATGTACGATATAGTATGATTTGATTCCTCAATCTAAATAAAAAAATAATTTCCTTCACATATATTTTCTCTTCTGAGAGCAAAGGAAAAGAACATTAAACCAAAACATAATGCTAAAATGTAAAGGTTTAAAAACTTAAAAAGCATGTACATCTTTATTTGAGAACTTCTCTTAAATAACATCTTGAACACATGAACATAACTTCCTGCTTAAAAGTAACACAATTGAAATAAAGTATTCTAAAAAGACAATGACATTAAGACTCATGTTAAATGAGTGTTAAATCTCACTTCTATTTAGAAATAGTCTCTTGTGTAAAAGCAATAAATTATAAACATCTTATAAAATGTTCTTAGGTTGTTGGTTTACAATTTGTATAGGATGGATAATTCTGAGAGAGATAAAAAGAAAGTAAAATGAACAGCATAATTAAATTTAGTTTTAGTGACAAAAATGTTCTATTTGCCCAAAGCCATATGTAGTACCTTGCAGCCATTAAGCAGAGATTATAAACTTCACTTCCATTTTAAGTCCCTTCTCATGTCTAGAGGTTAACAAATGCATTCTAGAATAGTAAAGGAAGTGCCCCATCTCTTTGGAGAGATTTTTCAACAAATGTAACAAAGATCTAGATATAAAGTCACCTTCAGAACTGAAATGAAGGAAAACATATGATAGAGAAAGAGTAATTTTTGGATAAATAGGATAGCCATTAGCTTTTTTCACTCTAACTAAAAATTCTTTATTTACTACTCAAATCAATAATAAAATTACAGAAGATATGTTTTTAGAGCGTTTCAAGTAAACAAATCCATAATTTCTAGTAAAAAAGGAAAACCTATTAAAACACTCTAATACACACTACACCCTCGAGTGGGCAAGCATCCATGGAAAAATATAAAGATTTAGTTTGATTTTCCACTCAGTTAAATCAGTCCTATAACTAATAAAATGATGGCTCTCAAACCTCAAACTTCACATTATTTTAATCACCGACTATCTGAGTTAGAAGAAGTACAGATTTTTAAAAATAGCAATTTAGATCTTATAGAGCAGTAATGTAAGAAATAAAATCACAATCTGCTTATATTCCCTTAAAAAACAAAGTGCTATGAGATTCTTATTTCTTCAACTTATAAAGGGAAAAAGGTAAACAGAATAAATCACATATAAAGATGTATAATTAAAAGATGAAGTACCTTTATATCATGAACTGCAACGGCAGCACTAATATTTTAAAGCAAAATATAAGAATTATGGTTCCTTAGTGAGAACTGTGGTAGAAAAGCAGTATGTTCATTAAGTTTTTCAGGAAAACAACTTACATTATCACCTGGTAATATTTAGTATTACTGGTCTCATGGGGCTATGTGGTCACTACACAGAAATATAAACACACTTAGAATAAAATTAAGACACTACCTAAAAGAGCCCTTATTCTATATGGCTAATATTTTAGCACTTAAATGATATAATAGAAGCAAAAACTAGATTAAAAGTATTCCACAATGGCCCAAATGTCAAAGTTTCTCCAGTTTACAACAGAATACAAAACATACATTTAACACATAAATATTGAAATCATGTATGAAGATGTGGTGCATTTCCAAAATGTATCAAGGAATTTTTGATAAATATATATATTCTCTAGGAAAAACTAGTACAACTAAGAACTACTTCAGGTCTTGAACTTATTAACTAGGAAGTGAGACTAGTAATTAAAGGACAACAGTGACATCTAGCGAACATTTCAAATATATACCACATATATCTTGAATCAAAACTTTATTTCCAGTGTTTCACATATTTCAACCTGCCTGAGCAATTATATGACAAATCTTTCGTTTTAAACCCAAACAAGGCAATTCTGATCCCAAACGACTTCTCAATATGATGACCCATTCATGTGATTAATACAAATAGAGAGACAGGGTCTTAATATAAACAAGTCAAGTAAGAGTCCAGGCCAACAAGGTAACTGGAAGTCTTTCAAAAATCACAGGTGCTTCCCAGATCCCCCAGAACCAATGAATTTCAAGCTTTTAATGATTATTTGAGTTCAATGATTTTTCCGACAAGAAACAATGCTAAGGTTCAGAACTTCACAAGTATGTAATTCAAAATCATTGAAAATATCTCTCAAATGTAAATATTTTAAAACTAAAAAAAAAAAAATCAGGTCACAAAAGCACTGTCCTGATAGCTTCAAAAAGTCATACAGAGGAAAAATAAACTATAATATATTCAAACAATGAACTACAATACAACTCAAGAATAAAAAAGAATGAAGTAATGATACATGCCACAAACATGGATGAATCCTGAAAATTTTAGGCTGAGTGAAACATAAAAGTTCTATACTGTCTGATTCAACTTATATGACATTCTATCTAGAACAGACAAAATGATCTATGGAATGAATAAAAGAATACATATATACATAAACAAAATCAGAACAGTTACCTCTGAGGGTAAAATGGAGATGGAGATTGGGAAAGGACATGAGGGAATTTTCTGGGGTAATGGAATTGTTCTATATCATAACAGGAGTTAGTGTTACACTGATATATGCTTTTGTTAAAACTTAGCAAATAACATACTTAAGATTTGAGCAAAATTTGTATGAATTTTACTTTAAAAAATGAACCTAAGCAAATATTAATAACTCCAGTTATCATATATTATGCTTAAGTATTTGTGATGATATGTATAGATACCTGAAACTTACTTTGATATTTTGATATACGTATGAAAATTAGATGGACTGACAGATTATTATAAAGCAAATATAGCAAAACATTAGCAATTATAGACTTTAGGACGCGAGCATATTAGAATTCACTATAAAAGTCTTCTCCTTTTCTGTATGTCTGAAAATTTCCATAATGAAGTATTGGGGGGAAAAAAGTGACAATTAGAATTCAAAAGAAAATTTAAAATAGTATAAAAAACGAAAAAAAATTTTAAATAGCAACAATTTTGTTTTATATACAGGAGTGGGCAAAAGTACGTTTACAATTGTGAATAAGTGAAACACAATATTCTTATATTATTACTAGAGGACCCATGCACATAATTTGTGCAAGGGGCTCGGCCCTCACAGCCACAGCAGCTTGCCTCAGCCCTCGCAGCCCCAGCTTCATCTGGAAGGTCGTCCGGAAGGTTGTTCAGCTGGCTGGTCTAATTAGCATATTACACTTTTATTAGAGATTTACTAGAGGCCCAGAGCATGAAAATTCGTGCACAGGAGAGGGGGTCCCTCAGCCCAGCCTATCCCCTCTCATAGTCTGGGAGCCCTAAAGCGGATGTCCTACTGCGGGAGGCGACTGGGCCGATCATGAAAAGGCACCGCCCTCATCACCCCACTGCGGCTGCTGGCCCTCGGCCCTTGCTTCTTAGCCTTGGCCCCGCGCCCGCCCACAGTTGGGTGGGGGGCGATGTGGGGCCAGACTGGCTGGGGGAAGGGCAGTGGGAGGTTGAGGCACAGCAGGTCACCCTGTCCAGCCTCTGCGGAGGCGTGGCGCCAGGACTGGGCCTGTGCTGCTGCTTCTGTGGCTGCCTCTGCGGAAGGGGCAACAACTGGGACCTGGACCACGCAGCCCCCTCTCCCGGTGCCTCTCCCGCGCTGAGGTCTCTCCTGCACCACCGCCTCTCCTGCACAGCCTCTGTGAAAGGGGCAGTGGCAGCGGCCGCTATGCTCCTGCTCCAGCGGTGGTGCTGCCTCCTCTCCTGCAGCGGCACCTCTCCCGTGCTGCTGGCCCTAGGCCCGCGCAGCTGCTGTGGCTTTGTCCTGATGAACATCTGGAAGATGTCTGGCCTAATTAGCATATTACCCTTTTATTAGTATAGATTATTGTATTATTTTCCATAGAAATGACTTTCTCTACTTTTGCCCACTCCTGTATTAACATTTTAATCTCTCTAAGTGAATATCAAACATGACTATCCTCTAAAGAGCCTGACTGATACATACATATTTTAAACTTTGAAAACATACCCGAATTTCTTGAAGGTTATGGAAATTATTTCCTACTCTGACTGAGATCTTGCTTGGAGTATAGCTTTCATCAGATTTGTAATCCGCATAAATACATAATGTCTTCACCGTTGTTTTTCTTCTAAAAGCAATAAAATAAAAACATGATCTTTATCTTATGGCAAGATTATATCCAAAACATCTTATCTTCTTATTTTAAAAATCAGTTTGCTAAAACAAGTATCTAAATCAAGTTTTGATGTTCTTTACTTTTAACAATGATGAAAATGAAGAACATGTAAAAAACATAGAACATAGATACACATTTTGCTTATATAGACAGACATTGCTTATCTAGAGCAAAGTCAAGAACAAGATGTGAGCAAAGAATAAAAAGTTAAGCCAAAATAGAATCATACAAAAGCGATTTGAAAGTTACTATTTTGGTGGCATGGAACTACGGGAGATATTTATTTTCTTCTTTATCTACCAGGTGTACCGATAAATAATGCAGATTTTGTAATCAAAGAAAACATGATAATTTCAAGAGAAACATCAAAAGTGCTTTATTCAAAGTATTGTCCATTGCTAGCTACACATCTCCCCCATCTTTCAGGTAATTTATGGATACCGTCCAAATAGAACTTTTCTTGTTTTGAGGCAAACCATTCAGAGACCCAATTTTCCACTTTTTCGTACGTTTTGAAGTGCTGCTCAGAAAGTGGATATGCATCAATCGGAACAAGTGGTAATCTGAAGGAGCAAGTTCTTGTGAATATGGCGGGTGGGTTAATACTTCCTAGGCAAGATCTTTTAATGTGTCTTTAACTGGTTTTGAAGTGTGTGATGCTGCATCATCATGAAGCAAAATTACTTTGCCGTGTCTTCTGGAACATTCTGGTCGTTTCACGATCAAAGCGTGGTTCAAATTGATTACTTATTGTCGGTGGAGATCAGTATTAACGGTTTCACCTGGTTTTAGAAGCTCATAATACACCATACCTTCCTGATCCCACCAAACGCAGAGCATTGTCTTCTTTCCGAAGCAATTTGGCCTTGCAGTTGATGTTGATGGTTGACTTGGATCAACCCATGATTTTGTGCATTTGGGATTCTCAAAATAAATCCACTTTTCATTGCCAGTCACAATTGAATGCAAAAAAGACTTTCTTTCGTGCCACTGAAGCAACATTTTATTGATGACTTTTCGGTTTTCCATTTGTCTTTCGTTCACTTGATGTGGCACCCATTTTCCTTCCTTTAAAATATTTCCCATTCCTTGTAAATGATCGGAAATTGTTTGCTGGGCAACGTTTAACCTTTCTGCAAGTTGTTTTTGAGTTTGACACGCATCTTCATCCAATAATGCTTGTAATTCTTGGTCTTCAAACTTTTTCAGTTGACCTGAACGCTCTTCGTCTTTCACATCGAAATCATCACTTTTAAAGCGTTTAAACAAGCATTTAAAAGTATCTTGAGATGGAGAATGTTCACCATAAGCTTCCCGAAGGATACGATAACTTTCAGCAGCACTTTTCTTCAAAATAAAGTAATGAATTAAAACTTCCCGCAAATGTGCCGAAACCGGTTTGGCTCAGTGGATAGAGCGTCGGCCTGCGGACTGAGGGGTCCCGGGTTCGATTCCGGTCAAGGGCATGTACCTTGGTTGCAGGCACATCGCCTTAGGGGGTGTGCAGGAGGCAGCTGATCGATGTTTCCCTCTCATCAATGTTTCTAACTCTCTATCCCTCTCCCTTCCTCTCTGTAAAATATCAATAAAATATATTTTTTAAAAAAATAAAATAAAACTTCCCGCAAATGCTCTTTTTTTGGCATGAAATTTGACATTTTTAAGTGTAAAAGTATCTATGATGTTAACATCTTCAGAAAACTTGACATATGAAGTTTTGAAGCTTGCTGTCTATACAACAAAATAGCATACATATCAAATCGCATATGTATCAACATATGTGTAACTCCATCTATTGAAAAAAATCCACATTATTAACAGGTACATCTGGTATGTGGGTTTTTTTTTAATTTTT
Organism: Plecotus auritus; assembly: GCF_963455305.1. Lineage (NCBI taxonomy): Eukaryota > Metazoa > Chordata > Mammalia > Chiroptera > Vespertilionidae > Plecotus > Plecotus auritus. Next base: position 55,113,720 of record NC_137773.1, read on the forward strand.
TAACAATAAGCATGTGTTATTTTGGTCCTTAGGAAAAAAATTAGACAATTTTAAACATCAACACACACACACACACACACACACACACACACACACACAAACACACTAAGAAGTCCATTTAAATGTGCTTTAAAAGTTAAGTTCTGGTATAAACTGGCACTAACTTAACAACAATGAGCTCCTTGAACAGAAGTAGTCTGTGTCAAAAGTCAACCTATAAAAACAGCAGGGGATCTGTAACTCTTAGTGAGGGGACCAAACTTCTGTAGACCAAGCTATTCATCAGAAAGTAATGGGGAAAGTTAAGGACTTTCCCGAAAATAATAAAGACAGATGAAGATGTAAAACGCTAAATACCCAGGAACTGCTGACAGGATAAATACCGTCACGAGGTTTTAAAAAGAGGCCAGAGGTATCAAACTGACATCTTTCTGTTTCTGCAGAGCCAGGAAGGAGACATGAGAGGAAGCAAAGGAAGAAGGGGAAATTCTAAAGGGCACACAAAAGACTTTCTCCCTGATGAGCCATAAGCAGGCAGTGAAAGGTCTTTCTTAGACAGAAAGATCAATATCATGAAGATTATTCTTAAGGACTTATTTTTTTTAAAAAATGAAAACAGATCTAAAGGACCAAGGTTTTTAATCAGAATAATTTTATCTCCAAGATATAAAATCCAGGACAACTTAGGCACTTGAACCTATAAGATAATCAGGGTGAGGTTAGAAAGGCAAAGAATAACAATAACACTAATCACTGTGAAAACAACAGCAACAGCAGCAAATAGCCAGTGAATACCCTATCCGGTCCAGAAGTAATGGTTTAAGTGTATTATTAACTCATGTACTCCTCAACTTTGTGATATGGGAGCTATTATCACCTTCATTTCACTGATTTAAAAAGACACAATAATACTCAGGTTAATAATATATTAAAGTCAGAAAAAAAATGGCAGCAGAATAGACAGACGTGTCCCGAACCTTGTCCCGGAGCCGATAGAAGGAAAGCTGAGGGTCGCACGGGGAGAGTCTGTTGGTGAGTTAAGGGACAGCTATACTCCAGGAGACGGTGGGGGACTGATGGACAGGGCTCCCCTGACCAGCATCACCCACTGTTGCTGGGCTCCTTCCGGGAGCCACCGGCACAGACGCGGAGACCACGCCATCTTGAAGGGGAAAGTGGATGTTATTGGAAGCCTGAAAATCTGCAACTTCAGCACCCACCGAACAGCTGCGAACCCCAGAGCACCGGTCGACAATTGGTGCAAACACGCAGATTCAGAGGAGCTCTACACTCCACCATGGAAAGGAGAAAGAGAACTATATAAACAGACACCCAGAGAAGGGAGACCATGGGAAGACAAAGAAACAGCCCGCATATGAAAGAAAAGCAGGCATCACCAGAAAAGGAAGTAAATGAAATGGAGGCAAGCAATCTGCCAGAGAAAGAATTCAGAGAAATGGTCATAAGGTGGCTGAAAAGAATGGAAGACAAATTCGACAATATGAGTAAGAACCAAGAGGAAATGAAGAACCAAGAAGAAATGAAAAATGACATCGCTGCTATAAAGAACTCAATAGAAAGCATCAACAGTAGACTAGAAGAAGCAGAGGACCGCATCAGTGAGCTAGAAGACAAGGTAGGAAAAAATACCCAAGTAGAGCAGCTTCTAAAAAAATATATTAAAAAGCAGGAGGAGAGCCTAAGGGAACTTTGGGACAACGCGAAACAAAACAACATCCGCATAATAGGGGTGCCAGAACGAGAGGAAACTGAGCAAGGAATAGAAAAACTGTTTGAAGAAATAATGACAGAAAACTTCCCTGATATAGAGAAGAAAAAACCCACACAAATCCCAGAAGCTCACAGAGTCCCAAGCAAAATGAACCCCAAAAGACCGACGCCAAGGCACATTATAATTAAATTGGCAAACACCAACGACAAAGTAAGAATCTTAAAAGCGGCCAGAGAGAGAGAGAAAGTTATCTACAAAGGAACCCCTATCAGACTAGCAACTGATTTCTCAACAGAAACTCATCAGGCCAGAAGGGAATGGAATGAAATATACAAGTCATGCAAAGGAAGGGTCTGAATCCAAGAATACTGTACCCAGCAAGGCTATCAATCAAAACTGAAGGTGAAATCAGGAGCTTCACAGACAAAAAAGGACTAAGGGAATTTTTTACCACCAAACCAGCAATGCAAGAAATGCTAAAGGGTCTGCTATAAAAAAAAGAAATAGGAAGCAAAGAAGGAACACAGGGGTAAAGAATAAAAATGGCAACAAATAAGTACCTATCAATAGTAACTTTAAATGTAAGTGGATTAAATGCCCCAAACAAAACACATAGGGTAACGGATTGGATAATAAAACACGATGCATATATCTGCTGTCTACAAGAAACCCACCTCAGAAAAAAAGATGCACACAGACTGAGGGTGAAGAGATGGAAAAGGGTTTTTCAGGCGAATGGAAATGAAAAAAAAGCTGGAGTAGCAATACTTATATCTGACAAATTAGATTTCAAAGTGAAGGACATAACAAGAGATAAGGAAGGCCACTTCATAATACTAAAGGGAGCAATCCAACAAGAAGAAATAACTCTGGTAAACATATACGCACCCAATACAGAAGCACTCAAATACATTAAAAAAACTCCTGGAAGATATCAAGGGACAGATTGACAGCAATACAATCATAGTAGGAGACTTTACAGAGAGGAAGGGAGAGGGATAGAGAGTAAGAAACATCAATGAGAGAGAAACATCGATCAGCTGCCTCCTGCACACCCCCCACTGGGGACGTGCCCGCAACCAAGGTACATGCCCTTGACCGGAATCGAACCCGGGACCCTTGAGTCCGCAGGCCGACGCTCTATCCACTGAGCCAAACCGGTTTCGGCCATAGTAGGAGACTTTAATACCCCACTATCACCATTGGACAAATCCTCTAAACAAAAAAATCAGCAAAGAAACATCAATCCTAAATGACTCACAAGACCAGATGGAATTAATTGACATCTTCAGAACATTTCACCTCAAAGCCACAGAATATACATTCTTCTCAAGTGCACATGGGTCATTTTCAAAGATAGACCATATGTTGGGACATAGGCAAAATCTCTTCAAATTCAAGAAGATAGAAATCATATCAAGCATCTTCTCAGACCACAGTGGCATAAAACTGGAAATCAACTACAATAAAAACAATCCAAAAAAATCAAACACATGCAGACTAAACAGCATGCTATTAAACAATGACTGGGTTACCAGAGAGATCAAGGAAGAAATAAAAAACATCATGGCAACAAATGACGATGAAAACACAATCATCCAAAATCTATGGGACACAGCGAAAGCAGTCTTGAGAGGGAAGTTCAAAGCTCTACAAGCTTACTGCAAAAAACAAGAAACAATGCTAAGAAATTACCTAACCCTACAACTCAAAGAATTAGAAAGAGAGCAGCAAGACAAGCCCAGTGGAAGCAGAAGGAAGGAAATAATAAAGATCAGAGTGGAGATAAACGACATTGAAACCAAAAAAACAATACAAAAGATCAACAAAGCCAAGAGATGGTTCTCTGAAAGGATAAACAAGATTGATGAACCTCTAGCCAGGATCACCAAGAAGCAAAGAGAGGACCCAAATAAACAAAATCAGAAATGAAAGAGGTGAAATAACAACAGACCCCACCAAAATACAAAGGATTGTTAAAAAATACTACAAACAACTCTATTCCAACAAACTGGACAACCTGGAGGAAATGGACATATTCATAGAAAAATATAACCTTCCAAAACTCAATCAGGAAGAATCTAAACATCTCAATAGGCCAAAAACTATAGAAGAAATTGAAGCAGTCATCAAAAAGCTTCTGGCAAACAAAAGCCCTGGACCAGACGGCTTCACAGGGGAGTTTTACCAAACATTCAAGGAAGAACTAAAACCTATCCTCCTCAGACTATTCCAAAAATTCAAGAGGAAGGAACACTTCCAAGCTCATTCTATGAAGCCAGCATCACCCTAATACCAAAACCAGATAAAGACAACACAATGAAAGAGAATTACAGGACAATATCCCTCATGAACATAGATGCCAAATTCCTCAACAAAATTCTAGCAAATCGGATCCAGCAGTACATCAGAAAGATCATACACCATGACCAAGTAGGATTTATCCCAGGAAAGCAAGGATGGTACAATATCCGCAAATCAATAAACGTGATACATCACATAAACAAATTGAGAGATAAAAACCACATAGTCATATCAATTGATGCAGAAAAAGCATTTGACAAAATCCAACACCCTTTCTTAATAAAAACTCTCAACAAGCCCTAGCTGGTTTGGCTAAGTGGATAGAGCGTCGGCCTGCGGACTGAAGGGTCCCAGGTTCGATTCCGGTCAAGGGCATGTACCTTGGTTGCGGGCACATCCCCAGTGGGGAGTGTGCAGGAGGAAGCTGATCGATGTTTCTCTCTCATCGATGTTTCTAACTCTCTATCCCTTTCCCTTCCTCTCTGTAAAAAATCAATAAAATATATTTAAAAAAAAAAAAAAACTCTCAACAAGGTAGGAATAGAAGGATCATGCCACAACATAATAGAAGCTATATATGATAAACCCACAGCTAACATCATACTCAATGGGCAAAAACTAAAACCATTTCCCCTAAGAACAGGAACAAGACAGGGATGCCCACTCTCACCACTCCTGTTTGACATAGTACTGGAAGTATTAGCCATTGCAATTAGACAAGAAGAAGAAATAAAAGGCATCCAAATTGGAAAAGAAGAAGTAAATCTGTCCTTATTTGCAGATGACATTATATTGTACATAAAAATCCCGAAAGACTCCATCAAAAAACTAATAGACTTAATAAATGAATTCGGCAATGTTGCAGGATACAAAATTATGCCAAGAAATCCATGGCATTTCTATACAACAATAGTGAACTTACAGAAAGAGAGACTAAAAAAGCAATCCCATTTACCATTGCACCAAAAAAATTAAGATACTTAGAAATAAACTTAACTAAGGAGGTAAAAGACCTATACGCAGAAAACTACACGACACTGAAAAAAGAGATAGAGGAAGACGTAAACAGGTGGAAGAACATACCATGATCATGGATTGGGAGAAACAACATCATTAAAATGTCTATACTACCCAAAGCAATCTATAGATTCAATGCACGCCCCATTAAAAAACCAATGGCATATTTCACAGACCTAGAAAGAACTCTCCAAAAATTCATCTGGAATAAAAAAAGACCCCAAAGAGCCACAGCAATCCTGAGAAAGAAGAACAAAGTAGGTGGGATCTCAATACCAGATTTCAAGCTGTATTACAAAGCCACTGTTCTCAAAACTGCCTGGTACTGGCATAAGAACACACATATAGATCAATGGAATAGAATAGAGAACCCAGAAATCTCCCCAAATCACTAAGCTCAATTAATATTTGACAAAGGAGGCATGAACATAAAATGGAGTCAAGACAGTCTCTTCAATAAATGGTGTTGGGAAAATTGGACAGACACGTGCAAAAAAATGAAACTAGATCACCAACTTACACCATACACAAAAATAAATTCAAAATGGATCAAGGACTTAAACATATGATGAGAAACCATAAAAATACTAGAGGAATCCACAGCCAGAAAAATCTCTGACATATGCTGAAGCAATTTCTTCACTGATACTTCTCCTAGGGCAATGGAAACTAAAGAGAAAAAAAAACAAATGGGACCACATCAAAATAAAAAGCTTTTGTACAGCAAAGAAGACCATCAATAAAACAACAAGAAAGCCCACTGCATGGAAGAACATATTTGCCAATGATATCAACGATAAGGGTTTAATCTCCAACATTTACAGGGAACTCATGCAGCTTAACAAAAAGAAGATAAGCAACCCAATCAAAAAAATGGGCAACTGATCTTAATAGACACTTTTCGAAAGCAGACAGAAGGAAGGCCAAGAGACACATGAAAACCTGCTCAAAGTCACTAATCATCAGAGAAATGCAAATTAAAACAACAATGCAGTACCATCTCACACCTGTCAGAATGGCTATTATCAACAAATCAACAAATGACAAGTGCTGGCGAGGATGCAAAGAAAAAGGAACCTTCATGCACTGCTGGTGGGAATGCAGATGGTGCAGCCACTGTGGAGAACAGTACAGACTTTCCTCAAAAAACTAAAAATGGAATTCCCATTTGACCCAGTAGTCCAACTTCTAGGACTATATCCCAAGAAACCAGAAATACCAAACAAAAAGGATATATGCACCACTATGTTCGTAGCAGCACAATTCACCATAGCTAAGATGAGGGGGCAATTGGGGGATAAGGACACATATGTAATACCTTAATCAATAAAGAAAAAAAAAAGCTCTGTTACTGCCTGGCTGGAGTGGCTCAGTGTTTGAGTGTCGACCTATGAACCAGGAGGTCGGGGTTTGATTCTCGGTCAGGGCACATGCCTGGATTGTGGGCTCGATCCCAGTGTAGGATGTGCAGGAGACAGCCAATCAAGGATTCTTTCTAATCACTGTTTCTATCTCTCTTTCCCTCTCCCTCTCACTTCCATTCTGAAATCATTAAATGTAAATACATATACTAGAGGCCTGATGCACAAAGATGCGTGCAAGAATGGGCCTTCCTTGCCCTGGCTGCCGGCACCGCCTTTGCTCTGCCTGGAGCTGCCTTTCTGCTCTGGCCCGGAGCCGTCTTTCTGCCTTCCCATGCTGCCCAGAGGCCAAGAGCGGCTGGGGTGGTGCGGAATGCCTGCATCGTTGCCATGGTGACGATGCAAGCATCCCACCCCGCCCCCAGCCACTGGTGCCTGTGTATGCAAATTAACCCACCATCTTTGTGGGGTTAATTTGCATACTCACTCCCAATTGGCTGGTGGGCATTGTGAAGGTACGGTCTATTAGCAAGTTACTTTTATTAGGTAGATACACACACACACACACACACACACACACACAGGCACGCACTAGAGGCCCGGTGCATGAAAATTCATGCACTGGAGAGGGGTTCCCTCAGCCCTGCCTGCCCCCTCTCACAGTCCGGAGCCCTCAGGGGTGGGAGGCAACCCAGCGATCAGGGGAAGGCGATGCCCCATCACACCTCTGCTGCTGCCACTGCCGGCAGCACAAGCCTCAGCCATCCCTGGTTACCTGAGCCTCGGGCGGCCCTGGGCAGCTGTGGGGCTGAGGGGGCTGGGGGACTCTGGAGGCAGGCGCGCGGAGCGGGCAGGCCCGTCCGTGCGCCTGCCACCCCGGTGGGGCTGAGAGGACTGGGCACCGCCATCTGTGGCTGTAGGCGCTGCCATCTTTGAGGGCGGGGAAGTCAATTAGCATATTCCCTCCTTATTGGCTGTGGGCGCCACCATCTTTGAGGGCGGGGCAGCATTTAGCATATTCCCTCCTTATTGGCTGGGGGCACTTCCATCTTTGTGACAGTGTGAGGGTCAATTAGCATATTCCCTCTCTATTAGGTAGGATATATATACTAGTGGTCCGGTGCACAAAATTCGTGCACAGGGGGTAAGGGTTCCCTCAGCCCAGCCTGCACCCTCTCCAATCGGGGACCCCTTGGGGGATGTCTAACTGCCCTGTGGGATCGGGCCTAAACTGGCAGTCAGACATCCCTCTTTCAATCTGGGACTGCTGGAATCTAACTGCTCATCTGCCTGCCTGCCTACCTGCCTGATCGCCCCTAACTGCCTCTGCCTGCCTGCCTGATCGCCCCTAACTGCTCTCCCCTGCTGGCCTGATCTCTCCCCCAACTGCTCTCCCCTGCTGGCCTGATCTTGCCCCCAACTGCCTCTGCCTGACTGATCACCCCTAACTGCCCTCCCCTGCCGGCCTGACCTCACCCTGAAATGCTCTCCCCTGCCGGCCTGATCTCGCCCCCAATTGCCCTCCGCTGCCGGCCTTGTTGCCCCCAACTGCCCTCCCCTGCTGGCCTAATCTCGCCCTTAACTGCTCTCCCCTGCTGGCCTGATCACCTCTAACTGCCTCTGCCTGCCTGATCGCCCCTAACTGCCCTCCCCTGCCAGCCTGATCTCACCCCCAAATTCCCTCTCCTGCCGGCCTGATCTCGCCCCCAACTGCCCTCCCCTGCTGGCCTGATCTCGCCCCCAACTGCCCTCCCCTGCTGGCCTGATCTCACCCCCAACTGCCCTCCCCTGCTGGCCTGATCTTGCCCCCAATTGCCCTCCCCTGCAGTCCTTATATCGCCCACAACTGCCCTCTCCTGCCAGCCAATTTAGTTCTGATTGGCCAGTTACTATGCCAGTCAGCGTCAAAAGCTCCGCCTCCTAGGCAGCCATTAGCTCCTCACAGTTCACCCAGATTTGGTTCTGATTGGTCGGTTTCTATGCCAGTGTCTCCAGGCCTAGTTCCGGGCCTGACCAGAGAAGCGTGGCTAATCAGCAGCCCCCGCAGAGGCCTGGAGAGAAAGAGGCAAGGGCTGATCAACACCTGCCACGGAGGCTGCGGATCAGACTCTACCTCTCTCTCTGGGCCTGATCCGCAGCCCCCTTGGCAGTCAGTGCTAGGTCACGGCGCCCACAGCGGCCGCAGTCAGTGCTGGGTCGCCACAGCAACCCAGCACTGACTGCAGGACTGACTTCCAGTGTTGGATTGAGCCTTCAGTTGTTACAGACGCTGGGTTTTTATATATTAAGATTAGGATATATATACACATATGTATGTGTGTATGTGTATATATATGTTTATGTACATGTGTGTATGTATGTGTGTGTGTGTGTGTGTGTGTATATATATATATCTCACACACCCACGCTTGTCCTATATAATAAAGAGGTAATATGCAAATTAACCCTCACGCCATCACAAGATGGCTGCACCCACAGAGGAGGCGGGGTTCCCATAACAAGTGATCAACAGGGACCTGAGGCTGCGTGGCCCAGAGGCTGCGCCCCCCAACCCAGCAGGGCTTGACGGGGGATCTCAGGTCGTGTCCCCACACCTGGTGGGGCATGACGGGGGGGCCTCAAGGTGCGCCCCCCACCCTGGTGCTGGGCCAGGGGACCTCAGGCTGCACCCTTCGCCCCAGGCCGGGGGACCTGAGGCTGCAACTCCGCCCCAGAGGATCTCAGGCTGCGCCCACTACACGGCACTGGCTCAGGGGACCTCAGGCTGCGCCCCCCACCTGGCGGGGCTTGATAGTGGACCTCAGGCCATGCCCCTGCCCAGCAGGGCTTGACAGCAGACCTCAAGGCACGCCCCCTCCCCGGTGCTGGGCAGGGGACCTCAGGCCACGCCCTTCACCCCAGACCAGGGGACTTGAGGCCACACCCCCTGCCCCGGGGCCAGGGGGCCTGATGGTGTGCCGGGGGACCTGAGGCTGCAACCCCTGCCCAGAGGGGCTTGATGGGGTACCTGAGGCTGTACCCCTGCCCAGCGCTGGGCTGGGGGACCTGAGGCTGCGCCCCCCGACCCAGCACCAGGCCAGGGGACCTGAGGCTGCGCCTCCCACCCGGCGGGGCTTGACGGAGGTGGGGCTGGCCTGGTCTGGATCTCACCCAATGGGGGTGGGGCTGGCCAAGTCTGGGTCTCACGCAATTTCGAGGTGCACACAGGTGGGCGGGAACTTAACTTTGGGTCCCACGGTGTACCCCAGACTCTGACAGGAGGAAGATTTTCATATACATTTTACTAATTTTTTTTAATCTCTGACACTTCTATTATAGTGAAAGGACAAATAGCAATATTAAAATATTTCCTCTAATTAATTCCCCTTTAATGTGCACGAATTTTGTGCACTGGGCCACTAGTTTTAATAATAAATGAATAAAAAATAAAAGCTCTATTACTAGCCTGGCTGGTGTGGCTCAGCTGGGTGTGCGTCATTCCCATGAACCAGGAGGTCACGATTCAATTCCCAGTCAGGGCACATGCCGGGGGTTGCAGGCTCAATCCCCAGTAGGGGTGTGCAGGAGGCAGCTGATTAATGTTTCTCTTTTTCCTTCTCCCCTTCTCTCTCTGAAATCAATAAAAACATATTAAAGGAGAAAAAAATAGCTCTGTTATTATTAGAAGTTCTCATTCCTGTTATGCCCACATTACAGATAAGGAAACTGAAGCTCAGATTGAGTTAAGCTACTGGTCTTCATTTACACATCTAGGAATTTTACACAGAGCCAGATTTTGTACTCTATATGACTATACTATATTAAGAGTAACTACAAACTCTTGAGGTTCAAAGTTGAAAATCAAAAAACACAATAGAGTGGTGCTAAAACCAAAAATTTGGAGAACTGATGCCCTAGAGCAGGGATAATCAGCAAACTACACACAGGCTAAACAGGACCTGCCACTTATTTTTATAAGTAAACTTATATTGCCCTAACCAGGTTGGCTCAGTGGATAGAGTGTAGGCCTGCGGAATGAAGGGTCCCAGGTTCAATTCCAGTCAAGAGCATGCACCTTGGTTGCGGGCACATCCCCAGTAGGGAGTGTGCAGGAGGCAGCTGATCGATGTTTCTCTCTCATTGATGTTTCTAACTCTCTATCCTTCTCTCTTCCTCTCTGTAAAAAAGCAATAAAATATATTTAAAAAATAATAAACTTATATTGAAACAAAGTAATACCTACTCACTTACATACTGTCCACAGTTGCTTTTGTACTACAATGGCAAAGTTGAGCAGCTGGAAGAGCCTAAAATGATTTGCAAGGCCTAAAACGCTACTGTTACTGTCGTAACCAGCTAGTTAATATTGATAATGGAAGGAAAGCAAAGGGGAAGCCAGACATTATAAGCATGGTCCTCTGGGCAGCTTCACACTCCCCAGGGACATCAGTCCATTCTCTGCAAATCATGGTGGAAGGGCTCCAACAAAGGGGGAGATGAGCACATGCACTGTGAAGTTGGTGTGACATAGGGTAAGTCCTTGTCTGTCAGTATAACCTGGGAAAAAGATAACTGGCTACAGGGGCAGAGCCATTGCAAGCACATGAAATCCAGAAGAGTTCATTGGATAAGCTCCCAGTTATAATCCCCAGACAAATAAACTTTCTCTCTCTTATGCTGCAGCTCCCTTGCACTCTCTTGCTCCCTGACCCGCCCCCAACTGTATACTAACCTGCCATGTGGTCTAAGCAGCCTCACAGCCCATGGCCATGGGGATCTCACACACAATGGACTGCAGCTGGGAACACAAGCAAAGCCAGCCAGTTGCTGGACTGGTCTGTGCTTTAATATGGAGCAAAGACTCTGGGCAGTGGCCTTAACTCTTGCCCTGCTAAAGAATTTTTCCATGAGAGATGGAGGAAGATGGAACCCTGGAGGGGAACTCCCTTAATTTTACATTATCAATAAAGCTTCCTACAATACCTCATCCTCCCATGGGGGCCTCAGGAAATTCCTGTTCAGGCATCACCCCAACAACTCCACTTCTACCAGCAACAGGTGAGGAAACAGAGGGCACCCCACTGATAACACTACTATTTTATTACAAAAAGTTTGCTACCCCAACCTTAGAGTAAAGGGTGCTCTAGATTCACTATTAAGAGGCTTAAAAATCAAGCCTCAAAAAGGTCAAATTGATTTAGCTAACTTAACTGCCTGCTAGAACAAAGTTCAATCCTCTTTTAAAAAAAACAAAACAAAGAAACAAATTAACAAAAAAAAAAAAAAAAACAACAACCCAGAATTCCCCAACATCCAATAAAAAAATTACCACAGAGAACCAGAAAAATGTGAACCATAATAAGGAAAAATCAGTCAATAAAGGCCAATATAAAAAAAGATAAAAAATAATGGAATTAAAAAATAAGGACTTAAAAATACAAATACCTACCTATAGGTGTATAATAAACCACCTCAAAGCTTAGTGCCTTTAAAAAATAGTCATTACTTTCTCTATGAATCTGACTTTGGGCAGAAGGGAAGGCTCCACAGAGCGTCAGGGGTGGCAACCTGACTTGAGATCTGAAGAACCTGCTTCCAAGATGGCTCATTAATATGGCTGGCAAGTTGATGCTGGTTCTCAGCTGAAGCCTTAGGCTTTGGCTCATTTCTTTATGGGCTTCTTCATTTGATGTGGGTTTTCTCACAGCATGGCAGATGGATACCATGGGAGAGAATAACATAAAAGAGAACAAGGAAGAATTTGTATTGCTTTTTATGACCCAACCTCAGAAATAACATCCATACTCTTAGGCAAGAAATCCACCAAGACCCAACCAGTTTCAGGGGGAGACACATTGATGCCATCTCTTGATTAGAAGGTAGCAAAGTTGTAGGTGAGCATGTGCAACAGGTAATAATGTTGTGAGCACTCTGGAAAATATAGTCTGCCATAAATCTGTTTAAAGAATTAAAAGAAAACATAAAAATGGGAAGAGATGAAAGATATTTAAAAAACCAAATGGAATTTCTGGATATGAAAAAGAAATCTGAAATAAGAAATTTATTGAATGGGATTAATAGCAGTTTAATCATTGCAGAGATAGTGAATATAATGATATAGCTATAGAAACTCTCCAAAAAGAACAGAAAACAAAGTTCTCATCCCTCATTAAATTGAACAGAAAATCAGTGGTCTGTCCGACAGTATAAAACAGACTAATATGTAACTGGAGTCTCATACCTATAATAAAGTTTAATTTATAAATAAGGCACAGTAAGAGATTAACAACAATCTATCTATATTAAAGCCTAAGCGACCATTGCAACCGAACAGACGACCAAACAGGCTGCATGGGGCGACCAAGCTGGCAGGGGGGTTAGTGAGGGGTGACCAAACGACTGAGCAGCAGGCTGCGTGGGGTGACCAGGCCGGCAGGGGGGTTAGTGAGGGGTGACCAAACGACTGAGCAGCAGGCTGCATGGGGCAACCAGGCCGGGAGGGGGGTTAGTGAGGGGCAACCAAATGACCAAGCAGCAGGCTGCGTGGGACGACCCAGCCGGCAGGGTGGCAACAAGGGGCAACCAAATGACCGAACAGCAGGCTGCATGGGGCAACCAGGCCGGCGGGGGGGGGGGGGGGGCAGTTGGGGGCGACCAGGCCGGTGGGGGGGGGGGGGTGGCCGTTGGTGGCAATCAGGCCTGCAGGCAGAGGCAGTTAGGGGTGATTAGGCCAGCAGGGGGCAGTTAGGGGCGACCAGGCCAGTGGGGGGGGGGGCAATCAGGCAGGCAGGCCTAGGCAGTTAGGGGTGATCAGGCTGGCCGGGGGGGGCAGTTAGGAGTGATCAGGCAGGCAGGCAGGTGAGCGGTAAGGAGCCAGCGGTCCAGGATTATGAGAGGGATGTCTGACTGCCAGTTTAGGCCCGACCGGCAGTCAGACATCCCCCGAGGGGTCCCAGATTGGAGAGGGTGCAGGCTGGGCTGAGGGGACCCTCCTCCCCCCGTGCACAAATTTTGTGCACCAGGCCTCTAGTAACTAATAATAAAATAGAACAATTATAACTATCAATGAAATATGACACCAAAGCCACAAGGAACATAAATAATAAAGTCGAGTTTATAAAAATTAAAAACTTTTGTAAAAAGGCAACCCACAGAATGGGATAAAACATTTAAAAATCATATTTGATAAGGGATTAATATCCAGAATAAAGATTCCTAAAACTCAACAGCAAGAAAACAAAACAAAAAAACAGTTCAAAAATGGGCAAAGAACTTGAATAGACATTGCTCCAAAGAAGATGTCAAATGGCCAAAATTGATAGATATAAAAAATAAATAGGAAAAAAAATGGCAGCAGAATAGACAGACGTGTCCCGAGTCTTGTCCCGGAGCAGATAGAAAGAGCAGCTGAGGGTCGCATGGGGAGTGTTTGTTGGAGAGTTAAGGGACAGCTATACTCCAGGAGAAGTTGGGGGACTGCTGGATGGGGCTCCCCTGACCGGGCAGCCCCCACTGCTGCTGGGTCCCCTCCCAGAGCCACCAGCTCGGACACAGAGACCAAGCCATCTTGAAAGTGAAAGGGAATGTTATCGGAAGCCTGAAAATCTGCAACTTCAGCACCCACCAAACAGCTGTGAACCCCAGAACACAGGTCCCCAATTGGCACAAACATGCAGATTCAGAGGAGCTCTACACTCCACCACGGAGGGGTCAGATTCCACCGGGGATAAGGTGAGGTCTCTGGTCCCGGCAGGACAGAGAAGCGCACGCACTGCGGGAGCTGGAGGACCGGGGGAAGTCTGCACCTAGAAGAATCCATAGCTGTTGGGGCTGGCGTGAGCCATGAATATGGAAGGGGTCCTCAGAGCTGCTGACAGGGGGGATCTCTAAAAGGCAACCCATTTTGATCTGGCGCAGGACAGCCTAGAAATTTTAAAAGTGTGCCAGCTGCTTGGTCACAAAGGGGGAAAAAAGGACTGTGCAGACTTGCACGCAGTCCCGGAGTTTGCACACTTGCGATTTCCTCTTTAAATTCTTGCTTCTGATTGCTAAGCCCAATACATAGGATCACCCAGTTGGGGACACCCTGGGAGACTGCAGGGGAAAGTTGTTTTTCTGGAACCTGGGGATCAGAGCGGGGAGTGACCGTCGGAGAACCAGCTCTGGGGCAGCCCCCTCCCACAAACTGGTACTGAATGCCACAGGGAAAGCAGGATCTAAGCACAGGCTAGAGAGGACCTATAGACCGGGAGTTCAATCCAGAAACTCTACCACCCAGGGGTCGAATCACAAATTGACTCTTGTGTAATCACAAATAAAGGAATACAAGAAAATAAGACACAATGCCTGCTTAAAAATCAGGACTGGCTTACAACACTGAGGAGCAGTGGAACGCAGGGAACGGCAATACTGTCCTGACTGGAAAACGGGCGTGCAAAACAGAACAATAGAGGAAGTGAATGACCTTCACTACTCCACATTTTTTTTTCATCTTTTACTTAAGAAACTAATTTTTTTCTTTTTTCCTCACTTGATTTTACCTTTTTAATTATTACATTTTTATTTTTAATCAGTATTATTACTACTATTTTACCTTTTTTTTAAAAAAGTGTCATTTTATTTTCTCTTTATTTTACTTTGGGATTAGTGTTCTACATTCAATTTTCACCTTTCCTTTAGCATCATTTTACTGTATCTCAACTCCATCTTTATGCCATCACTCTCTTCCTAAATTTTCCCCTTTTGTTGTCCTGTTTCTCTTACCTTTTTCCTGCTTTAGATTTTCCCTATTCTTTCTTTTTACCCCCTGTTAAAATTTCACCCTACTTATATATCTAATTTCCAATCCCCTGCTCCAAGTATATACACACCTCTCTCTTCTCTGTCTTCACTATCCAAAAAATTGTTTTTCTCTCTGTACTTTTGTTATTGTTTGCTTGAATGTTGATTATATCGTTTTTTATGCTTTTTTGTGAGATTGTTTTGCTTATTCCTTTTTTTGTTTTGTTTTTTTGTTTGTTTTGTTTCTGTTTGCTTTTTGCTTCTGTTTTCTCTCGCCTCGCTTGATATTAGTTGATGTTTGTAGATTGTATTCATCTCCAGGTACTTGTTGCTGGCATTTATTGGGATCAGTGGCTGTTCTATTGGAGTTTTCTCCTCATATATATAGTTTGTTCCCCTTTTCTTTCTTATTCTCTTTTCCCTCTTACTTTGTTTTTCCTTTTCCCAATTTCATTTTTGCACTCCTTTCTTTTTTTTTTCTCTCTCTTCTTCTTTCTCTCCTATCCTCTAATTTGCCTTTCTCTGGTGGTCACCTTTATTTGGGGTTACTAATATCGTGAATACATTTCTGTTCAGTGTCTTGTGCGTTGTACCTGGTTGTGTTGTATTGTGTGACTTTAAATCAACGCAGGAGAAAGAGAACTACATAACCAGACACCCGGAGAAGGGAGACCATGGGAAGACAAAGAAACAGCCCGCATATGAAAGAAAAGCAGGCATCACCAAAAAAGGAAGTAAATGAAATGGAGGCAAGCAACCTGCCAGAGAAAGAATTCAGAGAAATGGTCATAAGGTGGCTGAAAAGAATGGAAGACAAATTCGACAATATGAGTAAGAACCAAGAGGAAATGAAGAACCAAGAAGAAATGAAAAATGACATCGCTGCTATAAAGAACTCAATAGAAAGCATCAACAGTAGACTAGAAGAAGCAGAGGACCGCATCAGTGAGCTAGAAGACAAGGTAGGAAAAAATACCCAAGTAGAGCAGCTTCTAAAAAAAATATATTAAAAAGCAGGAGGAGAGCCTAAGGGAACTTTGGGACAACGCGAAACAAAACAACATCCACATAATAGGGGTGCCAGAACGAGAGGAAACTGAGCAAGGAATAGAAAAACTGTTTGAAGAAATAATGATAGAAAACTTCCCTGATATAGGGAAGAAAAAACCCGACACAAATCCCAGAAGCTCACAGAGTCCCAAGCAAAATGAACCCCAAAAGACCGACGCCAAGGCACATTATAATTAAATTGGCAAACACCAACGACAAAGTAAGAATCTTAAAAGCGGCCAGAGAGAGAGAGAAAGTTACCTACAAAGGAACCCCTATCAGACTAGCAACTGATTTCTCAACAGAAACTCATCAGGCCAGAAGGGAATGGAATGAAATATACAAGTCATGCAAAAGAAGGGTCTGAATCCAAGAATACTATACCCAGCAAGGCTATCAATCAAAACTGAAGGTGAAATCAGGAGCTTCACAGACAAAAAAGGACTAAGGGAATTTTTTACCACCAAACCAGCAATGCAAGAAATGCTAAAGGGTCTGCTGTAAAAAAAAGAAATAGTAAGCGAAGAAGGAACACAGGGGTAAAGAATAAAAATGGCGACAAATAAGTACCTATCAATAATAACTTTAAATGTAAGTGGATTAAATGCCCCAAACAAAACACATAGGGTAACGGATTGGATAATAAAACACGATGCATATATCTGCTGTCTACAAGAAACCCACCTCAGAAAAAAAGATGCACACAGACTGAGGGTGAAGGGATGGAAAAGGATGTTTTAGGCGAATGGAAATGAAATAAAAAGCTGGGGTAACAATACTTACATCTGACAAATTAGATCTCAAAGTGAAGGACATAACAAGAGATAAGGAAGGCCACTTCATAATACTAAAGGGAGCAATCCAACAAGAAGAAATAACTCTGGTAAACATATACGCACCCAATACAAGAGCACTCAAATACATTAAAAAAACTCCTGGAAGATATCCAAGGAGAGACTGACAGCAATACAATCATAGTAGGAGACTTTAATACCCCACTATCACCATTGGACAAATCCTCTAAACAAAAAATCAGCAAAGAAACATCAATTCTAAATGACTCACTAGACCAGACGGAATTAATTAACATCTTCAGAACATTTCACCTCAAAGCCACAGAATATACATTCTTCTCAAGTGCACATGGGTCATTTTCAAAGATAGACCATACGTTGGGTCATAGGCAAAGTCTCTTCAAATTCAAGAAGACAGAAATCATATCAAGCATCTTCTCAGACCACAGTGGCATAAAACTGGAAATCAACTACAATAAAAACAATCCAAAAAAATCAAACACATGCAGACTAAACAGCATGCTATTAAACAATGACTGGGTTACCAGAGAGATCAAGGAAGAAATAAAAAACATCATGGCAACAAATGACAATGAAAACACTACAAACCAAAATCTATGGGACACAGCGAAAGCAGTCTTGAGAGGGAAGTTCATAGCTCTACAAGCCTACTGCAAAAAACAAGAAACAATGCTAATAAATTACCTAACCCTACAACTCAAAGAATTAGAAAGAGAGCAGCAAGACAAGCCCAGTGGAAGCGGAAGGAAGGAAATAATAAAGATCAGAGTGGAGATAAACGACATTGAAACCAAAAAAACAATACAAAAGATCAACAAAACCAAGAGCTGGTTCTTTGAAAGGATAAACAAGATTGATGAACTCCTAGCCAGGCTCACCAAGAAGCAAAGAGAGAGGACCCAAGTAAACAAAATCAGAAATGAAAGAGGTGAAATAACAACAGACCCCACCAAAATACAAAGGATTGTTAAAAAATACTACAAACAACTCTATTCCAACAAACTGGACAACCTGGAGGAAATGGACATATTCATAGAAAAATATAACCTTCCAAAACTCAATCAGGAAGAATCTAAACATCTCAATAGGCCAATAACTATGGAAGAAATTGGAGCAGTCATCAAAAAGCTTCTGGCAAACCAAAGCCCGGGACCAGATGGCTTCACAGGGGAGTTTTACCAAACATTCAAGGAAGAACTAAAACCTATCCTCCTCAGACTATTCCAAAAATTCAAGAGGAAGGAATACTTCCAAGCTCATTCTTTGAAGCCAGCATCACCCTAATACCAAAACCAGATAAAGACAACACAATGAAAGAGAATTACAGGACAATATCCCTCATGAACATAGATGCCAAAATCCTCAACAAAATTCTAGCAAATCGGATCCAGCACTACATCAGAAAGATCATACACCATGACCAAGTAGGATTTATCCCAGGAAAGCAAGGATGGTACAATATCCGCAAATCAATAAACGTGATACATCACATAAACAAATTGAGAGATAAAAACCACATAGTCATATCAATTGATGCAGAAAAAGCATTTGACAAAATCCAACACCCTTTCTTGATAAGAACTCTCAACAAGGTGGGAATAGAAGGATCATACCTCAATATAATAAAAGCCATATATGATAAACCCACACTAACATCATACTCCATGAGCAAAAACTAAAACCATGTCCCCTAACAACAGGAACAAGACAGGGATGTCCACTCTCACCACTTCTGTTTGACATAGTACTGGAAGAATTAGCCATTGCAATTAGACAAGAAGAAGAAATAAAAGGCATCCAAGCCCTGACCGGTTTGGCTCAGTGGATAGAGCGTTGGCCTGTGGACTGAAGGGTCCCAGGTTCAATTCCAGTCGAGGGCATGTACCTTGGTTGCAGGCACATCCCCAATGGTAGGTGTGCAAGAGGCAGCTGATCGATGTTTCTAATTCTCTATCCCTTTCCCTTCCTCTCTGTAAAAAAATCAATAAAATATATTTTTTTAAAAAGGCATCCAAATTGTAAAAGAAGAAGTAAAGCTGTCCTTATTTGCAGATGACATTATATTGTACATAAAAAACCCGAAAGACTACATCAGAAAACTAATAGACTTAATAAATGAATTTGGCAACGTAGCAGGATACAAAATTAACACCTGGAAATCTATTGCATTTCTATACAACAATAGTGAACTTACAGAAAGAGAGACTAAAAAAGCAATCCCATTTACCATCACACCAAAAAAATTAAGATACTTAGAAATAAACTTAACTAATGAGGTAAAAGACCTACACGCAGAAAACTACACGACACTGAAAAAAGAGATAGAGGAAGACGTAAACAGATGGAAGAACATTCCATGTTCATGGATTGGGAGAATCAACATCATTAAAATGTCTATACTACCCAAAGCAATCTATAGATTCAATGCACACCCCATTAAAACACCAACGGCATATTTCACAGACCTAGAAAGAACTCTCCAAAAATTCATCTGGAATAAAAAAAGACCCCGAAGAGCCACAGCAATCCTGAGAAAGAAGAACAAAGTAGGTGGGATCTCAATACCAGATTTCAAGCTGTATTACAAAGCCACTGTTCTCAAAACAGCCTAGTACTGGCACAAGAACAGACATATAGACCGATGGAACAGAATAGAGAATCCAGAAATCAACCCAAACCACTATGCTCAATTAATATTTGACAAAGGAGGCATGAACATACAATGGAGTCAAGACAGTCTCTTCAATAAATGGTGTTGGGAAAATTGGACAGACACGTGCAAAAAAATGAAACTAGATCACCAACTTACACCATACACAAAAATAAACTCAAATGGATACGGCACTTAAACATAAGACGGGAAACCATAAAAATACTAGAGGAATCCACAGGCACAGAAATCTTAGACATATGCCGAAGCAATTTCTTCACAGATACTGCTCCTAGGGCAATGGAATCCAAAGAGAAAATAAACAAATGGGACTACATCAAAATAAAAAGCTTTTTCACAGCAAAAGAAACCATCAACAAAACAACAAGAAACCCCACTGTATGGGAGAACATATTTGCAAATGTTATCACTGATAAAGTTTTAATCTCCCACATCTACAAGCAACTTATACAACTTAATAATAGAAAGATAAATGATCCAATCAAAAAATGGGCAACGGACCTAAATAGAATCTTTTCGAAAGAAGACACAAGGAAGGCCAAGAGACACACGAAAACATGTTCAAAGTCACTAATTATCTGAGAGATGCAAATCAAAATGACAATGCAGTACCATCTCACACCTGTCAGAATGGCTATCACCAACAAATCAACAAACGACAAGGGCTGGTGAGGATGCGGAGAAAAAGGAACCCTCGTGCACTGCTGGTGGGAATGCAGACTGGTGCAGCCACTGTGAACAGTATGGAGTTTCCTCAAAAAACTAAAAATGGAACTCCCATTTGACCCAGTGATCCCACTTCTAGGACTATATCCCAAGAAACTAGAAACATCCATCAGAAAGGATCTATGCACCCCTATGTTCATAGCAGCACAATTCACCATAGCTAAGATTTGGAAACAGCCTAAGTGCCCATCAGCATATGAGTGGATTTGAAAACTATGGTACATCTACACAATGGAATACTACTGCTGCTATAAAAAAGAAGGAATTCTTACCATTTGCAGCAGCATGGATGGACCTGGAGTGCATTATGTTAAGTGAAATAAGCCAGGCAATGAAAGAAAAATAGCACATGATCTCACTCATTTATGGAAAATAAAGAACCTTATAACCTGATGAATAAAAAGATAAGATACAGAGGCAGTAAAGCACTGAACAGACTGTCAAATTACAGCGGGAAGGCTGGGGAGTGTTGGGGAGGGAGGGAAATAGATCAACCAAAGGACTTGTATGCATGCATATAAACACACCAATGGACACAAGACACTGGGCGGGGGGGATGAGGGCATGGGACAGGGGGTAGGGTAGGCTGGGGGAAGGTCAATGGGGAAAAAAGGGGAGATATATGTACTAAAATATGTAATACTTTAAACAATAAAAAATAAATAAATAAATAGAGCCCTGACCTGTTGCTCAGTGGTTAGAGTATCAGCCTACAGACCAAAGAGTCATGGGTTCAATTCCCGGTCAAGGGCACATGCCTCAGTTGCAGGTTTGATCTGGCCCTGATCAGGGCACATTCGATGTGTCTCTCTCAAGTCCATGTTTCTCCCTCTCCCCCTCCTCCCTCCCTTTCACTATCTCTAAAAAACAAATGGGGGAAAAATATTCTTGGGTATTAAAAAATAAGTTTAAAATTAACAAATTAAAAAGAATAAACAGACAAAAAAGTATAACAGTGGTGATCAGAGGTTGAGTAAAGAAAAGTATAGGGAGTTATGGTTTCAGTCTGGGATAATGAAAAGTTCTAGACATGCTAACAGCTGTAAAACAATGAGAATGTACTTAACTGCCACTGAACTATAGGCTTAAAAGTGGTAAATGGTATGTGTATTTTACAATAAAAGAAATCATTAAAATTGACCATCTCAACAGACCAAGGAAGAGAAATCATATGGTCATATAATTAGATACAGAAACAGCATCTGAGAAAATCTAATAGTATTCATTTTAAAAAAGTGTAAGTACACTAAGAGTGGAAAGGAACTTCATCAACCTGCTAACCTAAAGGGTTATATTAGTTTCTGGCTAGTAAGGATAAACAATCCTCAGCAGGAAGCTGGAGGTATCCCCAAAGGCCTAGGAATTGAGGAAGGAGTAAATGATGAATGCATCCTCATCAAGAGAGTTGCAGGTGAATCACCCACAGCATCATTAAGTGACTGTGGAAGCAGATTCTCTCAACCACAAAAGCGTGCATAAGATACAGTTAGCTTTAAACATATAGTCACATATAGGGAACTCCAATGCTAGATCACCAAGAGAGAACTGGCAATTACGGATTTTCCTTCTCCACTTCCATACTAGCAGGCCTAAAGAGTTCAGAAATTAGTTAAGAATATAGGAGAAGCCCTGGCCAATGTGGCTCAGTTGGTTGAGTGTTGTCCCAAGCACTGAAAGGTTGCCGGTTCAATACCCAGTCAGGGCATATACCCAGCTTGCAGGTTCCATCCCCAGTCGGGATGAGATGGATTGATGTTTCCCTCCCTGTCTCTCTCCCCTTCCCCCTCCCCCTCTCCCTCAAGTCAATAAAAACATTTTTTTTTTTTTCAAAAAGAATATGGGGGAAGATAAATAAGTGAGGTAGGGAAAGAGAAGCAAACCACATCTTTCTTAGGCCATTTACAACAAACTCAACCTTAGGTAGAAAAAGAAACCTTACAAGAAACTAAAGCAAGTCTAAAGCTTTCACTTCAGCTAGGGCTGAATGTTTTCATTTTAAATCTACCTTTTGCTATTTGAAATGAACAGAGAACTGTATATGTTACCCAAAATGTCATACCAGCTCCTTATTGAGTTCTCACCCAGGCCAAGGAAAGAACTTTCCCCTGATTTAAAGCAGCAATGCGATCTAAAAGAAAATGCTACTTTGTAATTGTGCATTACACGTCCACCCTGACATATCATTAATACAAACTATTTCTAAAATCTCACTCAACTACCTGAGAAACTACTACAAGAAATAAGACTTGCTTATTTTCACCCTAACCGGTTTGGCTCAGTGGATAGAGCGTTGGCCTGCAGACTGAAAGGTCACAGGTTCGATTCCAGTCAAGGGTATATACCTTGGTTGCAGGTACATCCCCAGTGGGAGGTGTGCAGGAGGCAGCTGATCGATGTTTCTGACTCTATCCCTCTCCCTCCCTCTCTATAAAAAAATCAATAAAATATATGTTTAAAAAAATAGTTTTTTTAAAAAGTTGCTTATTTTCTCTGTAAAGGGAAGAATATCTAAGGAGTTAAATATTTTGTTTTATCTTAACAAAATATAAAGTCCAAACTGAACTTCTATCAAGCTTATATGTAACACGTTTTTTCACTACAGAAAGTCCTTTCTTTAGTGCATAATCTATAAATATAAAAGCCTAAGCCACCAAATGACTGCTCAACCGGTAGCTATGATGCGCACTGACCACCAGGGGGCTGATGCTCAACTCAGGAGCTGCCACCTGGTGATCAGTGTGCTCCCACAGTGGGAGTGCCACTCAGCTGACCAATGGGCGCCAGACGCCGGCTCACGGCTGGCAAGCACCACTGGGGCAGTGGGAGCCTCTCCCGTGGACACTCCCCGTGTGCGCCCCTCCCCTATCCAGACCAGGACCGGGATCTAGACTGGCATCGGGACTGTCTGGGTGCGAGCCCATGGCTGCTTCTGAGTCATGGGCACGCCAATGTCATCCTAGGAGGGGCGCAGAGATTGCAGTGGAGCGCCAGTGAGCCTACAGAGCAGTGGCGGCAGTAGGCACAGAGGGGCCTGGATGAGTGGAAGCAGCGTGGTGCCCCAGCTCGGCCTCCTCCCTGGCCGCCTGCTGCTTAGGAACTACTACATCCCTTGGGGGATTTAGGACTGCCAGTTTTGGCCGATCCCCGCAGTCCAGGCCAATGGACCCCACCGGTGCACGGATAACTGGGCCTCTAGCATATTAATAAAAACATATAGAAAATCAAAGGGAAGAAAGTTGAACACTGAGCTTACATAATGGAAATATGAAAGTTGGCTCCCTAAGAGGTAAAAAATTACCCAATCCCAAATTATACCACGTGTTTTATAGTCATAATCTTTGTCCACCAATTTCTAATATTTACTTTCATTTGTTCCCATTCAGAGTAAGTAGCTGACTAGTAAGGTCCAATAGTATCTGGATGAGGTTAATGATTTCTAACATAATCGCAATTATCTTATTCAGCTTAGTACCTATTATTTTTTAAATAGCATCAGATCTTTGATTTTTTCCATTTGCTCTACTTTTTAAAAATAAGGGGAAAATGCAATAAACTATTCAGTCATTGCACAAATGTTTTTTACAAAGATGTCTTAAGTGCTAAAACTGCAGTGTGATGATGTAATGGATCCCAGTGTTCCTCTGTTAACTAATATTTTTTAAGAAACTAAAACTTTAAAAATTTATAAAATAAAAAAGTTATGGACAGTCTGCAATTTGGAGAGGGAAAATTAATTTGTATGATTTAGTTTGGTGTGTATATGATTCTATTAAATTTATAAAGTACTTTTTGTTCAAAGTATTTTAAATAACAATGGCATTTATGGCTATCAATTTTCTCATTCAAGTAGATTCTAGGAAATACTGACCTTTTTATTTATTTTTTATTTATCTAAAGTGTTGCCGAAACCGGTTTGGCTCAGTGGATAGAGCGTCGGCCTGCGGACTCAAGGGTCCCGGGTTCGATTCCGGTCAAGGGCATGTACCTTGGTTGCGGGCACATCCCCAGTGGGAGGTGTGCAGGAGGCAGCTGATCGATGTTTCTCTCTCATTGATGTTTCTAGCTCTCTATCCCTCTCCCTTCCTCTCTGTAAAATATCAATAAAATATATTTTTAAAAAAATAAATAATAAATAAAGTGTTAATCTATCACCCTTTCTCTTTAAAACAAAGCAAGCCAATAGAACTTTCCAATATTTTTTTAAATAAATCTTTATTGTTCAGATTATTACAGATGTTCCTCTTTTTTGCCCCCATAGCTCCCCTCCACCTGATTCCCCACCCCACCCCATGCCCTTACCCCCTGCCACTGTCTTCATCCATAGGTGTAAGATTTTTGTCCAATCTCTTCCCACACCCCTCACACCTCCTTCCCCCTGAGAATTGTCAGTCCACTCCCTTTCTATGTCCCTGATTCTATTATATTCACCAGTCCATTCTGTTCTTCAGATTTTTTATTCACTTGATTTTTAGATTCACTTGTTGGTAGGTATGTATTTGATGTCATTTTGTTGTTCATAATTTCTATTTTTACCTTTTTCTTCTTCTTCCTCTTCTTAAAGAATACCCTTCAGCATTTCATGTAATCCTGGTTTGGTGGTGATGAACTCCTTTAGCTTTTTCTTGTCTGTGAAGCTCTTTATCTGACCTTCAACTCTGAATGATAGCTTTGCTGGGTAGAGTAATCTTGGTTGTAGGTTCTTGCTGTTCATCACTTTGAATATTTCTTGCCACTCCCTTCTGGCCTGGATAGTTTCTGCCCAGAAATCAGCTGACAGTCGTATGGGTACTCCCTTGTAGGTAACTAACCGTTTTTCTCTTGCTGCTTTCAAGATTCTCTCTTTGTCTTTTGCCCTTGGCATTTTAATTATGATGTGTCTTGGTGTGGTCCTCTTTGGATTCCTCTTGTATGGGGTTCTGTGCGCTTCCTGGACTTGTAAGTCTATTTCTTTCACCAGGTAGGGAAGTTTTCTGTCATTATTTCTTCTAATAGGTTTTCAATATTTTGCTCTCTCTCTTCTCCTGGCACCCCAAAAATTTGGATGTTGGTACACTTAAAGTTGCCCCAGAGGCTCCTTACACTATCTTCATATTTTTGGATTCTTTTTTCTTTTTGTTTTTCTGGTTGGGTGTTTTTTGTTTCCTCATATTTCAGATCTTTGGTTTGATTCTTGGGGTACGTTGATCTATAGTTGAGTTTCTGTATATTCTTTATTTCAGACAGTGTATGCTTAATTTCTGACTGGTCCTTGTCCATTTTTTTGGCATTCTCATTAAGATCCTTAAAGGTCTCACTAAGTTCCTCAGAGGTTTTTAGAAGATTCTTGAGTAACCTTATAAATGTGGTTCTGAACTCTATGTCGTCCAGTAGTTTGCTTTCCTCCATTTCTTTCATTTGTGACATGTTTGTCTCAGCATTTTGGCTGCTTCCCTGTGTTCATGGAGTGGCTTTGTGTGGTAGGTGACCTATAGGGGCCAGTAGCTCAGCCTCCCCAATCACCTGAGGTGGACGCTCTTAATACACCCCTTTGTCGGCTGAGTGCAAAGTCTTAGTGTAGTTAAGCCTTGATTGCTATTGGTACACTGGGAGGAATTGACCTCCAGGCCAACTGGCTGTGATGACCCGCTGTGTCTATGATGGAAGAACTGCTGCGCTGGAGACACGCTTATGGTGCAGGACTTGTTTCAGTGGGGCTTTGGTGCTCACTGAGTCTGCCTCTTGAATGTGTCACTTATGGATGTGAGGAGTTGAAATCTGGTGTCTCACACTGACCACTAGGTACACTGGCTTCTGGATCTCCAATGGGGTGCAGGTCAGCCACTATCTGAGGCCACCCAGCAGGAGCTACAGCGAGAACTACAGTTTTCTCCTCTTTGCTTGGGGTTTGGAGGTTTTGGAGCTGTCTGACCCGGGCTTCAAGTTTGCTAGGTTAAGCTGCGATAGGGCAGGCCATTCATATGCTAAAGCCTCTGCTTGGAGCTTGGGTGGGTTTGTAGGTTGTGCGGGGCGGGGTCTCAGGGCGTCACTAGACTAGGGCATGGCAAACAGCAATGGCTGCCAGTTAGCCGGCTCTGCGTCTCCGACCACGTCCCCGCGTCCTGCGCCCCAGCGCAGTAAACAATTATTCCTGCGCGCAGCTCTGCAAGCAAGTCACCCTCACTTTCCGACCCGAAGGCCGACAGTCCAGCTTCTCCCCATAGGAGTTTGGGTCCCCCGCGTCTCCCCAGAAACTGAATTTCAGAGTAATCGGGGGCTTGTCTCCGTTCGGGTTGAAAAAAGCAACGCCTGCCGCCAGCCCGATTCATGCACCTCCATACCTCAGCTTTTCAGCACTTGTGCACGTCTCAATGCTCTTTTCTCTTTCCTTCTGGTTGTAGAACTTCCACTCAGCCAGCTTTCCCGTGGTTCTGGGTGATAGATGTTTTGTCTTTTAGTTGTAGTTTTGAAATTGTTGTGCAAGGCAGCAGTTTAGGTGTTTACCTACGCCGTCATCTTGGATCCTTTCATCCAATATTTTTCTTTGTATTCTTCTGTTCTTTGTTATTTCAATGAAGTATTTTTATTATTATTTATTCAATACATTGGTCTTCTGTATAAAACTGTATTTTCGGAGAAAACCCTGCTACCTATATATATAAAAGGCTAATATGCTAAGTGCCCAATCGTCCAATTGGTCACTATGACACACACTGACCACCAGGGGGCAGACACTCAATGCAGGAGCTGCTATGATGTGCTTGGAGCTTGGGTGGGTTTGTAGATAAACGGCACTGAGGACCTGGAGCCAACAAAGCAACACTCAGCTTCTCCCAAGTGGAACACAGGTTCTGCCACTACCCTGGAGTGAAAGCCCACCAAATCGCAGCTGACGCTGAGACCCCATGGCACAAAATGCAGCCCACAGCCCATCCCAGCCGGGAAAAGGGCGCTGTGGGCGCTGGGTAATGACATCATGTAGCAACGCCCAGCTTCCTCTCCCTAGCAGCAGGCCATTTAACAATAAAGGGCACGGTGGACCTGGCGCCTACAAAGCAACACTCGGCTTCCCCCAAATGGGACACAGGCCCTGCCACCACCTCGGAGCAACACCCCACCAAATCGGAGATGACGCTGCTGAGATCCCATGTCACAAAATGCAGCCCACAGCCCAGCCCAGAAACAGTCGCTGTGGGCGCTGGGTAACGACGTCACGTAGCAATACCTAGCTTCCTCTACCTAGTGACTAGTCTCCTTGGAGTTTCTTCAGCCCAGGAACACGATTTTCTTTACAGCCAGGTGCAAACATTTTACACTTTAACCAAATGTCTGTGAAGTGTTTTCATGTGCTTCATCTCATTTGATCCTCACAGAATTCCTGGAGTAGGTAGATATGAGACTCGGTAGAATCTTATTTTCTTTTCATTAGCCAGAAAATGGAGACTTAGAAAGTTTAGAAACTTGACCCGACTGAAAAGAAGTAAAAAATGGTGGAACTTGAAAATGACTTCAGGTTTTCTCACTGTGCAGAATATAGTCAAACACTGCTACAGTTAAATATTTCACCCTTTGTTCTCCCTGTGTGATGTACAATAATAATCTGCTTCGTGTTGATATTTACTGCTGTGTTGCTGACAATTACCTGAAAGAGAAGTTGGGGTGCTTCACTGGGCTGGAAAGAGTTTAGCTAAATCAGAAAGCAGGTCTAATTAAGTAAGTTTTTACATATATATATATATATATATATATATATATATATATCTCACTGGCGCCAATCGCACATGTGTGTTGCAATCTGTCATTGTCGATTGTGAATTTGGTTGACACTTCTATTACAGAGAAAGGGTGAATAGTGATATTAAAATATTTCTTCTAATTAATTTCCTTTCAATGTGCACAAATCTGCACACCAGGCCACTAGTTCTAATATAATACAATTAAATTAGGATACTCATTATACAACTTTTAAGCAACAGCCTTTGATGTCACAAAGAAGCAATTTACCCTAGGCCGGTGGTCGGCAAACTCATTAGTCAACAGAGCCAAATATCAACAGTACAACGATTGAAATTTCTTTTGAGAGCCAAATTTTTTAAACTTAAACTTCTTCTAATGCCACTTCTTCAAAATAGACTCACCCAGGCCGTGGTATTTTGTGGAAGAGCCACACTCAAGGGGCCAAAGAGCCGCATGTGGCTCGCGAGCCACAGTTTGCTGACCACTGCCCTAGGCTATACAGTATAATAGTTAAAAGTACAGGCTCTCTGGTCAAAGTATTTATGTTCAAATATCAATTCTTTCACTCACTTGTTGTGTGAAGTTGGGCAAGTTACTTAATTTATCCATCTCTGAAACTACAAAAGAAGGATTAAAAATAGCTGTAAAGGTTAAATAAAATGAATGGGTAAGTGGGTAAGATGTTTACCAAAGTATCTGGTATTTGAAGTCTTTTAAAAAATATATTAGCTGCTGTTTTTATCCCTGAGTATACATATTTAATACTCTAAGACAGGAGTTGGCACATCATGCTATAATGGAATAACTGAGCAGTTATAACAGAGACCAGATAGCCCACAAGGCCTAAAATATTTACTATCTGGCTTTTCCATAAGAAATTTGCTAATCCGTAATGTAGGAAGATAAAAACAAATTAAAAACAGATGGCATACCAGTAAATGGTGCAAGATAATAAAGTTAACAATTTCCATCTAAGTCAGTAAATTCAAAGCAATTGACAAACATATATATATTGACTGGTTTCCTTTTCCACAAAAAAGCATTTCAAATCTAAAAATGTCCTTAGAGGTTCTAAGTTAAAATATTTTTTTTCCGCCCTAGCCAGTTTGGCTCAATGGATAGAGCATCAGCCTGTGGACTGAAGGGTCCCAGCTTTGATTCCGGCCAAGGCCACATGCCTGGGGTTGCGGGCTCGATCCCCAGTAGGGGGTGTGCAGGAGGCAGCCGATCAATAATTCTCTTTCATCATTGATGTTTCTATCTCTCTCTCCTTCTCCCTTCCTCTCTAAAATCAATAAAAATATATTTTAAAAAAATATATATATTTTTTTCCAAATGGAAGTCACTCCAGGTGTATTTAATGCCATGCATTTAGTTATTGTATTGGGTCACAAACAAAGCATATTTTTCTGAAACAAATCATATTGAAAAGTATATCTGAAAAATATCTATGTAATAGGAATTGTGTAAGGTATCATACAGAATTAATAAAGGATATGACAGAGTAAACTTTAAACACAATCTAGTTAGCAGAAAAATAATGTCTAAGACTTACCAAACGCAGAGTTAAGTGTATTTCACTATAATTTCTATACTTTTTAAACTATGTCAGAAAAATAGATTGCTTTGCCCACTTATAACCTAAACAAATTGAAAAATTCAAAAATGTATTACTGGAGAACTCTAATGATACCACAAAAAAACTACTAGAACTGAGAAATAAACTCAGTAAAGTAGCAGGATACAAAATAAATATCCAGCCCTGACCGGTTTGGCTCAGTGGATAGAGCGTCGGCCTGCGGACTCAAGGGTCCCAGGTTTGATTCCGGTCAAGGGCATGTACCTTGGTTGCGGGCACATCCCCAGTAGGGGGTGTGCAGGAGGCAGCTGATAGATGTTTCTCTCTTATCGACGTTTCTAACTCTCTATCCCTCTCCCTTCCTCTCTGTAAAAAATCAATAAAATATATTAAAAATAAATAAAAATCAGAAATCAGTTGCATTTTTATACACAAATAATGAACTATCAAAAAAGGAAACTAAGAAAACACTCCCATTTATAATTGCATTAAAAAATACCCAGAAATAAATTTAACCAAGGATGTAAAAGATCTATACTCAGAAAATTATAAGACACTGAAAAAAGAAATGGAAGAAGATACAAGTAAGTGGAAGTTCATACCATGTTCATGGATAGGAAGAATTAACATCATTAAAATGTCCATACTACCCAAAGCAATCTATAGCTTCAATGCAATTCCTACCAAGGTACCAATGGCATATTTCTCAGAATTAGAACATTTATTCCAAAATTTTATATGGAACCACAAAAGACCCCGAATAGCAACAGTGATCTTGAGAAAGAAGAAAAAAGTTGAAAGATTCATGCTAGTTGATATCAAACTCTACTACAAGGCCATAGTATTCAAAACAGCACGGTACTGATATAAAAACAGATGTATAGATCAATAGAACAGAATAGAGAGCCCAGAAATAAGCCAACACCTTTATGGTCCATTAATATTTGAAAAAAGAAGTGAGAACATACAATGGGGTAAAGGCAGTGTATTCAATAAATGATACTGAACAGGTATGTGCAAAAAAAAAGAAACTAGACCAATTTCTTATACCATACACAGGAATAAACTCAAAATGGATTAAAGACTTAAATGTAAGATTCACAACCATAAAAATCCTAGGAGAAAAGATAGGCAGTAAAATCTTGGACATTTCTCCTAGCAATATTTTTTCTAATATATCTCCTTGGGCAAGGGAAACAAAATAAACAAATGGGACTACATCAAGCAAAAAAGTTTCTGCACAGCAAAAGAAACCATCAACAAAATGCAAAGACTGAATGGGAGAACATATTTACCAATGATACATCCGATAAGGGATTCATATTCAAAATTTATGAAGAACTTATAAAACACACCACCAAAAAAAACCCAATCCAATGAAAAAATGGGCTTGAATAGACACTTCTCCAAAGAGGACATACAGATGGAGAATACTCATAAAAAGATGCTCAACACCACTAATCATCAGGTAAATGCAAATTAAAACCACGAGATTATCACCTCAAACCTGTAAGAATGGCTATCATCAAATCAACAAACAAGGGTTGGTAAAGATGTGGAGAAAAGGGAATGCTTGTGCACTGTTGGTGGGAATGCAGATTGGTACAGCCATTGTGGAAAGCAGTGTGGAGTTATCTCAAAATTTTAAAAATGGAACTGCCTTATGACCCAGTTATTCCACTTCTGGGAATATATCTGAAGAAACTGGAACACTTATTTGAAAGAATATATGCACCCCTATGCTAAGTGGAGTATTATTTACAACTAGTGGCCCGGTGCACGAAATTCGTGCATGGGGGGGTGGGGAGGTGTCCCTCAGCCCGGCCTGCACCCTCTTCAATCTGGGACTCCTTGAGGGATGTCCAAAACCGGCATTTGGACATCCCCCTCGCAATCCGGGTCTGCTGGCTCCTAACCGCTCACCTGCCTGCCTGCCTGATTGCCCCTAACCACTCTGCCTGCCAGCCTTCTCGCCCCCAACTGTGCCCCATTGCCGGCTAATCACTCCCAACTGCCTCTCCCTGCCAGCCTGCTCGCCCCCAACTGACCCCCCAGCTGGCCTGCTCACCCCCAACTGCCCTTCCCTCCTGGCCTGATCACCCCTAACCGCCTGTGCCTCAGCCCTGCCACCATGGCTTAGTCCGGAAGAACGTCTGGAAGGTCTCCTGGAAGGTCTCCCAGGCTAATTAGCATATTACCTTTTTATTAGTATAGAAGATAGCCAAGATTTGGAAGCAGTCAAACTGCCCATCGGTAGATGAGTAGATAAAAAAGCTGTGGTACATTTACACAGTGGAATACTACTCAGCTGTAAAAAAAAAAAAGGAAATCATACCTTTTGCAACAGCACAGATGGACATGGAGAGTATTATGAAATAAACCAGTCAGAGAAAGACAAATACCATATTATTTCACTTATATATAGAATCTAATGAACAAAATACACTAACAAACAAAATAGAAAGAGACTTATAGAGAGAACAGACTGAGTGAAAAATGTGAAAAGATTAAGAGGGGAAACAAAATCCAACTCACAGAGAGTATGGTGATTACCAAAAAAAAAGGGGGGTGAGGGAGGTAGAAGAGATAAAGGGAGGCTAAGTGGTGACGGAAGGAGACTTGACTTTGTGTGGTATTACAGAACTGTATACTTGAAACCTATATAATTTTATTAACCAACATCACTGCAATAAATTCAAGAAAAAAAATTTTATTTTATTACCTGAATTGGATGTTTACTAAATGAGGCTGGGAGCCATCTGATTGCCAATAAGTTTCTAGATTGTCATCTCGTAATTGATCCACTCCAAATCCTAAAAACACCACAAGTGACAATAAATTCTCATGCTAAAGAAAGAGCTGTATATTTAAAATATAAAATAACCATATATATATATATACACATATGTGTATGTTTGTATATATATGTATACATATATATACATACATACATATATATATACACATATATACATATACACTGAGTGGCCAGATTATTATGCCTTCAGAGATCATAATAATCTGGCCACTCAGTGTATATACTATATAATAAAAGGCTAATATGCAAATTGTCCCCTCGACCAGGAGTTTGACCAGCAGGCAGGCCGGCCAACCTCCCATGTCCCCTCCCCCGGCCAGGCTGGCCGGACCCCACCCATGCACAAATTCATGCACCAGGCCTCTAATACACACACACACACACACACACACACACACACACTGAGTGGCCAGATTATGCGTTCAGAGATCATAATAATCTGGCCACTCAGTGTGTGTGTGTGTGTGTATGTGTGTGTGTGTGTGTGTGTGTGTGTGTGTGTGTATATATATACACACACACACACACACACACACACACATATATATACACATATATATGTGTGTGTGTGTATATATATATATATATCTCCAAAAAGTTTGATAAACAGGATGGTTTAAATCAAGCATGTCAAACTCACTGCCCACGGGCCGCATGCGGCCCACACGAATATTTTTGCGGTATGTAAGAAACATTTTAATAAAAATTTTGTAACTTAATTTTTACAATATCCTGTTATACATAATTGTTAACAAAGAACTACAATGTTCGCTAATGACTGATTACTATAATTGTGTTGCATTCATTTCCCTTACGTGGCTTATGCGCAGGCACACTATTTCTCTCCAATAATACTAGCAGCGAATATTTTAACAGCCAATTGCCATGTCATTAGTCTTGGACTGACTTGTTTGGTATGAGCAACAGGAAATATTTCGCTTTTGGAGAACAAGAAAAATAGCTTTATTTGCGTTATGCTTATTAATTGGTGCAGTTATTCAGTGTCTGATAAGTTAATGTTCAAGAAAAAATATTAATTTTTATTAAAATGTCATATTATTATGTTAATGGTTACTCATTTATTTCAGCCCTTTGTATTCAGCATGTCTCTATCAAAATAAACCTACGTTTCCATGAAAATTGAAGCTTTTTTTTTTTGCGGCCCACATAAATAAACCTTGTTTATTTGGCCCATGTTAGCCTTTGAGTTTGACATTCTTGGTTTAAATGCTTCCAAAAAACAAGTAATATAAAAAAGAGAGAGTGAGACAGGCATACACCATCTTATTTGCAACATGACAAAAAAGAAAATGGTAAAATAGCATCCACAAATTTTTGAGAGAAAAAGACTGACACTCAAGATTTCTCTCAACCAAGAGTAAAATAAAGTTACTTTGGGATATGTAATAATTCAAAAAATGTATCACCCACTTATCCCAAATAACTTAATCATAGCAGAGATAGGGGAAGAAAAAGAAGAGACTTTACGACATATGCATAAATTCAAGTGAATAGTAATAACGCAATTGGGAAGAGATATATAACAGATGAAAACTCAAATTATTTTAGAATTAAAATAAAGTATATAAACAAAAATAATATTAAAGTCAGTCCAGAATACAAGAAAACTGTACTAGTAAGTAGTTATTACAAACAGCTTTTTGGTTTTGTTTTACCTGGTTTGCAAGATGAGAGTGACCAAACAGCTTGTGACCCAATTTCCCGTACTGTTCCAGTCCTTTCCAACTGCTTAGGGTCAGCACCAGGAGGTGTCTTGTTTGGTGTGGTCATTTTTAAAATATTCTATGTAGAAAAAAAAGAATATTCACATTATACCAGGACCTGAATTTTTTTTCAAAAGGTAAAAATAAACATTTAATAGCAAAATGGATCACTAATAGACCCTTGATAATAATCATCTTATTTTCAAAATGCAGTTAACATAACCACTGTAATTTTAAAAATCTTGGGAATTCAGCTTCTAAAATATATTATGTGCCAAGCAGCAGAGTACAGTAGGCAAAGGTGCACGGAATTAAGAATTAAGGTTTTAGCTTCAGCCCCTTCTTTAGCCTAGACATTGGGCAGGTCTGGTCTTTATTTCCTCTCCTGTCAAAGAGGCTGACTTGATCTGTAATTCCATAGCATTATACAGTACTGTTCCTCTATGAGTAAAAATTCTTAATTCAAATGGCATTTTTTCCTTAGAAAATTCAGACAGAAATACGCTTATTCCCGAAATATGTGAATATGGGTCTCCATTTTAAATAACCCACTAAGTGATGCAGAGAAAAATCACATTTCCCCACTAGTTGTCAAAAGCTCCATTTATGTGTGCTCTTACCATAGAACAGTGGTCAGCAAACTCATTAGTCAACAGAGCGGCAAACCGCGGCTTTGCCGACCACTCCCATAGAAGATAAAGTCAGAAAAATGGCTTCAAGGTCTGTGTAACTGGCCAATTGTAAACCAAAGGTTTACTTCATCTTTCACATCTTTTACTAATCTTGTTACATCTATGCAAACGTGAAAAAAAAAAACTTCTTGCAGAATGAACAGTATATAAAATTGCCTCAAAAATTCGAAGTTACAGCTACTGAACATCGTTATACATGCTATTATAAATCTGGACCAATAGTTCCACATACTATCTCCTTGATACCTCCTATTTGATCTCAGTTGTTCCCTAATCCCCACACCACCACTTACTAAATAGCAGTAGCCACTGGACTGTAAAATCCGTAAAGGCCTAAAACTTAAATGCTCAATTAGCAATTTACTGAATTAATAAATGGATATATATATATATATATATATTCAATATACAGTCAAGTACTTGCCACGTACAAGTTAAGTAAGGTCTAAGGTGAGACAATTAAACCTCTGACCATTATTACAAGCTGAATAATGTTGAAAAAAGGAATATCCACATTACACCAGGCCCTGAATATTTTTTTCACAAGCTGAATTACAAGCTGTGTCCAAAAATGTCAAATTGTAAAAAATGAAAAAAGGCCCATTTCGCTACTAGAGCTGAATTCAACTGCCGGACTTGGTACTGGACGCCACCAAGTGGATAAAACACGGAGTTCAGGTAAGACTGGGTTCCTGCCCATACAGTCCAGAAGGAACTGAGTCCAAAGAAGGCACGTCAGCATCTGGACCAGACTCTTCTGGTCCTGCTTGACACCTGTGCTAGAAGGGCTAAAACGGGCAATGGCTAACGCTCCATTCCTGACCCACCGGCCTTGAAATTGGGCGCGGAAAACAACAAAAAAAGACTGAAGTTGGGGAAGAGAACGCATGTGCTTACGGTAGACCCATTCTCCACGTCGGGAAAAGCTCATGCACTTACAGCTTGCAGACCGAGTACTCTGCAGCTCGGGTTTCTATGATTCCCTGTAGCAGGTCCGCACCACTCCCACTTAGCTTCTCAGATGGCCCGGCTTCCCAGTGACGTTGAATTGGCGTCGCATCACAATGACGTCACGTCTCCCCGTCGCGCCCGGCGCTCCCAGTCGCGTGCGCGCACTACGTCCCTAAGGCATGCGCGAGGCGCGGCTGGGCACCGCCATTTTGGCCGGAGGCCGTAGGAACACGTTGTGTACCTGAGAAGTGACAGCAAACACTGATTTGGCCTCTGCGCTCGACTCCGCAAGGGGGTCGTTCTCTCCAGGTAAGTAAATAGCCCGGAGGCATTTGGCCATTAGCCGTACTCCGCCACTATTTAAAGATTGTAGAACCTTTGATTAGGCCTCCAGTGACGGCGATGGGGACAGCAGCTGCGCGTGGCAGCCGGCGAGGGTATGGCGCGTCGGGCTCCCGTTCCAGCTGATCTGGTTCTCGGCCGCTGTAGCCCGCCAAGCCCGCCAGAGGCTGCGAGAATAGACCTAGCTAGATGCCATCTCAACGATCCAACCTCCACCGCTTCCAGTCCCCCTTTACCCCGCTTCTACCCTAGAGCTGAGCCTTCTAGAGTGGAAGGCGCCTTCAGGATTTACAGCACCCCCTATTACCTGCCCTCTTCCCCGGGCACAGTAAAATGGATATATTTTCACCCGTGCGTATTTGATTTTGGGGAGTCGTGGCCTTTTCTTCCACCGTTTGGTGACTATGGGATGAGTCAGTGGCATCTTGCTGCCGTGAAGTTGAACATTCCTCGTCCACTCCCAGTCTTTACAGAAACGACGGCCAGACGTCGCTCTACTTTTCTCATAGAACAACGTGTACCAGGCTTTAACTGGGATGACCCCAGCTAATCTCGCAGTTAAACGCCTTTAGCTTTTTGTGTGTGTGCGCGCTTTTATAGCATTCGGCGCTTTTCCCCTTAGTGACTGTTCCCTCTGCCCCCTTAATCAGGGATGGTGTCTTAACTCAAAATACCTTTGTTTTTGTTTTTTCCCTACAGGGGTTCGTACATTGTAGTCACTACGGGCAAAGCCCTTCCACATCTGTTAAACGACATTAGCCTATTTTTTGCTGTGTATGGTTAAGTAGATGACTGTCAAAACAATGTTTTATTTTTCTTTTATCCTCTTCCACAGGACTGCTAACTAGGCATTAATGACAGTGGCATTTGTGTTGCAGTCCTCAGTACATTTGTCCCATATCCTGGGAATATTCGTTCTATCCAGCTACCAGACAATAATGCTTTGTCAATATTAACCAAGGGCTCTTAACCTGTATTTGAACCAAAAGGGTTTCTTTCATTTTAGTTAAAAACCTTGTTCTCCCTATTTAAAAAAAAAAATCTTTTAGGAAGATCATTTAATTGTTGTGGGGAAAAGAAAGCAATATTAATTTAGTGTCTCTTCTAAATGTCTTCAATTTAAGACCCTGAAATCAGTTGTGTACCACTCCCAACTTAGATGTTTTATAAGACTAATAATCTACAGTAATCATAGGTTAGACTATTTTGTGCGATATTAAGCATCACTTAACAGTGATCTTTAAATG
Source organism: Plecotus auritus (assembly GCF_963455305.1). NCBI lineage: Eukaryota > Metazoa > Chordata > Mammalia > Chiroptera > Vespertilionidae > Plecotus > Plecotus auritus. The sequence continues at coordinate 55,151,222 of NC_137773.1, forward strand.
CTTTCACACGGTATTATAATAATTTTGGTATTAGACCACAGATGGTTTTCATGTATGCCGCACTAACTTGTTCCTCCCAGCTGGAAGAACACAGTGACAGTCATTGTTTGAGTACCTATTTTGAACAGTTTTTCAGATCTGAAATATCTTCAAATCTCTTTGTTCCCAGGAATAATTTATCACTTTATTATATACTAGAGCTCTGGTGCAGGAACTTGGGTGGGGAGGGGGGGTCCCTCAGCCTGGCCTGCACCCTCTCAGTCCGGGACCCCTCGCTCCTTACTGCCCGCCTGCAGTGGAGGCGGGAAAGGCTTCTGCCACCGCTGTTGCAATCGCCAGCTGTGAGCCCGGCTTCTGGCTGAGCGGTGCTCCCCCTGTGGGAGCGCACTGACCACCAGGGGGCAGCTACTGCGTTGAGTGTCTGCTCCCTGGTGGTCAGTGCGCATCATAGTGACCAGTCATTCTACCATTCAGTCATTTGCATATCAGCCTTTTATTATATAGGATACGCTGTAGATGTGGCCCCCTAGAACCATAAGAAATGCAAAAAATTCACTGTTAACTCATTCTCGAATTATCCTCACTTAAAATCAAATTGCCCCCCTGTGGCGTGTGTGCTGCACCTTGTGAACCACTGGGCTTGACACTTTTCCTCTCTGAGCTTCATTTCTGAATACATACGCATATACCATGGGAATTGTAATCTCTGCTCCACCTACCTCACTGGGTTGTCATGAGGAGGTTCTGAGCTAATACCTAGAAATGTTTCATCAAGTAAGTGATGTCTAAATGGGAAGGATTGTTATTTTTAAGCCCACGGTACCCTCGCAGGTAGCAGGTGCTGATTAGGGGAGGAGGGCATGATTGTTTCCTGGGACTGTAGCTATCGAAGCATTGCAGAGGGTTCCACACGTCTTGGAGGGGCGGGCTCTGGCCAGCAGCCCTGTAGCGGTGATCATCCCTGGAGGCGCTGGCTGGGGGCACTAAGGGGGCGGCAAGGCTGAAAGGGGGAGTAACTGTCAAACCTCCCCGCTTGGCGCCACTTTAAATTATACGTGGCCGTTTCGCAGCTATATGTGCGAGTGCCTTGGGGGCGCTGACGGGTTGTCGCTGGCTTGCTATTGCTGTGGGCGCCCCAGTGGGGGTGGCGGGGGAAGAGATCAGCAGTTGGAAGTGTGGGCTGTGGCTACCCCTGAGACTAGGTCTTCTCCCCGTCTGGTCAGCCTCCCCGTCCCCCCAGGGTGCACGCACATGCTGGAGTAGGGTGTCCATGCAAGGGGATTGGAAGAGCTCCCCGTGGCTGCTTCCTCTTCCTTCTTTGCAGTCCAGGCTCCTGTCAGGTGCTCTCCTCAGACCCCCCGGAAACTTGGCTCCAGCCACCCCACCCCTCCATGGCTCCCTGCCGCCCCCACACCACTCGGCTCTCCCCAGCCACCCGCCTGTCAGAAGGCTGCCGGGGCGCCTTGCTTCGGGCAGCGCAGTCCTGGGGCAGGGGGTGGGGGTGTGGGGAGCAGCTCCAGTAAAGTTTAGTACACCCTGGGTCTGCCTCGGGATTCGGCTGAGGGGCTGCGGGGAAGTCTGCCTGGGCGGGACGAAATCGCACAAGACCCAGAGTCCCGCCCCGCGGCCCCACCCACGCTGCTGAATGGTCATTATGTGATGGTGTCCTGGCCAATTTGCATATTCCTCTATTATTAGTATAGACTAGAGGCCCGGTGCACGAAATTGATGCACGGGAAGGGGGACCCCTCAGCTCGGCCCGCACTCTCTCCAATCTGGGACCCCTCAGGACCTCCTGCTCCTAACCACTCACCTGCCTGCCAGCCTGATCCCCCTAACTGCTCTCCCCCACTGGCCTGATCCCCCTAACTGCTCTCCCCTGACAGCCTGTTTGCCCTAACTGCTCTCCCCTGCTGACCTGATCCCCCTAACTGCTCTCCCCTGACAGCCTGTTTGCCCTAACTGCTCTCCCCTGCTGGCCTGATCCCCGTAACTGCTCTCCCCTGCCTGCCTGATCGCCTCTAACCTCCTCTGCCTTGGCCCCGCCAACATGGCTTTGTCAGGAAGGACGTCCAGAAGGACATCAGGAAGGTCGTCCGGAAGATGTTCAGTCTAATTGGCATATTACCCTTTTATTAGTATAGATGCCACCTTGTCCTAAAAATGCAGGTTGTTCCCACGTTTTCCTATGGTGGAAGGGGAGCCCGCAGTAGCATCCTGGGTTCTGACCAGGGCTTACGCACTTGTGCTTTATCTCAGCAGATGTGATTCCTAGTAGAAGACTCTTGGATGTACCTTGAACATTTCTATCAAATTTACCAAATCATCCTCCAAAAATCTTGAACCACTTTAAACTCCCACCAGCAACCATGCGTGTGCCCTTTGTCCCACTTTGATGCCAATATCATTGATTTCTCCCTAGAAGCTTCCCTCCTGTCAGCCGGGACTGCTTGGTACTTGAGCCAACCTCATTGTTCAGCTGGGGTCTTGATTTCTGGAGATAGAATTATGGAGGAGGAAAAATTTTTTTCCTCTACCTTTCTGAGTTCTTAGTGGAGTCCCTTGTAATGAAAGACAGATCACCAAGAGAAAAACAGAAGTTCATTAACATGTGTACCTCGTGTATATGTGGGAAATCCCAGGGAAAAATGAGTAACTCCTCAAGGTGGCTTAGAATGCAGATTTAAATACCTTCTTCCTAGGGAAAGGGGACGGGAGATGTAGGCCTCTTAGAGGAGAGTAAATGATTTTTAGGAAAGATGAATGGGGGTGGGGGAAATAGTTTGTAACAAAGTTTGGGTGTGATGTCAACTTCTACTCTCCTGTCCTGTGACAGGAGTCAATCTTCTCTGCCTGATGACACTTCTCCCGTCAAGGGGACCTATGACATTTAAGCTCCTTTAGGGGGGTCCAATTTTAGGCAGATCAGGAGACTTCAGTGAAATCCTCTGCATGCATTTGCTGTTTTTCAAGCATCTGCAGCTCAAGATCATCAATATAACAACACAGCATATGTTGGGGTGGCATGTTCTCTGACCTTCAGAATAAACCCAACAAAAGCTTGTTTCCTCTCAGATGATTTGCCACAGTAGTGTTATTCCCTGGAGACGGTATTCTGACCAGACCTTCCTGGGAGTGGTCATAAAATACCCTGTGTTTGTAGAAAAGTGTGGGCTATATCACTAAATGAACCAGGGTAAGTTTTCTCATCTTGTGGAAAGGGAGACAAAGTTATGGTAGTTTATCTCCCTTTCCACAGGTTTCTTGCGGGTTTGTGTCTCTGCTCCCCCCCCCCCCTCCCCCAGCAGCCCTAGCGCCTCGGCTGCGGCCCTTGGGGCTGCTGGATGCCAGCCTCCCTGTGGGTTTGTGTCCCCGATCCAGGCCTTGGGGCTGCTAGGTGCCGGCCTCTCTGCAGGTTTGTGTCCCAATCAGGCCCCCCGCAGTCCCAGCACCGCCATAACTGGGCTTGGGCCTGCGGGATGCCAGCCTCCCTGCGGGTTTGTGTCCCCGATCCGGGGCTTGGGGCTGCGGGGTGCCGGCCTCCCTGCAGGTTTGTGTCCCTGATCCGGGGCTTGGGGCTGCGGGGTGCCGGCCTCCCTGCAGGTTTGTGTCCCTGATCCGGGGCTTGGGGCTGCTGGTGCCGGCTGCCTGGCTGCTATGGGCATCGCCATTGGTTGGGTAATTTGCATACTCCTATTGGCTGGTAGTGTAGCAGAGTGATGGTCAATTTGCATCTTTCTCTTTTATTAGTGTAGATAGGGTGGTTTGAAATAATTGGTGAAACATTTTAGTAGTTTGGCAGACATAAAGTTTCATTTAAGCAATTTCATGATAAAAGATTTATCCCCTAGAGCAGCGGTTGGCAAACTGCAGCTCTGTTGACTGATGAGTTTGCCGACCACTGACCTAGACTCTCGATTCCAATAATTACAGGCTGTTGTTGTTCCTTGTGATTAAGCCCCTATCCCAGTGGTCGGCAAACTCATTAGTCAACAGAGTGGCAAACCGCGGCTCGCGAGCCGCATGTGGCTCGCGAGCCGCAGTTTGCTGACCACTGCCCTAGAGAATTTATGACACTCATTCACCAGGTAATTTGTATGGTGTCCAGTTTTATTTTAATAGCCACCTAAAGAATCTTCAGTTTTCAGGGAGCTGTCACTTCCAGGATGATAGCTTTTGGGAGCAATTCAAGAGTCATTTAATTTCTTCCTCTTCTAATCTTTATGAGACCTGAACCAGTTTTTAAAGGTTTTAAAGGGATAAAATGAATCTGTTAATTAACATAACTTTGTCTATTACATAAATATTTAGTCTCCTTTTTGGTGATTTTTTTTTTCTTTCAGTATGTACTTTAGTGGATAACTATCACTATGAAATATTGGTAACTTGAAAGGTTTCTGAAGTTGTTATAACTATAGGAAAATTATTTACTATATTTAAACATTTCTTCATTCACATGCTTCAGCTCCCACTATGTGCTAGACCCTAGTCTAGCCACTGAGATGAACAATTGGACAAAAATCCCTGCCCTCATGATAGAGTACATTCTACTTGGAGAGGGAAAAATATTGTCTGTGCGTGTAGAGAGAGAGAATATATAAATACATATATACACTGAATGGCCAGATTATTATGATCTCTGAATGCATGATAATCTGGCCACTCAGTGTATATCCTATATAATAAAAGGCTAATATGCAAATTGTCCCCTCGACCAGGAGTTCAACCAGCAGGCAGGCCGGCCAACTGCCCATGTCCCCTCCCCCTGGCCAGGCTGGCCGGACCCCACCCATGCATGAATTCATGCACTGGGCTTCATATATATATATATATATATATATATGTGTGTGTGTATATATGTATATATACACACACATATATATACATATGTATATGTGTATATATATGTATATATATATATGTATATATATACGTGTGTGTGTGTCCATATATATGTATATATATGGACACACACACACACATGCACAGAGTGGCCAGATTATTATGCGTTCAGAGATCATAATAATCTGGCCACTCAGTGTGTGTATATATATATGTACATACATATACACACAAATGTGTATAGAGGGTGGGGCAAAAGCAGGTTTACAGTTGTGAGTATGCGAAACAGAATTTATTCCTGTATTATTTATTAATTTCTGTATTATTTTCCATACAGACCACTAAAAACTTACTTTTGCCCCACTCTGTATATACCATATATAGTGTATACATATATGTTGAATACATATAAACTTGTCATATAATAGAAAGAGCTAAGCAAAAAATAAAACAGGGAAGAGGGACAGAAAGGCAGTTGGATATATTTTTTGGTGGTATAGCTAGAGAAGGAAAGCTCACTGAGAAATAAACATTAAAGACTTGAAGGAGTGAGCCATGTAACTCACTATGGAGAATAGCATTACAGTAGAGAAAAGAGAAAATGCTAAAAACATGTCTGGTATATACTAGGACTTAACAACAAGAAACCAACATGACAGGCAAAATGAACAGCTAGACTAGTTGGAGGTGAGTTCAGAATGTTAACAGAGGCTGGTCAGTGCCTTGTTGGTTATTTTAAGGACTTTGGCTTTTATTCAGAGCCAGAAGGGAAGCCATTGCAAGATTTGAAATAGAGGTGTGACATGAGTTGGCTTACACATTAAGAGGATCATTCTGGCTCCTATGTAGAGAATGAATTGTTTCAGGGGTTGGAACAGAAGGAGGTAAGAGTAGAACCAAAGAGATCTCTTGGAAAGCTATAAGAACAATGGCATAACAAGCTGTTTTGATGGAATGATAATCACTAAAGCTTGGAATGGATTCCAGAAAAAATAGAAATTTGAAACAATTGATTATAGGCAACCCTTTTAAGTAGTCTTGGTGTAAAAATATAAAACAATGAGGGATGTGGGGTCAGATAATAGAGTGTTTGGATGCTGATGGAATAAGCCAGTGGAGAAATAACTGATGATGTGAAAGACAGGAGGGAGACTGTGGGATATTCTCCTTAGTGGATATCTTTTAGTGTGCAAATGGACTTAGTTCTGGAAATCGGTATAGTGATTGCTGGTTGGCACAGGGGTTCACTTGAAATGACACTAGTCAGCATGGCTTTGTGTTTTTTCTGTCCATTTTCAGCTATATGTGTGCAGGTGAAAAGTTGCTTTTAACCAGGATTATAGTTGAGTAGAAACGGTTTACAATGGAATTTTAGCTGGGTACTGAGGGAAATAAGCTATGAAGGGTTGAGAAAAAGTGGAAATGTGGTAGAGTCAAGAGATAGTGATAGTAGGTCTGAGAAATGGGGGAATTCAAAGATTTGGATTGTTGTGTATGAGAGGGGTGAGCTGAAAAGATAAAAGTGGTGGTTGGTGAATGAGGTATTTGTAATGGAGACGATGGAGGGATTGCAGTTGGTAAAGGCAAGGTCAAGGGTTGAAAAGAATGAGTGGCTGAGGGAGGGTGAAAAACCAGATCATTGGAGGAGAGAGGTTAATTAACTGAGGGGACAGGCTATTAATAGGTGATTCATCTATGAACATATTGAACCAAGAATTATGACAGGAGTTGTAAAAGAGGGTGAAAGTTAGCCAAGGTCTGAAATCCTCAGAGTGGGAGCAAGTGATCTGATGGTCAGTAAATGACAAAAGAAGTTGCATGATCTGAAATGCAAAAGATGAAACTTTTAGTGAGAAGGAGAGATAATAATAGCCTGGAAGGAGCACCGAGGAGCAAAATTTCTTTTCCTCCTCCATGTATAATGATATTGAGGTGTGTGAGAAATACTCAAGAGATCTACAAGGGGAGCCAGTCTGTCAAAAAATAAAGAGGATTGAGGATCACAGTCATAAAAAAACTAACAGAATGTCTTTGTCAATAAATAGTCTTGGCCTCAGGTTCTTTCATTACATATTGGAAAACTGGTGTATTAAGGCACTTTTGGGACTTATTTACTTTAAATCATGAGTCTAAGAAAATTAAGTTCAATTTAAGTCTATCACTAGCCCAGTATTGTAAAAGATTTTTAAGTTCACTTTGACCTTAGCTATATAAGGTGGCACTGTTAAATATCCAGACTTATAAAAGCTTTAAAAGTGAATACAGTCTATACTTACTTTGTTTCCTTTTCTTTTCAGTGCTCTTAGCATAAAATTCATCTTGTGCATATTGCAAATTCCCAGATAAATGCAGTTTTTACTTTTTCTACTTTACCAACACAATGGTCAGAATCTTAGAAATTGCCATTTTCATCAATAGAGTCATTATAGTCGGATAGTTTTATTCATGTATTACTACCTGAAGTAATGCTTAGTTTGAGAGAGGGAGTAAACATCTTTATCATGCATATTAGGTGTCATGTCATTGGTCTGTATTCATATACTGGTATCAGTACTAATTACTGAGGCCTTATATCATGTTTTTCCATCTGCTCTTTTTCAGCTTTCCTAGCTGTTACTAATTTTTTCATAAGAGCTCTAAATTTGGTTTGTTTGGTTAATTTTCTCTCTCCTCCCCTCCCCCCTTGATATTGGATTAAATGTATAAATTTGGGGAAGGTTGAAATCTCTAGTGTTACTATTCTCTATGTAAAATCTCATTCTGTTTGTTGGGTCTTTTATGTTTTTTAAAGGTATTTTAAAAGTTGCCTCACATTTGTATGTGTCTTGTTAAGTTGATTCCTAGATCATTTCTTTTTTTTGTGATGATGGAAGATGGTATTTTTTCACTAATTCTGGATAATCATATCGGAACGTAGGGATAATTTATGTCCTCCTATCTAACTTTTTTTTCAATTTTAAATTCTTTATTGTTTAAAGTATTGTATAAGTCTCCTTTTTCCCCCATTGACCTTTCCCCAGCCACTCCTACCCCCCAGCACATGCCCTCACCTCCCCCTCTCCTGTCTCTGTCCTTTGGTTATGCTCATATGCATGCATACAAGTCCTTTGGTTGATCTCTCCTATCTAATTTTTATGCCTGACTTACTTCTCAATTAATTGCATTGATTATGCCGTAATTTTGTTAATTTCTCTGTAACAGAAGAGCTGGATATTCCTACCTAGAATTATGGCAGATAAATTAACAAGAATTGCTATTGTCAACCATGACAAATGTAAACCTAAGAAATGTCGGCAAGAGTGCAAAAAGAGTTGCCCTGTGGTTCGAATGGGTAAGCTATTCCATGGATCATTTAAAGATAAGAGATTTTAAAAGGATTAAGTTGGCTTCATAGTTGTCTAGACTTTTGCCATTAGTGTCTTTGAAATGTAAAGAGAACACCAGATTTTGTTCTGAATTTTTTATTGTTTTATGACTATATGATTCTGTTTCTTTTAAATTATAGGATAATGTATTAGTATTAGTATTTTTAAACATTTATTGAATATAAAGTCAAACCGGAGTTCAAGTTACTGATATTCTTACTGTTCTACAAAATCCTGTAATTACTCTAAGTCATAGAGAAAGGATTGCCAAAATGTTTGTATTTGATAATATTCTCACTTTAAAGAGCTTATTATTAAGAATCCCTGTTCATGAGGTTTTGCTAAATTTTCAAGATAAAATAAATTTACAGCAATTCAGAATTGATGAATTGTTTGTAATCTTTACAACTGTGTTAAAGTAATTGTAACTTGAAATGTACTAGTGAGGTATAGGCTTATTGAATCTTAAAAGAGACTTTAGATGTCATGGATGTTGATTCCTAGATCATAGTCTATCATGCTGTTCAGAAATTCCATTATTAATAGTCCTGTTTATATGCCAAGTTTAATTTTGTCTGTATATTAGATGACTACTTAACTTTTTAGAATTTCACTGATCTAGCTAACGTATTTCATTCCTTTCTCTGGTATACCATTTGCAAGGCATATTTTGTGAATTAAATATTTAGGTCAGTCAGCTTAAAAATAAAACTTTTAGGATATGCCACAATTCTACCAGCATATTTTCTTCCCCTGTAGTAAATTAAACAAAATAAATATATTAGAGTCATCTCCCTCTTGCCTCGTAAACGTATTTTTCTTTTGCCAGGAAAACTGTGCATTGAGGTTATACCCCAGAGCAAAATAGCTTGGATTTCTGAAACTCTTTGTATTGGTTGTGGTATTTGTATTAAGGTAAGTGATATTTTATTTACTGAATCAAATTTATAACCTGAAAATGAAATCTGAAAATTCTAAATATATTATAATTGTTTTTAAAGAGGCAAAATATAAAGCAATGAATAAAGAATATAAATTTTGTACATATCAATAATCAAATATTATTGCTTTGTAATTAGGCCAAATTTTTATTTAAAAGTTATCCTCACCATACTCAATTTTGTAAAGCCATTTCCAACCAAAAATATTTTTTTCCACCTTTTTATGAGAAGAATATTCTTCACCAGAACTTTTTGGAAATATGAATACTAAAAATATGAGTTATATAACATACATTTTTTTCAAGTCTATATATCTTCAAATTTTCAACTTGTGGGCGTGGGGGAGTTAATCCTCACCCGAGGATATTTTTCCATTGATTTTTAGCGAGAGTGGAAGGGAGAGATAAAGAGAAACATCAACATTGATGTGAGAGAGGCTCATTAATTGGTTGCCTCCTGCACATGCCCTGACCAGGACCAGGGATAGAACCTGCAACTGAGGTATGTGCCCTTGACCAGAATCAAACCCAGGACTCTTCAGTCTGAGAGCCAACGCTCTATCCACTGAGCAAAACTGGCTAGAGCTAAATTTGCATCTTTTAAATAGAAGTGCATATGGCCAAAATTTTTTGGTTTAACCTAATCTTTTAAGTGCTTTTTTTGCTGTACATTCTTCTCTTGTTGAATTTACTCCATTAGTATAATTTTTCAAAATACCCCAAATTAGTTTTTGTTGCATTGAAAAGTTTGATTAGGGTTTTAACTTACGAATGATGAATTTCCAACTTAAATTCATGAAAGATATTTAGGAGCCAGTTCATGAAATTCTTAATTTAGGTGTTTTTATTCGTAGATAGTGCATTTTAGAAAGGACCTTTACCAGAGTATGGATACCACCCTGTTACTTATTCTAATAAGCTTATGTGTACTTTGCATTGGCTTCCAGAAAGAAAATACCTGAAAGCATTTTCTCATATTTTGAAAATATAAGCAGGAAATATTTCTTCCAGCAAATATTTACTAATCTCTTATATACCAATATTCTCTGTTGTTGGAAATCTGATTTTGAGTAATATATTTTTAATTCTAGAAAGAAAGAACTTTATTTTCTTTTTTCACTGCTGTAGGAAAATGAGGTTCCAAAATTTGGGGTATGCACTTCAGTGGCTGAAAAGATACTAATGTGATGAGTCTGTTTTGGGAGTGAGGATAGTATATACCTGAAAATTAAGATGCTTATAATGCACTTCATATATGAACAGTGTGGATATTTTTTCCCTTGTAGATTTAGAAAAGTTTAAATTACTTTTAGCCTATAAATATTTTATGTACATTGATGGAATAAAAAGCATTCTATAAATGAAGGTAACTTGATTGGCAGAAAAATACCTCATGTAAAGAATTAATAGTTTTGTTTAGAGGGTAGTAATTACTTATTTAGAAAGCAGAAGTTTTATTTGTTTAATTATCTGTGTTCTTATAACATAAAATGAAAACTCACTGAAATTTTTCTATACAGAGACTTTGAATTGGTCCCTGAGCTCACTGAACAGTTCTGCTAAACAAATCTCAAATGTGAGATTATACTCTGGGATGTACCTTTTTTAAGTTATCTGTACTTCTGATAAGTTTCTCTAGCCACATTACCACTCTTTTTATATATTGATTTCAGAGAGGAAAGGAGCGGGAGAGAGAGATAGAAACATCAATGATGAGAATCATTGGTCGGCTGCCTCTTACACACCCCACACTGGGGATTGGGAATGTGCCCTGATGGGAAATCAGACCCTGACCTCCTGGTTTATAGGTCGACGTTCAACCACTGAGCCACGCAGGCCGGAGCACATTACCACTCTTAAATGAACCTCCAGTTCTTGCCATTCTTGTTTCATAGAAATTTATCTGATTACTAGTCAACTATTATTTGAATAAGTTTTTCTATGAATAAGTCTTTTTTTTAATGTGAATTTACTCAGTTGGTATAAGAAACATCTTTTTCATATGGGATAGTTCAAAATCACAGCAGAAAGACATTAATCCTTGTTCTATCCAAATGTAATGCCAGCTGTTGTTGAGACATAAATAGACCCAAAAGGTACAATCCATGACCTTAAAGGACTTAAGGTAGAAACCGATGCATAAAAAGACAGGAAGAAGGAAGTAGAGGGAAGGAATCTGTCATTAGCTGAATATGCAGTTGTATAGTACTCAATAACCAGGTTTTATCTTGCCTTTTAGCCTTCTTTTATATAATGATGTAAATAAATGCACACAGAACTTCCAAGTTCTGTAAAGTTTTTCAATAAGTATTAAATGTCTTAAGATTATGGCAGTCACTAAGGGTAATGCAAAATTAGTTGATACAATTTTTGCCTTCTAGAAACCTTTAAGTAAATAAAAGGAAATGAAAAATATTTTATATCTTTGTGCAACTCCATGTTCAGAAGATTGCTTATAAAAACTTCTTAATCGCTCCATTTTAGTCAAGTGTTTACTTCTAAAAATTAACACAAAATTAATTCTTTACTTTAAATAACAGAAATGCCCCTTTGGCGCTTTATCAATTGTCAATTTACCAAGCAACTTGGAAAAAGAAACAACACATCGATATTGTGCCAATGCCTTCAAACTTCACAGGTATATTTTCAAGTCAACATTCCTCTTCGGTAAAAAGTAAAATGCATTTGGAATTTTCAGAGATATGCAAGTCTGGGAAAAAACTATTACCCATGCACTAAAGAGAAATACAATATTGTAACATCATGCGGAATCATATTATATATGTCAGTTGTTTATTCTGGCTAGCATTATAGTTACCTGGTCTTTTTAAAGCTAATGCCCAGGTTTCAGCCCAGTTGAATAACATCTTATCTCTGGATGAAAAGTCTGGACCTCAGTAAGTTGTAAAAGCTCCAAGATGATTCTAATATATAACTGGGGTTGAGAATCACTATTGTTAATAAACCTGTATTCCCAAAATGACTTTTAAGAAAACTTGTCCTTGATTTTATTTATCTATTAATTTCATGATCAACAGAGAATATTACTCTGAACTTGGACATATATTACTAAATTACAGGAGTCCTTTGAGGATTTTCATCTGCTAAACACTGATATTTTTAATCTGAAAGTCTAGATTTAACTAATAAAAAGGTATTTCTCAACCTGCCAGCTTTAAGGGGCCTCCTGCAGCAGGGAGAATGAAGTGGAATATTTCTGGTTGATGTGGCACTTCTCTCCTTGTAAGTAAGTGGCAGGAAAACAACAACAAAAACAACAGTGTGAGGTTGCACCTGCTATGATATTTTTTACCAAAGCATTTTTTTATACATTAAAACTGAGCCTTATATGCAAAGAATAATTGTTACTTTAGTACAGACTTTGAATAAATAAAACTTGGAGTAATATTGCCATAGATGCATATCTAACAATTAACAGTTTAAGTTAATCTTGGCTGGGGTTTTTTCTAATAGCCAATAATATCTGGCATATATCTCTTAGCTTAATGGATGTGTGTGGAGTGCAAGTGTATTAAAGTATGTCATTCTGATATTATGTAGCTCTTTCTGAGTTTTATTATTTTTGTATACTTTTGACAGGTTACCTATCCCTCGTCCAGGTGAAGTTTTGGGATTAGTTGGAACTAATGGTATTGGAAAGTCAACTGCTTTAAAAATTTTAGCAGGAAAGCAAAAGCCAAACCTTGGAAAGTACGATGTATGTATTACCACCTTATAAAAAATGGATAGCTTGGGTTGGTTTTGTGAGACTGAAAGAGAGTGCATATGTCATTTTTTGTTTTGTTTTGTTTTGCTTTTGTTAATCCTTACCCAAGGATATTTTTCCATTGATTTTTAGAGAGAGTAGAAGGAAGGGGGGGAGACAGAGAAAGAGACACATCGATTTGAGAGAGATACATTTAATTGGTTGCCTCCCACATGCACCCGACCAGGACCGGGGATTGAGCCTGCAACTGAGGTACATGCCCTTGACCAAAATCATATCTGGGACCCTTCCGTCCTCAGACTAACCAATGCTCTATCCACTGAGGCAAACTGTCCAGGGCTGTGTCTTTTTTTTTTTTTTTTTTTTTTTTTTAAGTTATTTTCAAAATTATTTGTGGAATTAATGCTAAGAAACTATACATAGATGAAACTCCTTCATTTTTTAATTAAAATCTGTTGGTGCTACTTACCTGATTATTCTGAGTTTTATTAAACTGTTCTGAGTTGGTATACCTTGATTTGAAATTAAATCCTCAATATTAAGATTAAGTTAGAAGCCAAAAGTATTCTATTTGGACACATGTTCTATTTTGTATAATAGTCATCCTCATTGCAATTATATTATTAAATTAAATTCAGGTAATTATATGTGTATTTCTAGGATCCACCAGATTGGCAAGAAATTTTGACTTACTTCCGTGGATCTGAATTGCAAAATTACTTTACCAAGATTCTAGAAGATGACCTCAAAGCTATTATCAAGCCTCAGTATGTAGACCAGATTCCCAAGGCTGCAAAGGTCAGTTGCTTTTTAGGAGGAATTTATACTTCATAGATATTGATGGAGGTATAAAAAAATATATCAAATTAAAGCAAAGATTGAAGGGATTTTAACATTGAATTTAATTTTAATATTGGGGGAAAACAGTAATGACTGTTTTTGGTATATTATGACAGGGGACAGTAGGGTCTATTTTGGACCGAAAGGATGAAACAAAGACACAAGCAATTGTATGTCAACAGCTTGGTAAGTGTTTATTTTGTGTATGTGTTTGAATAGGCCCTAAACTTAAATTATAAAACAAATGTCTTTATATGGATTATTGAAATACATGGGAAAATCTCTGGTAGTTGTCATCTTTACTTTTTATTTCTCACAATTTTCAACTGAAATAGTCAAACTCAGAATGACCTGCAATATAAATTTTACTTAGCAGAGGTGAAATAAAACTTATAATGTTAAACACAATGCCTCTATGTTCTTTGTAGATTTAACCCATCTAAAAGAACGAAATGTGGAAGATCTTTCAGGAGGAGAGTTGCAGAGATTTGCTTGTGCTGTCGTTTGCATACAGAAAGCTGACATGTAGGTTACCTTACACCTTTTATAGATCTCAATCCTTACTTTAGAGCTTTTCTTTGCTCTAATAAACAGTGGTTTTGAGAGAAACAATACAAGTAGTATCTAAGATTCTCATTTTGAGGTAAGAAGCTGAAGCAATTGTGCATCCACTGCCCATTCTCCTCCCTGTTCTTCCTGCAGGGGGAGAAACTCATTTATTTAGATAAGTACTTTACAATTGATGGGGTCCAGAGTTTTTTACTATGGAGTAAGTTGTTTATTATTTAAACTCTCTTTGTACATAAGAATATTTTTTAAGGCTTAATTAAGCTCTCCAACAAAGCCAGCAAGGTTTTTATAAATACCTCAAGTAGAATATAAGGTATTTTAGATAACTCTGAATTAGGGTGGCATGCTATGTGAGAGTAAAAAGGGCCAGTTTCCTTCCTACGTTCCAGTGCCTCTCTTCTCCCCAATACTTCCTGCTCCCATATCCACATTTTTGCTCTGGCATCCAAAGCAGGCTAGCTCTCTAAAGTAGTCTATAATTCTGTGCACTGCCCTCCACTCCAGAAACTATTTGCTTAATGCACCTGACTTCAGCTGTTTAAGAGAAAAGCTCTCTTATTACTTTGGACTAAATCAGAATATTTTTCATAAGCAGGTAACAATTTGTAAGGTAGCCTAATCTGGGAGTGTATCCCCATGTTCAATATGCAGTTCGGCTTTTCGTAATTTCTTTTCTTCTGAAGAAGAAAATACGGAAGTTTTTACCATTACAGGGGTAGACTCCTCATTAGAATAGGGATTTTTGTTGTTGCCAAACATAAACTATATTATAGTGCTTTAAAATAACATGCAAGATAGAATTATGTCATACTTCTCTTTCAAATTACGTTTGCTTTTCTTTTTCATAGTTTCATGTTTGATGAACCTTCTAGTTACCTAGATGTCAAGCAGCGTTTAAAGGCTGCTATTACTATCCGATCCCTAATAAATCCAGATAGGTAAGTATAGATTTGCCATATACCTGTGTTATTTTGTTTGGAGAGTTTTACAGATTTCTAAAGACTAAACACTGGGGCCATCAATGTCATATACATGTGCATGTTTTCCATGTTGATTATTTGGAGCTACCATTTGAATTTACCTTCCTCTAAGTAGAACATAGGTTCTTAATGCAAGATTCATTTACTACTATGCCTGTTTCCAGGGAACTATGAATACTCTGAAATGATCTGAAAATTCTGGTACAAATAAATGGGTTTCTGTGAAGCAGATCCTTAGCTCTTACCAGATCCTCAAATGAATATGTCACTCAGACACACACAAAATTTAGAACGTAAGGATCAACAGAATAATTCTAGTTCTTCAGGGTCTTACTGAGCACAAGAGAATTCTTAACCTCTACTAAGTAATCATAACACCCTGTATATATGGGGTGCTTTTGTAGTTTGCAGAGTTTCTGAATCCATTATCTCATTTGAGCCTCATAGTAATCTTCTAAGTTAGAATATAATCTTTCAAATATCAGTTATAAAGAAACAAACTTAGTTGGGTCGAATAGCAGCTATAATTTTTACCTTGTACATAGGCCTGGCTCTTTGGGGAATGCAGGAGTATAAAATGTAGTCCCAGTATTCAAGGACTTCACAGCCTGGTAAAGAAAATACATAAGCAGTCAAATCAAGTTCTAAACCCTAGCCCTTTTTTATAAAATATATTTATATCCCTTTATTATACTGAAATGAAAGTCATAGACAATCTACCTTCACACATGATTTTTTTAAAAATATCAAGTAATGGCCTAACCATAATGAAAAGATTAGTGATTTATAACCAACTGACATGTATCTCAATTTGTAAATATTCAGCCAAATCACTACAGTCAGAAATTATCAGACTACGGAACCTTCATTGTAAAAGGATAACATGTCAAAGCAAATTATATTAACAAAGTGAAGAAAATGGTTGAGTTAGACATTTGCACATATGTGTCAGGTCTTTGGTATAGGGTTAAAGTAATCTTTCTAGTGATAAATTGACAAAAAGTTAAAAGAAGTATATCTGTAACCTGAAATTATACATGTCAAAGCACACGTTCAGTCTTTAATGCTTTACAAAGATTTGGGAGATTATTATCTTTGAGTAAACAATGAGAAAAAGAGGATGGATTGGAGAAAGGAAAAATAATACAAGGGATTCTCTAGAATTTGACCTCCAAGAACATCTTCAGTAAGATTGAAAACCAACAGGTAAACCAAAATTAATTGTCAGGTATAAATTTTCACAGCATATATTTCTCATTATGGTGCAGATTTCTGTTTTTTCCCCAAATCCTCAGAAAATAGAGTGGCCCTCCTAAATTATTTTTTACAGTTTTTAAATGTTTTTTATTGATTTAGAGAAATAGAAACATCAATGAGAGAGAAGCGTTTATCGGCTGCTTTCTGCATGGGCCCTATTGGGGATTGAGACCACAACCCATGCATGTGCCCTGACCAGGAATCGAACCAGCAACCTCTTGGTGCATGGGTTGATGCTCAACCACTGAGCGACACCAGCTGGCTTTTTTTTTTACATTTTTAACTTGTGCATAAGCTCCATTTGAAAGTAAGGAAAGCAGGAGGTTTTACCTGATTTTTGTTTTTCTTTTTAAAATAAATTAAAAGCCACTAGATAATACTATGTTGCCTTATATTGGGCCTTAAAGATTTTAATGGTAAAAAATAGAGAATTATTCCAGGTAATGGAATATTGCCAACAGAAACATAAGGCAGGATGAGTACTGGCTCACTAATACTTCCTTTTCATATTAAATTTTCCCCCACTTTTTTTCATTCCTACTTTTACTACCTGGATTACTGTGATAGCTTCCTTTAAGAAAGTCTGGTTCTTCTTGCCCGGTTAATCTTCCTGAAGTGATGTTTTTTCATACCATTCTTTTATTCTAAAACTAGGCTGTAGCTTCTAGCCGTATTTTGCTATTTTTATTTTAATTGAAATAAATTAATTTCTTTAATCAAACTAGTTACATTCTAAGTGCTGGGCATTCCATGTAGTTAATTGCTACCATATATACCAACATAGAGATAGAACATTTCCATAATCAGGGAAAGTTCTACTGGATAATGCTGTTTTAGAACCTACCATTTTCCCCATTGCCAATTAACGTAAGTCCAAATTCCTCATCATTCAACAACTTTATTAAATATCTGTTTGATGCATAACACAAGAGTAAAGATCATAGAGATGCAGATTGCAGCCTGTCTTCGGGTGTTTGGGGACAAGTTGTAGGGTACTCAGAAAGTGCAAGTATTATATCAGAGTGACGAAGGTTCAAGAATGAGGGAACGGACATTCATTTTACTATAAGGGTGTTCCTACAGAAGTTAGGATTTGAGATGGTAGGAGGGACTTCCAACAAGTGAGGATTTAGGCAGGAGACGTTTTAGAAGATAGAATACCTCTGAAACACACACAAATGGAAAAGTGGATTGTTTAGTAAATAATGAAAGATCCATTTTTCAGTGTGTCCTATATATAAATGAAGTAAAAATAGTAGCTTCAGTTTTAGGAGGTCTTAAAAGAAAAGTCTAATTATGTCATTTGTTTCTTTGGAAACTGAGAGCCATGTCTGGGGACCTGAAGAAAGTGAGATTTGTTCTTTCCCAGCTACATTGGAAATTCTCAGATTAAGGATTCTGTCTGTCATTCTCCATGCATCCCCTACCACAGCCAGCATGGGTCAAGTAGAAAGGTTGAATGTGTAAGGGGAATAGCATAATAATCAAACAGTTAGGCTACATCTGATTTAAATCTATTGTTTCCTGCTTTGTAAAGTTTATTTTAAAATGTTTATTAGTAAAATATATTTCTTATATCCATAAACTATTTAATATTAACTCTTTTTTTCTTTTAGTTTAGGATACCAATTTGAAATATGAACATTGATAAGTCATATTTTAATAAATATTTTATGGCTTTTGTTTAATATAGTCTTTATACTTAATTTTTTAAAAATATATCTCTTTTCCTGAAATTTGCACTGTGTTTTTAAAAAGTTACATAGCAGTTATAATTAAATATAATTTTGTTTGGGGTTTTTTTTTGGATCTAAATATAATTTTAATGTTATATATATATTGTTACATCTTAAATCTATATTAATTTTCAGATATATCATTGTGGTGGAGCATGATCTAAGTGTATTAGATTATCTCTCTGACTTCATCTGCTGTTTATATGGCGTACCAAGTGCATACGGTGTTGTCACTATGCCTTTTAGTGTAAGAGAAGGTAACTTGCAAAACTGTTTTCACAATGCTGTATTCTCTCTATTCTAATGCTTAAGAAAATGTACTATTGTTGATATTAAGTCACTCTAATATGATTTATCTAAAACTCTAGTCTCGTGGAATTTAATCACATAACAATATATAATATATGTGGTTATATTCATCAGTTATAATACAGAACATATCTTTTTGGAGAATTTTCTGTTGGGGTGGATAGAAAGAAATTTGGCAGAATAGTTTTACTATTTATTTGCTATATTAAAAGTTTCTTGTATATTTTAGCTTCTATTAGAAACTTTTTTTTATTTATCATCTTCAACTTCATCTGTGACAGGCCAATACCAATAGTGAAACTCTTAAAATTCATTTAGTGCTTATCTTGTTTCAAATGTATATTGTCTATCCTAAGTTTGTAGAACTAGGGCTGCCTAAAAGTCTAATAAGATAGTTTAGTAAGTATATATTACAGTTTAGTAACTGACTATATATAAGCCTAGTAAAATAGCTTGGTGAGTATATTTTTATGTATTCCTTCTACTTTCAGGAAAGAGGGACTCTGGCCTCTCTTTTCCATGCTCTTCCCTACCTAAGCAAGTTAGACAAAAGTAAAAACTAGCCTACACTAAGTGGCTCCTGAAACAATATCTGTGCACTCTCCATCTGGTATGCCTTTTCCTTTTCATTTCTCTTCTATTTCCTTTCGCTGCTTTCTTACTTTTATTTTCCTTTATATTTCCTCTCTTGGCTCTGCCTCCAGTTGACAACCTAGAACACCGAAAAGGACTACTTAGTCCATATTTTGAAAAAATAGCATAGTCTATAAGTGATAGTTTTTGAGATACCTAAGACACTTTTGGAAAAAGAAATTTCTATTGCATTATACATTTTGCATAAAAAGGCAGCGGTGGCTTTTTTTTATTTTATAAAAATATATAATGCCGAAACCGGTTTGGCTCAGTGGATAGAGCGTCGGCATGCGGACTGAAGGGTCCCGGGTTCGATTCCGGTCAAGGGCATGTACCTTGGTTGCGGGCACATCCCCAGTAGGGGGTGTGCAGGAGGCAGCTGATCGATGTTTCTCTCTCATCGATGTTTCTGGCTCTCTGTCCCTCTCCCTTCCTCTCTGTAAAATATCAATAAAAAAAAATATATATATATATATATATATATATATATAAATATTTTTTAAAATATATTTTTATTGATTTCAGAGAGAAAGGGAGAGAGATAGAAATATCAATGATAAGAGAGAATCACTGATGAGCTGCCTCCTGCACACCCCCCACTGGTGACCGAGCCTGCCACCTGCACATATGCCCTGACCAGAAATCGAACCGTGACCTCTTGGTTCATAGGTCAATGCTCAACCACTGAGCCATGCCGGCTAGGCTTAGTTTAAGATGTGGGGAAGGATTTGTTATCACTTCTTAAACTTTGAGATAAATAGATAACGTATTTTAAGGAAAAAATTGTGAGATTACTCAGTTTTCTTTCTAATCATCTTAAACAAATGATATCAGAAGTTATTCTTCATTTTATTTGCCTCAGTTGGCCAATATTTATTGAGTACCTACTCTATACCATATAGTAGTAATAGTTCTACAGTAATGTTGAAAATTATGTGGATAATCACTTGTCAATTCTGTTTATGAATGAATGCCTTGTGTAAAGGCTTGTCACTGAAAAAATAGTCCCTGGTGAGGTTTTTAATGTGCCTTATCTGTTAAAACAATTCAAATAGCAAACCACTTAATCTTTCTGCTTTCCTTTAATAAAACTGAAATTAATTCAATATATATATAACTCTTTAAACTGTAAAAGCGACAAGAGAAACATTGCAATAGGAATATAAAAGTTGATTTATTAATGTTTTGCTCAAAGTCCCTTATTTCTCTGCATCTTCCTTTCCTTACCTTGTAAATTATGCACTTGGACTAAATGTTCACTAAGGTTCCTTTCCTTCAAGTTTATGTTTTTTTTTAATTTTTGGTTTTAATTTTTTTAACCTCACATAAAGATTTTTTTTAAATGCTACTTTTGGCAAAATCAATGTATCTCTTCATTTGTTCTGTCAGCAAGTATTTATTGAACACACCTATGTTTTAGGTTGAGCTTACAGGCCCCCTGATATGGCTCTCAGTTGCAGATGAAACAAATAATATTCTTTTTTTTTTTTTTTTAAATACATTTTATTGATTTTTTACAGAGAGGAAGGGAAGAGGGATAGAGAGTTAGAGACATCGATCAGCTGCCTCCTGCACACCTCCTACTGGGGATGTGCCTGCAACCAAGGTACATGCCCTTGACCGGAATCAAACCTGGGACCTTTCAGTCCGCAGGCCGACGCTCTAGCCACTGAGCCAAACCGGTTAGGGCACAAATAATATTCTTAGACTCTCTTTCGAGACCTTCCAAAACTTCAGCCAAGCTTTCTCTTACTTCTCCTTATATATAGAAAACATTAAAAAAGAGTGTTTTAGTTTATTTGTTTCCCAAATAATCCACTTTTTCATTTCTGTGTCTGCCATTATGGATCTTAACAACTTTAGTATGAAGGGATTCTCATGTATAATATGTTAGTTTATTTCCAGTTTTATATCCTTTTAAATATGTTTTGTTTTTTATTGATTTCAGAGAGAGGAAAAGAGAGAGGGATACCATCAATGATGAGAGAGAATCATTGATCGGCTGCCTCCCGCATGCCCCCTATTGGGGATTGAGCCCGAAACCTGAGCACGTGCCCTGACCAACCAGGGATGGAACTGTGACCTCCTCGTTCATGGGTTGACCCTCAACCACTGAACGACACTGGCCAGGCTTTAAAATCTTTTAGATAATGGTGTTTAACTTTCTATAATGAAGCCAAAAAGTATCAAATGAAGTTCATTATCAAATGTCTTAGAAACCTGCAAAAATAATTAGGGGATAAATGCAGTAAATTATAACTTCAATGTGTAATTATAGCTCATGTGAAAATGAATACTCATAATTTAAATTGTTTATTTAAAAAATTATTCCCCAGCCTGGCTGGCGTGGTTCAGTGGTTAAGCGTCAACCTATGAACCAGGAGGTTGTGGTTCGATTCCCACTTGGGGCACATGCCCAGGGTGCTGGCTTGGTCCCCCATAGGGGCCGTGCAGGAGGCAGCCGATCAGTGATTAATCATTTATGTTTCTATCTCACCCTCTTCCTTCCTATAAAAATATTAAATGAAAAAAAAGAAGAAAGGAACTTGTTGCTTTTTTTAAAAAAAGTTATTCCCCAAACTATTTTATATCATTTTATGTCAATCTATGAAAATATTCCACTTTTACTAGTCATTCTTAGAGAAAAATTAGAATTTGTGAGTTAAAAATGAGCAGCAGAAATGGCATTGTATGCTTTTGCATTAAACCTGCTGGGGCAAGTATCTTACAAAATCACATCGTAATGAAAGGATGTGCTTTGTATGTGTGTGTGTGGTGTGTATATATATATATATATATATATATATATATATATATATATGCCACATATATGTGCACGAATTATTTAAACCTTCATTAGATACATAAAACACTGTGTTGTCACTGCATGTTATCATAAATTCACAGAAATTTAAAGTCTGTGCTTACAGTGATCCCAAGAGAGCCTGAGGTTTGAGCTCTTGTGTAATAATTTCTTGCTGTAGAGAAAGTTTAGTTTTTAATTGATCTTTACTAATCTATTGTCAATGATTTTTCAATAGGCATAAACATTTTTTTGGATGGCTATGTTCCAACAGAAAATTTGAGATTCAGAGATGCATCACTTGTTTTTAAAGTGGCTGAGACAGCAAATGAAGAAGAAGTTAAAAAAATGTGTATGTATAAATATCCCGGAATGAGAAAAAAGATGGGAGAGTTTGAGCTAGCAATTGTAGCTGGAGAGTTTACAGATTCTGAAATCATGGTGATGTTGGGGGAAAATGGTAAGTTTTTCTAATTTTATGATATGTGAACATCTGTTCTGTTTACCTAGTAACTTAGTTTTAACTACTCCATGAAAAATTCAGTTATAGGCCTGGGAGTTGGATTGAATCCATACATTTCTCACTGTAGGTCACATTTTGTAACATTATATGATTTAATCTCACTGTCATTCAATCAAGTTCATATTATTTTGTCTGACAACCTTCAGTAAAAATAAGATTTTTTTGAAATCTAGTTTATTTATAAATTGATAGGGCATTTATTCATATAGGATACTGACTAGGAAGGAAACAATATTTGCAATTCACAAGCAATCCTGTTTTAAATGTCCTTGCACTCTTTCTTTTGGAGATTTTCTTATTTCAAATCCAAACTAGTCTACCTTTGTAAATAGTTCTATTACCAGCACTTTTTAATAATATGTTGCCATCATAAATATAATTATGAGATGAATTTGAGTACCAAATATCTGATATTGCTTTCATGATTTAAAAAAAAAAAAACAAAAACATTTGAATGGTATACTTATCTACACTAATAAAAGAGAAACATGCAAATTAACCATCACTCCGTTACGCCCACCAGCCAATCAGAGCGAGTATGCAAATTAACACAACGAAAGATGGTGGTTAATTTGCATATGCAGACAGAGTGAATACTGAAGACAGCATAGAAGGAAGAGGGAGGGAAAGCGAGGGGCGGCTGCAGGAGGGAAAGCGGGGGGTGGGGGGCGGTGGTGGGAGGAAAAGTGCGGGGCGGTGGCAGGGGGAAAGCGCGGGGGGTGGGGAGGCGGCGGCGAGAGGGAAAGCATGGGGCAGCAGCGACGGAGGGACATCGCGGGGTGGGGGGCAGAGGTGGCAGGAGGGAAAGCGCCCCGCAGCAGTGGCGGTGGGAGGGAAAGCACAGGGGGGCAGCAGTTGCGGGAGGGAAAGCGCAGGGGGTGGGGGGTGGCAGCTGCGGGAGGGAAAGCGCGGGGTGGGGGCAGAGGTGGTGGGAGGGAAGGGAAAGCACAGGGGGCGGGAGGGGTGGCGGTGGCGAAAGGAAGGCCCGCTGGAAGCCCTGTTCTTGCAGGAATCTTCCTGCAACAGGCCTCTAGTCTATAATAATAAAAGCATAATATGCTAATTAGACCAGACGTCATTCCTTCTGGACAAAGCTGCAGTGGGCAATGGCAGCAGCAAAGGGCCAGGGCCAAGGCCCTTGCACGAATTTTGGGCATCAGGCCTCTAGTAGCTTATAAAACTGTGGAAGAAGAATTTTATGAGGGTTGTTCAATGTATCAGCCTTTAGTTAATGAAGGAATTTTGAACTGGGTTGCAATTAACTTAAATATTTTGTGTAAATTGTCTTCATAATGATGCTATAAATCATAACAATACTATTTTATCTTAATAAATTGTATGCATGGACATTTTAGTTAAATATCATCTTTTAAAAAGTAGCCAAAGTCTAATACTTTGTAGGCCTATCATTTATTAAAATGGTCATTATTAGTTTTAACTAGTTTATATTCCTCCTAATTAGTTTAGAGTGATACTTGAGAGGTGAATCATGAAAGTTTAAGTATTTCTCTGCATGACCTTCAGAATTCAGTAGTGTCAGTATATATCTTTAATTTCTCAATTAAAACCCAGTAATATATAGTGATTTACACTAAATGTGGAGCATCTTTCAAATCAGTTTGTTGTATGTTGTGTTGCCAGGTACTGGTAAGACGACATTTATCAGAATGCTTGCTGGAAGACTGAAACCTGATGAAGGAGGTACTATTGTAATCTTGATTCCTTTTACTCAGTTCTACATAGTAAACTTTAAAGATCTGGGCAGTTTTCAGTGTTTTATTTATTTGCATTATTTTGCAGGAGAAGTACCAGTTCTAAATGTCAGTTATAAGCCACAGAAAATCAGTCCCAAGTCAACTGTGAGTTATTCTGTTATATGGTTATTAAAGAAAAGTTTTATATATATATAACGTTAATCTTTTCTATAACAAAATTAAAATTAATTTCTGTACAGTTTTATCAAAAAGTGTCTAGAGTCCAGCCAGCATACCTCAGTGGTTGAGCGTCGATCTGTGAACGAGGTCATAGTTCGATTCCCGATCAGGGCACATGCCCTGATTGCAGGCTCAATCCCCAGTAGGGGGCATGCAGGAGGTGGCCAATCAATTGTTCTCTCATTATTGATGTTTCTGTCTCTCTCTCTCTCCCTCTCCCTTCCTCTCTGAAATCAATAAAAACATATATTTTTTTAAAGTGTCTAGAGAAGGTATTATGACTATAGTCGTTGATTCATTTCCACTGAGAAAATGCTTTTAAAAATCTGATAGCTATGTTTTCCCAAAATGAACCTTTAAAAACCTAAAGTGTTTTGTGCTGCAAATAACACGATCAAGAAAGTGAAAAGGCCTATCACAGTATGGAATAAACTATTTGCAAATCATTTATCTCAAATATATAAAGAACTCTTAAAACTCAGTTTAAAAATAGGCAACAGATTTGAATAGACATTTTTCCAAAGAAGATATATAAATGCTCAACAAGCACATTAAAAGATGCTCAGCATCTTTACTCATTAGGGAAATGCAAATCTAAACCACAATCTAATAACCACTTCACACCCATTGGGATGACTTAAATTTTAAAAAAAAGGTATTGGTGAGATATGAACCTCATACATTGCTGGTGGGAAGTATAATGGTGCAGCCGCTTTTGAAAAACAAATTAGCAGTTCCTCAAACAATCCTATCTAATAAAAGAGTGGTATGCAAACTGACCATACCTCTGCTACGCCCACAAGCCATGCCTACCAGCCAATCAGGAGCAAGTATGCAAATTATTTTTTTAATTAGTTATAAGACCTTTTTTCTTTTTAAATACATTTTATTGATTTTTTTTACAGAGAGGAAGGGAGAGGGATAGAGAGTTAGAAACATCAGTGAGAAACATCAATTAGCTGCCTCCTGCACAACCCCTACTGGGGATGTGCCCACAACCAAGGTACATGCCCTTGACTGGGATCGAACTTGGGACCTTTCAGTCCGCAGGCCGACTCTCTATCCACTGAGCCAAACAGGTTAGGGCAACAAGTATGCAAATTAACCCAACCAAGATGGCTACGGCCACAGAGCAAGCAGGAGGCTTGGGTTTCCCTGGCAATGGAGGAAGCCAAGCTTTCCGCCAGCCCTGGCCTGCCTTGGCCTCCAATTAAGGCTACAAAGTTTCAGTTATAGAAGATAAATAAATCCCAGATACCAGAGCTTCCGCTTGGGTCGCTGGGGGGCGTGGCCAGCCTGCAAACCACCACAGGCCCCTCTCCCAGGCCGCCCCATGCCCCAAGGGAACCCCTACCCTGATCCAGGACACCCTTCAGGGCAAACCAGCTGGGCCCCACCCATGCACCAGGCCTCTATTTTATCTAATCTTATCGAATAAAAGAATAATATGCAAATTGACCATTACTCCAACACAAGATTGCTGCCGCCATGTGGACACAAGATGGCCGGCAGGGGAGGGCAGTTGGGAGGGACCAGGTCTGAAAGGGAGAGCAGTTGTGGGCGATCAGGCCAGCAGGGGAGGGCAGTTGGGAGAGACCAGGCCTGCAAGGGAGGGCAGTTGGGGGCAATCAAGCCAGCAGAGGAGGGAAGTTGGGGGGACCCAGGCCTGCAGGGGAAAGCAGTTGGGGGTGACCGGGCCTGTAGGGGAGAGCAGTTGTGGGGGACCAGGCCTGCAGGGGAGGGCAGTTAGGGGCAAACAGGCTGGCAGGGGAGTGGTTAGGGGGTGATCAGGCTGGCAGGCAGAAGGTGTTAAGGGCAATCAGGAAGGCAGGCAGGTGAGCAGTTGGGAGCCAGCCGTCCTGGATTGTGAGAGGGATGTCCGACTGCCCGTTTAGGCCCGATCCAATAGGAATCGGGCCCAAGTAGGATCGGGCCTAAACGGGCAGTCGGACATCCCTCTAGGGGTCCCAGATTGGAGAGGGCGCAGGCTGGGCTGAGGGACATACCCCCCTGTGCACGAATTTCGTGCACTGGGCCTCTAGTTAAACATAGTTACATACGAAGCAGCACTTCCACTCCTAGATATATCCCCAAGAGAAATGACGACTGTCTCAACACAAGAATTTGCACACAAATACATTATTCATAATAGCCAAAATGTGGGAAATAACCCAAATGTCCATCAGCTGATGAACAGAATAAACACTGTGTATATCCATAAAATTTAATGTTATTCACCCATAAAAAGAAATAAAGTACTAATACATGTTGCAATATGGATGAACCTTGAAAACATGAAGTTAAATCTTCTCTAGTTTCTGCAGGTGTTGTAATGAACTTCTTGACTACAGTATCCATACTCAGTACCTCAATACTCACTTAGGTCTATTTGAGTGAGATGGCTTAGCTTACAATAAAAAATTTTACCATTGATACTTTCTATAAGCTTACCTTTTTTAAAAATATACTTTTTTATTGATTTCAGAGAGGAAGGGAGAGAGAAAGAGAGAGAGAGAGAGAGAGAGAGAGAGAGAGAGAGAGAGAGAGAGAAACATCAATGATGAGAATCACTGATCAGCTGCTTTCTGCACATCTCCTACTGGGGATTGAGCTCGCAACCCTGGGCATGTGCCCTGACCGGAAATTGAACATGACCTCCTGTTCATAGGTCGACGCTCAATCACTGAGCAACACCAGCCCAGCTAAGCTTACCTTTTATTATTTATTTATTTTTTTATTTTTTTATTTATTTTTTTATTTAAATATATTTTATTGATATTTCACAGAGAGGAAGGGAGAGGGATAGAGAGCTAGAAACATCGATGAGAGAGAAACATCGATCAGCTGCCTCCTGCACACCTCCCACTGGGGATGTGCCCGCAACCCAGGTACATGCCCTTGACCGGAATCGAACCCGGGACCTTTCAGTCCGCAGGCCGACGCTCTATCCACTGAGCCAAACCAGTTTCGGCTAAGCTTACCTTTTAAGTTCTCAAACTCAGACCTCTCCAGAAATAACAAGCAGTGCATCTCAAGATTTATCCTTATCAGTTTGTATTATCTTACTGATTTTTTCTATTCTCAATGACTTCTCCCTTGACACATTCATCATTTGTTACTTTCAAATTTCAAGATTATTGCTTTTTTTTCATTGTTGGACATGATGGGTTTAATTTAAAATTTTCAGAACGTGCCATAGATGACAGATAAGCATATTGATATCTGTTGGTGGCAAATTGACAGTTTTGCTCTGGAACCTGTGTTACAATTCGTAATTAGAGTAGTTCTGTACTGAAATAAATTTTCAATATTTATCCATTAAAAACAGGGAAGTGTTCGACAATTATTACATGAAAAGATACGAGATGCTTATACTCATCCACAATTTGTGACTGATGTAATGAAGCCTCTGCAAATTGAAAACATCATCGATCAAGAGGTACTCTAATTTTTTTGTTATTTTATTATTTTAAACTGGATGTCTCTAAATCGTTTGCTAACCTTCTCCAAATAGGTACAGACATTATCTGGTGGTGAACTGCAGCGAGTAGCTTTAGCTCTTTGTTTGGGCAAACCTGCTGATGTCTATTTAATTGATGAACCATCTGCATATTTGGACTCTGAACAAAGATTGATGGCAGCTCGAGTTGTCAAACGGTAATAACCTCATGAAAGTATTATTTTTGGTTATGTGTACTGGCATACAACTGTGCTTAATATAGCATTTGAATATTTGATTATATAAAACTGTAAAAGATTTTGCAATCATGTGTTTTAGTTTCATACTCCATGCTAAGAAGACAGCCTTTGTTGTGGAACATGACTTCATCATGGCCACCTATCTAGCAGATCGAGTCATTGTTTTTGATGGTGTTCCATCTAAGAACACAGTTGCAAACAGGTAAAACTACTTTATAAAATATTCAGCCTAATTATAACTTTTAATAATTAGAAAGTTATTTAAAATTTTCCAATAAGCTTATAAACATTACTCATACTATTTTAATTTTTTTTTTAATCCTCACCTGAGGATATGTTTGTTTTTTTAAATGATTTTTAGAGAGGGGAAGGCAGAGAGAGAAACATCAGTTGGTTGCCTACCATACTTGCCCTGACTGGGAATCGAACCCGCTCACTACCTTTTTTTGGTATATGGGATGAAGACCCAACCAACTGAGCCACCTGGGGACTCAAACCATTTTAATTTTTAAGAAGGAAAGAGATAGCCAAAAATAGAAATTATACTGTGACATCTAAGATTATTCACGTGGAATACTGGATGGGACCCAGCAGAATCGTTTTCAGACTGTAGTATAGAACTCCTGGCCCAGGGGGATTAGCTCCTCGCCTTTTCATTTTTGTTAACTTTTACCTGCATTATTTGGATTTCCAAAACACATTAAGATTCCAAATTTGCAATAACCTTGAAAACCATACATGTCACATATGATATCCTATCGAGTAATATGCAAATTGACCATCACTGTAAGACACAAATGTCCGCCCCCATGTGGACACAAGATGGCCAGCAGGGGAGGGCAGTTGTGGGCAGTTAGGGGTGACCAGGCTGGCAGAGGAGGGCAGTTGGGGGAGACCAGGCCAGCAAGGGAGGGGAGTTGGGGGAGACCCAGACCTGCAGGGGAGGGCAGTTGGGGGGACCAGGACTGCAGGGGAGGGCAGTTGGGGGGGGACCAGGCCTGCAGTGGAGGGCAGTTGGGTGGGGACCAGGCCTGCAGGGGAGGGCAGTTGTGGGCGATCAGGCCAGCAGGGAGGGCAGTTGGGGTGACCGTGCCAGCAGAGGAGGACAGTTGTGGGAGACCAGGCCAGCAGGGGAGGGAAGTTGCAGGCGATCAGGCCAGCAGGGAGGGCAGTTAGGGGTGACCGGGCCCGGCAGAGGAGGGCAGGTGGGGGAAGACCAGGTCTGCAGAGGAGGGCAGTTGTGGGCGATCAGGCCAATAGGAAGTGCAGTTAGGGGTGACCGGGCCAGCAGAGGAGGGCAGTTGTGGGGGGACCAGGCCTGCAGGGGAGGACATATGGGGGGGGGGACCCACGCCTGCAGGGGTGGGCCGTTGTGGGGGACCTGGCCTGCACAGGAGGGCAGTTGGGGGGGCCAGGCCTGCAGGGGAGGGCAGTTAGGGGTGACCAGGCCAGCAGTTGGGGGCAACCAGGCCTGCAGAGGAGGATAGTTAGGGGTGACCAGGCCAGCAGGGGAGGGCAGTTAGGGACAATCTGGCCGGCCGGGGAGCACTTAGGCATTGATCAGGCTGGCAAGTGGAGTGGTTAGGGGGTGATCAGGCTGGCAGGCAGAAGCAGTTAGGGGCAATAAGGCAGAGGCAGGCGAGCGGTTGGGAGCCAACAGTCCTGGATTGTGAGAGGGATGTCCAACTGCCTGTTTAGGGTTATGGCAGTCAGACATCCCTCAAGGGGTCCCAGATTGGAGAGGGTGCAGGCTGGGCTGAGGGACACCCCTCCCCCCGTGCATGAATTTCATGCACTGGGCCTCTAGTATGAAATAAAATCCACATAGGTTACATGATTGCTAGTGGTAAAGGTCACAGTAAACCCCAAATGTAATGATTTTGCTGTTTCCCTTTTTTTCCTATCATTTTTTTCCTTACTGGCTTGAGAGCATTTGTAATGTAAGGTTTTACTGTAAAACCTTATATTAGGTTGACCCATATGAAATTACTATATTCAACCATTTTTGACCTATAAAAACAATAATTTTATGTGATTCCAACATAACATTTTCTGGTGTTAGGGAGGAATGGAATTGCTATTTGAATAATTCATTCATGAAATATAAGTAATTTACTAAGCTTCCCAGAATTCCATTATTTTCATTTTAAATTTATACATCTATTACTGAAAATTACATATTTCTTTGAGAGTTAGGGGCATTTCTTAGGCCATATAAAGCTTATTTATTCAAATAATGATCCTCTTTGTTTTTATACTAGTAAAGTGCTTATAAAACGTTCCACGTGTATGATGTGATTTAGCATGATTTAGGATGAATAAAGCATAGACAAAAGTTATTACTAAAAGTTATTACTAAAAACTATTATGTTGTACATATTCCCTCCAGTGCCTAATTTCTAACCAAGTCTCTTCTCCCCTAAAAACGTCACATTTGAAATTCTGTAATTTCTTAATTAATGATCTTTTGCTTTTCTATAGTACTTCTTAAATTTTTTTTCCAGATCAGAAACAAGATAAACTATGTTTTGCACAAAAACATTATAGCCAAACTATAGAGTCTACACGAAGACATTTCAAAACATAGAGTTTATAATATGCTGTGGTTATACTACTATCCAGATGACTTATGATTGGGGAATTGGAGGGAACAGTGAATTTGAGGGGTAGAATTTAATCAAAATTGACCTTGTTTTTCTTCTAGCCCTCAAACCCTTTTGGCTGGCATGAATAAATTTTTATCTCAGCTTGAAATTACATTCAGAAGAGATCCAAACAACTACAGGCCAAGAATAAACAAACTCAATTCCATTAAGGTATGTAGAAAAACTATCTTAAATCTTGGATAACTAAAGGCATGTTTCAAATTAAAATCTGTATTATATTTTATTAATTTTAAGAGTCATGCTTTTCATATTTTAATACCTGGTGGCATACTTAAGTTTTACAGGCAGCAATTGTGATGTGGCTGCCATTGCTACATGAACTTCGGCAGAGCTGTTCATGTCATCTGAGTTGTACCCACTGCTGTACCACGTGTGTTAATTGCCATTTAACTGCCTTCAGAAAGATTACACTAATGCTCCAGTGAAACAAGTTTTTAAGAATACCTTAATCAGTTTTTTTTTCTTTTTGTGCATGCATAGGAGCAACATAATGAAAGCATATTGTTGAAGAGTCTAAATAAGCTCCTTCAATGATCATAAAATTTTAAATAATGGAAAAACATTTTGTCAGTTTAATTGGCCCTTTTTCTTTCTTTGTGGTATCTAAAATAATTGTGCCACCTACACTTGATGTAGTCTGTGAAATACCATTTGTTATCAGAAGGCAATAATCTTTTGGTCGCTAAAAATTCATTTTTAAAATGAATTCTAAAAAACCATTTGTTTTTACATACCTTGCAAAGCCTCTTTAAAATGCTGCTTACATTTTGTGGTCCTCTGGCTATCATAATACTTTAGAAACTGTAGAAGTATGTTACACACCATATCTGTAGCATTCACTAGATTTTATTTTTTGTACTACGCTAGCTTTGTGACTTAACCATGAGTTTTTGGAAGGCAGAGACAAGGTCATCATACACATCATGTTGCCTTTAGCCTTCTCTGTGTCTTGTTTATGACTGTTACTCACTGGCCAGGAGAATGAAATGACAAATTTTAACTTAAAAGTGAAGTTTCCTCAGTTTTGGAAAACATTAAACAGAAAAGAGGACCTAAATTCTAGAACATTCATTATATAGAACTTATTTTTCCTAAGAATTTCTGCTGAAGTATTATGAACATGGTTTTTTATTTTTTTGTGTCCCCCCCCCCCTTTTTATTGAATGAACACTTTGTACTGTCACTTTTTTTTTTTTTTTTTTTTTTTGCAGAAATTTCTGGTTTGGTTCTCTCTGCCCACTCATCTCAGTCATACCTTAACCCTAATAAGCAGCTAGGCAGATAGGTAGATGGATCATTACTGGCCAGTCAGTAAAGAGCACTGGGGAAAATTTTTACATATTTTGTGTACTGGCAGTTCTCTAACAATATGGACCTTTTGTACCAGGAGCTTAAAATGATGAAAATGGAATTTAATAGTTTTCCTGGAAACAGTATTTTTTGTGGCAACTTTATGAGTGTAAATAAGTATTTTATGTGAAGGGCTTTGCTTGACGTGAACCAAGCGATGTGTTCTGTAGTAGGGATGGGGAGCAGAGGTAGTAATCTTGCTTTTAAGTCATGGACCCAGGAATATCCAGAAGCAGACCTGAGTGCAGACGAGGTAAACAATGCTAAGTAATACTGTGAATGAAAGTCTACCTCTACATGTAGGAAAATGGTGTTGATTTTTGTTGCTTCTCTATTTTATTTTTTAGGATGTAGAACAAAAGAAGAGTGGAAACTACTTTTTCTTGGATGATTAGACTGAATCTGACAATATCGATAAACCATTTATTAAGAGAAACATTGGGATTTTGTCATATAAAACTTTAATCAGGTTTAATGCCCCACATACTCCAGAGCCTGAAGTAGAATTTACTTATTGTAACATAAGCCAGTTGTGTTGTAAATTGTAGTCTGAACCACAAAAAAAATGAAACTTTTCTGTTCTTGATGATAAGGCCCTTTTTGCCTCTAACATTCTAAAATGAACACATTTCAAGCAACATTAATTACCTCCAAACTTTAATGATGTATGGGAAGATTTTTCAGTAGACATATTACTATATTCATGTACCAAATGCTGACCAGTGTTGCCCCCTTTTAAAAGTCTTGAAAAAAGTTTCTGTACTTATATGGTTGCCAAGTATGCCATTATAATGAACTGCCCTTATTTTAAAGTTGGTCTAAGACTCCACTGATGAAATTTGATAAATAAACCTGAGGATTATATTTGTTTCCAGTCTTTGCACTATATTATCAGTGTGTTTAGACTTTCAAAAGAAGATCAACTACAAACCACCATTGTCAGAAATGGCAGTTACCAACTTAATCATTGCTTACAATTTTTGGTGCTTTTGAATATCTTCATAAAAATCATTTCAATATCCCCCAACTCTCACCAAGAAAACAACCTAACTTCACTTTGATATACTCAGGCTGAGCATTCCATAAGATTCTATATTCTGTAATTGCTCTCAAGGTAATAGTTCTCTAAACATACATTTTTATAATCACTAAACAAGATTTAGGAAAATGCACTGTATAGAACGCTTGCTTCCCAAGCTCGAAAATCTCTCGAATTGGTGCCTAAACATTTATATATTTTTAAGTTTCCACAGATTTCTGATGGGCAGCCAAGAACTGTGAGACACTTATCTAAAGGCAACATTAATGCAAACACTCCCCAGCTAACAATACAAAGTATCCCTTGTACCGCCAAATACACTCAATTCTAAATTTGGATCTAGAGGATATTATGTAAATCTATTTCACTCTTTTTTTTTTTTTCTTTTTAGTTTTGGATAATGTAAAGCAAGAGTTCTAATATTTTATCCAGGTCCTCAGTTTGAGCAATAGAAACCTCTAGTGTGAAACCACTTTCAGTTTTACTCCTAATTTTATTTTTTAAAATATTTTTATTGATTTCAGAGAGGAAGGGAGGAGGACAGATAGAAACATCAATGATGAGAGAGAATCATTAATCAGCTGCCTCCTGCAGGCCCCACACTGGGGATAGAGCCTACAACCTGGGCATGTACCCTGACTGGGAATCATACCATGACCTGGTTCATAGGTCAAGGCTCAACCACTGAACCACACCAGCCGGGCATAAGTTCTAAAAATTTATCAGTTTGAGCAATAGGAACCTCTAGTGTGAAACCACTTTCAGTTATGCTTCTAATGCAGTGAACTGGAACGACCATGCTACAAGTGAGGGAAAGAATTTACAAAATGAATTAATGGAGCAAGCAAACTAGAGGAATTTGAAATTATTGAACAGACTTTTACAGTTACTTGAAACAATAGCTTTGATTGATATGCAAATTGGACAAAGTATAACAGGGCCCCATTAGGCCTTTTTAAAATTAATATATAAACTAGAGGCCCGGTGCATGAAATTTGTGCACAGGTAGGATCCCTAGGCCTGGCTGGCGATCAGGGACAATCTGTGGGGCAACCGGCGAGGCAATCGGGGAGGGGGGGTCCCCTCTGATACCCACCTTGGCTGGACTGGCACTGCCCGCTCGCCAGCCCCACTTCCCCCCTCCCCCCCCCCCCCGGGGCGATCTGGGTTGGCACCAGTCCAATCGCCAGCCAGCCCCACTGCAGCCACCAGTCGCCTCCCTCAGTGGGGTAATCAGGGGGTCCCTGCTGGCACCTGCCTTGGCTGGCCTGGGGCTTTCAGGCTGGGGGCAGCTCCTGCATTGAGCGTCTGCCCCCTGATGGTCAGTGTGTGTCATAGTGACCGGTTGTTCCACCGTTCAGTTGATTTGCATATTAGGCTTTTATTATATAAGATACATATTTGTGGAAAATTCAAATGTACTGAAATCTATGGAATAAAAAGTTATGATCTCCCTTCACATTACCCTCCCAAAGGTTACCAGTGTTAATATGTAAAGGGCTTGTATTGTATATAAATGGGATTATACTAAAATATGTAGTGCCTATTTTTAAGGATAGGTTAAATTTGTGAATGATTATTTCAAAAATTGAATAAAATAAGCCAAAATCTATTTTTATTTACTGATTCTGTATTGTCCTAAAGAATATACAATATATAAAGAGCACAGTTCTACCTATTGCTTATGACAGAATATGTATTACATTTTTCATACAGATGAAAATTTAAAAATATAGCTGTTACTTAAAATTTTGTGGCAGTAGAAAAGGGCTTACAGTTGCTAATGAAAAAACATTTCTATAAAATCAGTATTACCAACTCAGAAATACCATCAATGTAGAAGTTAGCTATTAAAAAAAGACTGTTGAATATGTCTTGATTGGGAGAAATCTCTAGGCAAAAAAGCATGGTGCAACAGAGTTTATATAATACACCATTCATATGAAAATATACAAAATATTAAAGTACACAAAAGAATACTCAAGAAGCTTAATGCTTTGGGAAAGAATAACTTGATTAAAGAATAGGAAAGGTGATATATATATATATATATATATATATATATATATATATATACATACATACACCTGTTACCTTCTTAATTTTATATTTTGTACATATCAACTGTTTAGAAATAATTTTGGTATCTTGAAATCCAATCCCGTATCTCTCTTGCTAATAATTCAATGTATAGTTTGGTATGTAGTATGCCTACAGTATTGAAGGAATGAATCTATTTACCACAGAAAGTAGAAAAACAGGTAACTACTCGGTTCTATAATTTCGTTCATGTTCATTAACATCTAGATATGTGTATGTCAGACTTAACCCAGTGCCTGGTGTAGTATGAGCACTCAGTGGTCCAGGCAAGAAATAGTTGTGTTGGAGTCAGAAAGGGCTACGTGAAGGAGGTAGCTCCCAGAAAAAATAGTGCCTGTAATGATAAATGGTAAAATAATCCATGTAAACCAGCACACGTCAGGTCAGAGGCAGCGATCAGCATGGGCACTGAAGAGATTAGTGAAAGGATAGACACAGGCAGATTGTAGTGGACTCTCCATGCTTCAAGATTCAAGTTAGAGGTTTTTACATGCTCCAAGTATGGACTGAAAAGACAAAGCAAAACCAGTTAGGGAAGCAGCTAGAGTTACCAAGATAGCAGTGGTTTAGGAGCTTATAATTTTTTTATTCCATTGTCTGTTAATCTTTTGAAACAATACTTTGATTACTCTGCAGTTAGTCTGCTATGTCTTGCTCTTGGATTGTTTCCTTGTATAATTTTGGTTTGTAAACTGATGTTCAGTGAGGCTTTGTCTTTTCTTCCCAAACTCATACTACAAGCACTTCCTTCCTTACCAACTTGATAGGGTAGGCAGTGTGCCCAGCCTCAGATGGTGATTCATAATTGGGCTAAGACACTTATGACAGTCCTCTTCTGTATTTTCCTAGTCTCTCACAGCTAGGCATAGCCATGTTCATTGAGCCCTAGTCATGAAATTGTAAGTAGCAGTCTCTTGGGGGAGGGGGTGTTTCTGGAGGCCCTCTTTTCCAATAAAAGGATATCTGGTAACTACCCTTGTGGATGTTGTGCCCACAAAGTGGCACAAGAAATGACAAAAATGCTAGTCTGAGGTGTGACCAGCAGCTACTTCCCTCCAAATATCTTAAAGGGGAATAAATCCCTATTTGTTCAAGCTACTATAAGTCAAACTGGTTTTGTTAAAATAACCTTGGCTCCTTGACTGAGGTCTGTCCAAAGGCTTTCAATTTGCTTCTACCAGGTGACCCAAGTGTATTTCCAACTTGGAACCACTTTTTATCTTAGCTTGTAGATTCCTGGACTTCAAACCTAAACAAATGTGATAACATTCTCAAGTGTTTTGTATTTTTCCCTTTAAGAATCTGGAACCCAGGCCAGGAAAGGCTTGTTTATAGTAAATTTATGCTATTACCATTAGTGCCCATTTTACTGGGGTGCTCCTGGCTTTAATGTAAATTTGTTTCAGCTCCCAGCCTTGCCTGTGCCTAATAATGTCTCCCCTATCTACACAGCTCTCAGCTAATGAGGTTACCAGTCATGTCCATCCAATAATCCCTTCCCCTAGAGCAGTGGTTCTCAACCTTTCTAATGCCGCGACCCTTTAATACAGTTCCTCATGTTGTGGTGACCCCCAATCATAAAATTATTTTCGTTGCTACTTCATAACTGTAATTTTGCTACTGTTAATGAATCATAACGTAAATATCTGGGCCCACAGGTTGAGAACCGCTAGCAGGGTCGCCTAAGACCATCAGAAAACACAGATATTTACATTACGATTCATTAACAGTAGCAAAATTACAGTTATGAAGTAGCAACGAAAATAATTTTATGGTTGGGGGTCACCACAACATGAGGAACTGTATTAAAGGGTCACGGCATTAGGAAGGTTGAGAACCACTGCCGTAGAGCATGGCTTCATGCCTATGCCTAGTCTCCATTTCTGGCCTCTCCCTGATTTGTAAACATACCTTATAAAACTATAGAGGACTTACATGCTTTTACTAACTCCTAATTTAGAAAGTAACTTACAGAAATCATGCAACAAGTTACACAGTAACATATCGTAGGTGGGTATATAGCATTAGTTTTGTTTTCTCCACCTGGAGATCAATAAAAAAAATTAGCTTATGCAGTTAGAAAAAAATAGCTTACACATATTTTGTATGGGAATCAATAACTTGCCAGTTTAGTTTCATTAGACTATTGAAAGGCATAGGAGGGGATGCGCCGGCGATGTGGGGGCGGCCGGTGGGCCGCGGGGGGGGAAGAGGTGGCGGCGGCGGGGCAGGGAGTCTGGAAAGGCGAGCGGGGATGGTAGGTGCTTTGGACCCACCAGGCCGCCGTCTTTGCCAGAAAGGGTTTCACTGGAGGAGCCTCTGGAGCAATTATGTTGATACCAGTGAACCTGATCAGTTCTTCCTACATGTCCTGAAGCTCGCTGCACGGTAGAACTGGATTTTAATTGAGTTAGTGCCTTTGAATTCAAATCAAGTTTCACTAGTTCTGTGTCTGTTTTTCTAGGTAATGGAGGGTCCTATTTCTTTTGGGGGAACAAGGAGATTACCACCACACCTGACCATTTAACGAATGACTAAAAAGTAGAATTTAACATATTAACTTAGTGAAATAATGAGAGAAAAAGTTGGAAGTGGCTCAAACTCTTATCTAATTCTTTGAAGTTGTGATGTTGAAAGTAGAAAATGGGAGGGGCAAAGTGCCAAATCATCTTTAAAATGTTGCAAATGAGACCTTATTGCAATCCCATACATCAGAATAGGTGAGCTCAGTAAAGTCAGTCTTGAGTGATGATTTGCTTTTGTTGTGGCAAAACAAGCCAGCTATGGCAGCACCCCACCCATCTGACTGCAGGGTGTGGCGGGCCTGGAGCTGATGACTCCCCTGATGTCCTGAGGGCTGGGCCTGCTCAGCAGTGTCCTGTGAGCTGGGCTGGATTGTTGGGTTTGGGCTGGGTTGCAGTGTGGGGAAGCCTCTTCCATTTCCTGTTCTGCCCTGCTCTGCTGGAAGGCTCAGCCCCAGGACCTGGAGACTTGAACTAACTCTGTCACTGAGGCCTGTAGATCATGATCAGATGTGATGACTGACAAGGATCTTACAGTAACACTGCACAGGGTTGGCTGGCTCCTCTGGCTGATGGCATGTTGAGATTCAAGGGCCGGTGGCAGCGAGGGCTTCTGATCCAGAGGGGACCACTCTAGAGGCCAGGCCACTAGTACCATGGGCCAGTGTGTCACCAAGTGCAAGAATCCCTTTTCAACCCTGGGCAGCAAGAATGGAGACCGTGACCCCAGCAGCAAGTCACACAACAGGCGAGGTGCAGGCCACCGTGAGGAACAGCCACCGGCCTGTGGCAAGCCAGGTGGGGATATCCTCGTCAATGGGACCAAGAAAGCAGAGGCTGCCACGGAGGCCTGCCAGCTGCCCACGTCCTCGGGAGATGCTGGGAGGGGGCCCAAGTCCTGTGCCGAGGAGTCTTCCTGGCAGAGGTTGGAGGAACTGTTCAGGCGCTACAAGGATGAGCGGGAGGATGCAATTTTGGAGGAAGGCATGGAGCGCTTTTGCAATGACCTCTGTGTTGACCCCATGGAATTTCAAGTACTGCTCTTGGCTTGGAAGTTCCAGGCTGCTACCATGTGCAAATTCACCAGGAAGGAGTTTTTTGATGGCTGCAAAGCAGTAAGTGCAGACAGCATTGATGGGATCTGTGCACGGTTCCCCAGCCTCTTGACCGAAGCCAAACAAGAGGACAAATTCAAGGATCTGTACCGGTTTACATTTCAGTTTGGCCTGGACTCTGAAGGGCAGCGGTCACTGCATCGGGAAATAGCCATTGCCCTGTGGAAGCTAGTCTTTACCCAGAACAACCCACCAGTGTTGGACCAGTGGCTACACTTCCTAACAGAGAACCCTTCAGGGGTCAAGGGCATCTCCCGGGACACTTGGAATATGTTCCTTAACTTCACTCAGGTGATTGGCCCTGACCTCAGCAGTTACAGCGAAGATGAAGCCTGGCCTAGTCTCTTCGATACCTTTGTGGAGTGGGAGATGGGGCGGAGGAAGAGGGAAGGGGCCGGGGGTGGTGCACGCAGCTCAGGGTCCTTGGGCTTGTGTCCCCAGGAGCAGACTTAGTGCTCTGTCCCGGGGCTGCGCTGCCCTGGAGCCAGCCGAGGAATGGACCTTTCTGGAAATTACCGAAGATCCGGATATTTTCTACTTTACACCTTTCTCTGCCTTGTATCTGAAAGGGCTCTAAAAGGCTGTATCATGTTTTAGGCACTTTCTTCACTTTTTGGTTATTTCTTTTTTGGGGGAGGTCCCCCAAAATATTTGAACCTGGCTGCATGTTACGTATCTTTTTTTTAAGCCTTCAGATAGAATAAGCTTGCCATTTCTTGCACAAATAGATTGTTTGTGGGGGAGGGCGCCAAGCCGGGGGCTGGCGGTCAGCTGAGCTAACATTAGACACCAGTGCCAGATCTGCTGTGCATCCTGTTTCAGGGCAGGTCTGTACTGTGTGTGGTGCTGTTTACATGGTTGAATTGCGGTTGTGATCATTTTTAAAGATTTACACGGAGTTGACTAGCAGTGTTAACTGTTAACCACGTTGCATTAATTCCCTGTGAGTTAAAGCCCTTGGAGAGCCAGGGCCAGCCAAATGTGTCCTCTGGTGACAACCCCGCCCAGCTAATTTATTCGAACCCTCTCTCCGCACTTCTTGCTCATCCCTCTGACGCATTGCATTTTATGCCGTGTCCCACCAGCACGTGGCCCCTGCCAGTCAAGTGAGCGGTGTTCTAGAGCAGCCCCGCAACCAGAGCATCAAGGGCAGAGAAAGCAGCGCTACCTCAGCTTGGCTGGAAGCAGTCTTTGATAGGTGTTTTTCTTGTATGAAATTTTCTGTATTTTCATGTTGTAAGTGGAAATACTTTTTTTCTTTTTTCATTTGCCTTGGAGCCAGTTTCTGTTCCTGGTGGTCGGAAACTACCTGCCAGCCACCGGACTTCAAGGAAAACTGTGGTATGGAGCTCTGCTTGAATACTTTCTTAAAAAATGTTGAGTATCATCAGCTTACTTGTCTGGCAAGTGCAGAAGCCTGGGGCTGGCCTGAACTCTGCCAAACGTAGAGTGTATTTAATAGTAAACATGTGCCCTTTCCTTCTTGCTGTGCCGTGTGGTCGCTCACCCCGAGCGTTTATTATCTGTGTTGATGTCAGGCTCATTGGGGTGATGGGATGACTGTTTAGGTTTACATTACCCTCTTCTTCCCCTCCCCAAATATGTATATGTACATATTTATGTATATATTTTACCTATCTAAAATATATATGTACACATATATGTATCTATATTCCCGTTTGCCTGCTAAAACTGGCCCTAGAAGAGGGAGAGGAGGGCCAGGGAACATCAGGATGGAGGCTTCTGAATCTGAGTGTGGACCATTTTCACTAAAGAGAAGATGAATTTTCTCAGCTCTTTCCTCACAAGAGGGAGGCCCAGTTCCCCAGACTCCTGCGCTCACTCCCCGAGGCCAGCTTTGGACATGCTGCCCAGGAGCTGACTGTCCTACCTCGCTTCAGTGGAGGGCTTGTCCTTTTCCCCTTGAACCATGTCCTCCGAGCCTGTGCTGGAAGGGTGGCAGCAGGAACTTTGGAACAGATGGAAAAGGGAATCTTTTAAATAAACGTATACAACACTTAAAAAAAAAAAAGGCATAGGAGGCCTTAAAAACAGCACTCATTGTTTTTTTATTTATATCTTTAATCTTTACAAGATATCTCATACTACTCCCTAGATATGTACCTAAAGTTGAATGAAAATATAAAATATTCAAAGTGAAAAAGCAGGCCCTTCCAATTATAGAAAACTTCTGGAGAAACCCTGGATAGGGCACACTTCTGTGGACCAGTGGTCACTTTGTCTTACGTACTTACTGTTCCATTTCAAGTGACCAGTTCTGTAAGGGTTCCAACCAACACTGACACTCCTCTAGCTTTCCTCCCCATGCTCTGGCTTCTCTATTGACTCATTGGCAAAAGATAGTGGCACTCACACAGATAAATGTTTCCTCCTACCCCTTTTCCTTCCTTTCTCCCTCTGATCCTTCAAGATTCTGTGATACTTCACTCACCACCTCAAGCAATCCCTGAAAACTGACCTCTATGACTAACCAACTTACCTAACCAGGATACTACCCTATCACTTTCTATCAAACACCTGTAATGAATGAAGCCTTTGCTTCAGGCACTGCCTTCTGGAGAAGCCATTCTAAAACAAAGTACATATTAGTAAGTAGGTTAATCAAGTACTGACTAGCCATACACTTAGGTGACTTTATTTTTAAAAAACAAAAACCAATTTTTCAAATTATTTGCCTTATCTTTCTTCAGAACACAAATATTGAATAGTAATTTTAAAAAATAAAAGGGCCATTTAATCTAGAAATTACTCTTAGTCTACATTCCCATTTCATGATTGCTGAAAAAATGACGAGAGCACTAGCTTTAAAACCTCCAAGATAGGTTCAAAATCCAAATCCTACCACTTAGTTGCATGACTTTAATCAAATTAAATTACTTGGCCTGTCTCAGTTTTATTACATACTAGAGCCCAGTGCACGAAATTAGTGCATGGGGGGGCCTCACCCCAACCTGCACCCTCTCCAATCTGGGACCCCTCGGAAGATATCTGACGCTGGTTTAGGCCGATCCCGCAGTGGGCCTAAACCGCAGTCGGACATCACTCTTGCAATCCAGGACCACTAGTTCCTGACGGCTCACCTGCCTGCCTCATCGCCCCTAACCGTTCTTCCCTGCCGGCCTCATCGCCCCTAACTACCTCTGCCTTGGCCCCTGCCACCATGACTTTGTCTGGAAGATGTCCAGTCTAATTAACATATTACCGTTTTATTAGTATAGATATATAAAGTAGGGAAAAGGACAGTACCTACCCCATAGTTTATAAATTCCACATGGTTTTTAGTTACACACACTAGAATTTTGACTGGATAAAAATCATCACTTATTTTTAGAAGTTCACTAAATTCCTCTTAAGATTTATATGCTATATACTGGGTTAACCCTGGAACCAAAGAATCACAAGCAAAATCAACAGACAAAATTTAATATATGCACACAGTTTCATATATAATGCAGCATCACACCATGTAGGGCATTTACTCTGATACATTCAGATATGTTTGAAACACTTCTTAAGGCTACAAAACAGAACATAGAAAAATAAACAGGAATATATGCAACACTTACAAAAAGTGATATGATAAAGAATATAAAGTACTATTTTCCTTTCAACACTTCAAAAGATATTTATATATAATTTTTTTTACAAGTAACATCACAAATGATCACATCTTCACATGCTTTTAAAGTATTATTTGTACTCAGTATAAGGCTATTATTTTTCATACTTAAATTTTTTTCTATCTCTGTAACAATGCAATTTTAATCCATTCAAGTAAATTCAACACCAAAGTTGCTGTTCCCCAGCATTAAGACATGCACTCTCCCCTTTACTAGGATTTTCTAAAACTTATTTCGGGGGGGAGGGGGACGGGGGGGCGGTCCCGATTAGTGGGAAAGTAAATGGCTGACACTAGTAGTAAAACCTTAGTTCTCTTGAGACTGACATGCTGGAACTGAGCCATTATTAAGGTTTTAAACAAGAAGCAAAATATAGTAAACAGAAATAGTGTAGCCAAATATGCATTCTCTTCAGCTACACCAAAATGGACCTTGCTTAGTACCCACAAGTGAAAGACTACAATTCCCTCATCTAAAACTGAAGGTAAAATAAATGAGACATAAATAAATATTGCTAGTTTCTAGGATGGCTGAATGTTTTCTAAACCAGAAATGGTTAGAAAGGAACTTTATTGCACCAAGTCAATCGTAAGCAAGTTTGCAGTTCACAGGCATTTTAATTCAATCTTCAATCACAAAGGAAACATAATGCAAAATATACAGTTTGTATCAATTAAGCACTGTGGTTTGGGAAAACCTACTCCTGCCAGATCAAGGCAGGGTCTGAGCTCAAGTCAGCATGAAAATGAATACATAGGTTAACAGGAAACGGGATGAGAATTACAGAT
This sequence comes from Plecotus auritus, assembly GCF_963455305.1. NCBI lineage: Eukaryota > Metazoa > Chordata > Mammalia > Chiroptera > Vespertilionidae > Plecotus > Plecotus auritus. Next base: position 55,194,601 of record NC_137773.1, read on the forward strand.
GCTAGCATCCTGCTGCCAAGGAATACATGGAGCAAGAGGAAGATTTTATCTGAGAAGAACTTGAGGAAAAATATACCCAATACTAAAAGGGACAAAATCAAGTTTAGCAAAAGCCAAAAGAAGTGACCTTTGGTCATTCTAAACATTTGTTCTTTAAAATGTATATGATCCTAATACAGTGAAGTTCCATAATTTCCAACTCAAAATACAAATGATTCTCACTTCTAAGCATTACTTTTTCTTATATGGAAACATTGTATTATAAACATTGTATCTCATGTCAGCATACCATATGACTCAAGTCAAAAGGAAGGACAAAAGCTTGCTTGCTTGGTTCGACCTCGGCATAAGGCAAATCCCCTGAATACATTTAAAACAAAACTTAAAAAAAAAAAAAAACTGACCTTCATGCAAAGACTCATAATTTTAAAACTAATTATCAGAATTCAGAGTTCTTTTATTCCAGAGGTCACTGAGTAAAGTACCATCTGCAAAGTTCTCTTTCAGCACTGTTTCCATCATGTCCTGGAGGTAAATATGGGAAACAGGAAAATCAGTATTTCTTACAGGAACTATAGAGTATGTTGTTACTCAACTGAGGTAAGACAGTGAAGAAATGAACAGTATTCTTTTCTATCCAATTTCAACTTTTCCAGAAGAAAGTGAGAAGATCAAATCCCAGTCAATAAAAGACACTGGAAACACCAAATTTTTTTGGTCTCCTGAGTTTAAATTTACATCGAACTTTTAAATCTGGCCATAATATCTAAAGGTGATTTTCATAAAAACTATCAGATAAACTAATCTTACATTAAAAAATATGAGCTGAGAATAAAGGACCCGCTAATCTCATTCCATAACAACTGATGTTAACTTAAAAAAAATGGCTTAAGCAGTACCTTCCCCAATTGCTAGAGCTTAGAAGGTGACAACAGAAATTCCTTTCAGCAGGTTCTCTCAATATTTCCACACAACCATCTCAGTCTTAAAAGTTTTTACTTAGCACCTTCATAATATATCTTTCAAAGTGCTCTCTAAAATCCTATGTTACAAAACATCTAAATGATAATCACTACTCGAATCAGCAGTTACACAGACATTAGGTAATTAAAACAGAGGTAAAATAACCATTATTACAGTACAGTGGAGATTCACTGAGCCTAGCTGGCATCTCAAACAATTCTGTAAGTTATCAGAGAACCCAGAAAACTCATCTGTTTCAGTTTGTCAAATTCAAGTGAATTGTATTTGCTTTTTTAAAAAATATTCATTTTTGGCTAGGTATATTATACATGGCATGCAAAGAGAAATTACTATTTTATTTGCATAGCGCTCAAACTTCCTGATCAAAAAAGAACATAAAAAAGGGTAGATATTCACATTACATACAAATGAGAAATAAAAGCTATAATTATACAGTATAACACAGATTAATGAATACTGTGTTAATTCAAAGTCAAATCTCCAAATGAGGACAGAGTGCAACATGCCAAAGGGAACTTCTAGTGAAATACTGCGAAGACGAAGACGGGAAGGAAACAGGATGGACAGGTTACCCAAGAGGTAACAAGCTATAAAATGCAAAGCAAAACCACTTTCTAGCAGCATCCTCTAGAAAAGAACTAGAAGTCACAATCATCCTTTTCTGTACAATAGTTCCAGCTGTGACAAAGTGAACATGCAAATGTAAAGTGATGCACACAGCCAATGGTGCAAAGTGAAAAAACAAAACAGGAACTCTATAGAAACCTGTCAAGCTAAAAATTTTTAACATTTCGTCTCTCAAAATATTTAAATCTGTCAGTGCATTAGTGTTAAAGTGGCATTAAAAAACTTCTGCAGTTTTAACAGATGCAGATTATTCTCAAAATGCATAGCATCTACATTTCTTTCGAGTAGGCACCATATTTACACCAGTGCTAAGAATTCTTGGTGGAAACAGCCATTTCATTGTATTTCCTATTATTTCTTAAACATATGTTCTTGTATGTGATCTCAAGTTCAACAAATACCAAAATTCAAAAATATACCCTATTAATATTAAAAGAACTATATACAACATTTCTAAGACACAGGTTAATAGGCTGCCTTATGTGTAATATTAAAAAGAAGACATTATTCAAGTTTGACAGATATTGAGATGAAAGGCCTTTGGGTTGGAAGCATTTCAAAAGACAACAGTGTTTTAGCCTAAGAACTGTTTGAGCCCAGTTTATGACTAAGGCATTGCATAATAAAATATACATTTCTATTTGGTGCAATGTTATGTTTTGGAATCTATCATGTGTCAAATGGTGTATTTTCTTGTCACTTTAGTAAACACTATACAGCACACTTTTCCAACATTTGAAATTAAACTTATATAAGGGAAAAACAAACAAACACTAAATCTATAATGTTTTATATTAAGCTGTTTATAAAAAATACTTTAACAAACTTATTTTCTACTTATGGGGGCAGTCACCCCATAAATAAACAGATTTTGAACAAAGAGAAATGGCAACGCCAGGAATTCACCTGCCCCCTTGAACACATATCCAAAATCTCTTGTCCAAAATAGAAGTGAGGGTAAAGGGGGAGGGGAGGAGATAGTTCCAATTTGGGTTTTTATTTTAATGTATTTTTTAAAGCCTTTAGAAACATTCCACCTAAGAAAAGTTTCTGCTCTAATACACTGCAACAATAGCCATCAAGTGTGTTGTCCCCGATGGCCATCTCCCATCCCTGACCTCCTCCTATCCCCCCTATATGGCCGTCCTCTGCCATTTCGATGGTATTGATAACCTTCATCTCGGCTTCTGCTTGGCTGCCCTTTCCAGGACTCCTCACCTCTTGTATGTTGATATCCTCCCCTGCCAGAATAGCCCCAATCACTTTTGTATTTCCTGCCTCCATACGTCTGATTATAGAACTGCTTTGATCTACCACTTCTCAGAATATTAGACACTTCATTCTCATCTTCTGAACTCTCTTCTTTTGGTCTCTGTAGTCTGCTATCCACAGAGTTGGCCCCACTGACCACATCAGTAGCAGTCTTAGGATCTTTCACTTTTTCTGGTTTTTCTTTCAGACTTGGAATGGTCCTTTTAGGCTCAGGTTCAACAGGCACAGTTTCTCTCTCTCTGTTTGGATTCTGAGTGGGAAGATGAGCCTTTCCCTCTGCTATTGGAGGGATAGAAACCAATGCCAGATCTGCCTTAGGTGTCTGGGACGACTGCTCTGCCCGGCCTTCATGCTCACGCACATCTGCTTCAGGGAGAGCATGTTGTGTGTCTTCACATCTGGCCTCCTGAAACTCACCTGCTGAAGCTGAACCACCTTGTTTAGACAGATCCAGATTTTCCAGGGGTAGATCCAATTCTCCTTTCTCATCAGAAGGCAGAACAATATTCTGCCTCATTACTGGACTTTCTATGAATCCCTGAAAAGGGTACCCATACCAAACAGGAGGAAAGAAAGGAGGTGCAATGGGAACTGGGCCTAAGAATGGATTAGGTCCAAAGGACGGTTGTGGGAACATATTCTTGCCACTTAGTGACTCTTCATATTCAGCATGAAGAAGATGCCCAGAGTTTTCAGATTCAAGATCAGCCTGGTAAGACAATTGTCCATGACTTTCAGACACCTGAGATGGAGGGATAACCAGAGGTGAAGAAAATGCTGGTGGTCCAATCTCTGCCTGTGGCATTTGACCATTAACACTGGGCTCAGTCTGCATAGGAAAGTGTGCATCAGCACAGGTACAATCACTTTCATTCTGAGCAGGAGCTTCTTGGAACCAAGGGTTTTGAGGATACACAGGGACAGGGACCTTTGGGTACATCCTGCAGGCTGCCAGGTAAGCCTGGTGCAGAGGATACAGGTAAGAATGTGGAGCCCACATAGGACAACTATATGCCTAAAAGAAACAAACAAACAAAAAAACAGTTAAAAAGAAAAACAAAAGGAGGTTGAAAGTTTAAAGTGGGCTCAAGATAAGTTTCTTATGTCTACAAAAAGCATATAATCTGCAATCCAAGTACTACATCACTGTGAGACTCAACATGGAATTACAAAATCAAGACTGCTCTAAAACTCCATTCCTTGTCCTATCCTGAAACCAATCCAAAGTCCTGTATAGATGTTGACAAATGACAATATAATGAACCTACCCAAAGATTATCATGACCATTAATTTCATTCTTTCGATATAACTGCACAAAAACAATTATGGGTGATACGGATCTCAAAAACCACCAACAGCAAACACCTGAGCCTCCAGCTTCAAGTACCTCAATCATTGGCTGTATAGCTCGACCTGCATTTGTATTTTGGCTCTATCACTAGCTCATTGTGTGTGAACCCATCCCAACTAAATAACTGGTCTGGACCTGCTCTACCAGAAAAATGCTAGTACAGGAGTAGATGGCCCCCAAGGTTAGAACTCCACAGTTCTAGGAGACCCCGCCACTCCACAAAGATAAAAGTGAGACTCCTAATCAGAGAAGGGTAATACTGAAAATGAAGTACGCCAAATTCTTTTCCTACAAAGGATCAACAAAAGACCAAAACACACACGCAATTTACCAACGCCAAATCTTTTCCTACAAAGGATCAGCAAAAGACACACACACACACAATTTACCAGCTAAGTGGCTACTTTAGCTAAAGCCAAAATTAACTGGATAAATATAAATTTAGGCAAAGAAATGCAATAGATGGTGAAATTAACCAAGTCTCCTTTTATGAACTGGTCAGTAGGCTACAGTAGGGCACTTCATTTCATATTTTAACAGTTTAGGGCCCACAGAAATCAATCCAAGACAGGAGATAACACAGCACTGACAAGGACGAAGAGTTCCCCAGCCTCTTTCTAAGACAAACTATTGTTTGGTTGACCACTTCCAAAGGAGACCTCCACTCCACTAGTGAACACCCCATCTTCTAAAGGGGTACTTTTACATGGTATTTCCTTGATCCTTTAAACAATGAGGCAGGTCGAAGAATGCTACCCCCATTCCATAAATTCAAAAAGCTAGGCTCAGATATACTCACAGGGTTAAATCACTGCCCATTAAAAGGAAAACCAATCACAAATTGGAGCCTCAACCACCACCAAAAAGAAACATACTGCACAATTCTGAAAATGCTAGTACTTAAGATAATGAGATTTAGTAAATCTTAGGGTATTTACTCTTAGAATAATTAAATAATAAGAATTTAAATCTGTTTACTTGAAAATAACTTTAAAATGATAAAATGTAAATACCTTTACACCAAGATTAAAGAAGAATCGAAGAATGTTCTTATCTGAAAATAAATAACATAATCATCACTCACTATAATTATACATTCAAAAGCTTTTTTTCATTATTCTCAAACAAAGTTCTAAAGACATTTTTACCTACTGGAATTGTTTTCTCTAGCCTGTACTATAAAACATGGAAAAAAACTAATATAACCAAAACCAGGCTCTGTTTCTATAGGGTAATTCCAGGTTCAATATACTTTGTCTATGCTACTTACATCTAAGTCCCAAAATACCTTAAATTGAAATTTTTATCTGATTTAAATGAACTCTGTGTGAAGGAAACTCAGGTGTTCACTATATTTCCTTTTCAACTTCTCTGTGGGATTTAAAATAATATGAAATAAAAATGTTGGGGGTTAAAGGTAAAACCAATATAAACCTAACTCATTACTAACATAAGATTAATAGGATATCAGCTAAGGTAATCATTTGACATTATCCAGTTTACTCACAGACTCAAACATCAAGCCACTGAATAATAAAAGTATCCACAAAAATCCAGATAGGGAGCATATAAACAGTCATTGCATTATTTTTTCTAGAATTAGGAAATTTTGCACCTAAAATTCCTTTAAAGGGGACAGGTAAATTTAAAAAGAATTCTTTTAAAAATATAAATTGTTGCATGTAGTACTGTAATGACAGCTATTATTTATTATATTCATTCCCTATAATTTTTCATGAAGTAATTAGTGATGGAAAAAGTCAGTAAATGTTTAGTTATTAATTCAAAATGGTTTTAAACAGTTTTTAAAAAAATGACGGGGGTGGGGGAAGGATGCAGCTACCAAACACATAAAAAAAAAACATAATCCAATCAAACACAAGGTGAAGCAGAGAGTGAGTGACTAAAAGTGAAACCTCTGCTATCCTTCCCCAAGTAGAGACTGACGTGGCAACATGACCTCTGACTTCTATTTACTAGGTGTACCTGTTAATAATAGCAGATTTTGTAATCAAAGAAAACATGATAATTTCAAGAGAAACATCAAAAGTGCTTTATTCAAAGTAATGTCCATTGCTAGCTATACATCTCCCCATTTTCAGGTAATTTGTGGATACCGTCCCAATAGAACTTTCTTGTTTTGAGGTAAACAATTCAGAGACCCAATTTCCCACTTCTTCGTACGTTTTGAAGTGCTGCTCAGAAAGGGCATGTGCCATCGATCAGAACAAGTGGTAATCTGAAGGAGCAAGGTCTGGTGAATACAGCGGATGGGTTAATACTTCCCAGGCAAGATCTTTTAACGTGTCTTTAACTGGTTTTGAAGTGTATGATGGTGTGTTATCATGAAGCAAAATTACTTAGCCGTGTCTTCTGGCACATTCTGGTTGTTTCACCATCAAAGCATGGTTCAAATTAATTACTTGTTGTCGGTAGTGATCAGTATTAATGGTTTCACCTGGTTTCAGAAGCTCATAATACACCACACCTTCCTGATCCCACCAAATGCAGAGCATTGTCTTCTTTCCAAAGCGATTTGGCCTTACAGTCGATGTTGATGGTTGACCTGGATCAACCCATGATTTTGTGCATTTGGGATTCTCAAAATAAATCCACTTTTCATTGCCAGTCACAATCCGATGCAAAAAAGACTTTCTTTGGTGCTGTTGAAGCAACATTTTATTGATGACTTTTCAGTTTTCCATTTGTCTTTCAATCGGAAATTGTTTGCTGAGCAACGTTTAATCTTTCTGCAAGTTGTTTTTGAGTTTGACGCGCATCTTCATCCAATAATGCTTGTAATTGTTGGTCTTCAAATTTTTTTGGTTGACCTGGACATCTTTGTCTTTCACATCGAAATCATCACTTTTAAAGCGTTTAAACGAGCGTTCACAAATATCTTGAGATGGAGAATGTTCACCATAAGCTTCCTGAACTATTCAGTAGCACTTTTCTTCAAAATAATGTAATGAATTAAAACTTCCTGCAAATGCTCTTTTTTAGGCACGAAATTCGACATTTTTAAGTGTAAAAAGTATCTATGATGTTAACACCTTCAGAAAACTTGACATCTATGAAGTTTTGAAGCTTGTTGTCAATACAACAAAACAGCATACATATCAAATCACGTATGTATGAACACATGTGTAACTCCATCTATTGAAAAAAATCTGCATTAACCGGTACACCTAGTACATCTCTCACTCAACCTGCATCAGTACTTGACAAATGAAATCAGTTTTAACTTGGAGAAGAAGCTCACCTTTAGGCAGGTCCTCCCCAGTGTGACACAGTGAATAAGGTGGTGCAATGGCTCTATCTCCCTTTTCATTACAAGGAAACCCAGGGTAGAGTGGGTCTTGGTAAAGGCTCAGTGTCTGAGGCAAAGGCATCAAGGGCTGGTTAACTGCCTGTATTGACACAGGAACTGGAGAGGGTGTTAAATGAGCTTGGGACACGGCAGAATCAGGTCCAGTGGTCAGGGTCTGTGTCACTGATAAAACCGGGATTTGAGCAGGGACACCTACAAAAAGAAAAGGAATCAAAAACTATAAAAATATGAAAATAATTTTCTACAAATATAAGTTTACATTAAACTAAAAAGTAAAGAATGCTATACAAATTATATAGCTGTTAAAAAGATGTGTACTTAAAGCAATACAAAGAAACTTTTTATATTAACCAAGGACCCTCCTGACATACAGGAGAAAATGAACTCAGGAAACAAGCTTTGCATCAATGTCATGAGTGTAGCTCTTACAAACATATGTACACAGAGCCTGGCAAAGGGTTCCATGAGGGTCATTAGAACTGGTCCATGGGGAATAAAACTTTGGTGTCAGTGCTGAGCAACCAAAGCAACCAGTGGAGATAACCAGCTCACACATCTTCCTCCTGGGATGTTGAGGGCATATCTCAAATGAATTCCCCACTGGAAGCAAAGAAGAGCAGAGGATCGCAAAAAAGAGGCTCCATATATCTAACCCTACTCTGACGCCAAGCTCTCACTCGAACATTTGAAGTCTCTAACTTGGAAAGCTTATGTTGGATGGTTCATTGGATTTTTAAAATTTGTAACTAACCTGTTGGTCCAAAAGATGTAGGCTCACTTGGCCAGGCTGGCACAGTGGCTGGTAAGGAAGGCACCGCAGGAGCTAGATGTACCTCTGGAGAAACCAGAAGGGGAGCTGGATTTGACAAAGACACATGTTCTGCTGGCTTCTTCAAAAAGAGAGGGTGACAAGAGGTAAGAGTTCATTTTAACCACCAAATGTACTCTGAGTTGCCTACCTTCCTACTGCAGCTTCTATATAAATGGTCTTTCTGATCTTATAAATGAAAGAAAAAAAGCACCATAGCTAAAAATCCTACACAAACAAATTTGATTCTAAACAGGGATTGCCTGCCGAAAGTCACAGAAGTCATTGGCAGAGTTAGAAACAAACTTTGAAGCATTGAACACAATGCTTTTAAGGCAAGGAAGCAAAACCATTGAAATCACTTTGAAATTCATGAGTTACTAAGAATAGTTCTTCACACGAAGACATGCCACAAAACTGTATATGCTTTCTAACTGACATAAGGATGTTAACTGAAAGGCAAAAACTACAACTTTTCTCTAGGCCTGTATTAGACCAAGAATCAAAATGCCTGCTGGAACTCAGGTTCCTTCATCATTAAATTCAAAAGCTGGTGATATGGCTCTTTAAACATATTTTTTTTCTAATCTCTTTATTACATTCCCTACCTTCTATGAAATAACTGTTAAGAATGCAGACAACTGAAAAGTTTTTTAAGTAGAAAATTCCAAAAATCAAATTTTCAAGCCAACCCACCAAATACAAACTTATTCAAAATCAATTCAGAAGAATAACTTCTATGTCCAAAAAATAGTATACCTAAAAATAATACCCCATAAAAACTGGGAACATTCTGAACAACAGCATTACAAAAAATTACAGCTATCCAAATTATGATGTTAAAATATATCCTCCCATTTTCTATATAGATGTTTTCTGTTTTTAAATGTTATCAAATACAGAGCTAAAAGACCCAGAGAAGGGAGCCTTCCATATCAGATGCAACAATGTACTTACTTGTTCTGCAGGAGGTGGGCACTCTAATTTCTTTGACTTTGATGGTGATGAAATTCTTGCACACTTATCATCACTAATATTCTTTAGAAGCAAAAAACAAAAAAACAACAACAAAAAAAAAACACCAAAAACGTAATTTTGTATTTCAAAGACCCACAGTCTAGGCTATAGTGGTTGCCTTTATTGTTCACCCTACCTGCACATGATTGAACTCTCTCAACCGTTTTTTTTGTTTTTTTTCAATTACATCTGGTCTTCATCAGTTAGTAACAATGCCTACACATCTTTATATCAAACTACTAGGACATTTTTATTAGGGACGTAGTTTCAAAGAGCACACTTTTCCTTTAAAAACCTCAACCTACTGCCCTGGCCAGGTGGCTCAGTTGGAGTGTCGTCCCATGCACCAAAAAGGTTGCGGGTTCGATTACTGGTCGGGCACATACAGGTGGCAGCCAATCGATGTTTCTCTCACACATCAATGTTTCTGTTTTTCTCCTTTCCTCTCTCTAAAATCAATGAACATATCCTCAAGTGGAGATTTTTTTTTTTTAATCTCAATCTACTATAGATTATTGGAAAAGCTACTCCCCACCAAATTCAGATAGGTCATCATAATGTACCCTACAAGAAATGGTTATAATTTGTGAGTGAATTCTCCTCAAGCACTACTATCTTTTCCACATTTTTTCTCTACTTTTCTACTTCCCTAACAGTTATCAAATTTGCCTACTGCTTCTTCCTGATATATTATCATCACAGTATTATAAGGAAAATGAAAAGATGCAATTAGTATTTAAAACATTTACCTCTGATGTGCTTGGCCCAGGTTTTTTATCCAGGTGTGTATGTCCATGGCTAGAGTCTGTAGCAGATCAAGATAAAAAAAAGACAGCATCAGCCACTAGGTTTGAAGACAGAAAAACAAAATATAAAAATATAGAAACCAAAAGTACTATTTGCATCATTTAGTCAGTGAAAATAAAGTTTTCAGAATGACATTTATTTAACAGGAGCGTTAGCCTGAGTCAGTTTCTGTCAGCAACCGTGAGATAGATGACATTATACTGCTTAATGATTTTAAAAGAGTTCTTTTTCCAATGGATGTCTTTAAACCAGACACAGAACTCCAGTACATGCTTTCAAATGATGGAATAACATACCTTTATCTTTTCGTTCTTCGGTATCCATTCTCCGCCTGCTTCCTTTTCTATCACTCACATATGATGATTTTCTCTGGATGCATGGATTGCTACTCTGAGAAGATGACTGACTGACTGATGAACTCTTCAAATGAACAAAACCCAAGACTTTGTGTTAAAGATTTACCCATAAATATACTCTTTGTACCTCTGATTAAAAATCTCAAAATTCATAGCCATGTCTTTATACTTCCAAAAATAGGACCTAAGATCCATATTTAATTATGTCCTCTACAGTTATAGGCTTATTAATAAGTCTATTAATAAGTTAGGCAATCAGACAGACCTTTGGCCTAAATTATTTTTACACTTCTTCATATCCTTATTTGGGAAAGCTGCTCTGACCAAACTTTCACCTTGCAATTTATATTTACATTCTTTGCACAAATAGCAAGCACCCTTCATAGCAACCTTCAAAAACAGCTATTGTAGAGCCACAGTCCTTTTGCGGGGAAAGATACCCAAGTGCAAATTAACAGATACAGTGCACTATGATTGTATGATTGTTATTCACTGAAATGCTACTGACGCTCAGCAAATCATGTAAGTGCTGCATGAGATCTAACCTTCTAATTGGTTTAACAAAGGAACTGGAATAAGTCAGGTTTTTAAGTTAAATTATCATTGAAGGTCCTCTCCTGTTCTGGTACTAAGTAAATATTACACAGAGCTGAGAAGAGGATCTTAGGAGTTTTCTAGAAGACAAGACAGGATTCAAACTGCCTACTAGTAATCTAAAAATGATGAGTATAACTCCATTCTGATAATCAAAAATTTCACATTGTATTCCTACATTACAGTAGTCATATTCTTATTCACTAACTGAAAAAGGACAAAAAGCTATGAGTACAAGCTTAAATGATTTGTGTCTCTTTTAAAATCTAAATATTATGGGAAAATAACATCCTATATAATAAAAGGCTAATATGCAAATCAACCGAACAGCAGAATGACCAGTTGCTATGATGCGCACTGACCACTAGGGGGCAGACGCTCAATGCAGGAGCTGCCCCCTGGGGGTCAGTGAACTCCCACAGGGGGAGCGCCACTCAGCCAGAAGCCGGAGTCATGGCTGGCAAGCACAGCGGCAGCCTCTCCCGCCTCTGCAGCAGTGCTAAGGATGTCTAACTGCCAGCTTAGGTCCGCTCCCCAGGGAGAGTGGGTCTAAGCCAGGGGTGGGCAAACTTTTTGACTCGAGGGCCACAATGGGTTCTTAAACTGGACCAGAGGGCCGGAACAAAAGCATGGATGGAGTGTTTGTGTGAACTAATATAAATTCAAAGTAAAGGAGCGGAGGGGAGAGCAAGAGAACCCTCCGCTCTTTTGGCTCCGCAGGCCGGATAGAACAGCCAAACAGGCCAGATCTGGCCCGCAGGCCGTAGTTTGCCCACGGCTGGTCTAAGCTGTCAGTCAAACATCATCTAAGGGCTCCCGGACTGTGAGAGGGCCCAGGCCAGGCTGAGGGACGCCCCCTCCCTGAGTGCACGAATTTCGTGCACTGGGCCTCTAGTGTTACATAAAGATAAATATACCTAACACACAACCCATGTCTAATTCACATATGGATGTGGGCACTTTTTCCAATAATTCCTAAGCTCCAAACCCTATTCCAGACTGAACTATTATTCCAGAGGAGCTGTTTTCAACCAAGCACTCATACCTCTAAAAGATTCCAGAGGCCAGTGGACAGATAATTGAATGTGAGGGACATTATTTAATGTTTTACATTGGTATACTGAAAAGCCTTCTGTAACATTTCCTTTTATTTAATCTACTGTTGAGAAAAGGTGTCCAACCAACATTCTGGATCACAGGTCCTTTAGTACCACTTACCAGTACTTCAAAGCCATAGTTACATGGCTTCCAGTGCCCCAAACTGAATCACATTCCCCTATCCTGCCAATGAACCCTCTTCACAGACCACTGACTTCACTCTACATGAGAACTGTTTTCCCTTCTGACTCTACCAAAATAATTAAGAAACCTAAAGAGCCCTAGCTGGTTTGGCTCAGTGAGAGCGTTGGCCTGTGGACTATAGGGTCCCAAGTTCAATACTGGTCAAGGACATATGGCCAGGTTGCGGGCTCGATCCCCAGTAGGGGGCATGCAGGAGGCAGCCGATTTATGATTCCCTTTCATCATTGATGTTTCTCTCTCTCCCTCTCCCTTCCTCTCTGAAATCAATAACAATATATTTTTTAAAAAAAAAGAAACCTAAAGATAGAGACCATCTCTTTCATCAGAGAAGCATCCATCACAGCCCAGTGTCAGACACAGAGCAAGGGCAAAGACCCCAGATTCCATGTACTTCCACCTCCAACAGCAAACACTGAGCAGCTCTTACTATATATAATTTTACTAGTAGGTGCTGGTGTGTTTAATAAGCAACATTGAAAAGACTTTTATGGATGTATCTTAACTGAATATAGATGTATCTTGTTACTTTGGCTAGCAACATATTTTAATTCAAAATATTAACCTAGAAGTGAGCTAACCAATTTACTTGCCTCAGCTCTGACACCAACTAATATCTTTAGACTTCATATTCCTCATGAAAAGGAGGGATAATTATATTCAGTTTATTTTTTTGTTATTTAAATCCTCTCCCAAGGACATTTTCTTTGATTTTTTTAGAAGGGAAGGGAGTGTGTGTGTGTGTGCGTGTGTTGCGGGGGCAGGGGGGGAACATGGATGTTTGAGAGAGAAAAATCGATCAGTTGTCTCCTGCACACACTCCAACCAGGGCCAGGGACCTAACCAGCAACCTAGGCATGTGCCCTGGTGGGAACACATCTTTTGGTATACGGATGATGCTCCTACCAACTGAGCCACACCAGCCAGGGCAAGGTACCCTTCACTTTACAAATTATTAGTCTATGGTTTAATATAAAGTTATGGTTTAATATAAAAACTACAGTTGAGCCCTAACCGGTTTGGCTCAGTGCATAGAGCGTCGGCCTGGGGACTCAAGGGTCCCAGGTTTGATTCCGGCCAAGGGCATGTACCTTGGTTGCAGGCACATCCCCAGTAGGGGTGTGCAGGAGGCAGCTGATAGATGTTTCTCTCTCATCGATGTTTCTAACTCTCTTTCCCTCTCCCTTCCTCTCTGTAAAAAGTCAATAAAATATATTTAAACAAACAAAAAACTACAGTTGACCCTTAAACAACATGGGGTTTAGGGGTGCCAACCTCTCCCAGGCAATCGAAAATCTGTGTATAATTTTTAACTCCCCAAAAACTTAGCTACAGGTGTCCCTCAGTATACACAGGGGATTTGTACCAGGACTCCAAACAGATACCAAAATCCGTGGATGCTCAAGTCCCTTATATGAAATGACATAAAAGAATGCATACAGTTAGTCTTCCACATCCACAGATTCTGTGATTAGTTGAATCTGCAGATGGGAAACCAGGGGAATTCAGAGAGCCAACTGTAGTTATTGAAAAAAAATCTGCATAAGTTGACCCACCAAGTTCAAACACATGTTGTTCAAGAGTTAGCTTCTATTAAGGAGAGATTTCAAACCAATAACTTTTAAAATCTCTTTTTATACATACGGAAAGGGCTGGGAAAGCGTGTTCATCTCGGTTTTGAATCTCATAAAGTAATCGAGATTCTTCTATAGCTTGCTTCTCTCTGCGCTCTTCTGGGGAGAGGCCAAAATAATTAGATTCTCGACTGGCGTGCTCAAAATCCTCAACTCTCTCACGATCAGGTTTTCTGTTAAATAAAACATTTTTTTGTCACAAAAAAAAAGATAAATGTATTGACTACCTAAAATAAAATAACCTGTTTTGTCAATACAAATATTTAACTAATTTAACTACACAGTGACTATAGAACTTTTGGCAACCTGAATAATAAATGTTTACCAAACAGAATCTCCTGTAGCATTACGCAAGCTACATAACAGAATCAAGACAACAAACTTATAATAGGGAGAGGTAGAAAAAAGGAAAAAAAAAAAGACAGTGATAAAGAAATAACTGAGGGTTTTTTCTTTTCCACCAGAGCAGAAATGTAAGTACTGCATATATTTCTTTACCCCACATTTTAAAACTTTCATAGGAATTCACTTTCAAAAAAAAAAGAAAGTTATTAGTTTAGGTCTCAAAAGCATTCTACTTCTCTGTTCTAAGTAAAGGGCAACATCAAAGGGAACAACAGGACCATCCTCCGCTTTTTGATTCCACCAAGGGAAATGTAAAGCTAGAAAGAAGAAATATGAAAATGTGCCAGGCTAGATACTAACCACATAGATAAGACTTGTCATCTCAGTATAATTTTGGTCAAACAAGGATGAAAAAAAATTGATGCATACAACTTAGTAGCCTGTAACACATTCCTATTGATTTTGTATGACTTGTAACTATTATAGGCAATATAAATACTATTTCTACCGTGTCTAACAGTTTCACAATAGTGGGAAATGAAAAGTCAAAACCTAAAGGAAAAATAGGTTGTCACAATCTGAACATATAATCCGAACAAAAGTGGGAAGGACACAATAGTATCATGATTTTTTTACATCTGAAATAAGGAACACCCACTTTATATCCTCAGATAGTCCCACTTAAAAAATCACACCCTAATTCTAACAGGGCAAATGTCAACCCCAAAATTGGGGGGAGGGGGGGGGGGAAAGCAGGGGAGCAAACTGGACCCTCATAATCTTTGACCAGTCCTTCTCAAACCCCAGTCATGGAAGACTCCAAAGACGACTCAGCAAATGCCAGGAGTCTGGAAAGTTAACACAGCCTTATACCATGTCCATCCTAACACCAAAACCGTCCATCTTATCCACACCCACTACAAAGAGAACCAAATCCTCCCTATTTGCACCTAACTGTAGGAAAAATATTCAGCAATGATATTACTATCATTTTCAGCATTCACATAATGCAACCACAAACAGCAACCCTGCTTAGTTTTTATTACACTTTTATTTTTTCAAAGAAAGAGACAAATGAGAAAGAAATGAAAGGTGAGAGGTCATGAGGGTCTCATGGCTAACATAAAGATTCTTTTCTGTAAGTAGAATAATTCAAAATTAATGCGTTTAACATTAGAAAGATAAACTCTAATGGGCTTAAATCCAGGGGACTGTTAACTTAAAATTCTAGACTTAATTTTTTTAAATCTTACTTTAAATATCTGATCATCAGCAGTCTCTAAATTTCTTTTAATATAATAGTAAAATCCACTCCATACATACAGTGGAGAAGGCATACTAACTGCAAATACAAATAGGTTTCTATGTAATCAATCACAATGGCAAACATTCTCTAAAACTTCATGTCTATGTATTACCTACTGCCTTCTGCCATCAAGTGTTTCATATACCAAGTAATATACAGCTAACACACAAAGCAGAAACTGATCCTAAGGCTACAGAGACATTTCATATCTGTCTGATCATTCTACCAATGCCTAGGAGGTTGGATTCAAGAGTAGGAACATACTGAATAGAAATTGTTTGTGGTAAACAAAAGTATATATCAAATTAGCCATTTAGTAGCCTATGTGTATTTTCTTTTTTAATCTGTAAGACACTGAAGAGTATAGTTTCCTTGTGTTCAAGGGGAAAAAATGCTTCTTTTCCAGTCTATTAAAAAAATAAAAAAAATAAAAAAAAGTAAAATTCATTTCTACCTATGACCTTCCTATGTTTACTTCACATTTTCTAGGTTTCCAAAGTCTATATTCAAAATAAGTCAGATTTCTTAGGTACTTTGCCTGCCTTGAGTAAGATGCCACCAAATGCTAGTGGAGTCTGGTCAATATCCAAACAGACTTCAGCCAAACTAGTTGATTAATGGGCACGAATTCTGTCTGTTGGGAGAGGTCACCTACCATAGGCCAGGAATGTCCCTGCACAGAGAGGATTATAGGCAACAGTAGAAGCAGGAGAGATGCATGGAACAGATTCTCCCCTGGAGTCATCAAGACAGCATAGCCCTCCTAACAACTTGAGTTCAGACTTCTAGCCTTCAGAACTTTAATAAATTTCTATTGTTTTAGGCCACCCAGTTTGTGGTACCCTGCTACAACCACCCCAGGAAACTAACACGGTATCGATAACATGTCAGCCTAAGAACCTACAATTGTCTTGAAGATGTTATGTTATATAAACAATCTTTAATGAAAAAATGTTAAGTATATCCCAAGAAAGGGAAATGCCCAAATGCCAAAAATAAAGGAACTAAAGACTAGAACTTGTCAAGCACATAAGCTGAAGCTACAACTATTCAGACAATAGGGGAGAGAGAGGCATAGGTCACAGTAACCTAGAAGGGCTACAGTGACCAGAGACATGGCCACATTTGCATGAAAAGAACAGCCTCCACTTAAGACACACCCTCTCAAATAAAGCTCCTTTAAAGGGATATAAACTACTCCATGGGAGGGCAGATTAAGGAAAAAATAAAATCTGTAACACAGGAAATTATGACCCTGAAGTTCATCTGTGTCTGGATATTCAGTCGGAATGCTGATAATCATGATTACATGACCTTCAACTTGTAACTCCATTTGGTATTAGACACATTAACCCAAACAATACAAAGTTATTAGAACAAAGTAAACCAACCATCTTAACTGATTTAAGTTCCTGTATAAAAGAAAACATCCTCACCCTCCAAGAAATTAGAAATGCAATTTGGAATTCAGTATTAACTTATTACAAACTACCAGACAGCTATTAAGTGCCAGTATAAGACCTAGCTAAGATCTCCCAATCACTGGGGGGTGGGGGGGGAATTATTCAAAAATACAGATGACTAACTCTCCAAAAATTCATCTGGAATAAAAAAAGACCCCGAATAGCCACAGCAATCCCGAGAAAGAAGAACAAAGTTGGAGGGATCACAATACCAGATATCAAGCTATATCACCAAGCCACGGTTCTCAAAACTGCCTGGTACTGGCACAAAAACAGACATATAGACCAATGGAACAGAACAGAGAACCCAGAAATCAACCCAAGCTATCATGCTCAATTAATATTTGATAAAGAAGGCAAGAGCACACAATGGAGTCCAGACAGTCTCTTTAACAAATGGTGCTGGGAAATTTGGTCAGATACATGCAAAAAAATGAAACTAGATCACCAACTTACACCATACACAAAAACAAACTCAAAAAGGCTAAAGGACTTAAATGTAAGACAGGAAACCATAAAAGTCCTACAAGAATCCATAGGCAACAAAATAGCAGACATATGTCGTAGCAATATTTTTACAGACACAGCTCCTAGGGCAATGGAAGC
The DNA here is from genome assembly GCF_963455305.1 of Plecotus auritus. Classification (NCBI taxonomy): domain Eukaryota; kingdom Metazoa; phylum Chordata; class Mammalia; order Chiroptera; family Vespertilionidae; genus Plecotus; species Plecotus auritus. The sequence goes on from NC_137773.1 coordinate 55,212,402, forward strand.
TAAAGAGAAAATAAACAAATGGGACTACATCAAAATAAAAAGCTTCTGCACAGCTAAAGAAATCATCAACAGAACAACAAGAAAGCCCACTGCATGGGAGAACATATTTGCAAACACTATTTCAGATAAGGGTTTAATCTCCAAAATTTACAGAGAACTCATACAACTTAACAAAGGGAAGATAAACGATCCAATCAAATAATGGGCAAAGGATCTAAATAGACACTTTTCAAAAGAGGACATACAGAAGGCCCAGAGATATATGAAAACATGCTCAAAGTCACTAATCATCCAAGAGATGCAAATCAAAACAACGAGATACCATCTCACACCTGTCAGAATGCTATCATCAACAAATCAACAAATGACAAGTGCTGGTGAGGATGTGGAGAAAAAGGAACCCTCGTGCACTGCTGGTGGGAATGCAGACTGGTGCAGCCACTGTGGAAGACAGTATGGAGTTTCCTCAAAAAGTTAAAAATGGAACTCCCATTTGACCCAGGGATCACACTTCTAGGACTATATCCCAAGAAACCAGAAACACCAATCAGAAAGGATCTATGCACCCCTATGTTCATAGCAGCACAATTTACCACAGCTAAGATTTGGAAACAGCCTAAGTGCCCATCAGCAGATGAGTGGATTAGAAAACTATGGTACATCTACGCAATGGAATACTATGCCGCTATAAAAAAAGAAGGAACTTTTACCATTTGCAGCAACATGGATGGAACTAGAAAGCATTTTGCTAAGCGAAATAAGCCAGTTGGAGAAAGATAAATATCACATGATCTAACTCATGTGTGGAATATAATGATCAACATAATTTGATGAACAAGAATAGATCCAGAGACAAATGGTAGGGGGGTGGGGGGTTAGAGAGCAACCAAAGGACTTGTATGCATGCATATTAGCATAACCAATGGACACAGACACTGGGGCGGTGGGGGCTTGCCCGGGGTGGGAATGGCTGGGGGCTGGGGGGAGGGGGGGTCAACTGGGGAAAAGGGAGACATGTAAAACTTTAGACAATAAAAAATAAATAAATAAAATAAAGATGACTTACTCTGCAGTTACTTTTATTTCTTTAAAGATAACGATGAAGAACTGAAATCCTCACATAGTATTTTATCAACAATACTTTTAATATTATTCTAACTAAAAGCATGAAATGTGGCAAATAAAAGAAATGCCCCTCCCTTACCTTATGATCTGTGAGGGTGTCCTGCTAAGATTCTTGTGCTCACTGGAGGGTTTCTGAGACGGTGACCCTGCAGAATGACTAGAGAATGCATGCTGTCTTACTCCCGAAGGGTGCTGGAGTCGAGGAGGTAGTGCTGATGGAGCTTTTACTGGCTTGCTTGAATTCTTTGGCCCTCTATAATCTGCATCTGCGACAAGAATCCAAAAATACCCCATAATTTCCTATGATCAACAATGCCATGTATCTTTACCCCTCCCCACAAAAAAAGAATAACTTGATGTGCTCTTACCAGAATGGGAATTTTGTCCAGAAGAGGAAGGTTTTTTCATCTTCTTCCCTGACACTGTGTTCCAGCTTTCTGAGGGAGGTGGTTTGAGGGTCTTCGGTGAGTGCCTTCAAAAGGAAGGAAAAGACATGTAATAAGTTAAAGTGCTCATAGCAATGATATCTACTTAAAGTATTCAGCATAACAATTTTATTTGTAACTTACATAAGAATTTCCAGCTTTAGTTCTTATATTAAAAATGAAGTACAAACAAAGCCATTTAGCAACCCAGATATAATTCTAATAAGTAAAAGATAACATAAATCAAAAGTGTGTTTTCAAACCCAAAAATACCAGAAGACTAAAAGGCCTTAAATCACAATCGAAGCAAAAGATTCGAGGAATGATTGCTATTCGTTAGATGTGAAAATGGTACTGTCATTCAGGTGGGGAGAGGCAGGAGACCTTACTGTGCTAGAGTCACATAAAAGCACCTATATGTCTATGAGAAATGGTATAACGTCTGGATTTTTTTAATTATTCCAATTCCATTTCTAAAAAGGGTTAGGGAGGATAGATTAGAAAAGGTTGCTAAATGCTGTTAACTGATGAACCAGGATGGTGGTATATTAGGGTTCTCTGCACTATGCTCCTGACATTTATGTATGATTGAAATTTTCCATACTAAAGTTTAGGTGTGACTTACTACCTTATCTCTAATAAGGGCAGCAGCAACTAAAATAAAAGGTATTCTAAAGTAGCACTGCAAATCTACCATAAAATTTTACTCCGTCTGACATTTATTTAAAATTAATTCAATGCCATGCAGTTCCGAATAACATTAGGAATTAATATGGTCCCTGTCCTCCAAAGTTCCCACTTTATAGTTATAGTATAGTCAATTTCCCAAAATGCCTTTGTGAAGAATGGCACATTTTAAACAGTAACCGACAAAATTAGTTTTCTTTTTATTTTAAACTATATCATCATGCAAACCACTGAATTTAAACTCTATTTTCCAAAAGCGCTAAACAAATATTTCTACATATAGGCAACACCTTTAAGTGAATTTGCAAATACACAAAGCCATTTCGAAATGCTCATGATTACATTAGGCAAGTGGAAAAGACAGTAAATGCCTTATTTGAAGAGCAGTACATACTTCCTTCCAACTTCTTCAACCAAAACTGGTCCGTTCTCAGAATGAACCCCTTGAAGGTCTGCATTAGAAAATTTTCCATTGTGATCCAACCTAACCTGCTGAACAATTCCAGAAAGATCAGTCACCTGCTTCCTTGCATTAATGATCAGTTTTTAAAATTTATTTTGTTTCCAATTAAAGAGAAAATGAAATGTATATTGTTCAACACAAAACTAATTTCAAAACAGTATACAATATCTGTTTCTCTGACCTCCCAGACTTATGTACCTCTACCTAAAATGCTTTTGTGTTTATCCTTCCAAAATTGTTCTAAATTATTTCCTTAATAGTTCAAGAAGTAGTAGTACCATCTATTAAGGCTCCTAACAAGAGAGGTATCTTGTCCTGGTCCTGAAGTCAGGACTTTGGCACAACACAACCAGGATTCCAGGCCTGGCATTTCTACTTACCGGCAATATGACCTTGGGCAAGTTACTTCTCATACTTCAGTGTCTTCATATGCAAAATAAGGCTAATAATAATACCAAAGTCATAGGACTGATGGAGATGGAATGAGGTATGTATCATATACATGAAGGACGTAACAGTATTATTATAATTACTGTAACTGTGACCTTTCTCCTCCCTAACAATAGATCCGTTATCTCTTCTCTAACATACTACTGGTATTTTCCAAGAGTAAACTGTGACAGGACAGTAAGCCCTGAGGTGTTTCTATAGTCAAACAATACACAATGAATAGGGCATTTGGCATGACTACACCAGGAGCACTAAGAGCCCATCCATGTTGCATGGCTTTGAGTACCCTCGTACTTGTATTAGTAGACAAAGTCCTCGAGCTGAGGTTTCATTCTTCACAAATCAAAATAGGACACTTTGCCTTCCTCTCTTTGAGTTTATCAAAAAGATTTTTCTGAAGTTTTTTACCAAAAGTTAAAACTGTATCTTACATGCTTACTTGAGTAAACAAGTCATCTTTGACTCCTAGCAGTTTACACAATAAAGTTTCAATTAAATTTTATCCAAGTGAAAGTTAAGTAGTAGAATTAGAAACAAAATACTCTAAAATATAAAAAATTAAAACAAGTATCTGCTTTATCATCTACTTTATTAATGGTGTCTACCAAAAGCAACTGCAACCTCAAAGAAGATATGCTTGATTTAAAATAATGAGTAACAAAACTTTAGTGATGCAGCGTAAAACAAGCAATCTTCTCTTCTCTATTGAGGGGTAGGGAAGGAGGGGAACCTTAAGCCTTGGTTTTACTCTTCTCTTTTGTTCCCTTCAAAGATTCCATAATTCTGTTCTATAATTAGAGCACAATTCTGACAATCCCATAATGAAGAACCTAAATTAATTACATCCTCTTCTTCTTTTCCTTTCAAATACCCCAGAACCAGAACACTATGAAAAGTGCTCAAAAGTGCACAGACACAATCCTGGTCATTCAGATACTTTTCACAAACCACTTTAAAACAAAGGAAATGAGTGTTTCCCCCACAAGTCAAGAAGAAATGTTTGTCAAGGGCTACTGTAAGGTAGTTTTGAAAAAGCAACACTTTTTTCCTTTTAATCCTCATCTGAAGATACGTTTTTATTGATTTCAGAGAAAGAAAATAAGGAGGTGGGGGAGGGAGGGAGGGAGGGAGGGAGGGAGGGAGGGAGGGAGGGAGGAAGGGGAAGAGGGAGGGAGGGAGGGAGGGAGGGAGGGAGGGAGGGAGGGAAGGGAGGAGGAAAGAGGGAGGGAGGAAGGAGGGAGGGAGGGAGGGAGGAAGGAGGGAGGGAGGGCGGGAGGGAGGAAGGGAGGGAGAAACATTGATTGTTGACTCTCATACATGCCCCACCAGAGATCGAACCCCCAAACTAGGTATGTGACCTGACCGGGAATCAAACCCCAAACCTTTTGCTGTACAGGATGGCGCTCCAACCAACTGTGCCACATGGCCAGGGCAAAAGGCAACACTTTTTGATGGAAGCCATTTTGATGAAAATTATCTTCCAAATAATTTTTGTGTATGTGGATTGCTTTTATTTTGGAAACAATTTTTATCATAAACAACAGAAAAGGGATCTTTGGAAATTACCTTTTCCAGAGTTTCTCTAGCCTTGGCATTTTTGACACTTTGGACCACATAATTCTTTGTCATGGGGAGTGGGAAAGGGTGTCCTGTACACTGTAGGATATTTGGTAGCATCCCTGGCCTTTACCCACTAGATGTACCACCTTCCCAGTTAGGAAACAAAAAAATGTCTGCAGACATTGCTCAGCAGAGAGTGAGGGTGGGGTGGGAACCGGGTGGAGGGGAGCTATGGGGGGAAAAAAGAGGAACAACTGTAATAATCTGAACAATAAAAATTTATTAAATTAAAAAAATAAAAATAAAAAATAATAAAACTATGAAAATGTATACATGAAAAAAATATATTCTAAAATTCCAAATTAACAACACGTTCAAACTTATCTGTTTACTCGGTTCCTATTATAATAAGATTTCAGGTAAGATCTTTTCTTCTATATAATCACTTACTTGGCATTTATCCCCAACTTCATACTGTAAGCCAGCAGCAATGGAATAATCACGTTTCTGTTGAGCTGTAAATAATATCAAGTTGACTTAATTATTTTCAAGTGCCACAAAACGAACTTATGAAAAATGCAGATTTTTAAACTCACCTTGTTTAGATTTGAGCCAAATTTCATATTCCACATTTCTATAAACTGCTGGATTGAGTGACTTAAGAACCTTTCTAGACAAAGAAAGGCTTTGGGAGTTCCCATTGCTTTTCAGGTGCTAAACAAACAAAGTCAGGATTAAAAAAATAAAACATTTTTGTTTAACATATATGTAAGAATAAAATCAAAAGAAAACTTCAAAAATTACTAAGTTGCTGAAAAATTTACTGGTAGATGCTGAAAAATTTACTAGAAAAATTTACTATTGAAAATATACCAGAAAAGAGAAAAAAAATTAAGACTACACTTTCATAAGCTCTTATATTAAAGAACAAGTTAAGACCTTTAGAAAAAAATACCTGATCACTTGACAGAGCTTTAAATCCATTTACATCATTAGCAGTGGTAGTTTTTCTCCTATAAAGGAAAAAACATAACCATAATTAGTACAAAATGTGTTCACATGCAATTAATTTATTCTAACTTCACATAAAAATATCAGAAGTCAGAGGTATATTCCACAAAGTCAAAGCTATATTCCAATGAGCCCTTACAAATTTTAATAAACTGTGCGAGTGGCCCTAACTAGTTTGGCTCAGTGGATAGAGCATCGGCCTGTGGACTAAAGCAGTGGTCGCCAACCTCTCGGACCTCACGGACCACCGTGAACCACTGGTTAGCAACCACTGGACTAAAGGGTCCTGGGTTCAATTCCAATCAAGGGCATGTACCTCAGTTACAGGCTTGAGCCCTGGCCCTGGAAACCAACCTATCTGTCTCTCTCACATGGATGTTTCTGTCTCTTCCCTTCTCTTCCACTTTCTCTAAAATCAATGAAAAAATATCCTTGGGTGAGGATTTAAAAATATATAAAAAATAAAGTGTGCAAGAGTGTGTGTGTGTGTGTGTGTGTGTGACATAAAATATTAAGTCAAAGACTTTTATCAGTAATTCTTACTGGCTCAATCATCAATAAAACAAACAGAAATAAACTAAAATTCAGGTAAGTAGAATAATTGGGTTTATAAAACATTCAATGTAAAAAAATTTCCTTTAAATACATAGATGATGATCCATTAAACGAAATATTCCACTACAAAAAGATGTACAATCTAGTGATAATGAATGCAAACCATATTCAGTATGCTAATGCTAGTAAGTGCTATTGGGGGTGTTAGGAAAAAATTATAGTGTTGAGCCCTAACTGGTTTGGCTCAGTGGACAGAGCATTGGCCTGCGGACAGAAAGGTCCCAGGTTCAATTCCGGTCAAGGGCATGTACCTTGGTTGTGGGCACATCCCCAGTAGGAGGTGTGCAGGAGGCAGCTGATCGATGTCTCTCTCTCATCGGATGTTTCTAACTCTCTCTCCCTCTCCCTTCCTCTCTGTAAAAAATTAATAAAATATATTTAAAAAAAATTATAGTGTTGAGCCATAGGCTTAAGTAATAAAAAGTGGGATGAGGAAAGAACTTGTTGAGAAGTCTTTTTGAATAAGTAATTAAAGGTAACAAGATAGCAAACCATATGGCTACTCAGCATTCCAGGCAGAAAAAACAGAAATCAAGTGCAAAGATCCTGGTGTGGACAAGAGGCTGGCAAGGCTGGAACAGAGTGATGGCAAGTAGAGTGGGAGATGAGGTGAGGAGCCACCTATACTCTTCTGTCCTACACTCCTTAATCAATCAATTTCTAGTCTTCAGGACAATTTCCCAAGTCTATACCCTTAAATGCAACAATCTTTAAGAGACTCCAAGTAGCTAGTGTCTCTAGATTTTAAAATAGCACCCATAATTTCCAGTACTTCAGCACTGGCCAATGTAAATGCGAAAAGAATCCAGGCACAAGAGTAAAACAACATCCCTCGTCTTTCCCCCTTGCTATCACATTATGCCTACCTATCGTGCCATGGTTATATAGCATTCTTCCCTACTTGAAGCCTTGTCTTCCCTAAGCCAAATATGACACAAGAAATCTGTAATAATGCAAAAAATTAACGAGAAAGGCTCCCATGTTCCAAGGGCCACAATAGTAAAGTATAAAAAGAAAAACAGCATTATAACGAGCACATGTTCCCTAATTAACTTTCTCCTAGGTTCAATGACATGTCTTAATCAGAGAGGTGCTAGAGAAAACCATGGAGCAAAATTTTCACCTGGGCAAAGTTAGTCCATTCTAGCATTAAACTTATAATGGCAGACCCAGATTCTAACCTAACTGATTCATTTCTTTCTTATAAACAAATGGTAGACAGTATTTCAATCAGGACCAGGAAAATTTAATTTAAGAAATGCCTGGAATTACAAATAAAGATATATTTAAGTACTATTTAATAAAGAATTAGATATCAATTTCATTTATTTCTCTAGTTTCACAGTACGTAACACCAAGTAGGATACTTTCCTAGTTAAGATACAACAGCAATAATATAGTTTAACTTCATTAGGATTGGAATATGATTAATTGCTATAAAATATCCTATATAATAAAACCCTAATATGCAAATCAACCGAACAGCGGAACGACCGGTCGCTATGATATGCACTGACCACCAGGGGGCAGATGCTCAACACAGGCGCTGCCACCTGTCAGGGCTGACAAGCGGGCTGCACCAGGCTGCCAGCCAAGGTGGGTGCCAGTGGGGAACCCCGATTGCCCCACCCGCCCGTTGCCCCACAGATCGGCCCTGATCGCCAGCCCGACCTAGAGACCCTACCCATGCACGAATTTCATGAACTGGGCCTCTAGTATTCTTAATATTATTGATAAAAACTAATATGTTGGGCACTATATCTAGGAACTAGCTTATGCACTTTATATGTTATTTCATTTAATTATTATAAACTGGAGGCCCGATGCAAAAAATCTGTGTATAGGTAGGATCCCTAGGCCTGGCCAGCGATCAGGGCCGATCTGTGGGGTGACCAGCAGGGCAACTGGGGGCCTCCGCTGGCACCTGCCTTGACTGGCCTGGGGGCAGCTCCTGCATTGAGCGTCTGCCCCCTGGTGGTCAGTGTGCATCATAGCGACTGGTCGTTCTGCCATTCAGTCGATTTGCATATTAGGCCTTTATTATATAGGAGGATTCTGCCCTTTGGGGAACTACTAATATATCTCATTTTACAGATGCAGAATTGAGGCTTCTTAAGTGAATTTAAGTAACTTGCCCCAAAAGTCTAGTAAGATGGCAGGAAGCCAGTACTGAAACAAGGTTTACAAGTCTACAGCCCACACTCTTATCCACTAGTTTACATGTCCTGTGTGGGGAAAAAAAAAATTATCATAGACTCGAAGTTAAAAGGTACTTATTCACAACCTAAACAAAGGCATTATCCAGAGCTGTTCCCACACTATACCCTAATTTGGAATTTTTTTTATCTAAAAAGAAAAAGAGGTGGCATTATTTAAGAAAGAAAATAAAACTCAAGGAAATCAAAATGGCCATTTTTTTAGCACTGAATACACAATTGACAGGTTAACCTTAAAATTTTATAATACCACAGATATAGGTAGACCAAATCTATTCCACATATACACATCCAGATTACAAAGAATTAGATGCTTTCTAACCAAAACATAAGCTTTATGAGGTAAAATTAGTGGCAGAGATAAAGAACCTTCTACTGCAGATTGCTATATTTTAAGAATACCATAATATTTCAATGTCAGATAACTCCTTGCAGAATCATTTACTGAACTGTTTCTTTGTACAGCACTATAAAGATATCTTAGAATTTAAATTCATTCTTACCTGCAACTATCATCCTCTGAATCTGATATTTCACTGTGGCTTTCACCAGCTACTTCAGCAGTGTTGAGTCCCATCAAAATTTTACTAACATCAGTTTTAAATACCTTCTCATACAGTAATTCATAAAGGAGAGCTGCAATTAACAAGAGAGATGTTATGCAACATTAACTAATTTTATGTTCTAACATAAAATTGAGTATCTATTGCCCAGGCTTCTAAAATCTTAACTAGACACCTGCAACATCTATGGTTAAATTTAATCAGAAAGTATCCTACATAGAGAACAACCAGAATTTGTGTGTAATTAGTTTAAAATCATTACATAAGATAACTGCCATTTTTTAAAATATCAACACAAAAAGGTATCACAACCCTGAAACAAGTATGATGACAATAAAAGATAAACATGCATATTGAGCAATTATTACACTCCATGTGTTAAGCCTTTACATTATCTCCATATTTAATCCCAGCACAGTGGTATAATTATTCTAATTGTACAGATGAGAAAACTGAGAATTATAGATGGCATACAACATGCCCAACCTTAAGAGACTTGGATAGAAAACATTAAGAAACAGCCAAAACTGGTTTGGCTCAGTGGATAGAGCGTCGGCCTGCGGACTCAAGGGTCCCGGGTTCGATTCCGGTCAAGGGCACGTACATTGGTTGCGGGCACATCCCCAGTGGGAGGTGTGCAGGAGGCAGCTGATTGATGTTTCTCTCTCATCGATGTTTCTAGCTCTCTATCCCTCTCCCTTCCTCTCTGTAAAATATCAATAAAATATATTTAAAAAAAAAAAAACATTAAGAAACATTAAGACTGCTTGCCCTAGCCAGTTTGGCTCAGTGGATAGAGCATTGGCCCACGGACTAAAGGATCCCTCCCAGGTTTGATTCCGGTCAAGGGCACGTATGTCCCTGGATTGCAGGCTCGATCCCTGGCCCCAGTCGGGGAGAGGGGAGCGTGCGGGAGGCAACCAATTGATGTGTCTCTCTCACATCAGATGTTTCTCTCTGTGTCTCCCCCCTTCCTTCCACTCTCTCTAAAAATCAATGGAAAAATATCCTCAGGTGAGGATTAATAAACAAAACAAAAAATTTAAAAAAGACTGCTAAGAAAACTTTTCATAAAAGAATAAAAAGGAACTGTTATAAAATGTATTCTCAGCCAAGCCAAAGTGGCTGAGGGATTAAGCATCAACCTATGAACCTATGACTGAACTACAGTTGGATTCCCAGTCAGGGCACATGCCTGGGTTACGGGCTCAATCCCCACTAGGAGGTGTGCAGGAGGTAGCCGATCAATGATTCTTTCTCATCACTGATGTTTCCATCTCTCTTTCCCTTTCTCTTACTCTCTGAAATAATTTTTTTAAAAAAAAAAATGTAATTCTCAGCAGCCAATGAAGAAGCGTATTTAGACATTTTGTTAAAAAAAAAAAAAAAAAAAAGATCCAAGATGGCGGCGTAGGTAAACACATAAACTGCTGCCTAGCACAACAATTTCAAAACTACAACTAAAAGACAAAACGTCTATCACCCAGAACCACGGGAAAGCTGGCTGAGTGGAAGTTCTACAACTAGAAGGAAAGAGCAAACAGCATTGAGAGGTGCACAAGCGCTGAAAAGCTGAGGTATGGAGGCGTGCGAATCGGGCTGGCAACGGGCGTCTGGGAGCGCTGCTTTTTTTAACCCGAAAGGAGACAAGCTCCCAATTACTCCAAACTCCAGTTTCTGGGGAGACACGGGGGACCCAAACTCCTACGGGGAGAAGCTGGACTGTCTGCCGTGGGGTCAGAAAGTGAGGGTGGCTTGCTTGCAGGGCTGCGCGCAGGAATAATTGTTTACTGCGCTGGGGCATGGGACGCGGGGACACGGTCAGAGATGCAGAGCCAGCTAACTGGCAGCCATCGCTGTTTGCCACGCCCTAGCCTAGTCACGCCCTGAGACCCCACCCCGCATAATCTACAAACCCACCCAAGCTCCAAGCAGAGGCTTTAGCATATGAATGGCCTGCCCTATCGCAGCTTAACCTAGCAAACTTGAAGCCCGGGTAAGACAGCTCCAAAACGTCCAAACCCCAAGCAAAGAGGAGAAAACTGTGGTTCTCGCTGCAGCGCCTGCTGGGTGGCCTCAGACAGTAGCTGACATGCACCCCATTGGAGATCCAGAAGCCAGTGTACCTAGTGGTCAGTGTGAGACACCAGATTTCAACTCCTCACATCCATAGGTGACACATTCAAGAGGCAGACTCAGTGAGCACCAAAGCCCCACTGAAACAAGTCCTGCATCATAAGCGTGTCTCCAGCACAGCAGTTCTTCCATTATAGACACAGCGGGTCCTCACAGCCAATTGACCTGGAGGACAATTCCTCCCAGTGTACCAACAGCAATCAAGGCTTAACTACACCAAGACTTTGCACTCAGCCCACAAAGGGGTGTATTAAGAGCGTCCACCTCAGGTGACTGGGGAGGCTGAGCTACTGGCCCCTATAGGTCACCTACCACACAAAGCCACTCCGTCAACACAGGGAAGCAACAAAATGCGGAGACAAAGAAACATGTCACAAATGAAAGAAATGGAAGAAACCAAATTACTGGACGACATAGAGTTCAGAACCACATTTATAAGGTTACTCAAGAATCTTCTAAAAACCGCTGAGGAACTTAGTGAGACCTTTAAGGATCTTAATGAGAATGCCAAAAAAAAATGGAAAAGGACCAGTCAGAAATTAAGCATACACTGTCTAAAATAAAGAATATACAGAAACTCAACTGTAGATCAACGTACCCCAAGAATCAAACCAAAGATCTGAAATATGAGGAAATAAAAAACACCCAACCAGAAAAACAAAAAGAAAAAAGAATCCAAAAATATGAAGGTAGTGTAAGGAGCCTCTGGGACAACTTTAAGCATACCAACATCCGAATTTTGGGGGTGCCAGAAGAAGAGAGAGAGCAAAATATTGAAAACCTATTGGAAGAAATAATGACAGAAAACTTTCCTTACCTGGTGAAAGAAATAGACTTACAAGTTCAGGAAGCGCACAGAACCCCATACAAGAGGAATCCAAAGAGGACCACACCAAGACACATCATAATTAAAATGCCAAGGGCAAAAGACAAAGAGAGAATCTTGAAAGCAGCAAGAGAAAAACGGTTAGTTACCTACAAGGGAGCACCCATACGATTGTCAGCTGATTTCTCAACAGAAACTATGCAGGCCAGAAGGGAGTGGCAAGAAATATTCAAAGTGATGAACAGCAAGAACCTACACCCAAGATTACTCTACCCAGCAAAGCTATCATTCAGAGTTGAAGGTCAGATAAAGAGCTTCACAGACAAGAAAAAGCTAAAGGAGTTCATCACCACCAAACCAGGATTACATGAAATGCTGAAGGGTATTCTTTAAGAAGAGGAAGAAGAAGAAAAAGGTAAAGATAGAAATTATGAACAACAAAATGACATCAAATACATACCTACCAACAAGTGAATCTAAAAATCAAGTGAATAAAAAATCTGAAGAACAGAATGGACTGGTGAATATAATAGAATCAGGGACATAGAAAGGGAGTGGACTGACAATTCTCAGGGGGAAGGGAGTGTGAGGGGTGCGGGAAGAGATTGGACAAAAATCTTACACCTATGGATGAAGACAGTGGCGGGGGGTAAGGGCATGGCGTGGGGTGGGGAATCAGGTGGAGGGGAGCTATGGGGGAAAAAAAAAGAGGAACACCTGTAATAATCTGAACAATAAAGATTTATTTTAAAAAAATAAAATTTTAAAAAAAGGCCTAGCTGGTTTGGCTTGGTGGCTAAAGCATCAGCCTGCGGACCTTAGGGTCCAGGGTTCGATTCCAGGCAAGGGCATATGCCCAGGTTGCAGGCTTGATCCCCAGTAGGGGCGTGCAGGAGGCGGCCGACCCATGATTCTTTCTCATCATTGATGTCTCTATCTCTCTCCCTCTCCCTTCCTCTCTGAATCAATAAAAGTATATTTAAAAAATTAAAATTAAAAAAAAAAAAACAGAAAACATGGAAATATATATTACCCAATATTCTCAATTGGTTTTACTACAGTGATTCTTATGAAAACAAGTACACTAAGAATTCATCAACAATGAGTTACTTAAGAGACTTCCTTCTAGCAAACCATCTTTCTTCTCCCCCTTGTATCATCCAACCCACGGGCACTGAGAAGTATAGGAAAGGAATCTCCATGAGCTATCTTTCCCAAAGCTGACATGTCCAGATTTTGACTAGCTGGGGGAAAAAGGACACAGCCCAGGACAGACAGCTAGACTTTCATACCTCAAAACAGATCAATTAATTTTAACAATTTGCATTACACATTATCTTTACTGCTCACCACTAGCTTAAGAACAGAGGAGCCCTGGCCTGAGTGCTCAGTGGTTAGAGCATCAGCCTGCAGACAGAAGGATCTCGAGTTCGATTCCTAGTCAGGGGCACGTACCTGGGTTGCAGCTTCGATACCAGGTCAGGGCTCACCAGGGAGGCAACCAATTGATGTCTTTTTTTCACATCAATGTCTCTCTCTTTCTGTCTCTTCCTCCTTCCCTTTCACTTTCTCAACCTCGTGTGAGGATTTTTTTTAAAAAAAAAAAAAAAAGAGGAAAAGCTGTTGCATGCTCAGCACTACTGCTTTGCATGAGTGATGTGCATTTAGAATAGACAAAGGAAGGAACTAATAGAGTAGTAATTCTCAATTGGGATGGAACTGTACCCTTCCGGGAAATATGTGGGCAAAATCTAGTGACATTTTTGGTTGTTACAATGGGAGAGAGATCTACACAGTAGATGCTAGGTTTACTACTAAACATCCTACAATGTACGGAACGGCCCCCACAACAAGAATTACCTGGCCCAAAATGTCAATAGTGCCAAGGTTGAGAAACCCTTCTCTAGAGCCAAATATAATCAAATGTTTGATTTGCTCAGCTATGTAAATTTTCAAGCCATATACTACCAGCTTTTAAAACACATACAAATCCTTATTATTGAACTTAATTACTGCAGGAAATAAATAACTTTGTATTTATAAGTCAAACTCTAGCTACTAGATCTTTTTTTCCTATTGAAAGTTTTTAATACAGTATTAATATTTTTGGTAACCTAAGGTTTTTAGAAATATATTTTTATACAACAAAACAGAGTATATGTGCCCTGACTTGTGTGCATTAAGACTGTATATCTTAGGAATATAATTTCCTATACAAACACAAGGGTGAAACTTACACTGACACATAGCAGAGCTCTCTTTATACTTTATGGGATAGACAATATCATAGTGATTTCCATTTGAAAAACACAGTAATACCTGAAAGGGAAAAATAAAAGACAACTTTCAGCACTTCATATTTGATATTTACATAGCAACTTATTATCTCCAATATCTCTCAATCACTAGTAAATAATTTTCAAACGGAAAGTGAGTATTTTAGAAGCAATCTAAAGCTCCAATGTAGTCAACTATGGTATATCCACATGCTGAAATGTTACACAGCTATTAAATCAGAAAGTTCTTAATGACTTGGGGAATGCTTATGGGATAAAAAATAAATGCATTGCCCTCGCTGGTTTGGCTAAGTGGATAGAGCATCAGCCTGCAGACTGAAGGGTCCCAGGTTCGATTCCAGTCAAGGGCACATGCCCGGGTTGTGGGTTCGATCCCCAGTAGGGGGAGTGCAGGAGGCAGCCAATCAATGATTCTGTCTCATCATTGATGTTTCTATATCTCTCTCCCTCTCCCTTCCTCTCTGAAATCAATAAAAAATACACATATATATTAAAAAAAAAAAAAAAGCATGATTTCAGCTAGTTAAGGAACAAGATGTAGGAGACCGTAAGAAAATATTCCAAAATTTTATTAATACTTACCTCTAAGAGGCAGAATCAAAAGTAACATTTTTCTGCTTCTTTACAGTTAAAGTACAGTTAACCCTTGAACAAAGTGGGGGTTAGAGGTGCCAACTCCTATGCATTCGAAAATCCAAATATAACTTTTGAATCCCCCAAAACTTATCTACAGTCCTCCCTAGGTATCTGCAGGGTACTGGTTCCAGGACACACAAACCCCCATACCAAAATCCACGAATAATCAAGTCCTTTATATCAAATGGTGTGGAACAATGCATACAATTGGCCTTCCCCATCTGCAGATTCCCAACCTCTAACCTCAAATCGGAAAATACTGTTTTCAATCTGCTGTTGATGGAATCCGGACAACTTGGGATACAGAAGACAGACTGTATATTCATTGAAAAAAATCCACATATAAGTGGACCCATGTAGTTCAAACTCATGTTGTTAAAAAAATCAACTGCATTTCCTAAATAGTTACTTATTCAAAGAGAAATGCACACTGATTTTACTTAGACTATGTCATATTCCAATAAGTGTACTGGAAAAGACCAGATCCAGAGACAAGCATGTTAGGAACCCCTAAGTCCTTATTAAGGTAGTATTTCACTCAATTTCCCTCCTCCTTACCACCATTAGCATAGTGACAAAGATACTTCAACTTGGCCTGGATGACTCCAAAACAACTAATTAAAACAAAGTTTCCTTATAATGAATCAGCTGGGTTTTTTTTTCCTTTCTAGACTACTTATTTTTCCAGTTGTTTCTGCTTTGAACAGATAATAACACCTTAGCCAGCAAATTACCTTTATAATGGGAAATATATCACGATTACCAAAGTATTTCTGGATGCAATGGAAGAATCTATTTTTTTTTAATATATTTTATTGATTTGTTACAGAGAGGAAGAGGGATAGAGAGTTAGAAACATCGATGGGAGAGAAACATCGATCAGCTGCCTCTTGCACACCTCCTACTCGGGATGTGCCCGCAACCAAGGTACATGCCCTTGACCGGAATCGAACCTGGGACCCTTCAGTCCGCAAGCCGACGCTCTATCCACTGAGCCAAACCGGTCAGGGCAGAACCTATTTTTACAAGTTATTTTACTATTTAATGTTTATATTGACACAAAAGAGTAATAGTCTAGTTAATCATATACACTAGTATCTCAACTTTTTTCCTCTAGTGATAGGGTTCAACATGGTGATTTGTCAGGAAAAACTAATAAAAAATAATATGGCTCAATGATGATTAACAGGAACTACACTATATCAACTCAGTATTAGCCTTCATGCACAAATATTTCCAAAAACCACCTTAAAATTATAGCTTAGGAGGTCAAGGTGGCAACTGAATAGTTCTTTCACTTAAAGCTTTTAAAAACACTGAAAAAATTCTTACCTTTTCAGGGAAATTATTTTCAGTTACTTGTGAAGGAGAAACATTCGGTTCCCGATAAATTACAAAATCTTTCCTGAAAGTAACATTTTTAGAAATTACTTCTGATGGTTTGTTTAGGCACTGAAGATATAGCAGTAAACATAAGATAGTAATGGAATACTAAGTTGTAAAATACCTATATAAAAGCATCTTTTCAAAAAAAAATAAAATTTCAAATATAGCTTGTATATGGTATGTCTTCATATATAATTCTTAAAGGAAACCTCAAAACTACAGAAGTTGTGAAGAGAAAATATACAAAGACATTTTGAAAAGAAAATATTAAGCATTCACCTGCTCCTCTACTAGGCAATAGTAGTAAAATTGGTAATTGACAGAAGTGTTTTGCCTCTGTTCTAGTGGCCCTTCAGTGCTACTGGCCTTGAGAAAGCAGGAAATCATTTCTCTGTAAGGTTGATAAATGGTAACGTTTAGAGGTCTGGAAAATTTTCTGTACTCCTTTCCAAAAATATCTTGAAAATTAAAATTTCTAAACACTGATATATCTAAATGTCAAAATCTAATTCATACAATAAAAAAAACAACTTAGAAAAGATGCTTCACAAGACATAAAATCACTATTTTCACAATTTTAGTATAATGTAATATATTAATTTTCCACTAACTTTACTTTTGTTGAATTATGTTATTAGTGTTTACCTGTACATAAGAGAAAGGGCACTTATTTCCACCTGTCCAACCCATTCCTGTATTAAAGAAAAAAAAAATGGCCCTTCAATGTCTCAGACTTTTTACAATATACCTCTAAACCAGCGATTTTCAACCAATGTGCTGCAAGAATTTTTAAAACATGCAATACCTGACTGTTTAGTCAGGGCACTGACCTCTTTTCCCTTAGACTGTCAAATTAAAAAATGACAACAATAACCGTCAGGTGTAAATGAATCAAAATTATACCTATTTTTTCTGTCAGATTAGTAAAAAATATATTTTTGTGCCGCAGATTTTGAGTAATTAGATTATGTGTCATGAGATAAAAAAGGTTGAAAATCGCTGCTCTAAACATCATCTTCATACATACCTTTATACAATATAAAGCTCAGAAAGCTTGTTATTAGTAGTATCATAAATACTATAAAAACATTTACATAAAACAGGTTATATATACTAAAAAGGAGCCCAAGTCTCTGTTGCAAAAATCCTTAGTAATGGGGTGGAATGACAGGTCCTAGTGGTGTGGTAAGACCAAGAAGTGGTATCCCTAAGTTGAGAACTTGTTGAATGCAAGGGTTCTGTCCTCTAACCTAGCACCCAGGACAGAGCTTGGCACATGTTGAAGGTACAAAGAGAGCAGTCTCCCAGCAATCCTTTTCAAATGAGGTAGAGATTCTACAATCCTAAAGGAGTCACTTTAAGTCTCTAAGGAGGAAATGGCCAGTATATATAAAAATCTTAAAATATTTCCATAAACTCTTAGACAAAGCAATTCAATTTCTATAAACCTAACCTACATAAATGTTTCCTATGTCCACAGATATAAACAAGGATGTTCACTGTAGCTATCTGTAATAGTTTTAAAAAATGTTTGTTAGAGCCCAAAATTCCACTAACAGGAAAGAAATAATTAAATAACTCAAACATTTTATCCACACTATATATGAAACACGGAATCATTCAAAAGAATGAGGTATACCCATGTGAAGGGACTTGGGGGAAAAAAATCACTGACTAGTATAAAAAGTCATAGTAAAAGAATCCTATTGTATAAAACAAAAAGTTATGTGTATAATATGTATGCATACATTCCTTGAGAGAGGACTGGAAGGATAACATCCTAAATTGACAGTGGAGACAGGGAAAATAAAGGATTTATTTTCATTCTATATTAAATTTTTACCATAAGAATGTATTCTACACTATTTGTAAAATTAGTAAAGACTTAATACCAATAGTCACTAAAAATAATGTGCTATGGTACATGAATGCTGCCAACTTTTCCTTGAAAGAAAAGAAATTTGAGGTAAAAAAAAGATTTTAGACAATGAACACAGACAATAATAATCTTTTCCCCAGAGATTTTTCATTTTAATAGTTCTTAAAAATTGGTTCTGGTTTTCAAAATGAAATGGATGCCATATATTAAAACAGGTTTCTTAAAACAGGCCTCTACCTAACAATGACTTCTCATTAACTGCTGCAAGCAACACCCCTCCGGTATAAACAAAATCTCTCAGATCACAAACACAAGCGACACCTAATGCAAAATGTGTTACATCACTTTAAAAAATGGAAAATTATTCTACTCGTCTCAACAAAATACTACCTCGCAAATAATATACTATTTTATAAGTATTTAATCTTCAGAATAAATTCTTCCGTAGTCTGGTTAAGCAGACAATGGCTATCACATTATCTTCTCTAACCAGGGTCAATTTTAAATGTCTCTCTCTTTCTCTCTCTCTAAAAATAAAATAAATCAATAAAATAAAAATATCTTAAAACCACTGCAATTGGTCTTCTTGCCTCTGATCTCATCTCCCTCGAAACTACCTTTATACAAAATTCTTTCATCCATTCATTCAGTCAACATAAACGTCAGGCACTGTTCTCTAGTTCACAGTGGTGAACAAAACACACTCACTCACTTCCTGCCCCAAAAAACTTTGAAAGGCTTCTCAATGCCAGATTCCCAGGCCCCAGGCACAGACTTTGATTCAGATTAAGAATAAAGAGCAGTGGACCTGCATCTGTACAACTACCTCAGGTGATTCTGATGCAGATGGTGTGTAACTCACACTGAGATATGCTGGTCTAAAGCATAAGCTCCAACTTGGTGAGCTTAGTTAGCACTGAAGGCTTTCCCATGTTCTGACCCACAGCTTGCCCTTTGACTTATTTCTCATTATCTCCTACTTTCAAATGCTCCATGCTCCACAAAACTGGACTGCATTCTGAATCTGCATTGCTCACAATTTTCACTACCTGAAATTGACCTTCACCCCTGGCATTTCTTATTCAGAATCTATTCAGACTTCAAATGCCAACTCCAACTCTTGCTTTGCCTCCCCAGCTGGAAACAAAACTCTGAATGCCTATAGCGTGGTTGGCAAATCGCGGCGTGCGAGCCACATGCGGCTCTTTGGCCCCTTGAGTGTGGCTCTTCCACAAAATACCACGTGTGGGCACGCATGTACAGTGCAATTGAAGGAATACCCTAATTAAGTTAATAACAATGTACCTACCTATATAGTTTAAGTTTAAAAAATTTGGCTCTCAAAAGAAATTTCAATCGTTGTACTGTTGATATGTGGCTCTGATGACTAATGAGTTTGCCGACCACTGGCCTATAGCATCATACCTGTTCTTCTTATGGCATATGTACTTTCTCACTTCTGCATCCCCAGGGTGACTGGCAATTCTTGGACCACAGCAAGCACTCAAACTAATGTTAGGGAATCAAACTGAGATACCAGTTGCTGACCAAACACCCTGATCTCATGTTATTATTCCCTTCCCTCCCTCCCTGACTCCTCTCCTTAGCTTCATCCTTTGCTAATGTCATTTTAAAATTGACAGTAATTACCTCTGGAGATAACGGAACATTCTACATGACATTCCATGATATTTGGATTTTTTACAGGAGTTTTGTAAGCAGAAAAAAATTTATTTTAACATCAACATAATTGAGGAAGTGTGGCAGTGAGACCTGGTGGGGAAGTGCTGACCTTTTACTCTCAACAGACTCTTCCTTCTTCTCAAGCTAATCATGGGAAATAAAACCTCCATAAGAGAACCTATCTTCTCAGTTACCTGAAGAAGTAATCAAATCTTGCCCTTCTACCAACCCCCATACACCTACCAACACAGCATTATGAAATTCATCACCAGTTTTATTTTAGCTCTTTTACACTACATTCACATGCCATTATAACAAAGATAAAGATACCACAACCCTGTCCTTAGGCAATATCTAGTGCACAGTACAGTACAAAGCTACAACTGTCTTCCAATTAAATGCTATATAAAATGTGCACCTAAAAAATGTTTACAAGGAAACAGGGTAAATGACTGTAACCCTTCCATACACTATAATATTAATCTTATCTAAAAAAATAGATAAAAGATTACTGCATACCTGTGGGTTTTCCAAACGTTTTAAATACTCTTCAAATGATCCTTCTATAAACTGGAAAAGGAAAAAGAAATCTATTAGGAATACATCAAAACAACAGTTAACCTCTTCATTGTGAATTACTGAGTTCTTACATAAACCTCAGTAACAGTAAAATATATATACACATATATAATCTAATTATGAAAATACATACAAATCATTAAGTGAGGATCATAAACACACAAAAATAATTTAAAGAAGGAAACACTGTCAGAAAGGTTTCCTGGACACGATGTGGACAGACACAGGGACAATATGGCATGTGGAAACAGTGAGGACACTGTGTTGGGCATCAGGAGTGACCTGGTCAGCAAGAACAGGGCACTTTCATGGGGAGAGCAGAGTGAGAGAGAACTCAGACTGGACATCTGTTTATAGATAGTTTGAGCCCAGGCAGGACTTTCAGAAGAGGGAGAGAAGGCAATACAAGGTCACTGCACGTGATATTATGAACAGAGAAATGATATGATAAAAGCAGCATTTTAAGATTAATTTGAAAATGGCCAATGTGTAGAGGAGAATAAACAAAGACAGATACATTAGCTAAGACATATTAGTTTACTAATACAAATATGAATATTCACTGTTCCTTAGGTCAGTTATACTAAAAGCAGAGATGAGAATAATGCTACAGATATTTTGAAAAATCAGTAAGATATTTTCTAATACACTTCGCTTCATTGTCACCTTAACATAAAAATAAAAGTTTATTCAAGCTATGTGAGCCCTGGTTGGTTTGGCTCCATCGGCCTGTGGACTGAAGGGTCCCGGGTTCGATTTCAGTCAAGGGTACATGCCCAGGTTGTGGGCTCGATCCCCAGTTGGGGGTGTGCAGGAGGCAGCCGATCCATGATTCTCTCTCATCAATTGATGTTTCTATCTCTCTCTCCTTCTCCCTTCCTCTCTGAAATCAGTAAAAATATATTTTAAAAAAAAAGCTCTGTGAGCCCTGGCTGGTGAGGCTCAGTTGGTTGGGCATCATCCCATGCACCAAAAGATTGCAGGTTTAATTCCTTGTCAGGGCACATGTTTCTCTCTCTCTTCCTCTCCCTTCCTCTCTAAAAATCAATAACAAATCTTAAAAAAAAAAAAAAAAAAAGTTGTGATAACATTTTTTTGTTTTTCTAATAGTCATTATACTAATTTAATCGAGAAAACCCTAAAACATCATCTGAAACATCAAATTCAATTTTATTTAAATTACAGGCTCAGTCAATTTTGCAAAGCAATACACTTAAAAACATTAAAGTACACTACCTAGTCTATAAAAATCTTTTAAATGCCCATGGATTTTTTTTTTAAGATTGAGATTATTTTATAGACAATCTACTGTCAAATTTCCAAAAAGTATCTTAAGATTTCAACATATATTATAATAAAATAGCTATCGCCCTAACCAGTTTGGCTCAGTGGATAGAGCGTCAGCCTGCGGACTCAAGGGTCCCAGGTTCGATTCCAGTCAAGGGCATGTACCTTGGTTGTGGGCACATCCCCAGTAGGGAGTGTGCAGGAGGCAGCTGACTGATGTTTCTCTCTCATCGATGTTTCTAAGTCTCTCTCCCTCTCCCTTCCTCTCTGTAAAAAAATCAATAAAATATTTAAAAAGTAAATAAATAAAAAGAATAAAATAGCTATCTATTTTAAATATCCCACCAATCAGAGGCTATTGTTCTATATTAGGTGATTATTATTTATAGATTTAAAACCCCCACAGAACCATTTAAAGTTGGTAGAGATCCAACCAGTGTTCTGCAAGCCTATCTACACTAATAAAAGAGAAACATGCAAATTAACGATCACTCTGCTACACCCACAAGCCACGCCGCCCACAAGCCAATCAGGAGCGAGTATGCAAATTACCCCAACCAAGATGGCAGCCGGCCAGAGCTGGAGCAAGCAGGAGGCTAGGGTTGCCCCGGCAATGGAGCTTCCCACCCTGGCCTACGCTCAAGGCTACAACGTTTCAATTATAGAAGATAAATAAATCCCAACAAAAATGGCTGCGGCCACAGAGCTGGAGATGAGCAGGCTTGGGTTGCCCCTGGCGATGGAGGAAGCCAAGCTTCCCGCCCTGTCCCGCCCTGGCCTACGCTCAAGGCTACAAAGTTTCAATTATAGAAGATAAATAAATCCTAGATACTTGCTTCCAGCCAGCCCTGGCCTCCACTCAAGGAGGCGCCGAAAAAAAAAAAAAAAAAAAAAAGTAAAAAAGGAGGGGCTGGGACCTTGGGTCGCCGGCGGGTGATCAGGCCGGGATGGGATGTCAGGGGCTGTTGGGGGTGAGCAGGCTGTCAGTGGGGGTCAGTTGGAGGTGATCAAGACAGTGGGGGGGGGGGCAGTCTAGAGTGAGCAGGCCAACAGGGGGGCAGTTGGGGGTGAGCAGGCCAGTGGGGAGGGGAGGTGGGGGCGAACAGGCTGGAAGGCAGAGTGGTTAGGCGCAATCAGGCAGGCAGGCAAGCAGTTAGGAGCCAGCAGTCCCGGATTGTGAGAGGGATGTCCGACTGCCGGTTTAGGCCCAATCCCTGTAAACCGGCAGTAGGACATCCTTTGAGGGGTCCCAAATTGGAGAGGGTGCAGGCCGCGCTGAGGAATAACACCTCCCCCATGCACGAATTTCGTGCAATGGGCCTCTAGTCCTATATAATAATGAGGTAATATGCAAATTGACCATCACACCCAGTCACAAGATGGCTGGCAGGGGAGGGCAGTTGTGGGCAATCAGACCTGCAGGGGAGGGCAGTTATGGAGGACCAGGCTGGCAGGGGAGGGCAGTTGGGGAGGACCAGGCCTGCAGGGGAGGGTAGTTGAGGGGGACCAGGCCGGCAGGGAAATGGTTAGGGGGTGATCAAGCTGGTAGGGGAGTGGTTAGGGGGTGATCAGGCTGGCAGGCAGTAGTTAGGGGCAATCAGGCAGGCAGGCAGGCAGGCGAGCAGTTGGGAGCCTGCAGTCCCGGATTGTGAGAGGGATGTCCGACTGCCAGGATCAGGCCTAAACAGGCAGTCGGACATCCCTTGAGGGGTCCCAGATTGGAGAGGGTGCAGGCTGCGCTGAGGGACACCCCCCCCCCCCAGTGCACGAATTTTTGCAATGGGCCTCTAGTATCCAATATAAGACTCTCCCTTCTAATCAGAAAAGCATCCATCTAGGCTCTGACTGAACATCCTCAGTCACAAGGAACACCCCGCCCCCTTCCCATGACAGCCTTTTCCCATTCTGGCCAACAGAAATGGTAAAGTAAAACTTACCCCTTTGGAACTTTCAACTTCTGGTAATACCTTGTAAGATTGCAAGGGTTAAATAAATATATGCAAAGCATTAAAAATAATGCCTGGCACATATTAAGTGCTAAACCAGTGTTAGTAATTTCCATTATTGTCAAGAGAGTTTTACCCTCTGGGGTCAATAATAATGATTAACTCATTTGTAATTTCTTCAAATACTTAAAGACCACTCCATTTACCTTTCTCTTCTCCACCACACCCTAGTATTCTATATAGCCTCATTACCAGTTTTCTTTTTGTAAGACAAGTTTTCATATCTCCTGATCAAGTAGGTAATTCTCCTTCCTGAAATGTATTATTGTCCATCTTATAAAATGGCACTCAGGAAAATGTTACCAATAATAATATTTTGCTTGAATATAGGAAAACCAACCCAAGATCATACCAAAACTAAGAACCATTTATCTATTAACTCTCAGAATTGAGTTATTTGCAAAACACCAACGTTCTTTTAGCAGTCCACAGGGGAGAATACCATTGAAAGTTGTCATATGACTTAATTCTAAGCAAATCTTATAAGGCTTTCAATGTAAAATGAAAATAGGTCACTGTCATATTTCACAGCCTACTACATACTACTTAGAAAATTCCAGTAAAGTGTTCTACAACATTCTATTAACTATTAATCATATTTACGTAATCACAGTATTCTGATATGATTCACAATGAAGCCTGAAAATTAAAAATATAAAAATGCCTTCTGATAAAATAAAAGACTTAGTATGAATTCATAGGGGGTTACAAATCAGGGAAAACTCTATTAACCACAACACTCCATTTACCCTGACTATGTCAGACAAAACTCACTCTTAATATGCAAGGATCCTGCCCAAGTCACCCTCTATCCTCCGTAGCTATGTCTTATCGGTCACAGAAGCTTTCTAAAAGCCTGAATAATAAATGAATACCACTAAATGGCATAAAAACTATCACAAAAGAATATAATTGGATTTAAACTCAACAAAAATTCTTTTTTATAAGGGGGATTTTCATAACCCCCATTAAGATCCATCCTGTGAAATTCCCTCTAGACCACGTCTAAAGGGTGAACTGTAAACGCAAGTAGAGATACCATTTCGTTTAAAATTACAAATTACCGCTTCAAATTTCTCTCTGTTCTCTCGAAGATAGTGAATACAGGCCATTCTGACTTCAACATGGCGAGACTGAGAATGCAATACCTAAAAAGAAAAAGCAACACACTATTAAGTATTTTGTTAAAATAAGATGCAACTTAGACACACCCCAAAAAATCTCACAACCAATAGACACAGCATTTGTCTTTCTATAATTTCTAGATCTTTATTCATTCCCATTTCTTTCTCTAATCATAAGGATGGCATGACACATACAAACAGTAGTATTTCTTAAACCAGATGCCATTCTACAAAGAGCTTACTATCATTTCTCCTTTAGGTCACTGAAATACTGAAATCATTCCTTTAAGAAAACCTTTGTAAACTTAAGACACTTTCCTCTCTTGGTCAGCCCTCTACTGTAAATTGGCTCTTCACAAAGCAGAACTAACAGAATCTCTGCTGTGCACTGCTTAGATTGACCCCAGGCATTTTAAATTACTTGCCTTATGTAGAAACTTAAGTCCACTGTGGTTTCAGAAAAATTAAGGTACTCATTCTTAAATCCTTACAGGACTCTTGAAAAAACATCCAAGTGAGCAGCATACAGGATGCAAACATGCTGCTGTGCTGTCATCCCAATAGCCTTGAAACTTGCTCTTATGCCCAAAATATTTTTTAAAATATATTTGTATTAATTTCAGAGAGGAAGGAAGAGAGAAATAGAAACATCAATGATGAGTAAGAATCGTTGATTGGCTGCCTCCTGCATGCCCCCTGCTGGGGATCAAGCCACAACCTGGGCATGTGCCCTAAAGGGGAATCAAACCCTGACTTCCTAGTTCATGAGTCAATGCTAACCCCTGAACCACACAGGACAGGCTGCCCAAAATCTTAAAGTACCACCTGAAATAAGCCACACTACAAAGATGAACCAAATCCTCTCATTCTGTAGCCTGTATTCTTCAGTTAAGCTACTAATTCAACAAAAGGGTAATTTATTGGCCTTTTGTCTCTTACTAAAATTCCAAAGCTTTGGTTTCAAACAAACTATTATCAAATAAATGCTTAGGAACCCTTTGGCTAGCCTCCAATACTTTAACTTCCACACTTAAGAGAAGATCAAAATTATTTTCTATTACTAGGTGTCTCAAAAGAAGATGTTCCTGGTAACCTATAGGACCAAGGTGGAGGGAAAAAAACCCAAAAACTGACATTTAAAATAACCACATCTCAACTACTATGAAGGCCACTTGAAAATTTATATTATAAAGTAACTTTAGGAGTTACAGCTCCAATATATCTGATAAGGGATTGATATCCAAAATACATAAGAAACTCATAAAACTAAATAACAAAAAAAAAAATAAACAATCCAATCAAAAATATGAGCAGAGGACATGAAAAAAGATTTTTCCAAAGAAGACATACAAATGGCCAACAGACATCAAAAGATGCTCAACATCACTAATCATCAGGGAAATGTAAATCAAAACCACAATGACATACCACTTTACAACAGTCAGAATGGCTATTATCAAAAAGTCAACAAATAACATGTGTTGGTGAGGATGTGGAAAAAAAGAGAACTCTGGTGCACTGTTAGTAAGACTGCAAATTGGTGCAGTCACTATGGAAAACAATAAGGAGACTCCTCAAAAAATAAAACCAGAAGTACCATATAACCCAGAAATTACACTTCTGGGTATTTATCCAAAGAAAACAAAAACACTAATTCAAAAAGATATATGCATTCCCATATTCACTGCAGCATTATTTACAATAGCCAAGATATGGAAGCAACCTAGGTATCCATAGATAGGTGAATGGATAAAGCTGCTATGGTGGGTGTATACATACACACACAATGGAATATTATGCGGCAATAAAAAAGAATAAAATCTTGCCATATGTGACAACATGAATGGACACCTATAGAGTATTTATGCTAAGTAAAATAACTCAGACAAAGAAAGACAAATACTGTATAGTAGTTTGACTTATACTATCTAATAAAGAGAGAATATGCTAATTGACCCTCACGCCATCGCAAAAGATGGCGGCACCCACAGCCAATAAGGAGGGAATATGCTAATTGCTGCCCCACCCTCAAAGATGGCAGCACCCACAGCCAATAAGGAGGGAATATGCTAATTGCTGCCCCACCCTCAAAGATGGCGGCACCCACAGGCAATGAGGGAATATGCTAATGGACTGCCCCGCTATCAAAGATGGAAGCACCCACAGCCAGTAAGGAGGGAATATGCTAATTGACTGCCATGCCCTCAAAGATGGCGGCACCCACAGCCACAAGATGGCAGCACCCAGTCCCCTCAAGTCCCCCAGCTTCCCAGGGCCAGCCCGAGGTGCAGGCAAGCCTCGGATGTCGGCTGCCCAGCCACCCAAGGCCAGCCCAAGGGACGACCAAACGACTGAACAAGTAGGCTGCGTGGGGTGACCAGGCCAGCAGGGGGGTTAGTGAGGTATGACCAAACGACTGAACAGCAGGCTGCATGGGGCAACCAGGCCAGCAGGGGGGCTGTGAGGAGCAACCAGGCGGGCAGGGGGGGAAGATGGGGGCGACCAAGCCGGCAGGGGGGGCAGTTGGCGGTGATTAGGCTGGCAGGGGGGCAGTGAGGGGTGACTAGGCCAGCAGGGGAGAGGGAACAGTTAGGGGCAACAAGGCTGGCAGAGGGGGGTAGTTGGGGGCAACCAGGCCGGTGGGGCGGGACAGTTAGGGGTGACCAGACCAGCGGGGGGGGGGGGGGGGGGGCGGCAGTTAGGAGCCAACAGGCTGGCAGGGAGGGGGCTGTTGGGAGCGACCTGGCCAGCAGCGGGAGGCAGTTAGGGGCAACCAGGCAGGCAGGCAGGTGAGCGATTAGGAGCCAGCGGTCCAGGATTGTGAGAGGGATGTCCAACTGCCAGTCTAGACCTGCAGTCGAACATCCCCCATGGGGTCCTGGATTGGAGAGGGTGCAGGCTGGGATGAGGTGACACCTTCCCCGTGCATGAATTTCGTGCACCGGGCCTCTAGTATGTGGAATAAAAAAAACCAAAATGAACAAAACGAAACAAACTCATAGAAATAGAGACCAAAGGGATGGTTTCCAGAAGGGAAAGAGATGGGGAATTGGGTGAAAAGGGTGAAGGGGAATATAGTCAGCAACAGTGTGGTAACTTTACATGGTGACAGATATTAGAATTAGTGGGGTGATCACACTATAAAGTATAAAAATGTCAAATGACTATTTTGTACACCTGAAACTAATATAATTAATATTGTATGCCAACTATACCTTAAAATGTTACAATTCCAATTGAGAGATTCTCCCTTATGCTCAGTGAGCAGGAAAAGGGAGGCTCCAGCTGCACATTTTACAGGTCTCTTTGGGTAACAGCCAAGGCTCATTTATATCCACAGAACCAGAGGCCCAACTGTCTGGACAGCTAGTATGTCCCTTTACTTTGAGATATACTGAAGATGCACGGTCTGAGATTAGCAATGAGTTTGTTTTCAGTATAGCAGCTGATTTTGCAATGCTGTCCTGGGAACTATTAAAAAGCATCCTTACATACTGTAAACTTCCAGCACTGGAAGAACTGTCCATATATAAAAATAAACACCACACAATTTTTTTGCCAATGAATAAATGTTAATAACACTTCACATATGTTAAATCAGACACCATTAGGAATCAAGGTATTATTAGCATAAGTAAATTGTAGTGTCATTTGATAGGGCTTTCTTGCAGTTAGCGAAGTGAAGCTAGTCTTAATTCGATTTATCTAGCAACAGGTGGCAGACATAAGTGAATAAAGCTTATTTTCCATCAAAAACAATGGTAGGCATATATTTTTTTCTCCTTTTAATAAAGATTTTATTAGCACATGAAATCTGAACCTGTTACTAAGAAGCAAACTCTAAGCCAACTTCCATAAAGTGTTGGGTGCTGGTGCTTTACAAAGCCAAGCACTGGAAGAGAAGCAACAAAGTTACATGACAACTGTTTAAAAAGTATAATATAGTGCAAGTTCAAGGACACTCAGGAAGATTTGAAATGACAAATACCTTTGCAAATTATTATAGATGAAATAAGCTAAAAATAGGAGGCTTTTCTATCTTTACTTGGGACAAGATAATGATAAACACTGGGAAAGACTGAGATACACTGCTTTAGCAAGTCCTCTAAGAGTGCCCTATTTTTAGCTCCATGGCCACAAAGCTGATTCAGGTCAGGCCTCCCGCAGGCCCAAGTCCAGAAGTGTAAAAAGGGAAGGGCCTATCTAAATCAGGTAAATTGGAGGGAAAGACTATTCCTAACTCAAGTCTCTACCCCACTCCCCCCAATGACTGCCGTTTAGATTACTTACTCCGACTCCTTCTTAGAAACAATAAATTATTTTGATACTTAAGAAAATGTTGGCAAAAAAATTAAATACTTTGTACATATTTTTAAAGGGCAGCCTGAGGTTGGTGTTACTTCCCTTGCTCCCAACCCCCACGCATACTTTGCCTTTGGCCATAAGGCTCCATGCTTAGCCCATGTCTACTGAAGAACTGAGCTTTCCCAAAATTCATGGTACTAAGCTTCCGAAACTCTGTATACTAAAAATCACGAGTCGCATAAATGAAGGGGATATTCCCTTAGGCCTAACTTAACACATTTTATTGTATCTCATTGTAATGGAATTTATCTGATGTTAGCAATGAGTTCTTAGTACAACTAGCTCTTGCCCCCTTCTACTTAAAAACAGAGATCCCACTACAAAATAGAGGCTTCTGTATAATTAAGTTCACTATCTATGGCATGGAATACTGAAATAAGGTACACCTTTCTGCTTCAATATAAACCAAGATCTGGAAATCCAATTCCAAATAAATGCCACACTACTCTTATTTTATTGGTTTCTACCTCTTCCGTACTGAACTCTTGCTAGAGCTAACAGAATATACAATATACTTTCACCTCTCCCCTCTGCTTCTGGAGTGCTGAGGAGTTCAGGGAGGCTGAGACAGAAGCAGCAGAGCAGCCGGAGATGTGGAAAACTCATAAATGGGACATACTGTTTACCTACTAGTAATAGTAAAGACTGGGGTGGGTGGGTGTGAATATATCCCACAGCAACATTGGAACATCCTAAATTTCTAAAAATGAGAGAAAAATAATGAACTGAAAAAGAGCTTGATTTGGGAAGCTTTAAGAAGAATGTTTGAATGACAATGACACCTAATACAAAGGTATATACCAGTTAAATCAATTTCTTGTTTTAAAAAAAGATTTCATGCTACTGATGTGAAGAGAGGGCCTTTGGAAAGTAAATGACTGGCCTTTTGATGTTGAAAAAAATTAGAATAGACTGGTCTACAGCTGTTAAGTAAAACATTTTTCATAAACAGAAATTTTGAAAGCTATTTAGCATTCAAAAAAGATGAGAAAAACAGAAACCTAAAAACTCCGTGGAGGGGAGGAGTGAATCTTAAGCAAAGGAAAGCAAACTGTGAATGGTATGAAATACTAGTACAAACAAGGGCAGTAACGTGAAAGTTTTATCCAACTATTTCAGCAGATATTGTCAATATAGGATGGATTTTGGTGACTGCATACTTACCAACCACACGGTGTTATATAACGCGGAACAGTCTCTCGTACCCAAAAAAATCAGAAACAACTTCCTAAGCAACTGTGTTAGAATGTGATTTTGACCATTAACGGGAAAATTCGGCCAAGAAGGGCCTAAAGCGCTCCCAGATACATCCTTCCTAAACAGACTTTTTTAAAAACAAGTAAATTATTTTCAGTATACCTACACTGCCTTGCAAAGCAAAATAAAGAGTGGAAACTACTCTAAGACAAATCTTTTAACACATTCTATATTTTTTAAAGGCTGGCTTTCCCTAACTGCACATTTTCCCCCTCTAGATCCAAGTGGACAACGGCGGCCTTGACTACCCCACATTCCAAAGTCCGGTAGCAGAAAAAATAATGTTCTACGAGTCAAGTCTGGTGCACCACCTCCTCTAGTAAACATTAGGTTTACTGGTGAGGACGCTCTGCTTATAAAACGAAGAGAAGGTGAATGCGGAACAGAATGGAAAAATATCATTTCGCCAAGTCCCCAGCAATCAATCAACTATTCATGCTCTCGGCAGGCCTCGCAGGTTGTCCACAACTCATTACCTCTTCACCAGGAGGGGCGACACCCAGTTAATCTACGGGTTTTTAAGTTTCGATTTACAGCTTCCAGACCCAGGACAGCGTCCCATTCCGGCGTTACAATGGGCGGCTGTGACGACAGCGGGGCCACGCGCAGCCCCGGACGCAGGCCGCCAGGGTAGCTGCGGGCCACCGCTCCCCACCTCCCCCGGCCCCACCGTCCCCGACCCCCGGCCCCCGACCCCCGCCCCATTACCTGCTCCGCCACAGCCCGGAACAGGCAGGACCCATCCTTGGCGATCAATTTCCGATACAAGCCCAGTTTCCGCAGATAAGCGTCCATGGGCGTCACGTCCTCGCGGGGCCCCGCGCCGCGCTGGTCCCCGCCGTCGGGCGCACCGACGGCCGCCTCCATGTTGCCGGTCCCGCTGCAGGCCAGGCGCGGCGCGGGCTAGCCCCACATGGCCGCGCCGCCGGCTCCTCTACGCCCCGGCCTAGGACGGGCGGCGGCTCTGTCTAGGGCTCCGCAGGCGGCGACGGCGGCCCGAGGCAGCGGTCCGCGCTCTCCGAGCGCATAGGGGAGCCCTGCCTAATGCATGGCTGCGCGCACGCGGCCGCCTTCCGAGAGACCGCGCACCCAGGAGAAATTTTTAAGAAAACCCGAGAGTGAGAAGTCACTTCTCGGCGGCCTCGCTGCCGTGCTCAAGACCCGGGTCGGGGTCGCCTTCCCCACAAGTTTCCTCGTCCCGACTGGGGTGAAGCGAGGAAACCCCGCCCCTCGCGCGCGCAAGGCCGGCTCAGGTGAAACAAGGCCTGCGTGCTGCACACTCCCGACACAAGGAGCCAAGGAAGCCAAAAGAGAAAAACGCGGCCTTTCGTCTCCACACCTCGCAGGAGGGCACCGGAGGGGCGGGGAGCGGGTGGGGGAGCCGGCAAAGGGCAGCTCCCTCGCAGCCCAGAATTTGTTTTCGCTTTCGGCCCGACAGCGGAGAGGATGCGGGGAGGTGTAGTTTTGGAAGCGGCAGGAAGTCGGCTTGCGACGGACGGGGACGCGCTCCCGGGAGGCCAGCGGAC
Source organism: Plecotus auritus (assembly GCF_963455305.1). Classification (NCBI taxonomy): domain Eukaryota; kingdom Metazoa; phylum Chordata; class Mammalia; order Chiroptera; family Vespertilionidae; genus Plecotus; species Plecotus auritus. The sequence continues at coordinate 55,244,504 of NC_137773.1, forward strand.
TACAAATCCCTACAGCGCTTGCGCCGCCGGAGCCGGCTTCGCGTTTCCCGGGCCCGCGCCTGAGAGAGGGCAGGCCGAGGGTTCTCCGCAAGCTGACGCGCGGTGACTTGCGCGCGCCGCTCGCCGGGCTGCCCACTACGCCTCGTGGCCGCGGGAAGTGCGCGCGCCCTGCGTGCGTGGAGTTGCCAGGGACACGGCGGCGGCTGGGTCGGCCCTTTGTGTATTCCCAAACAGAGGGCGCACCTGTCTGCACCCCTCCCCCCGGCCTCTTCTCATGTTGTTTCCATGGCGGTGGCTTTAACGGCTTAAGTAGTAAATAGAGCTCATGGGCGAAGCCTGCTGGAACTGGCACGGTGTTGGACGACACAGACTGTCCATAAATCAACCACGAACTGCGGATTCCTATTAGAAATTCGAAGTACAGCTCACGCAGTATGGCAAGATGCCTTTGCCACAGACGTTTTTGTTCCCCCTGCCACTGTAGCTGCGCACCCAGCACAAAGAAATGTCAATGGTCAGAAAAATGTTAGTTGTTTTCTCCTTTAATATGTCACCATGTAATTGCTTGATAACATGCTGGTCTTGCCATGGCTTCCACTAGTGCCTGGAGGCTTCCTGCTCAACGTCCCACCCTGTGAAGTTAAATGACGAGTTATGTTGAGAACCCAGCATGTTTTTGTGACTCCATAATTTCATTTTGCTAAAATTCAACAGCAGCTGATGTCCTAATTACTTAAACACATGGTTAATCGTAAAATTTACTCCAGTCTGAGGCCAAGGTGGAGCTGGGGGAGAAAGAAACTGGGGTGTTACTATAAGGTTAGACATGTAGTCAAAGACACTCTGGAATGGAGATAAGGCAGGCCAGCGGTTGAGAGTACAGTGCAAATTACTGAAAACTAGAAATTAGTTTTCAGTGCTTTTGGTGCAAGCAATTAGTGACTAGCTTGAGTATCCACCCTGGAGCTTCTCAATATGATTTTTTTTTCTTAATATATTTTATTGATTTCAGAGAGGAAGGGAGAGGGAGAAAGAGAGAGAAACATCAATGATGAGACAGAATCATTGATCAGCTCATGCCCCACACTGGGGTTGAGCCTGACCCCGGGCATGTGTCCTTGAAGGGAATGAAACCTGGAACCCTTCAGTCCGAAGGCCCACACTCTATCCACAGAGCCAAACCAGCCAGGGCTCAATATGATTTCTTAATGTTTAAAAATTCTATTTCCAATTGTGCTGTTTTTAGAGAATATATGTTACTGTGACCTGAGTTAATTTTCTTGTCCCAATATTAAATTTTGTACATGGTGTAAAGAAATAAACATTATGGAATCACTTAGAAAAATCTAGTTTCAAGTCAAACCTGTTTCTTTTCTTCAAAAATATTTACATTGCATATACTTCTCATTCCACTCAAAAAGAATTACAGCCCTAACCAGTTTGGCTCAGTGGATAGAGCGTCGGCCTGTGGACTGAAGGGTCCCAGGTTCAATTCCAGTCAAGGGCATATACCTTGGTTGCGGGCACATCCCCAGTGGGCGGTGTGCAACAGACTTTCTGATATGCCAAGAAAACCATGCCTTTCTTTTTTTTTTTTTTTTTTTTGAAATATAGTTTATTGATTTTTTACAGAGAGGAAGGGAGAGGGATAGAGAGCTAGAAACATCGATGAGAGAGAAACATTGATCAGCTGCCTCCTGCACACCTCCCACTGGGATGTGCCCGCAACCAAGGTACATGCCCTTGACGGGAATCGAACCCGGGACCCTTCAGTCCGCAGGCCGACGCTCTATCCAGTGAGCCAAACCGGTTTCGGCACCATGCCTTTCTTAACATTTATTTTAATACTAGGGGCCCAGTGCACAAAATTCATGCACTGGTGCAGTCCCTAGGCCTGGCCTGCGATTGAAGCGCAAACGTCTGGTGTGGGAGGGCAGGTCCCAGCTGACCTCTGGGCCCTGGGCCCCCGCGCGCCCCCCTCTGCCTGAGTCACGGAGCCTGACTCCCCATACAGAGATGCTGTGAGCGCGGCCAGATGCCGCAGGCCGGGGTACAGCATGGCCCTCTGGGCCACCCAGCAGCGCCGCAAGCAAGCTGGGCAGGCAGCGCGCTCTCTCCCTGCCGGCCTCACAGACTGGCTCCTAGGCGAACCCATGGGGAGCCCAACCGGCCCCTGTGGTCCCAGAGGCTGTGGCCCGGCTCACTGGAAAGAGGCCGGTGCCTGGCACCTGAGTGCAGGGGCTTCCTTGGGACGCAAGCCCTGGTGCCTCAGGGGAGGGTAGCAGAGGGAGTGAGAGGAGCTTAGTGGACACCCTGCATTCTCACTGCACCTCCATCCCCATCACCCCCACCCCCAGCCCCCAGGTACCCAGCAAGAGGTCACAGCACGTTGCCGATGCCTGCCATGTTCCGCGATGCCCCCTGGTGGTCAGTGCACATCATAGCGAGCGGTCGAACTCCGGGTCAAACAACTGCCCAAGGGGACAATTTGCATATTAGGCTTTTATTATATAGGATTTCTTCAATAAGAATTTCTGAAGCTAATCTCATTCAGTGTGTATTTATGGGAAATGTACTGTATATATCATGCTAAGATTGCACTGAATATCTTGAGGATATATTAGAAACATTTCCAGGGACTTCACATTTGAAAGTTTATAAACCCCTGTCTTGTAATTGAAAAGTTCATAACAATTGCTTTAGTTTTTTAAAGTCACTCAAATAAAAGGGTTAGTCACATTTATATGCAGAAAAAGTTCATTTGGGGTAGCTAATGTTTCAAGCATATTTTGTATTTTAAGGCTTATATATATTTTAATCTTATTTAAATGTGCTTCCATATTTTTTTTTTTTTTCACGAGGAACTTGTGAAGTTTTTATTAAATCCACAGAAGTAAAAACCTTATTGTGAGGGGCCGGGGAATGGGGCTACCAAGGAGTTGTGCTTCCATATTTTTAATAAAGTGATATCACCATCTTCTAAAGCCCCCAAATTCATTTAAAGTATTTTGACAAGAAAAGGAAACCAAATATATGCTTAAATCTACAATGTCTTTATTTCCCATTGCAATAATTTAATTCAATAGTATAATAGAAATAAGAGTGGACATAATTATTTCAATAAGTATTCTAGTATAGGACCTGAGACACTAGAGTCTACTTTCAATATTTTTTAATGAATTGTTAAATACTGAGAAAACAGAGACCTTTATCAGAATTCATCAAAATTCTGTTATCTTGTAAAAATATCGTTATCAGAACTATGAGAAGAATAAAACATCCATTTTTTCCTACACTTGATGTCTTGGCAAAATTACTTATTGTCCCCACTCCTGCTGAATGAGTGCATAACAGCTTCATTCTAAACTGGCTGCTTCTGCTTCCAAAATTAGAAGTAAAACACCTGTTGTGTCTGACACTGGGCCTGTTTAAGGAAATCCTTTAGGTATTTTGAGACCTAATCCAAGACAGCCCCTCTGTATGCCAAATCCCCAAATATAGATTGCTGTTCGGACAACCTTAAAGGATCCTATGCCTTTAAACTGGACCACTTACTTACTTTCAAAGGATCTTTACTTGTTAGCATTAGCTTCTGAAAATTTTTGAGAAACCACATCTGAAATTAAAATGTTCAACTCTACAGACATCCCACCCTGGATACACCAGATCTTGTCTGATCTTGGAAGCCAAGCAGGGTCGGACCTGTTTTGTACTTGGATGAAATGAAAATGTTCACTCTGACCAGCAAAAATTAAAAATTCTTTAAACAGAGATATTTTAATCAAATAAAACCTGAAAGATTCAATACTTCTGAGAATCCACCTCTCCTGTGAGGCTCAATAGTTGAACGTTGACCCATGAACCAGGAGGTCACAGTTCAATTCCTGGTCACGGCACTTGCTGGAGTTGCGGGCTTGATCCCCTGTAGAGAGTGTACAGAAGGCAGCCAATCAATTATTCTCTCTTATCATTGATGTTTTTATCTCTTCCTCCCCTTCCTCTCTCTAAAATCAGTAAAAAACATATTTTAAAAAAATACTCCTGAGAACATAATAAAATTAATCGAATTCATCTTATGCAAATGGGTCAACTAGCTTTTTTTCCTTGTACACAATCAAGTCTGTTTAGAGCTAATAATTGTACTGGATGGAATTTTTTATTTAAAACAAAATGATTGGTGTGGACGAAAGGGGCCACATGCTAACCTGACAAGCTCAGGGGAGGCCTGCATGGCAGTCTTGCAAACTCAAAGACCTAAAGAAACCAAAAAAGGATGGTCTGAAATTAAACTTTAAAAGCAGTTATGGTGGGTAGTCACCTCTTAGGCCGGTATCTTCACTGACAAGGTCAACCTTTACCTTAACTGAGCCTATCTGTCTTTTTGCATCTTATGATAACATATCCTTGAAATGTCTGGGTAACTTGTAACTTCCCTTTTTCTGGACCCCTTGGGGCACAACCTAATGTGCCTAGGCGCCAGGACAAATACCACAAATTCCTTCATTGTTTTCATATTGTTTCTGTACCCACTTTAAGCATGTGTCTATCATTTTACTTCTTATCCAATCCCAGAGGTTTCCCAGCTTTGCTTTCTCCCGCCTCTCTAATCTATCACCAATGGATTTCATATAAACCACCTACATCCCCTCCTTTGATTGCAATGTATAAAAATATATGAGAAACCGCCATTCTCTGGAGCATTAACTCAATCCGTTGAGGTTCTGCTTCCCGGCAATTGTCGCCAGTTTGGCTCAAATAAACTCACAAAAATTCTTTACAGGTTTCAATGTTTTTACGTTAACATAGATTTTCTGGAGGTTTTGTTTTTTTTCACCAATAAAAGTTTAGATATGATAGTAGCCAGTCTCTAAGATGGCCCCCAATAATCCCTGCCACCTAGTATTCACACTCTTATATAATTGTCCCCACTTTGTACCGAGGTTGGTCTATATTAGTGGTCGGCAAACTGCGGCTCGCGAGCCACATGCGGCTCTTTGGCCCCTTGAGTGTGGCTCTTCCACAAAATACCACGGCCTGGGCGAGTCTATTTTGAAGAAGTGGCGTTAGAAGAAGTTTAAGTTTAAAAAATTTGGCTCTCAAAAGAAATTTCAATCGTTGTACTGTTGATATTTGGCTCTGTTGACGAATGAGTTTGCCGACCACTGGTCTACATGATCAATAGAATATAGTGGAGCAAAAATGATGGTATGTTGCTTTTCCTTTTTATGTCACTTCTGAGATTAGGTTATAGAAGACACGTGGTATTTTGTTGCTGTCTGACACTCCCTCTCTCATGACTTCGGTGGAAGTTAGTTGCTATAGGTCCTAAGCAGAATTTCAGAGGTTCTCTTGGTAGAAAACTACAGCCTTCTGCCAACAGCCATGTGAGAGCTTTGAAGCGAATCCTCCAACTCAGTTAAGCTTTCCGATGATTGCAGCCCTGGCTGAAACCTGGACTGCAACCTCGTGAGAATCTTGGAGCCCGAACCATCCAGCTAAGCTCAGATTCTTTTTTAAATTTTTAAAATATATTTTTATTGATTTGAGAGAGGGAGAGAGAGATTGAAACAGTAATGATGAGAGAAAATCATTGATTGGCTGCTTCCTGCACACCCCACAGTGGGGATCCAACCCGCAACCCAGGCATATGCCCTTGACCAGAATCAAACCCGGGACTCTTCAGTCCACAGGCCGAAGCTCTATTCGCTGAGCCAAACCAGCTAAAGCTAAGCTCAGATTCTTGATTCTGAGATTCTGAGATTCTGAAATTCTTGACTTCAGGAACTGTGTGAGATAATAAGAAGTGTTTGTTGTATTAAATTAAGCACTTAGATTTTGGAATAATTTGTTATACATCAATCAATAAGTAATTCAGATATACTTTTTTTCTTTTCACTGGGTAGACATAGAATATATTTCAATAATTCATCAAAATAATCACTAACAATATCCTTGGTGGTTTTCTTAGTTCTCTAATAAACTAGCCAGTAAGTGGAATTTTTTAAATATAAAATCCTTTACAAAAATAGAATAACCTGCCCGGCCAGCATGGCTCAGTGATTGAACGCCAGCCTATGAATCAGGAGGTCACAGTTCCATTACCAGTCAGGGCACATGCCCAGGTTATGGGCTCTATCCTCAATGTGGGGCATGCAAGAGGCAGCCAATCAATGATTCTCTCTCCATCATTGATCTCTCTCTCTTTATCTCTGTCTTTCTCTCTCTTTCTCTCTGAAATCAATAAAAATATATTTAAAAAAAAGCATAACTGAAGGATGTCTGAACTTGATTGCCACATAGTGTTTTGATTTGCTTTCTGTAAAAATTCAAGTAATTGAATCCTACAACACCAAATTGACCATTATATTGATCCTAGGACTGACACTTTGCAAATTACTTTTCCCAGAGTCCTTTGCCATCTGGCTGTTGAATTCTGCCATTAGGAAGCACTCAGAGGTAGCAGATTCCCAGCTCCAAAGAGCACTTCTCCCAAAGAGGTGAATACTAATCTCATTCTTTTCCCTTTTGTCTCCCCAGACCTGAATGTAGCTGTTGTTTCTGCTGTTGGCTCTGGGTTAACCCAGTGTTCCACTCTTGTTTTCTCAGTCCTATAATTCTTGAGTAATCCATTCTCTACATACAATCTCATGTTAAAATACCTAGTGCCCTTTCTTCTCTTCTCTCTTTTTTTCTTTTCTCTCCTCTTCTCCCCCACAGTTGAACTCTGGCTAATACAATATTTCACTCTGCTACCTGTAAGATGCAGGAATTTCCACCTCTTCCTTTATAAAGATAGGGAAAGACTGAGGCTACTCAAGATTCATTTGCTGTAGTTCACATTTCAACTCTACATATGTTCCTGGAGAGAAGCTTGAAAAGATTGATGGGGCTGTATTGACTACTTGCAATCAGAAAATGTTTCGGTAGCTGTATTCACGATGTCAAAACAGAGAAAAAGCAAAATACTTGTTATATCAGTCAAGTTTTTGTTCTCAAGTATGGCAAATAACTGATTTGAATTATTATCACACAATAGAAAAGTTTTCCTTCTACTTTTCTTTCTCTTTTAACTGAAATTACAAGCCATCCAGAATTCAAAGGCTAATTTTGTACCAATAAAGAAACAGCAAGGATAAAAAGTCTTCACTCTGAAAACCATCAGAAAGCTGGACCAATTAAATCAGGCTTCACTTAATGTTGAATTTGAATTTAAAATTAACAATGGGAAAGGAGAGTCTAGTGAAAGCTTAAGCCCTCAGAAACCTTTTGTTTTAAATACTTCCCTATGGTTTAGCCCACATGCAAAAAACAGTTAATCTGCAGATGGGCACACATTCACAAATGAACTATTCAGTGTTGCAAATAAATACATTAACAGCCAATGGAATCCTTTCTTCAAATGGGCAGATTTTCATTTGGACCCCAAGTGACAGGAACACACACATACATATCTCTCTGGTGTTTCTGAAGGCTATCTTAGAGGAACTATTTTTCCTGTAATCAGTAATACTAAGGATTGTATATTTGTTTACTTCATGTGTTTACTTCTGAGAGATTTTCCAATAGCTCAGTTGCATTCTTTTTTCTGATTATTGCTGAAATGAAAAAGAAAATCACACAAGTAGATGCATTTTTGTTTTTGGATAACACTGTTTATTACTCTTAATTCTTAATAGCAAAAAAAAAAAAGAAAGAAAGAAAGAAAGAAAGAAAGAAAGAAATTCAAATGTATTTAAGTTATCAAGAACCACACCAAAAAATAGCAAAATTCTCTACTTAGAGGGGCTGAAAATTAAGTACAAACCCATAATCACCCCCCTCCCACCCTGCCCTCTTTCCATGTTCTTCCATAAAGAAAACAAATTAGTTTCTCAAAAGCCAGAGAGCAAAATTGAAGAGGACCTCAGAGAGCGAAAGAATATATTCCTAAATACACACCAGAAAAATGCCTAAATTGAACAATCCCCCCCGGCACGGGAAGCAGTATACGCACCACTGTTTGCCTATGAGGATTTTTCTTATCTCTTTCCTATTTAAAACATGAAGTGGGTAGAACATTTTAATCCAGAGTTTTTACTGTTGTAACCTAAGAACAATAATTTGAGGGTTTTAAATAGGTTAAGTGTCACCATGGAAACAAAAAGAAATCTCTCTGAGATACTAGTATGCTTCTGCCTGGAGGTTAACACTAAAAAAAGAATGTGGGGCTCAAAGTATATGATCAAGTCGTGCACTTTTGAGCTAGCTGAACCTTTGGTCTGCGACTAGCCCTGAAAATGGATTTTTAATGTCCAAGTATATTATTGTTGGTTGCTTTTAAAACGGTGTGATCTCTATGGGGAACAATTTGCAAATAATCATCAAAATTACAATTACACATACTCTCTGACCCAGGAGGTCTTCTGGGAATTTGTTCTACACATTTACAGAAGTTACTGATATAAATAGCATATACATATATGCTAAATAATGCATAGATGAGGTTACTTGTTGGAACATTATCTGTAATAGCAAAAGCCTGAAAACAACCTAAATTTCTATTAATAGGGCACTGGCTAAAATAAAGTATGGACTATTATGCAGCCATATTGATATGGAATGATAGATAACATATGATTAAAGCAAAAAGGGCAAGTGCACTACTAACAAGCAATTTGTATAGAATTCTACTATTTATGTAAAAGGAAGGGGTCATGTTTATTTGTTTTTATGTGCATTACATTTCTTGTATGGATTCACCAGAAAAGTGCTGGCCTTGATTGCCTCATAAGCAGTAGAGCTGGGTAACTGGGGGACAGGGATGAAAGGGAGTTCTTTCATTGCATATTTCTTAGTAGCTTTTGAATTTCAAACCATGTAGATGTACTATTTGAAAAAAAATCAATAAAAGTAAAACAAAATGAAAATATATACAGGTGAACAAACTGTTCACTGACCCACAAAAGTTTCACTGGTTCTGCCCACATTTAGAGATGTCTTATTATCTCTGTCTTTCATGTTGTAAAAAAGATTTTCTAACATGGAAAACTTTTGATCTGAATAATGTATTAAAATAGTAATAGCTAGTTGAACACATAGTATGTGCCAGGCAATATATTCAGTTTTTCACATATATTGTCCCTTTTAATTATCATAGTTCCATGAGACTGCTAATATTCTTATCTTCACTTACAGAGAAGGACATTCATGTAACTAATACAGCTAGGATCCACACCCCAGCCTTACTGACTCAAAAACTTGTGTTCAATCACTCTGCCATACTGTTGGGCTTTTCTTCTTTTAAAATACTTAAATTCTTCAAAGACCTTTGGCTGTACATCAGCTTACTAAAATTGGATAAGTGGAAAACAATGTTTAGGCATCATTTGGCAACTGGTTATCTCATTTGATCAGTAAAAAAAAAAAAAAAAAAAAGGAAAACATTGTTTCAGAATAGAAGCCAAATACATTGGCTGCATTTTTGCATGACAATACAGTGTAATCTTGAAGCCATCTGGTCAAAATCATAAATCATTAAATATAATTTGTGATTGAAGAGGAACCTTCACCAGACTAGAATTAACCATCAACCCCGCCCCTCCGTCCCCCACCAAAAAGTAAAAATAAGTGAATAACCCATTGTTCTTTCATGGCTTTGTACCAAGAGCCAGATGTGAAAACATTAGTTAGCACTGGGTATTGTGCAGATTTAAAATGTCTTAGGTTCACTGGACTTGAGTCTTGTGTAGTTCAAGTTTCACTTAGCTTTGGCAGGACTCACCCTTGGTCTTCAAAGGATAAAGATATTTGAAAAGCATCATAGGCCTTCAAATGTTTTTTTACCAAACAATGTTGATTGCTTAACTATAAACAAATCAGTAACATCTGGATCACTTGCAACTTCACATGCAATTTTAAGGAGAAAAAAAATGCCTGGAAGAATATACTTAGGGCTTAGTCAAATATAAAAGTTGGGAAATAGACTTCTTTGGGTAGGTTTGTGAAGTTTCATCCATCAAAAGATTATCTACATCCATTGTGTGTATCAAGAGACTAAAATTTAAAAGGTAATTTCTTTGCCGCATTACAGGAAAAATTACTCAACAGTATTCATGTAAATAATAACACCATCTTACATTAAAGGGCTTTATAATTTACAGAAGGACAAAGTTTTTTATATTTTATAAAAATCAATAACTGACTTTAAAAGAGGCAGTGTGATAAAATTTTCAAGTATTTACATGATTTTAATATCTTGTATTTTTAAAAACTCCTATCTATTTCCAAAAGAGTTTGAGGTCCTTTATAATGAAATACACATATGTTTCCTTCTGAGTCAAGTCAGGAAAACAGAAACCACTCAAGGTCTTTTCCAAGAGGGATATTAATTCAGAGAATTAAATGGCCACAAACCAGTGATAGAAAAGCTGAGAAGCCAAGCATAGGACATTGAGGCAACCCAGAGATTAGTAACACAGGACCCTACCGCCACCCTAGATGCTGGCCTTGTTTCATATTTCAGATTGGATAATATGTGCCCCTCAGGCTGTTCTCACAAATGGCCTCTCCTGTCTACTTTGAGCACTACATTATCTGTATTATGGGCTCACACTAGGTCATTCCTAATCACCTCTAGTGTCACCTAGAGGGACCAGCCTCATTGCCTCAATGGTTGCTGGAGAGTGCTGACAGAGTGAAATATGAAGTCTAGAGGCCAAACTTAGGAGTCAGAATTTTTGGGGTGTTAGACTGGCTTTCCTATCCTGATCACACCAGAGTATGGACTCGTGCTCCCCCAACTGTGAATGTTGAGGTGCTGAGTCATACAACCCCTCACAACATCATATAGCTTCAAGGGTTGGACTCCAGGCCCCATCTCATGTCAGGACGTAAAGGGATAATGCTGAACTAGTAGGATGGAGTTAGAGTGAAGTTTCTGCCTTGTCATATTGCTGATCATGCCTGGTAGTGGGGTGGAGGGGCTGAAACCTTCCTAATAATGCAACTTAAAAGTCTAATAGCCCAGAGGTTGGGGTCCCTCTCACACAGGCTGATTCAGCCAGAAGTCTCTGTACTGCCCCACAACGTATGGGCAATAGGAATATCTGTGCGCCTGAGACCTCTTTTCCATGAAACATCCCCTCGGAATGCAACAGTATATGTAGGCTGTATGGTCTTTTTCCTTGTTTGCTCAACACTTAGGCCTCTCTTCTGATTTTCATATTGTTTGCTTAGAGTTATTTCTCAAGTATTTTTCTTTTTCTTTTTTCTTTTTGCTGCAAAAAGCTTTATTGTTTCCAGTTGGTCCAATGCATGGAAGAGGGCCCTCAGATAGTTAAAAGTCCTTATAATGATCGACAAGGCGGTTCTATATGTGCTCCTACTCCCCCCACCTCTCTGATCTTTGAAAATGTCTGAAATCATTCTTGCTCATTCTTCTGTAGGCACACTGGCCTCCTTGCTGTTTTTCCTCCGACACAGGCACTCTCTTACCTCAGGACCTTTGCATGTGTCTGGAATGCCCTTTGCCTTTTACCTAGTTATCTAAATACATGACTTACTCCCTCAATTCCTTCATATCTCCTCAAAGGTTACCTTTCCTTGTCACTCTACTCACTCCCCTCCAAAACTCTCTATTTTCTTTTTTTGTTGGTTTTATTTTAAAACATAATCTTTAGCATAGAGACAAATGTTTATTTTAACAGAATAAGCCATTTAAGTTCAAGCAAAGTCTAATGGTGGCTGAAGAGAGATGGTGGTTTTAGATACAACTTATTTAGTCTATTAAGGGCCTTTTACAATTTCACTCATAGTGAATCCTCACAGTGGTAGATATGATGTAAATTTTTTTAAAATTTGAATGTCCAAATAACTTTTTTTCTGTGAAATAATGGACTAGTCATATTTTAACAAAAGCCTTAAACACTATTAATGGATTTCTTGTAAGTTAAAACAGAGTTTAGTTTCTTTAAAAAATATATTTTTATTGATTTCAGAGACAAAGGGAGAGGGAGAGAGACAGAAATATCAGTGATGAGAGGGGGTTGAGCCCACAACCTGACCATGTGCCCTGACCGGTAATCAAACTGTGACCTCCTGGTTTATAGGTTGACGCTCAATCACTGAGCCACACTGGCCAGACCAGAATATAGTTTTTGCCAGTAGTATAATGTGACATGAATTATTATGAGGCTTTGCTTAAGTAAAATTAACTTTATAATGTATTTCAAATAGAAAATTAATGCTTTTATCAAGTCACATATTGTGTGTGTATCCGATATAATGAAAGCCTAATATGCTAAGTGCTCAGTCGTCCGGTTGCTAATATTATTAGCAATGATATGCTAATGATATGCTAAGGTCACTCAACGGCTTGCTATGATGTGCACTAACCACCAGGGGGCAGATGCTCCGACTGGTAAGTTAGCTTGCTGCTGGAGTCCAGCGGATTGGAACTGAGCAAGATGAGCTGGACATGCCCTGGAGCCCTCCTGCGGTCCCTCCCAGGCTGGCCAACCTCCCGTGTCCCTCCCCAACTCCCGACTGTGCATTGGTGGGGTCCCTCGGCCTGGCCTGAGCCCTCTCACAATCTGGGACCCCTCAGGGGATGTTGGAGAGCTGGTTTCAGCCCGATTCTGCAGGCCAGGCTGAGGGACCCCACCAGTGCACGTGGGCCTCTAATATATATATATATATATATATATATATATATATATATATATATATACACATACATATATATATGTATACATTTTACCAATTAACAATGAGAAATTCTTATAATAGAATGCTTGTAATATATACAAACAAAAATAAATCAAATAAGAATACCCCTTTTTTCCACTTAATTGTTCAGGTCATTAAGTATTTTTCACAAACAGTAATAATTGCAACACACTAACCTATATGGGTCCTCTATAATTTATTTACTTATCTCCCCATTATAGGATTTGTAATTTTTTTTTTAATTTTTTTTTTTTATTATTGATTTCAGAGAGGAAGAGAGAGACATTAATGATGTGAGAGAATCATTGATTGGCTGCCTCCCACACGCACCCCATTGGAGATGGAGCCCGCAATCCTGGGCATGTGCCCTTGACCGGAATCGAACCTGGGACCCTCTGGTCCGCAGGCCGATGCTCTATCCACTGAGCCAAACCAGTTAGGGCTATAGGATTTGTAATTTGTTTTCTATTTTTCTCTATTATAGATAAGGCTTTGATGATCATTCCTGTACACAATTCTTTGAACTTATCTCTGTTATATATATTTTGGATGGAGTCTGGATATAGAACTAATAAATTAAAAGATATAAACATGGAAGTATTTCTTGCTACATATTGTCACATTATTTTTCAGAACTATGACATGACTTTTTCCTTCCATCAGCAGTGTATTAATGCATCCCATTCATCTCACACTAATACTGAATTTTTTATTATGTAAAATATACATAACATAAAAGTTACCATTTTAATCATTTTTAAGTGTAGAGTTCTGTGGCATTAAGCATATTCACCTGGCTGTGCAACCATCACTACCATCCATTTCCAAAACTCTTATCTTCCCAACTGAAACTCTATACCCATTAAGTACTAAATCCCTCTCTCCATGTTGTAGCATGGGTCAAAATTTCCTTCCTTTTGAAAGCTAAATAACGTTCCCTTACAAGTGTACACCACATTTGGTTTCACATTCTGTTTATCCATTCATCTGTCAACAGACACTTGGGTTGTTTCCATCTTTTGTCTAGCCAGCATTAAATTTTAAGAAGACTTTTCCCTGTGTAGTTTTAATTATATTTATTTGATTTATTGCAATGCTGAACACACATAGACAAACATACATAAATACATACACTCACATTTCCCCCTCTGGATTAGTTATTTGTATTTTAATTTTCCTTCTGTGGAATTTTGGACAAAAGCTTTATTGACTTTAATAGGAATTATGTGGAATTGAGGGTGAGCCAAGTTTGCCACCTTACAATATGCCTTTTGGGGATATTGGTTATTTTAAGCTGGTTAGTTTCAAGAAAGGAACGACTCAGGAAAAACCTTTGCCCTTCCCCCTAGCTGCCTGAAAGACTTTAAAATAGAGGCCTTGCTCCAGGAAGGGAGATATCATCACAGATAACTAGAGTTTAGGATGATAGACAGGGAGGAACTTAGCAAGGACCATTTTATCAAAGTCCTCTCTGTATCTCATTGTTTCAAAATGGCTCAACAAACATTTGTTTACTAAACATTAACTTTCACCTCCCTGTGAATTGCCTTACTTCCCTTTGAAGTCTCAGGCTCCCTACTTACCTCTCCTTAGTCCAGAATGAGGTGGCATTTTCATGTGTATGTGAAATCATGGTGCAATTTTCTCCTATTAATCTACTGTATGTCATTGGTATATTATTAGACCAGCCAGAAGAATTTAGGAGGGTAGAAGGAAAATTATTTTTCCTCCCCTCAGAATCAACACAGGATTTGTGGTTCCTTGCTTAATAATATCAAGCTACTAATAACACTATTAGCTTAGTGATATCTATATATATAAAAGCATAATATGCAAATCGACCCAACGGTGGAACGACTGGTCACTATGATGCGCACTGATCACCAGGGGGCAGACACTCAATGCAGGAGCTGCTCCCATCCAGCAAGCTCCGATCACCCCATCGGGGCCTGCCAGCCAACCTCTTGGTCCCTCTCCCTGGCTGGCAGGCTCCAATTGCCCAATGGGGAACGGGGAACTGGCGGTGGGTGGTGGTGGACACGGGCTGTGCCGGGCCAAGGCGGGTGCGAGCGAGCGGGGCCCCAATCCCCCTGCCGGTCGCCCCACACACAGAGGGCAACCAGTGTCAGTGGCAGGGGGTGGGCCCGGCTGCTGGAAGCTGGGGAAGATTGGCCCTGATCGCAGGCCAGGCCTCAGGACCCTACCTATGCACGAATTTAGTGTGTTGGACCTCTAGTTAATAATATTAACCTAAGAACATCTTATTTATGTTTATATCCAGAGTGAAAAGTTTTCAGCCATGTGTTTATTTTGCAATTTGTCACAACTTCCTTTAGATGGCATTAGATACTTGGACATGTATCGCAGAGATTTTTGGATGTTGCATGTTTATGTGTATGTTTTGACAACTTGATAGATTTCAAATATGATCCAAATGTTATTTGGGATCTAGAATGCAGGGTGAATCCATATAGAAGCTGGACATCCTAAGATCTCTTTTAGTATTTAGGCTCTAATCTGACTACATTCTTCCATCCTGCTTTTTTCTATAGCAAATATTTTCCAGGTCTTTGCCTTGGATTAGATAGCTGTAGAACAAAAACCTTTACAATGTTTTAAAGTTAAGTGTGAAGCCCTAAGCAAAATAGAGTATCTTCTCTTCCACACATGGTAAAAGTTTAGATTGAAAGGGGGTTCTTTTGTTTATGTAAGGAATCTCTTCCACTTGTTTTTCTGAAACAACACTTCAAACATCAGAATTTACAGTTCTGCTTGGCATCTTGAACGCTTAAATATCTAGCAATGAAGGACATGGAGAATTATCATCTCCATGATTCAGATATTTGGATTTTGATGTGAAGCAATATTTCTTTTCTTTTTTTTTTTTAATATATTTTATTGATTTTTTACAGAGAGGAAGGGAGAGGGATAGAGAGTTAGAAACATCGATGAGAGAGAAACATCCATCAGCTGCCTCTTGCACACCCCCTACCGGGGATGTGCCCACAACCAAGGTACATGCCCTTGACCAGAATCGAACCTGGGACCCTTGAGTCCGCAGGCCGATGCTCTATCCACTGAGCCAAACCGGTTAGGGCGAAGCAATATTTCTATTCTCATTTTTTGCTCCTGCATTCAGAGTTTATTTTGCTGACAGTTTGTGCCTTTTTTTTTTTTTTTAAAGTTCTTATGCTGCTTCAGCCCCTTTAATATATGTTTTACTCCCAGGAAGGGGTAACCTGCCTCTAGCACATTTCATTTTGTTGTCCTGGGTTTGACTGGGGCTGGGGAGGTCAAAGGATTTGACAGGGGTCTCAGCTTGGGTGATTTTGTGGCTAGTTTCCCCTATACCGTGCTAGAATCAGCTGGCCTCAAGACCTTTGTTCTGTCTACCAGCCGTGGGCAAACTACGGCCCGCGGGCCGGATCCGGCCAGTTCAGCTGTTCTATCCGGCTCGCGGAGCCGAAAGAGCGGAGGGTTCTCTTGCTCTCCCCTCCGCTCCTTTACTTTGAATTTATATTAGTTCACACAAACACTCCATCCATGCTTTTGTTCCGGCCCTCCGGTCCAGTTTAAGAACCCATTGTGGCCCTCGAGTCAAAAAGTTTGCCCACCCCTGGTAGCCACTAGACCACATTGACTTCCACACAAGACCAAAGTACTGCTGAAAACCAGAAGGAAACTCTTCAACTCACCTAATTGTTTGGGCCAAGACTTCTTTTAAGGCAAGGGGGTGGGGGTGGGGGCCATAAGAATAGCCTTTTTCATAAGCAAGTGACTTGGACCATCTCTACCTTTTGAACTATTAGCATTTTCTTTAGTAAATTATTCTGAAAATGTTCTTCCTGTTTGTAAAGATCAATGACATATGCCATCATATGCGATAGTACCCTTGGAAAGAAAAAACATGTTTCCATTATATAAATGGTGGAAAGCTAACAAATTTGGAAAACTGTTAGGTACCAGGTGCTAATATTTACAATAACTCACAATAACTTCACAATAAATATGATTATCTCCATTTTATTGGTACAGAACTGGAAGTTCAAAGAGATTTCAAAGAAAAATTTGCTCAAGTGTGCACAATTAGTAAATGACAGGAGGAAGATCATGATCCATTTCCATTGAATATATGGTGGAAACAGAAACAATTTATTTGTTTGAAACATATTTGGTTACTTAGCCCAAATTTCCATGTTTTGAATGTTTGTAAAATTCCTGCACCTTTTCTCTCCTTAATAGTCTCCGATAACAATCACCGAACTTTAGATGGGCTAAAGAGAAAATCACAGGCCCAAAATGGCATCACTTGTGCTAAAAGCCCATGAAACTAAACCTAGATTTAATACCTGCTCTAACTTCAGTTTCAACTTCTCCTAGAAATGTAATCCTAACCAATTTCTCTGGAATTTTCTAGTCAAGCATCAGTAAATTAATCTGTCACGTGGGTTCTCTCCACAATTTTCCCCCAGAGAAAGAAGAGGCAATCTGCATGATAAAAACCCTTACCATTACCTTCTCCACAAAAGATGTTGTGGTCTAAAAGTAATCCTTTCTTTTCTTTTGTAGGAGCTCCCTTGCCCACCCCTCTTCCTATAAAAAACTTCCATGTAGTTGCCAGATGGGGTGCTGCCTGATTCATGAATCCCTTAATAAACCCAATTAGGTCTTCAGATTTACTCAGCTGAATTTTGTTTAACAGATGCATTTCACAATGTTTCTTTCCATAGTTATAGCTTACTCATGACTGGCAGCATTTTGCAACTTTTCTACTGAATTTGTAATTAGTCTGTGCAGGGCTTTGAGAAATGTGGCGCTGATCAAGGAAAAGGGTGACGGAGGAAAGCAGTAACACAGAAGCTTTATTTGATGGCATTTGAGCAAGGCTGCATGAGAGGGAAAGTCCCTCACAGCATGAGACCACCCAGAGGCTTACTGAAAAGGGCCAGAGGAAGAGGAAGACTAGGGACCTCCCAGGGGAGAGAAGAATGAGAGAGGGAGCTTACCAGGAGTCTCTGGGTTTTGAGAGCTCCCCGGGAAGCATTGGCTTAGGGGCTTATCTTGGCAAGGCCCTGTCTTATCAATAGGTAAAGCTGTCGCGTGAAGTTTTTGGGGTATGCAAAGCAGGCAGATACAAAGTGTCTAATATTTCTATTGTTCTGGCCATTTTTTAAATAATCGGATGTATGCACATTTGAGCCTGGCGCCAAGGGGCTTTTGAGATAGTTGTTTGCAGCTTGCAGAGAAAAAATAAACAACTTAGGGGCTCATACACAGAGGTCATCTTTGACTTATTTTAAAATCTATTTATTGCTTTTAGAGAGAGAGAGAAACCTTGATTTGCTGTTCCATAAATAAACCAATTTATTTATGCATTCATTGGTTTATTCCTGTATGTGCCCTGATGGGGATAGAACTCACAACTTTGGCATATTGGGACAAGGCTCTAACCAACTGAGCTACCCTGCAAGGGCTGACTGATTTATGTAACAGTCTACCTCAAGGCACCAGAAGTACTTAATTGTTCCGGGAACAGAGAATGGCTTCTTTTGATTATAAAAGTATCTAATTCCACCACACTAATAATTTATATGAGTTCAATATTATTCTCTTTGGTTTTATTTACTTATGTTAATGGAGAATGGCACCAGATGTTAAACCTTGGTCCTTGAAACTGGCTAAGAAGGAATTCAGAGCCAAGACTCTAACACAAGTGAGAGTTTATTTAGAAAGCCACAGAGGTAGAAGTGAGCTGTATAAGAAGGGAGTAGAGTGAGAATCTCAATAGAATATTCATCAGCTTTCCAGGTGTGTCCTTTCAGTGTGGTGGTCTCTATTGATTGGTGGCCACTAGGGTAGGGGGTCACTCGTCGTTGCAGCTGGTCCTGATGTTAGTCATGGCATTGCTTCATCTGGTTTTGCTGCTTTTCTGGGCCTGGAGCTGAAACCCAACTAAGGGCTAGATATTATCTCTAGTTTGACCAAAACTCTGTCTTTGTGGTCAACAGACCTGAGGCATTGTTTCTAAGATCATTTGATGCAGGCCAGAGCCTCATTGTCCTGAGGGCTTAATGCTTAAGGGCGTGGTCCTGCAAGGGATTATATGGGAATCAGATGAGCCTATTCTCCTGCCCCCTTGTTACTCCTCTAAGGGGGGTCTAAACCTCATGACTAGTGATGTGAAAGCTCAGAAGGTCTAAACCACATGACTAGCAATATGAAGGTCAGGGAGTCTAAACCTCATGACCAGCGATATGCTAAGGGAGGAAAGGTCAACCTGGGGGTCAGATCCTACCCAATGCCAGGTACCCAGGGCCCTCCACCCTGGGTGACCTTCCATACCTGGCCTATCATTTCTACTCAGCTCATGTCTGCCTAACTGCCTACTATATCACCTATACTTGGATATAGCACAGCTTTAAAAAAAAAAAAAAAAGACTTTGATAAGAACTTTAGCTTGGAATGGTCACTGGCATGGGGACACTTGTCATTTTTGACATTCTATGAATGTCAGCTCTAAGTCCGATGGCAGTATGTTATGAAATCCCTGATTACAAGAGTAGATATTGCAGATGAAATCAAAAGTTCCATTGCTTGCTTTTCTAGGTGAGGGTTGGTTTGAATCAGAATGTTAGAATTTACAAACATGTTGGATTCCATTTTTTTCCCCCTCCAGTCATTGAGGTCATCTTAGTCAAGATCTACTTCATGGATACTGTTTATATGGTATTTTGAGCAGAAGTAACATGCAGAGTTCTGCAGTGTTTCCCAGTTCTAGAGGTTTCTTCCTACAGAGGAATTGCTACTCCCAAGTCTAGCTGGCAGGAAAACTTCTCCCAGATCCGTCAAGTTTCCATAGCTGTCTACCTCCACCATTCACTCCAAAGAGGTAGCGTGGTCCAAAGAGTTACGTAGTTTTCCAGTAACTCCCCTATGAGTGAGTACGAAGGGGACGTTGAGTTAGGAGTATGCTCTCTAAATTTAGACTAGCTGAAGCTTGGCTCCACCTTCACTAACCATGGGAAATTAAGCTAGCAACTTGCCTCAAGATGCCTGGATTTCCTCATCAGTGGATAATAATAGTATCTATTTGATAAGATTTTTGTGAGAATTGGCTTACTTCAAATAAAGCCTTACAAGAAGGGCAACCACGTTTTGTTATTATTCAAATGGACACATATTTAGAAGGCTGCTGAAAAATCCGTTTTCTGCCATTTATTTGTTTGTTCATTCATTCATGTATTTATTTCTAAATTTTTATTGGGGCCACTATGTGCCCAGCACTGCACTATGTGCTAGAGATAAAATGATCAATAAATTGAGTTAGTCTCCTACCTCACTGAGCCTAAAGTCTAGTGGGGAAAACAGATATTAATCAAATAATCACAATCACAAATACAAAATTACTATGGAGGAAAGGTATATGGTTCTGTGAGAGGTAATAATGGAGGGATATGACCCCAAAGAAGTGTTTTGTGGTTTTTAAAAAATAATTCTTTATTGTTGAGAGTATTACATATGTCCCTTTCCCGCCCCCCCATTAATCCCCTCCAGCCTGCCCCCCCCCACCACCCCCAGGCCTTCAGCACCCTATTGTCTGTTTCCATGGGAAGTGTGTTTTAAAAAATATATTTTTATTGATTTCAGAAAGGAAGGAAGAGGGAGAGAGAGATAGAAACTTTACTGATGAGAGAGAATCATTGAACGGCTGCCTCCTGCATGCCCCACACTGGGGATCGAGCCCACAACCCAGGCATGTGCCCTGACCAGGAATTGAACCGTGACCTCCTGGTTCATAGGTTGACACTCAACCACTGAGCCACACTGGTTGGATCAAAGAAGTGTTTTTTTTGTTTGTTTGTAATATATATTTTTATTGATTTCATAGAGGAAGGGAAAGGGAGAGAGAGATAGAAATATCAGTGATGAAAGAGAATCATTGATCGGCTGCTTCCTGCACGCCATCTGCTGGGGATCAAACCTGCAACCCGGGCATGTGCCCTTGACCAGAATCGGACCTGGGACCCTTCAGTCTGCAGGCCAGCACTCTATCTACTCAGCCAAACTGGATAGGGCCAAAGAAGTGTTTTTTAATGTGAGATCTTAAGGCTGAATAAGAGTTATCTATCTCAAATTCAATTAAGTGCTACTAGACTTACCTTTCAGACAACAAGGAAATTTCTGCATAGCAGAGGAGAACTTCATTCTACTTTCCTAACAACACTTGAAAAGACAGAAATTCAAGACTCTGATGCTGAATAGGTTGATGCCTTTTGTAGTAGTAAACAAATTTATTCAGGATTTGCCTTTGACACTAAGGCTGGCCAATGTGGAATTAGTTTCTCTGCAATGACTCTCAGTGACACATGGAGTTCTTCTCCAAGGCAAAAACCCAGAGGTGCTCCAAGCATTGCTGGCTTTCC
This sequence comes from Plecotus auritus, assembly GCF_963455305.1. NCBI lineage: Eukaryota > Metazoa > Chordata > Mammalia > Chiroptera > Vespertilionidae > Plecotus > Plecotus auritus. The sequence continues at coordinate 55,265,632 of NC_137773.1, forward strand.
AACCATGTCCAGTACCAACTACTAATATTTGAATTGGAGTTTTGTTTGACAAATAATGTTTTTACAATTTCAAAACCATAGCAGGCCTTTGAACTTTCCAAAAGGGCTCCCAAAATAGGCATCCTCACTGCATGCTATCCTTGTGCAAATAACATGAGAACCAGGACTTAGCTCCATGAAAAGTCAATACTTTCATTTTGAAGAGAGATAGCAATTCTTCTACAATCTGCTTCAAAATATTGGAATTGATTTTAGTGGTTCTGGAATGAATGAGAACATTTAAAATATATATATATAATTGATTTCAGAGAGGAAGGGAGAGGGAGAGAAAGATAGAAATATCACTGATGACTGGCTGCCTCCTGCACATCCCACACTGGGGGTTGAGCCCACCACCCGGGCATGTGCCCTGACTGGGAATTGAACCATGACCTCCTGGTTCATAGGTTGAAGCTCAACCACTGAGCCATGCCGGCCAGGCATGGATGAGAACATTTGATAGAGGCAATGTTTTAGTTTTTAAATTTTCCTCCAAGGCACAGGCAGCTTAGCCATTACCAAGACATGTGGCTTCACTAAGGTCTTTGGTAATGCAGCAAGCAATTCTGCAGACACTATTGGTGTTGAGGCAAATCCCATTTTGGTATCGTTTTCACGTTTTCTAATTGAGCCTTTTACTTAGGCAAAAGAAGCAGACCGTGTGTTTTCAGGATGTAAGGGACCATTTCAGCTTTGCTGACTTCCATTCCCATCGGTAAGAATCTTGTCATACAAGGCTCCTTCTGACTTTTGTGTTCCATTATGTTCAATGATACAAATAAAACTCAAGGAGCTATGCACATTCTTCTCTTTTTTTTGGGGGGGGGGTAGTATTTCTTAGAGTATCAAGGTATAGATAATGTTTATAATTATAATGGCATACCATATTTTCAATTCATATCAAAGGAAGGCCTTGTGGGTATTATAACTGGACAATGATGACAATTATAAATTACAAAATTGTACATTGCTTCGCATCTGCCTTTTACTTGTTTAGTATAAAACAATGTTTTAATAAAAAATACAAGCTGCACAAAACCTTTTTCTCCCCTAACTGTAATTTTAAATATTGGGGGAGACATAGAAGAAAAAAATATTTCCCCCCAGGATTGTGGGTCCCCTGAAAGCCATCCAGGGGTGCTCTGGGTCATAAATTTCAGGCTAACAATCCTACCTATCAAGTCTTTAATTTTACAGCACTCATCTTTCTTGCTCTCGTTCCAATTTCAATTTCACCTTTACTTTATCTATTAGGTATAACTGTCTGAAGTGAGACAGAAACTAATTAAAATAACTTGGCATAGCAATTTATAAATTGTGGAGTAAGGGATCACTGATAGCCCATCACTTTCCCAGTCTTCCCAGCCCTGTGGCATCAGTCCTATTGCCATCTCCTCTCCTCAGACTTCTTTTTAATACCAATGTTTCTCTGAAATTCTGAAAAGTCTCTCAGGAGTTTTTGTGTATCAGATTGACCATCTGCACATTTCAAAGAATATTGTCTTCTCCTAGAAAGGTTTCTTGACTTATGTAGGGCCTGTGAACTCTTAGGAGAGTCACAAATGTCCTTTAGGGGGATCAAGAACCAAAATCTGCATATTAATTAACCCATTTGGAGTTTCATGTACCATGATTATTTTCTTGCTGTGACTTTTCCCCCCTTATTTTTCTAGAAGGCTTATTACTCCAGCCTGTCACTTATGATCACTTCCTCTTGGATTCCTTTTCTTTTCTTATTCTAAATCCTCATCCATGTAAATTTCTGAATTGCAACTTCCTGTTTACCCTAAGCCTGGCCCTTAATGGAAAGCCCTTGGCTTCATCTCCCCAGCAGGGGTCACCCTAGCTCCTTCTCAGAGAGGCTTATAATGCAAATACCCATTATCAAGTTCAAGAATCCACCTTCTAGTCTTGATATAGTCCCAGTTTCCCTGTAACATTATAAATACTAAAGGCTCAGTGTTCACACTGCAGTCATCTCTATCCTTATCTGATACTGGGTAGCACAGTAATTTTTTATTTATGTTTTTGCTGCAAAAAGCTTTATTGTTTCATTTGGCCCAATGCATGGGAGAGGGCTTCAAGGTGGTTAAAAGAATGGTTAGCAGTTTCAGGGAGAGGCTCAAGTAAAAGCCAGACACCAGGGGAAAGCAGAGGGGCCCCTCAAAGGCCTCTGGGCTCCAAAGGCTCCTAGTCCTGCTTGAGGGGGAGCCTTTTGAAGGCTCAGCCCTGCTGGGGCCGGCCAGCCTGCGGATGTTAGCCAGGTGTGGCCCATCTTCTTGATGAGTTTCACCTCCTCATCCCGGAAGTAGTTCTCCAGGAGGTCACAGAGATGAGGGTCTGCACGGGTAGAACCCAGGGTCTGCAGCTCCAAAAGGGCCTGGTTCAGGTTCCTCTCCAAGGCCAGGGTGGCTTCCATGGGGTCCTGAGATTTGCCCACTCGTCTTGGGGAGGCTTCAGCATGTCCTGGAAGAGAATGAGGCCACCATGCTTATTCTGCAACTTTAAGAGAGGCTCGGAGCCCTCGGGTTTCTCTGCCAATTCTGGGAAGAAGTGGCTTATGCCCTCCAGAGCCACATCGTCATGGTTGAAATAGAAGCCCAGAGAGAGGTGAGTGTGGGAGGCTCTCAATGCAGGCTGGCCAGGCGGTTGACCGCAGCCTCCACCTCGGTGGAATAATTCTGAGGAATTTGGGAGCTCATGGCTGTTCGGCAATAAGGAGTTAAGGTAGAAAAAAAACCTGGTGTGTTGGCTGGTCCCCGAGGTGGTTCTGAAGGTGGTGACTGGATAAGATGCAGGAGAGTGGCCGGAGGCGGGAAGAAGGGGCATCTCTGGGTCTGTTCCGTCCAAACACTGTTGAAGCAACAGACAGATCCCGGACCACCGAGGGCACTGCCTAAAGGCAGTAATTCTAAAATTGTATTTGTGCTGTAATTCCCACAGGAAAGGCAAACTCAAAATCATGCCTTACACATTGCTGGGCAAACTATGTCATACTTAGATACAAATTGCACTTTTCTCCTTTTCTTTTGTCTTCAGCTCATACTTACTCCAATTCATTGGAGGTTTACATGTGTTTGTATTTGAAGCATTTAGAATCTACTTTGGGTAGTGAGCACATGGTGCAATATACAGAACTTGTGACACAGAAACCCACACCTGAAACCTGTATGTTCATGTTGACCAATGTCACCCCAATAAATTTAATTAAAAATAATCTAAATGATATAATTGACTTAAATTTAAACGAGAATATGTTGTTTGCTAAGAATTCCCTTTAAAATTCTTATGCCTTTTTTATGCATTGAATTTATTATTTTAAAAATCATGCTAAATAAAAAAGAACAGGAAAATTAGCTACATGAGAGCTGGTTATGAAAACACAATTTAAGTGATTGTTAGAGTTAATCTCAGAGAGCAACTTGATTTAAACAAAGATATTACACCAACAATTCTACCTTCTCATTGTTGCATCATTTAATTAAGTCATTCCTACAGCATCCAACATGCTATTATTTTTATCTTAAAACAAACAAAATATTTTGAGTCTACTAGTCCAGCTATTGCCCCAACTATTTGCTCTTCTTTGAAACAAAACAAAAAGTTGCTTGTACTTTCTGTCTTTCTCTCCTCTCATTCTCTCTTACACCCATTCAGATCAGGCTTTCCCCCACCGCTCCTCTGAATTCGACTTTGTCAGGTCACCAGTGACCTCCATGTTGCTAAATCCAATGGTGAATTCTCGGTTCTCATCTTACTTGACCTATGAACTGCATCTGACAATTAATATTGCTTCTTACTTCAAAAATGTTCTTGCTTCTTGGACACCATACTGGCCTGGTTTTCCTGTTACCTTGTTGATCCCTCATTGACAATTTCCTCTCCTAGATCCTCATCCTCTTCTGGATGTTAGCGTTCCATAGGCTCTAGAGTGGTTCTCTTTTGTTCTATATCTCCACTCATTTCCTAACGATCTCCTCCAGCTCAGTGGTGTTAAATACCATCTGTTCCCTAGTGAATTATGTTCCACACATTTTAAAGTTCATTCTCTTACACACTAGGGGTCAGTTCATAGCTAATATGGCAGATACACAAAGTCATAGAACTGATTTTCTGTTCTATTATTGTAGCAGTTGGCTTCCACTCTCAGGTTCACCTAGGATCTAAGATGGCTGATTTAGTGCTAGGCATCATCTACACATTCCAAGGAGAAGGAAAGGAGAAAGGGGACCTTTCCTAGCATATCAGCTTGTTTCAAGGAATCCTTTTGCAAGCACCCTCCACTCCCCCCACAGACACACACACACACACACACACACACACACACACATTTGCATGTTTTTCTCATTAGTTCAATGGCTAGACTCAGTCATTGGGCTTCTATCTTGCTGGGATGGAGGTTAGTAGTTGTGGCTTTTATGTCAGGAAGCAGTATGCTCAGCTAAGATTGAAGTTCTGTACGAAGGAGACAGAGGAGAAAGAATATTTTATAAGCACCTAGTCGTCTCTGCCATAACATCAGTATATTGAAGGGTCCATATTAATATCTCCAGTCCTGAACTCTTCTCTGAGCTTCAAGCCTATTTACTCCTTGTCTCTGTTTGGATGCCGACTTGGCAACTCAAACTTAACATGAGCAAAGCAGTCCCTTTAGAATGCAGTCTCAGGCATGGTGCCTGAATGGAATGAGTTGAGGGGAGAATAAGGAATGAGAAAGGGAAGGGCGTGAATATAAAGAACTCTTTCAAGGAGTTTTGGAATAAAGAGGAGCAGAGGAGCAAAAAAATGGAAAGTAGCTGGAGGAGAATGTGAAGTCTAAGAAGAATTTTGGGGGTCTTAAAAAATAAAATGAGTGCTATTTCAGCCTACTTGTCTAATGATGGAAATGGTTCAGGGGAGAAGAAGAAACCAATGAGTCCAGAAAGAAAAAGAATGATTATAGACACAAAGTGCTCAAGAAAATAAGGGTGGATGAAATGCAGTGCACAAATGAGAATTCTGGCTTTTGATACACAACAGAGAAGATAGAGTACATGGGTACAACTTTCAGGCAAGATGGCTTTGATAACCCACACTGCTCCAAACACAGGACAATAATAGATCAAATCCAAAGGGAGAAAACAATAAAGATAAATTCAGGTTCAAAAGCAAGACAAACATCCTTTAGTTGGAAATAGAACAAAAAATGTCAAAATGTGTAGGCTGAAGCCACAAAGTTTATGGAAAATTTAGAAAGCATAGAGTGTTGGCCAGGATTTCAGCTCCGGAGGGGTAGAGGACACTAAAATTGTTCCATAAGAAATTGTATGAAACCCTACAGTTTGAAAACTCCTCCCTTCTCAGGAGTGAGGCTGACGAGATATTAAAACTCCAGATGTCTTTTACTTGGAGACATGGCTTTTAGAAAGGGAGATGGGGGTTATCTAGATACAGTCTTACAATAAAAAAAAATTGAGCCTAACTGCCTAATTGCTCTGTGGCTGGATCTGCAAAATCCAAAATATCACCTTAGTGCAGGAGTTTCAAGTTGCTATTATAAGAGTTGGCTTTTGATGGAGGGTCTGCTGACAGAGAGGGGTGAGCTCATGGTTGAAGGCATGGGGAGAGATAGAAAGAAAAATGTTAAAAGCTTCCAAATGCTTCACTTCGAGCCTGCAAGCCCAAATTCCAAAACATGAGGATGGGTTTAATGCTTAGAAAGAAAGCCAACAGATCAACAACGGGAATGTAAATGGAATATTGATGAAATCAGTTTTATCTCTGGCAAGTTTGGTAAGGTTTTAATATAACTATGATGGAGATGATCAAAGAGATAAAGACATAACTCCTACTAAAAAGAACAAGAAATTATAGAATAAAAATAAGCAAAAATGAAATTTGTAAATGAAAATATAGTCATTGGAGTACACCTGTGTTAGAAGATTGGAATTCTATTATAGTTGAATGGAGAATTCATGATTTTCAAGATCCTAAGAAAATAATAGCCCAGAACACAGCATAGAGAGCAAAGAGAGAGGACATGTGGGTGTGGACACTGTGTGTGTGTGTGTGTGTGTGTGTGTGTGTGTGTGTGTGTGTGTGTGTAGTTTATTTGGTGGTGGGAGACTGGGCATGTCTCTTTGTTTTGCTTCTACATTCTCAGTGAAATTAGAGGTGAGATAATCAAGTGAGATGGAGGAGGAGGTGTTAAATATTTGAGAGAAAGGATAAAGTGTGACAATCCTTTTAGAGAGTGGGGAAGTAGATGAATAAAATATGGAAGGATTGCCAGGAAGTGCTGGTGGCCCACTTTAATCTAACTGATGATTTAGACCCTGTAAAAAATTATTTGCTAACAATAGGGCAAATCCTGGGCAAGGGGCAACAAGGTAGTTGAGTGGAAAGGCAGGTATCAGGATAGGCGCATGCTCAATTAATTGTGATTTTTACTTTGATAGTTGAATAAAAAGGTGGATTCTGTCTATAAAAAGCCAGATTTTCAAATGAAAGTTAAGAGAAAAGAGGAAATGGATAACTTCTGAGGAAAGAAGAACAAAGAGAGAGAAAAAGAAAGCAGTAGAGATATGTCACAGTTGCAGGTACTGTGAAAAGCAAGTATTTAGAAAGTAGAAAAGATAATTTAGAAGGCAGACCAACTTAGTTCTTGTGGCGGTGAGGGGTCAAATAATTACCTCCAGCCCTAGCTGGTTTGGCTTAGTGGATAGAGCATCGGCCTGCGGACTGAAGGGTCTTGGGTTCGATTCCCAGGAGGAGGCGTGCAGGAGGCAGCTGATCAATGATTCTCACAATTGATGTTTCTATCTCTCCTTCCCTCTTCCTTCTCTGAAATCAATAAAAAACAAAAAAACAAAAACTACCTCCAGTCCACTGACCCTCAAAAGATTTTTGGCATATTTTAGAAAATTTTCATCAAAATTAATTAAAAGTTTTAAATTTAGTCTTTTAAGAGCAGTGTCTATCTAGAAAAGTCTGCTATTGAAAGCTCATTTCTCCCCCCCCCTCTTTTTATTGAATTTATTGGGGTGACACTGGTTAACAATATTATATAGGTTTCAGGTGCATAATTAAAAGCTCATTTCTTGATTATGACAGTTAATAGAAATATGAGAAAATTTCTTTTCCTTTTCTTCATTTAGAAAATACTACATGTCATAGGAATCTGGCAATGTTCTAACTACATGAAATATAGGGATCTATGTATGCTCATTCAGTGAGCCAACACATATTTGTTGCCTAGGTACAATGCACATCACCGTTCTAACTGTAAGGAAATGTCATAGCATGTCAATTTTATTACCTGGAATCCATTCCAAGTTCAACTACTCAATACCATTGTGAACTGAGATTGAGTGAGTTACTTAAACTCTTGAGTCTCAGTTTCCTCTTCTGTAAAATAAAGATGATGATAACACTACCCTCCCTCATTTGGTTCTTTTTTTTTTTTAATATATTTTTTAATTGATTTTTTACAGAGAGGAAGGGAGAGGGATAGAGAGTTAGAAACATCAGTGAGAGAGAAACATTGATCAGCTGCCTCCTGCACACCCCCTACTGGGGATGTGCCCACAACCAAGGTATATGCCCTTGACCAGAATCGAACCTGGGACCCTTCAGTTCGCAGGCCAATGCTGAGCCAAACCGGTTAGGGCCATTTGGTTCTTGTGAGCATTAAATGATATAAAGTATTCCAAGTGTTTAGAATAGTGCCTACTAAGTGCTCACAAAATGGTAGCTGTTATTATTATCTACTAATTAAAATTCTGGGGAATTTATATGTATATATGCATAGCCCATGGACACAGACAGTAGTATGGTGAAGGTCTGGGTGGGGCGGGTGTGGGGTGGAGGGAGTCAATGAGAAAAAAAAAGGGGAAATCTGTAATACTTGCAACAAAAAGATAAATTAGCCCAGCAAGCATGACTCACTGGTTGAACGTTGACCTATGAACTAGGAGGTCAAGGTTCAATTCCCAGTCAGGGCACATGCTGGGGTTGCGGGCTCTATCTCCAGTGGGGAGAATGAAGGAGGCAGCTGATCAATGATTCTCTCTCATCATGGATGTTTCTATCTCTCTCTCCCTTACTCTCTGAAATCAATTAAAAATAAATTAAAATAAAATAAAATTTCAAGGAGCAGATTATACTGTTCTGACGGTGATACGAAACCTAAATATTTCAGAGTGAGCATCATACATTTCATTATGTATGCAATGCACCTAGCATCATCTTGCTAGATGCTTTGTGGATAGTCAGTAAATAATATCTACCACTATTATTAATAACTAGAGGCCTGGGGCACAAAATTCATGTACTTGGTGGGGAGGGGGGGTCCCTCAGCCTAGCCTGCACCCTCGCAATCCAGGAGCCCTTGGGGGATGTCTGACTGACAGCTTAGGCCTGCTTACCACGGGTACCAGGCCTAAGCTGGCAGTTGGACACCCTTAGCACTGCTGTGGAGGCAGGAGATGCTCCTGCGTTGAGTGTCTGCTCCCTTGTTGTCAGTGCGCGTCATAGCAACTGGTCGTTCTGCCGTTCAGTCGATTTGCATATTAGCCTTTTAATATATAGGATAATAGCACTTTGGGTTTAATAGTACTCCACAATTCTCAATATGCTGGCATAAGCATTACCTACATTGATGCTCACTGCACCTGGAGAGATAGATAAAGGACAAAGATTATCTTCTCAGTTTAATAAATGAAGAAGTAGAGAAAAACTAAATGCCTTGACCAAAATTACATGATGTGTAAACTGAAGAACCCAAAATAGAATACAAGTATTTGTTATTCATGGCTGGGCTGATAATAAAGCCTCATAGAATTCTTAAGCAGTCCTTAATAGAATTGTTGGTTAGCATAATAATTATGCTAATCATTTATTTGTTTTTATATAGAAATTATTTTTTTCAGTGATTAATATATCTAAGGATATCCACAAACCACAAAGTAATTTCATTAGTTCATACGCTATATGAATCATCATTTTTCTTATACATTTACAGTGGGAGCCATTTCATTTTCTTTTTATTAATTGATGGGGCTGAAACAGGTACAATAACATTAGTTGTTGTGTTGTTGTTGTTTTAAACATTTTATTGATTTCAGAGAGGAAGGGAAAGGGAGAGAGATAGAAACATCAATGATGAGAGAGAATCATTGATTGCTGCCTCCTGCATGCCCCACACCTGGGATTGAGCCTGCAACCAGGTATGTGCCTGACCGGGACCTCCCAGTTCATAGCTCAACACTCAATCACTGAGCCACGCTGGCAGGGCCAGAGCCATTTCATTTTTAAATAGAACACATACTTTTTTACTCAAGAGTTTAACATCCCCATTCCCAGCAGTCCTATTTCCAGGTATACATGGTCTGCTAAGGAAAATGTAACTATTGCTCGTACTTTATATCTTTTCAGTCACCATCTTCCTCTTCCTCAGTCCCCCTTCCATTTTACATTGCAGATTTGTGAAATCTGTGATTTTTATTATTTTTGCCATATGGTGGCATGTAAAAGTAAATTATTAATATGTTTTTGCTTCAGTACTTTTACTATTTATTAAAGGTGGGAAGTTGCTGGCACTTTCTATGAAGCTATATTAAGCACTTGCCTAGAGTTTGGTATTGCTATGATGTGACCTTTGTCAGTTTTCCCCTCTACTCTTACATTTAAGAAGGAAGGTCCTTTCCTGCTTGGGAAGATGGACGAAGCCTTTGATATACTGGTGGGAAAATGTGCCAAGCTTGGACCTACAGGCGACCTGAAAAAGAGGTGAATGGTTCTACATAAATAAGGAAAGACATAGAATGTCTCTTCTAGACTAGGCAAGAAAGACAGGGAGAAGATTGTGGGGCCAGCAGCTGCCATGTGATTGTGGTGTGTTGTGTGGGGGTAAACTTAGTTGCTCTTGAGAACACCTACAAAAATCTACACTTTCCTTTAAGGCTCTTGGAGTTGAATTTGTAAATTTTTCAGATGTGTCACTGTGGGTCCTAAGATCAGAGCAATGCTATATTTGGATTATACAACTGTACACACAAAACTTATTTAATTAAGCTATATTTAATTAAATACACATTGTGTATGGCCCTGTCCTAGATGCTTATATAAGAAAAAATATTTGGGCCCTGGCTGGTTAGGCTCAGTGGCTAGAGCAGGGGTGGGCAAACTTTTTGACTCGAGGACCACAATGGGTTCTTAAACTGGACCGGAGGGCTGGAACAAAAGCATGGATGGAGTGTTTGTGTGAACTAATATAAATTCAAAGTAAAGGAGCGGAGGGGAGAGCAAGAGAACCGGATAGAACAGCTGGATCCGGCCTGCGGGCCGTAGTTTGCCCACGACTGGGCTAGAGCGTCGGCCTGCAGACTGAAGGGTCCCAGGTTCGATTCCGGTCAAGGGCATGTGCCTTGGTTGCGGGCACATCCTTAGTGGGGGGTGTGCAGGAGGCAGCTTATTGATGTTTCTCTCTCATTGTTGTTTCTGACTCTCTATCCCTCTCCTTTCATCTCTGTAAAAAATCAATAAAAATATTAAAAAAAAAGAAAAAATATTTGGGTCTTGATGATAATGTAAAAAAGTTGAGAATTGGAGAAACCAAGATGGCAGCATAGGTAAGCACCTAAACTGCTGCCCCACACAGCAATTTAAAAACTACAACTAAAAGACAGAACGGACACCATCCAGAACCACAGGAAAGCTGGCTGATTGGAAATTCTACAACTAGAAGGAAAGAGGAAAGCTCACGGAGAAGGAGCGGCAAAGAGCTGAGGTATGGAGACATGCGCACGCAGAGAGGAAGGGTGGCCGAGTGCCTGGCTGGCTTTCTCTGGTGGGAGGGGGACGGAAGCCCCGACTGCACTGAACCCCAGTTCAGACTGCACTGAACCTCAGTTTCGGGCGAAACCCTGTGGACCCAGCTCATACAGGGGGAGTTTGGACTGTCAGGTAGAGAGAAAGGCACATGGAGACTCGGAGACTCGGAGACTCAGGGGAGCCGCGGCGGCAGGGGTCTGGAGGCGCCAGTGCGCACAAAGACTGACTGCGGAGGTTACCACAGGCTATCCCTAGCGGAAGGGAGTTGGAAGCTCCTGACTGCACTGAACCCCAGTTCCGACTGCACTGAACCGCAGTTCCGGGCGAGTCCCTGGGGACCCTCGCTCTTACGGGGGAAATCTGGACTGTAAGGTGGAAACTCAGGAACCGCAGAAGGCAGAGGTCTGGAGACTCACACGCAAGGGCAGGGCTGATGGGCAGCCAAGACTGTCTGCTCCGCCCTGAGACTCCACCCCTTCCAAGCTGAGCACAGAGGCTTTTGCAATCTGGCAAGTCTAATCCTATAAGGCTGTCTCCAGCACTGAAAATCTCCCAGTGTAGACACAGCTGATCCTCACAGCCAACTGGCCTGCAGGTCAATTCCTCCCAGTGATACCAACAACAATCAAGACTTAACTACAACAAGGCTGTACACACAGTCCACAAAGGGGTGCACCAAGAGTGTCCACCTCAGGTTAACTGGGGAGGCCGACCCACTGGGCCATATAGGAAACCTAGCACACAAAGCTACCCTACCAACTCAGGGAAGCAGTGAAAAATGGGGAGACGAAGAAATAGATCACAAACGAAAGAAATGGAGGAAAACAAATGACTGGATATAGAATTCAAAACCACAGTTATAAGGCTTTTCAAGAATATCCTAGAAAAGGCTGATAAATATAACGAGACCCTTGAAGATATGAAAAAGGACCAACTAGAAATTAAACATACACTGACTGAAATAAAAAATATTATACAGAGACCAACATCAGACTAGAGGAACACAAGAATCAAGTCAAAGATTTGAAATACAAAGAAGCAAAAAATACTCAACCGGAAAAGCAAAAAAAAGAAAAAAAGAATCCAAAAAGTTGAAGATAGTGTAAGAAGCCTCTGGGACAACTTCAAGCGTACCAACATCAGAATTATGGGAGTGCCAGAAGAAGAGAGAGAGCAAGATACTGAAAACCTATTGGAAGAAATAATGACCGAAAACTTCCCCCACCTGGTGAAAGAAATAGACTTACAAGTCCAGGAAGCGCACAGAACCCCAAACAAAAGGAATCCAAAGAGGACCACACCAAGACACATCATAATTAAAATGCCAAGAGCAAAAGACAAAGAGAGAATATTAAAAGCAGCAAGAGAAAAACAGTTAATTACCTACAAGGGAGCACCCATACGATTGTCAGCTGATTTCTCAACAGAAACTATGCAGGCCAGACAGGAGTGGCAAGAAATATTCAAAGTGACGAATAGCAAGAACCTACAACCAAGATTACCCTACCCAGCAAAGCTATTATTCAGAATGGAAGGTCAGATAAAGAGCTTCAGAGATAAGAAAAAGCTAAAGGAGTTCATCACCACCAAACCAGTATTATATGAAATGCTGAAAGGTATTCTTTAAGAAGAGGAAGAAGAAAAAAGTAAAGAGAAAAATTATGAACAACAAATACATATCTATCAACAAGTGAACCTAAAAATCAAGTGAATTAAAAACCTGAGGAACAGAATAATCTGGTGAATATAATAGAATCAGGGGCATAGAAAGGGAGTGGACTGATAATTCTCAGGGGGAAAGGGGAATTGGGGGTGCGGGAAGAGACTGGACAAAAATCGTACACCTATGGATGAGGACAGTGTAGGGGGAAGGTATGGGCAAAGCGTGGGGTGGGAACTGGGTGGAGGGGAGCTATGGGGGGAAAAAGGAGAAACAATTGTAATAATCTGAACAATAAAGATTTATTAAATTTTAAAAAAATAAAAAAATAAAGTTTACGAAAATACAAAAAAAAGTTGAGAATCTGCACACTAAAGGAATCCTTTTAAAGCCTGTGTATTAGAGTATAAACTTATTTTATTTTACTTATCTAGACATGCACAAAAACTTTGTTAGTCTTTAGAACTAGATGGAATTTGTCTTTCCCTGACTGACTTATTTTACTTATATGTGGAATCAAAAGAACAATATAAACAAACAAACAAAATAGAAACAGACTCATAGATACAGAGAACAGATGTCTGGTTGCCAGGGTGGAGGGGTGTTGGGGGACTGGGGGAGAAAGGTGAAGTACAGATTGGTAGTTACAGAGTAGTCATGGGGATGTAAAGTACACAGTAGGGAATTCAGTCAATAATATTGTAAAAACTATGTATGGTGCCAGGTAGATACTGGAAATATCAGGGGGAACACTTTGTAAAGTAAATGAATGTTTAACCACTATGCTGTATATTGGAAACTATTGAATATAGACTGTAATCGACAAAAATTTAAAGAATCAAATAAACAAGCAAACAGAAAACTGACAAGTGCATTAAAAAAATCAATTACAAAACAACAACAACAACAACAACAACAACAACAAAAACTAGATGGAAAGGCCCTTCCTAGATGAATAAACTGGAAAAATAACCGGTATTAGTGTTGGTATATGTTACAGACTCTGGACTTTAGTTTATAAATTTATATAAAAAGGCTCTTAATTTTTCTGGAAATGAGATAGCAGCATTTTCCCAGTAATTTTCCTGAATTGTCTATGTGGTTGGCTTCACTGCCCTCTTTGCTAGGAAACTTTGGCCTGTAGTCCTCCTGAGTTAGCAAAATCAGTGAAATTTAGTATAAAGCTGTCATTTTTTCCCCAGTTAACCAGTATTATTGTCCAGTGGGTGATTCTCTGCTGATTAGTTCCACCACAGATTTATGATTTCCAGCCTCTGCTGGGTCTTCCGTGCCATTAGGCAATCATTCCTGTGGCAGAGACCATGGATGAGTTCTCCAAAACAATCCCCAACCCCCCTCTCCCTTATCTTCATCTACAACTTGAGTTATAAAAGAAAATTCCCTACTTGCCTCCTTTGTGGCTAAGAGGTGGCCACATAGCACAGTTCTGGTTAGTAAAGTAAAGGGCTTTCTTTTGCAAGTAGAAAAGCAGTAGCACTCTAGGCAAACATTTTCCCCTTTAGACCATCATTTGCCTCTTTTCCTTTTTCCTGCCTTGAACTTGGATGGAAGCCTGGAAGTGCACCAGACATCATTTGACCATGAGGTAATAATTATGAGAATCTGGGTTTCAAAGGGCATCATTTAGCTACTTTACCAACCTTTGATGGCCTATCCATTGTTGCTTCATTGAGTGACATTAATAAGCCTCTGTCCATTTAATCCATGTTAGGTTTCTGTTGTTTGATTATACTTTGGACTGAAATACTCCTTAGTCCCATATGTCTCCTTTCTTTCCTAACAGTGACAGGTCTGCAATTCTACTTGAGTGAGTACTTCTTGATGGCCTCTTCAGCCATAAAGTTCCAATTTCTGTTTCAGAATCTATGTGATTTCTGGAAAGCCATTCTATTCCTTTATCTAAGGGCGAAGCACTTGACCTCAGCTAGGCCAATTGGTGCATTCCATATTCTACACATAATCTTTGGTTTACAATTGAGTATATAATCCAAGATAGTCCAATCAGAATGAGTCTTGGGACTTTTACTGATAATTCTAAGACATGGTCTCTCTCTTTCTCCAGTCAATGTGGTGTGCAGATGAACACCAGGAACTGCTGCAGCCACTTTGCTACCATGTGGTAAAGCAGCTGGAGTACTGAGTTGGCACACACATCTCACACCCTCCCAGCCAGCCAGCCTCCTGATTTGACTGCACTTGAAGCCTGTCCAATAACTCCTTTTTATTGTTTAATCATTTCAAGTGAGCTTTAGTCTTGATACACTCTTCTAGTGTGACCTCTAACTCTTAGTAGAAAACCTCACATACAGGATATCTTTGTTTGCTCCTCCAGATCTTCTCTACCCCTTTGTTCCCTGTTCTGTGCCTCATGAGGCCAAACTGTTTTGACCACAGTAATATATTCTTTGTCTTTGACTTCAAGACAGATTTTACTAACAGGAAGCACCAGAAGGTGATCAGAGGGAAGGAAGGACTGGAATAAAATCAAGGTATTGGACCCTTCCTTGTGGAAGTTACTGCAGGCTGTCTATGTCCTTAGGCCAAAGTCCAGAGCTCCTGTCAGGTGACCTCTCTGTACAGACTTTTTCCCTGTTCTAATAACTACACCTTCCTCTTGCCCTTTAGTCCTATGCAGGATAATGGTTCCTCACTGATGCAAACTAGAGACTGTACTATGTCTTGTGGTTTTCCTACACTCTGAGCATCCTTTTGCAAATAGTCCCTTTGTTAAAATCTCCTAAAATTGTCCAGTTTGACCATGTCATCTGTTTCCTGCTGAAGCCCTAACTGGTACACCTCATTCTCTACTTAACCAAGGAAAGGAGATCACCTCTGCATATCTTCCAGCCATCACTCAGAGTGCCCAAACATGCTTCAAATAGCATTCGAGTCTTCAGCTCTGTGTTCTGAGATTGCTGGGGGATGTGGAACAAGTCTGTACCTCTTTTCCTTTTCATAAGAATGGGAAGAATGATGCTTTTCCTGCATATCTTGCCAGGAATGCTGTAAGACAAATCATGCAGTGGTTGTGAAAGTACTTAGAAAAACTGAGTACTAAACTCACACAAAACACTGCTATCATTATTGTTACTACTACAGAGCTAAACATCAACCCAGCCTATGGCTGCAGCCCAATGAAAGATATTTAAATCTTCTCTCTCTCTCTCTCTCGCTCTCGCTCTCGCTCTCGCTCTCGCTCTCGCTCTTACTCTCTCTCTCTCTCTCTCTCTGTCTCTCTCCTATCTAAACACATGTGTGTATTTTGGTGACAACTGCAAATACCTCTAATTACTGGCCATGTACTCAATCAGTTATCATTTTGGTACAATTCATACTTGCCCGTCACATCCTTTCATCCACGGGTGGTTATGTGGCAGAAAGAGCATGAGCTTTGGAGCCCTCCAGATTTAGCTTAACCTCCAGATTTAGCTTCAAGTATTACTTTATCATTTACTAGTTATCGGGTACCAGGAAAATTACTTAGCCTCCCTGAGCCTTAGTTTTTGTCAATGAAATGGTGTTAATTGCAAAGATGGCGTGAAATACTACACCTGAAGGACCTGCATGGATGCTCCTCCTTTTCCTTACCTGGCCACAGGAAGAGCTCCTGCAATGTTGCAGCACATACTTCCTGGACCCGGAACAAGCAGGTCATGGCTTATCTTATGCATAAGGGACAGACAGTTAGAATGCCAAAAGATGGCTTCCAAGATGACTGTGGCAAAAGGGCTGGGAAGTGACAGCATGCTCAGGTCAGGGAGGGGACACTCTCTTTGATTGAAGCTTACTGGAAACTACATAACTGTGGGTGGGACTAACTGGCCACAGAAACCCTTCCCAGAAGTTATCCATGTGCTGTGAGGACATTTTACTGATGAGCTTAAGATACTAGGATGCCATCATGAAGCAGCCTACCTAAAGTATAACCAGTCATACACTTGGAAATTGTAATATTCGATGAATGTCAATTGAAGTGATGATATTGGCATGAGAAAAATAGTATTTATAGAACATCTACATTGGGCCTGGAAGTTTATATATATGATCACTTCAGAGCCTCATATTAACCCTGTACAATGGATATGAAAATTCTTATTCAACTGATGGGGAAATTAAAAGGCACCTAGCATGTAAGTGGCTCTGGATCAACTTCTCAAGTTCACAGGAACCTGAAGTATATAATATGTATTGTGGGTATGAATCTAAGGCTACAAATTTAGGTGTATAAGAAATATGTCAACTTTTGCTCTTATGTAACTCAGCTAAATATATATTCTAACTTGCCATTCCATCAGGATGGCAGAAACTTAATTTCTGCTAACTTGGATTCCTGCCTTTTCTCTTGCATGTAGTTATATCTGAATTCTGACTTTATAATGTTTATATAAGTTTATATGGTTATATGGATTATATGGCTCTAAAGCATTGGTGGTGGTAGTGCAGGATAGGAGGAAATCTGGTCTTCACTGGGGGTTGGGGGTGGGGGTGAGTTAGGAGTAAATCTATCCCTCCAGAATTGGTCCATGCAAGCTGTCATAAAGACATCTTTTGTCCCCATCTGTGCAACCCTTCAAATTTAGCCAGCTCTTCTCAACGATTTCTTTCCCTCCTTCAGATGTATGAGACTCATTCTGTTGTTGCGCCCCCCCCCCCCAAATTGCTTGAAGGTTAGATGTTTGTCTGCCTACACAGATCACAGAAATATTTCTTCTCTGGATTTACTCACTTAATTTCTACCCAGAATTCTATTCAGTTGCTCGGTATGTCTCTTTTGCTATCAGATTCGATAATCCTGCCTGGGAGTTTGGCCCCTTGCTCACTTCCCAGTGCTCAGCCTAGAGAGCATGGCACAAACTCCCTTTTTTAGGGTCACACTGGTATCATATTCTCATTACTTTAGTTCTTTTCTTTTACCACGTGTAGAGAATCTTTTTCTAGTTCGTAGGGAAGGTGGATGGGGAAGACCTGCTCTTACTGCTCTCACACATTGCCATGTTCCTTAAAAACAACAACAACAATAACAAAAGAACCAAAAAATTCTAAGGAGCTAGCTTTTGAAACACAAAGCTAGAAGTTTCCATTTTCCCCCTGTTTTCTACTATTACATATCTTCCTGAGCCAAGGAATCCTAATGGTTTAGCTGCCTTAACAGAGAGAAGGAAATGCTAGGAAACCAATGACAACTCTTTCAGAACTATTATCTTGTCTGTATACAAATTACTTTATTTTTTATTTGTTTAAACAGTAAAAAATATAGCTACAAGGTGGACTGACTCCACACTCTGCCATCCTCTGCTGATTGGGGCGTATTTTCTCTGTGAAAAGATACATGGGGAGTCAATGATCATTAGAAACTTGCTATCAAATCAAGTAGATAGAAGTGAGGGATATTGACTCACTATGATGGCCTGAAATGCCTTCTACCACTCCTCAGGAGAGGCCAGAGATCGAGACTTGCACTGACTTTGGGAGCTGGCCTCTGAATGAGGATAAATCTTGACTTCCCACTTGCACTTTCCTTGACTCCATTATGCCCAACTCTCTTTCAGTTTTTCCATATCATTCTTTCCTTGGTTTGTATATTGGTCAGCAGGCTGTCTTTAGGTAGGGCACAGTGGAGCTGTTTAAGCCTTAATTTTCAGAAAGTTGTATATCTATTCCAACCT
The DNA here is from genome assembly GCF_963455305.1 of Plecotus auritus. Lineage (NCBI taxonomy): Eukaryota > Metazoa > Chordata > Mammalia > Chiroptera > Vespertilionidae > Plecotus > Plecotus auritus. The sequence goes on from NC_137773.1 coordinate 55,283,830, forward strand.
GCTTCTGAAAGACTGTACCCAAAGTAGCTTGGCTGAGCTTGAGTGTGACCCAGATGCCTGAGCCATGCACTGCTGGGCAACCTCATGCATTCCTGTTATGTTTTGAAATGAAAATAGATATACATGGTTAAAACACACACACACATATATTTAGCAAAACAGTCTACTCTTCACCCTTGACCTTTCTCCTCAACTCAGTATTTCCAATCCCATTTCTCAGAGGCAATCATTCTTACAGTTTCCTGTGAGTCTTTCTAGAGACATTTATATCACACACACGCACACACCACAAATTGTAATATATTTTGTCCATTGTTCTCCACCTGCCCTTTTCACTTTACAATATATCTCTCCATTATGTTTTGAGTGCCTCACTCCCATTCCTTGTGATCAAACCATTCCATCATTACTACACATCTAATTGTTGCTCCTAACCTTCTCTTTAGCCCTCTATCCATCATTACATGCATCTTCAGAGGAAGTTACCTTCTTTTCTATTTCAAGTCAGCATTGTCTGAAGATAAACCATTAACAGCACTATTAGATATATACAATTAGCAAACCATTTGAAAAAGCCACCAGCGAGCTTAACAGTACCACAAGCTTGTGACTCCTTGTGAAGTATTTCCTTATGATGAGCAGAAAATAAGGCATTAAAATCTTTTGAAGAGATGAAGTTCTATGTTTGTTCCATGATTTTATTTCTGTACCTGTAATCTATGACCATGTATAGCACATTGAAATAATGTCTTTTAATGTGCTATGACTACAAATTAGACTGGCCTGAGGTCTAGAAATGGATGCTTAAGTGGCATATCCTTTATATTTAAATTGTTTCTACTCTAATAGTATGATTTTTTTTGTGTGTGAACTTATATATCAGGGTGGAAGCATTTTTTTTTAAAAGAAGAGGCATTTCTTTTTTAAAATATATCTTAAGGCTACACTTTATGGCATAGAAAGAAAGAGATCTAGTAGTCTGAAAAGAACCTTCTAATTTCTCACACTAGGGATGCTGTGGGATGAGAGTGATCCTTGGGGGAGGGTTGTTAGGAATGTCACCACATCTCTGTTGGCAAAGGGAACCCACTGCTGTGTGGGCACTCAGCATCTCTCTCTGGGAGCTGGAGAAAAAGCTGGCTTTAAGGACTTTGTGCTGCTTCTGAAAACCCATGCAGACTGTGCTTGGGAGGGCCTTATTCTTGAGAGCTCTATGTTTAACACTTGGTTTTATTATCACTTCCTCTTTCATGTCATGCCCAAACCTCTGTTTCACTCCAAAGTTGGTCTTTAGAGTCACACAGACCTGGATTTGGATACTAGTTCTGCCACTTATAACTGTATAAATTTGGACATGCTGCTCAACCTTTCTGAACCTTGCTTTTAACATCCACAATGATAGGAATAACAATATCGACCTCACAGGAATTTTGTGAGCATTAAATGAAAGAATGTAATGCATTAAATGAGAGAATGTGAGCATTAAATGAGAGAATGTGCACTCAATATTTGGCAATTACTCATTCAATAAATATTTATTCAGAACTTAATATGTGTCAGAAATTTAGTTCAGGAGGAAGCTGAACCTTGAGTATAAAAAACAATTTGTCAACAAAGGTGGCTAGAAGGGCCCTGGGAATAGGGAGAGGAGTAGTCTTCAAACAGAAAGAACAGCGGTGCAAAATTATAGGGTATGAGTGAGTGTGTCGTGTTCTAGGAATGAAAAAGGAACTGGAATGACTAGCCAAAAAAAAAAAAAGGCAAGACAAGGAATGGCCGGGATGAAGCTAGAGGTCATACAGAGATTTTTATAGCTCAGGCGTTTAAATTTTATATTAAAAGCAATGGCTCACTATTATGATGTCTATTCTTCAAATGGAGAAAGTGACCCAATGAAGGTAAATATTTTTCTAGTGCCAAACAGCTGTTGAGTGGCAGAGCACTGAAGGGTTTTAAGTAAACAATGACATGACCAGATTTTGCTTTAGAAATATCCTTAAGGCAACAGAAGGGAGCATATGTGTGTGGGAGGGTAGCGGAGGCAGACAGGAAGGCTGAGAGGCAAGGAGGCTGTTGAAGCAACTTATGTGAAAGAAAATGAGATGAGACACTTAGGAATTAGGGGATGGGGAAGAGTCAAAAGTGTTTCTTCTTCCCCGGGGAGTCTGGCAATCCTGGGTCCTTCACTGGCGACACGTCCATCAGTGTCTCTTGCTTTAGGGACATGGCATGTGGACTGACAGATTTAAAGCAAGAGCAGGGGTGCAAATGACAAGGTGAGGAGAGGGCAAGACAAAGCCATAGATACCCTATGACAGGTCAAGCAGGAGATGGGAATGACAGTCAAATCCCAAACATGTGAACAATCTTCCTAAATGGGTGGATGGGTAAGCTATTTTCAAGGTGTCTGTGTACTTGTTTAACATAAAGTCATGGAAAACAAAAGCCTATTTCCCAGTCCATAATGGGGGCTAAGAGAGGGTATTCAGTCTGGCTGCTCTGAACCAATGACTTGGGAGGTTGGGTTATTATGTGCATTTGATCTTGGCCAGTGTTTGTTACTTCATTGCTCTCCACAATAAGGATAACACAGCCCTAACTGGTTTGGCTCAGTGGATAGAGCGTCGGCCTGCAGACTGAAAGGTCCCAGGTTCGATTATGGTCAAGGGCATGTACCTTGGTTGTGGGCACATCCCCAATATGAGGTGTGCAGGAGGCAGCTGATCAATGTTTCTAATTCTCTATCCCTCTTCCTTCCTCGCTGTAAAAAATAAAATATGTTTTTTGTTTTTTTTTAAATAGGCTAACTCAGCTAAGCCTGCTGATTGCCTCTGTGTGCCAAATATTTTACATGCATTTTCTCATTCAGTCTCACAGCACCTCTGTGCAGAAGATATTATTTTCATTTTACAGGTTAGGAAACTATAAAGTGTTTAGAGAGATTAGATGGCTTTAATATTTACAGTTATACCAAAAGAAGTTCTACCATAATGTTAAGGTTGGAAAAGACATTCTTAAGCAAAATTAAAGCCCACAAGCTTTTAGAAAAACAACTATAAGTGACTATAAAATTTTTATTTTTTTTACTTTATTTTCTTAAAACTATATTTTTATTCATTTCTGAGAGGAAGGGAGAGGGAGAGAGAGATAGAAACATCAACGATGAGAGAGAATCATTGATTGGCTGCCTCCCTGCATGTCATCCACTGGGTATGTGACCTGTCTGGGAATAGAACCATGACCTCTTTGTTCATAGGTCGACGCTCAACTACTGAGCCATGCCAGCTGGGCACATTTTTAAATTCTGAATGTTAAAAGATGCTTAGAGACAGTTAAAAGGCAAGTGCTAGGCTGAGAGAAAAAAATGTATCAAGCAACACATCAATATATAGACTACTCACAAATCAGTAAGAAGAATTGCACATGCCCCATGGAAAAAATGGGCAAAAAAATATAAACAGGCAATTCACAGAAATGGAGCTATACTAGTAACTGGTCCAAAAACCTGAAAAGATGCTCAACATCTTTAGTAGTCACAGAAAAATCTTATTTTTAATGTTAAGAATGGAAATGTTTTAAATTTAGACAACCACATTTTTTAATTTCCAAGAACTGTAATCAATTCTTTTTTCACAGCAGCCTATTCTGTTTTAATGGGTGCAATATTCTCTTAATTTCTCTTACGACAATAATCATATGCTTTTAAAATTGTCTCCATTTCCTGTATTAACTAGTTTGTCATTGGTTAATCTAATACAATGAAAAAATAGAACAAAATGAAGCAATTTGGTTTTATTCCAGTGGTTGGCAGTTTTCTATTGTCTGTTTATATTTGTAGAAAAGACCTCGACGGGCTGATGTGTATTGAAGATATTTGATCTCCTGGCGGTGAGTAAAGGGGCAGGTCAGGGGGACTCAGTGTGGCCAGATAGGCTCTTTATTTTCAGTGTGGCTGGGTACTCTCTCTTTTGTGCAGGGGCTCCGTGTCCCTCAGGTGGTTGTCAGTTTTAGGGGCTTCTGCCTATCTTCTCTAGTCCCAGTGCTCACAGGGAGCCTTACTCGTCAGAACTCTAATTTTATTGGGCTATTTAAAAATGTAGTCATGGTTTTACCCCAGGGCAGAGGCTCAGTCAGGGACAAGCTGACACAGGTATTCCCCAGGCCCTTAATTACATGCCAGCTGCCTCTCAGGCTGCTTTCTCCAGCCCCCAGCTATTCTCTCAGGGCTTATTCCCATTCTCTAGTGGGGACATTTGTTTAGGGGTCTTTTCTTTCACAGACATGAATTTCTGGTTCCCTGCCTCCATTCGTTTTCTCCTACCAGGATTAAATCTCCTAGAAGTTCCATTCTCTTCTGGTCTGTTGGTATCTTTCCTGTTACGGATTCATTTGTATTGCTGTATTTCTTTCATTATCTCAGTAGGACTTTGGTGGTGAAGAGAGGTAAGTGTGTGAGGTTAGTCAGGAATCTTAAACTGAAAGCCCAAGTATAGTAAGTGCTCACATTGCCGGTAGATTCTTAGAAACTGTGACTTTGATTGAAACGACCTATAATGAAACCAATTTTACCACAGGCTGATTGATGTAAACAAGAGTTAAGTTCCTACAGCGTATTTCTGGTCACAAAAACATCTCCAAACTTCTAAAGACCCAAAACACTTCTAATATCAAAGATAGAAACAAATGTGAGCTATCCATACATTTTTAAAAGATGAGTAAAACAAGTAAGGTAATGATGTTTCAACCTGCTTATTTCAGTTCAGGGCCACGGTGGCTGGAGCCTTTCCCAGCAGCTCAGGGAGAAAGGCCGACCTCAACCTGGACAGGACGCCCTTCCATTGAGGCCCCCCCCTCCCCCCCCCCTCAGATCGGGACTCTGTAATCAGGCCAGTTCGCCTCACGTACACTACTCTGGGATGTGGGAGGAAACTTGGAGTCCCCAGAGAAAACCCACGCAGACAAGGGGAGAAGGTGCAAATTCCACACAGACTGTGGCCCCACCAGAAATCCATGTTTTCCCCCTCGTCCATATTATAACATAACGGCATTGAAACAAAATGACGTTGCTCAGGGACCTGCGGTAAAGATTTGGTTCCATTTGTAGTAAGTGCTTTGAAGAAGAAATAGCAAACGATGTGAAAGTGTATATATACTAAGAGACCTAACCTAGTCTAGGGGATGCTTTGGTGGTAAAGAAATGCCCTCCCTAGAGGTAAATTTTAAAAGATAGACCTACATTTCAAGTTTGATTTTACTCAGAAGCAGAGAAATAGGCTAGATGGGCTTTAGGATTTCCTTCATAGTTATAATTCACTGGTTTGCCAAGTTTATGTTCACAGTTGATGATTTTTAAAAAAATGAAGTAAAGAAGAAAATAAGTTCCTTTTCAAAATAGGGAGACTTAAAAAAATCCGAACTTGGCATGGGCTGAGCTCAGCATTTCAGCCAGCACCTCCGTCATCATCTCATCAGACTTGCATTGCTAGTTGAGCTTCTCCAAGAGTTAGAGCTCTTCTTGGAGACTTCAGCTTGTGGAGGGCTTACCTTCTTGTGGAGAAGGAATGCTCACTTTTTTTTTTCTTGGAATATTTTAAAAAATTTAAATTTATCAGAGTGATGTTGGTTAATAAGATTATATAGGCTTCAAGTATACAATTCTATGACACATCATCTGTATATTGCATTGTGTGTTCACCACCCACAATCAAAGCTTCTTTCATCACCGTATATTGGACCCTCTTTACCCTTTACTACTCCTTCACCCCCCTACCCTCTAGTAACTATTATCCTGTTGTCTGTGTCTATGAGTTTTTATTTGTTTTTCTTGTTTGCTCATTTGTTGCTTTCAGTTTTATATCACACAGATGAGTGAAGTAATATGGTTCTTAACTTTTTTCTGCCTAACTTATTTTGCTTAGTATAATATTCTCAAGATCCATCCATGTCAAAATGGCAGAATTTTATCTTTTCTCCATGCTGAGTAGTGTACCATTGTATATATCAGCAATTTTCAACTGGTAAAATTTTAAATATATTTTTATTTATTTTTTATTAATAAGCAATATTAATAAAAAATCTGAGAGAATTTTTATTAAATTAAATTAATTAATTATATTTTTGTTGATTTCAGAGGGGAAAAGAGAGGGAGAGATAGAAATATCAATGATGAGAGAGAATCATTGATTGGCTGCCTCCTGCACACCCCCTACTGGGGACTGAGCCTACAACCCAGGCATGTACCCTTGACCGGAATCTAATCCACAGGCTGATGCTCTATCCACTGAGCAAAACCAGCTAGGGCCTGAGAGAATTTTTATTTTTATTTATTTATTTATTTATTAAATAAATCTTTATTGTTCAGATTATTACAGGTGTTCCTCTTTTATTCCCCCATAGCTCCCCTCCACCTGATTGAGAGAATTTTTAAAACATGCAATACCGCCCGGCCTTGTGGCTCAGTAGTTGAGCATCTCCCATGAACCAAGAGGTCCCTGATTCGATTCCCAGTCAGAGCACATGCCTGGGTTGCGGACTCGATCCCCAGTGTGGGGCGTGCAGAAGGACAGCCAAGTGATGATGTTTCTCTCTCATCGATGTTTCTGTTTCTCTATCCCTTTCCTTTCTTCTCTCTAAAAATCAATAAAAACATATTTAAAAAAACATGCAATACTTGAGTACTTAGGGGGCACTGACCCCTTTTCTTTTAGATTGTCAACTAAAAAAATTACAATAGCCAACACAACAATAGCCATCAGTGTAAATGAATCAAAATTGTACCTATTTTTTTTTTTTTTGTCAGACTGACAAAAAATATACTTTTTGGTGTGCTGCAGAATTTTGGTAATTAGTTTATGTGTGCCATGAGATTAAAAAGATTGAAAATTGCTAGTATATATGTACCACATCTTCTTTATCCAATCATCTATCAAAGGACAGGTCAGTTGTTTCCATGTCTTGGGGCCATTGTGAGTAATGCTGCAATGAATATAGGGATGCATGTACCTTTGGAAAGAAATGTTTTCATTTTTTTCAGGTAGATACCCAGAAGATGGGTTGTTGGATCATATGGTAACTCTATTCTTAATTTTTTGAAGAGCCTCCATATTGTTTTTCATAGTGGCTGTACCAGTTGGACTGCTCAGTTCTTGCCTCAGCAATAATTATCCTTTATTTAACTCTCTTAATTTCATGGAGAGGAAAAAGTCACTACAGAACCTGTTAATAAAACACAAAATGCAGCCCTAGCCAGTTTGGCTCAGTGGATAGAGTGTCGGCCTGCTAACTGAAGGGTCCCCAGGTTCAATTCTGGTCAAGGGCACGTCCCTGGGTTGTGGGCTTGATCCTCAGTAGGGGGTGTGCAGGAGGCAGCCAATCAATGATTCTCTCTCATCATTGATGTTTCTATCTCTCCCTTCTTCTGTGAAATCAATAAAAATATATTTTAAAAAAACCACACAAAACATTAAGTGATCTTTCCTATAGAATTTAGAGTAACAAGAATTTATATTGCTTTTTAAATTATAATTGATAATTATTTTACTACCATGATCAGAACTTGACCCTTAGCATTAGGGTGGGAGCTATTATTACTCATATAATCTTGTTAGTAGGATAAACTAAAGGCTGAATAGCAGTGGGGCCAAAGAAGGGATGCCTCTTGTTACATCTGTTAAGTCCGAATTTTAGGACTTGTACTTAGAAGACATTCTCTAGCATACAGACACTTGAATGAATAATCTGAGTCTCAACTTAAGATAAACATAACAGTCATTTAATGATAACTCACTTAGCTGGTGAAGAATCCTTAAATAGGAGTATAAAATTTCAGAAAATCTATTTGAAATGCACTGGAAGCATGGATTTGGTTATGGATCAAATTCTATCTCCTGTGTACATAGCAATGTTCACCAAAATACTAAAATTATAGTCATTGGTCAGGATTAACTATTAATTAACTATATTTCGCTATTACCAACACTTTATTGGAAAAGTTTGTTAATTGAAAGAAATAATCAAAGAAACATACTAGCTTCTACTTCTCTGACTCTCTCTATCCCTGAGGAAAATAGTATTTTCAGGAAACGATATACCTAGATTATGTCATCTTAACCTCCCCCTCCCCACAGAAATAGCTTTTTAGTCTAACCATTGTTATACACTTGAAACTAATACAAAATAATATTGAATGTAAACTGTAATTGAAAAATAAAATTAAACAAGGAAATAGCTTTTAGAGATATAATAATTACTCTCTCAACTTTTATAGGAGCTTGCTATATGAAGAACATTTTTTAGGTCATTTGCAAAACCTTAAATTAAGATATAATCCAGTTTGTATCCTAATATCCCTTCGGAGAGATTTCTTTTGGTATTTAGTGAAAGGAAATTTCTCTCTCTAAGATATTTTTTGAGAGAGGAGCATATAAAAGATTATTGTTACCATGTTTGCATCATTCAAACTTATGATCTTGATCTTTTCTTCTTGCCTTTATATAAGGCCAAAGAGTGACATTGGTTACTCTGACATCCTTAAAGTGGACTCTAGCAATGTTACCAATTGCACCGTGTAAGGAATTTTTATTATGGCAAGAATTTTACAATTTAAATTATGTTTCCTTGCTCAGTTATCAATTCTATTATTTAAAACTAGAGGCCCAGTGCATGAAATTCATGCATGGGGGTGTGTGTCCCTCAGCCCGGCCTGCACCCTCTCCAATCTGGGACCCCTTGAGAGATGTTCGACTGCCCTGTGGGATCGGGCCTAAACCGGCAGTCAGACATCCCTCTCACAATCCAGGACTGCTGGCTCCTAACCGCTCAGTCTGCCAGCCTGATCGCCCCCTAACACTCCCCTGCCAGCCTGATTGATGCCTAACTGCTCCCCTGCTGGCCTGATCACCCCCAACTGCCCTCCCCTGCCAGCCCAATCACCCCCAACTGCCCTCCCCTGCCCGCCTGATCGCTCCCAGCTGCCCTCCCCTGCAGGCCTGGTCACCCCTAACTGCCTTCCTCTGCAGGCCTGGTTGCCCCCAACTTTCTCCCTGCCGACCTGATCTTGCCCCCAACTGCCCTCCCCTGCCAGCCATCTTGTGGTGGCCATCTTGTGGTGGCTATCTTGTGATGACCTGAGGGCAGCCATCTTGTGGCAGCCATCTTGTGGTGGCCATGTTGTGATGACGTGAGGGCATCATGTGAGGGTGCGAGGACCACCTAGGCCTTTATTAGTATAAATAGAAGTGACATTCTGAGCTATCCCACTGTAAAGAATTATAAAATTAAAGAAAGAAATGCTTTAAGTTTTTGTATTTTGCTGAAAATTCTTTTTCCCAGGGTCTACAAAACATTAATTTTTATATTTCTCCATTTGTGTGTGTGTATGTGTGTGTTTGTTTTTAAATCAATAACTAATCTAGGACTAGCATTATGTTTGCTAGAACTGACATTTACTCAGTACATAAAGTCCAAAGTTTAGTTTCCTTTCCTTTTAAAATTTATTTTATATTTTGCAATGTTTTTTCCCCTTAATATTTAAGTTTGTTGATGTTTAGATCTTTTTCTTCAGTGAAGCACGAGTTACTTTTCGTGGTCCCTGATCAGTTTCAAACAGTTGGCACACCAGTGGCACTGTTGACTGCTTTCTGGGCAGCCTCTCTAGCTCGATGGGCTTGAAGAACAGTGACTAATGTGTGTTCCAAGCTTTAGAACTGAGAGGCTCTGGAGACCCCAGCATATGAAGAAGTTCTGAATTATCCATCTCCAACAACATGCCAGTGACTTTACCAGCAAGAGTAGGTTGCCTGGCTTGAATTAGAGGAAATAGCCGTTCACCCAATATTTGCTTTTGCTCTTGAGGAGGGGCAGATGCCAATATGGAAGCAGTCAAAGGCTCCTGACCTTGTACATGAGCAGCAGGCTGCTGCTACATGGTAACTGGTGGCTGTGTGCTAAGATGTTGTGGAGAATTGCAAACTCCTGTAGCATATTTATACTGTGGACGGTGTGGACAGCAGGAATAGCTGCAGCCGCTGCCGCTGCAGACGTGGACCCATTGCCTGTGTTGATGTGTTAGCAACATGCTGTGTGGACATGACATGTGAAACCTGCGAAGAAGCTGGTCTCACAGTACTAAATGGTCCAGGAGCAGCTGGGCAGAAAGCACCAGGCAGATTTTGGAATGGATGAGGTCTGGCACCCTGAGCCCTTGGTCTTAGTTGAGCAATTTGACCAGGAGGATAGTATGCAGCCCGGTTCTGAGTCTGTGAGATAGCTGCCAGGAAGTAACCTGAAGGAGGTGCTGGCTGGTAGGGGGTAAGATTACCGGTTGGGCACAGCTCTTACACTTGCCATTCTCTGCATATACTGGTTAGTGAGGTGAGCTTGGTGCTCTTCCTTGCACTGAGCTAAAGCTACATACAATGGCTTGGTAGCCACAGTCTACCATTCATTTCTGTAATTGCTTTAGTGGCTTCTTCTGGGAGGAGAAACATACAAAACCGAACCCTTTGCTGGGACCATCCTCCATCATAACCTTTGCACCAGTGATTGTATCAGATGGAGAAAACTCTTTCTGGAGACGTCCGTCATCAATACCATCATCAAGATTTTTCACATAAAGGTTAACACCCTGGTATCTGGTGGCCCTATCTTGGTTCATGTGTTCAAATTTGCACCTAAGTTCCGTCTGCCATTCCACTTTTTTAGGAGCTCGGCTAATGTAGATTTGTTTTCCATTGAGCTCCTTTCCATTCACCTCATCCACAGCTTTTTGTGTATCTTCATGCCTTTTGATGCTTACAAATTCAAAACCTTTGGATGCTCCTCCTTCACCCATCATTTCTTTGACACTTAAGGCAGGTCCAAACTTGCCAAAGAGGTCCTCAAGGTGCTCGTCATCCATGTCTTCTCCAAAATTCTTGATGTGAACGTGGTGAACTCTTTTGCTCTAGCTCCCAGTCCTGCTTCTCGTTCTTTAGGAGACTTAGATTGCCCAACATACACTCTGCGACCATTTAGAAGCATTCCCCTTCACTTTTTTCAATAGCCCTTTCAGCTGCTCCCTGGGTCTCAAAATGTACAAATCCATAACCTTTGGGACCATTTTCATCACAAACGACCTTGCATGAAAGGATATTACCAAAAGCAGAAAGTGTATCATGCAGTGCTTTATTCTCAATGGATTTGCCCACATTTTTAACGACTATGTTGTCCACTCCACTTTTGTGAAGTGAAGGATCACGCTGAGACCACATGCTGCACGCTGGCTTGCCCTTTGTAACATCCAGATTCATGGTGTGCACCGCATGCTCGGCGGCAGCAGGCGGCTGGAAGTTCACCTACGCGCTGCCCAAGGAGCGGTGGGTGACATGTCCCTGCAGATGCAGAAGGACAGGATGGGCCGGCCGGCCGGCTGAACTTCTCGTAGAGCATCGCCTCGGTCACGTCGGGGTGTAAGGTTCCCCACGTAGAGCGAGTCCCTAGGGTGGCTGGGGGCGCTGGGGTCCTGCAGGGCTGGGACCTTTCTGTGAGAGGAGAGTGGGTGCTGGGGGCGGGAGGAGGGGCGCGAGTCGGGGGTCAGAAGGGGAGGAGGGGAGCTGGAGCAAGCGCTGGGGGACAAAAATCCACTGGAATCAACAACTGCTCAACAGTAGGGCCTCAGGCTGCCGGGTGGAGAGAGCGAGGGGTGCGGTGTCGAAGCGGCAAGAAGGCTTGGTCTCTTGGTTCCTTCTTGGAGCTGCTGTGGGGCCACGGACGAGTGCTTCACCAGGATATTTTATTTTATTTTATTTATTTATTTTATTTTATTTTATTTATTTTATTTTTTTCAAAATTTTTATTAAGGTATTATATGTGTACAATGGTAAGATATGTTCACCAGGATATTTTATAAAAAGGAAGAAAAAAAAGTCTCCGGCAGGGGAGACGAGGATTTTTTTTGGGGGGGAGGGGGTAAAAAAGATTAAAAAATAATAATAAATGTGTGTTCCAAGCCTGGAGCACACACTCCGCACTCTCAGCACTAATGAGGGGGAGAAAGGGCTAATGTACTTTTTAAAAATTGTGGTAAACTACACACATCACCACCTTCACCATTTTTCAGTGTGAAGTTCAGTAGTGTTAAGTGTATTCACATTGATTTTGAGCCAATTTTCAGAACCTTTCATCCCACCGTGACCACTGTGATGATTAATTTTATATGTCATCTTGGACTGACCACAGTGCCAAGATATTTGGTCAGATGTTATTCTGGATGTCTTTGGATGAGATTTACATTTAAATTGGTAGATGTTGAGTAAAGCAGGTTGGCCTCCATAGTGTGTGTGTGTGGGGGGGCCCATCCAATCAGTGGATGGCCTGAATAGAATAAAAGACTGACTTCTCTGGAGTAAGAGGGAATTCAGTAGATACCCTTCAGACTTAAATGGTGGCATCGCTCTTCCTTGGCCCTCCAGCAGAGGGCCTACCCTACAGATTTTGGATTTGCCAGCCTCTGTAATTGCATGAACCAATTCCTTCAAATAAATTTCTCTTTATGCATCTGAATACCTACTGATTCTATTTCTCTGGAGAACTGTGTGTAATACATTCATTAAACAGCAACTCTTCCTTTTCCTCTCCCCAAGCCCCTGGCAACCACCATTCTTTTTGTCTCCACTTTAGGTATCATATGTAAGTAAATCATACAGTATTTGTTTGTGCCTGGCTTATTTCATTTAGCATGATGTCACAAGATTCATTCATGTTATAGTAGGTGTCAGAATTTTCTTCCTGAACATTTGGAAGCAACGAAAGGGTCCACTGGGGTTGCTTCCCTTTGGTGGACCCTTTGGTTGCTTCCACTTTTTGAATAATTTTGCTACGAGTACAGGTGTACTCATATCTCTTCAAGGGTCTGCCTTCAATTCTTTTTTTTTTTTTTTTGATACTAGTTTTTTTTTTATTATAAATTCACTTCAAAACTTATTTAAAAGTTATCCTGGTACAGCTCTGTTTTAACACTACACTTACATGTATCAACTACAATTAGGATTGCTTTAGTTTCCAGTTTGAATTTTTTTTCTTTGCTCACAAAAGCAGGAAATGCATGCAATTTTTTAAATGTAGGAAATTATAATTTTTTTTTTAAATTTGGAAATTACAATTATCCACATTCTATCTCAGATTCTTTCTTTCTTTCTTTTTTTTTAATTTAATAAATCTTTGTTGTTCAGATTATTACAATTGTTCCTCTTTTTCCCCCCATAGCTCCACTCCACCCGGTTCCCACCCCACCCTCTGCCCTTACCTCCCCCACACTGTCCTCATCCATAGGTGTACGATTTTTGTCCAGTCTCTTCCTACACCCCCCACACCCCTTTCCCCACAAGAATTATCAGTCCACTCCCTTTCTATGCCCCTGATTCTATTATATTCACCAGTTTATTCTGTTCATCAGATTTTTTATTCACTTGATTTTTAGATTCACTTGTTGATAGATATGTATTACTTATTCATAATTTTTATCTTTACCTTTTTCTTCTTCCTCCTCTTCTTAAAGAATACCTTTCAGCATTTCATGTAATACTGGTTTGGTGGTGATGAACTCCTTTAGCTTTTTCTTATCTGTGAAGCTCTTTATCTGCCCTTCAATTCTGAATGATAGCTTTGCTGGGTAGAGTAATCTTGGTTGTAGGTTCTTGCTATTCATCACTTTGAATATTTCTTGCCACTTCTGTCTGGCCTGCATAGTTTCTGTTGAGAAATGGGCTGATAGTTGTATGGGTGCTCCCTTGTAGGTAACTAACTGTTTTTCTCTTTCTGCTTTAAATATTCTCTCTTTGTCTTTTGCTCTTGGCATTTTTATTATGATGTGTCTTGGTGTGGTCCTCTTTGTATTCCTTTTGTTTGGGGTTCTGTGGGCTTCCTGGACTTGTAAGTCTATTTCTTTCACCAGGTGGGGGAAATTTTCGGTCATTATTTCTTCAAATAGGTTTTCAATATTTTACTCTCTCTCTTCTTCTGGCACCCCATAATTCGGATGTTGGTATGCTTAAAGTTGTCCCAGAGGCTTCTTACACTATCTTCATATTTTTGGATTCTTTTTTCTTTTTTCTTTTCCGGTTGAGTGTTTTTTGCTTCTTCGTATTTAAAATCTTTGACTTGATTCTTGCGCTCCTTTAGTCTGCTGTTAGATCTCTGTATAATATTTTTTATTTCAGTCAGTGTATGCTTAATTTCTAGTTGATCCTTTTTCATATCCTCGAGGGTCTAGCTAAATTTATCGGCCTTTTCTAGAAAATTCTTGAAAAACGACTGGATATAGAGTGGTTTTGAACTCTATATCCAGTCGTTTGCTTTCCTCCATTTCTGTCATTTGTGACCTGTTTCTTTGTCTCTGAATTTTGGCTGCTTCCCTGAGTTTGATAGAGTAGCTTTGTGTGCTAGGTGTCCTATAGGGCCCAGTGGCTCAGCCTCCCCAGTTACCTGAGGTGGACACTCTTGGTGCACCCCTTTGTGGGCTCTGTGCACAGTCTTGTTGTAGTTAAGCCTTGATTGTTGCTGGTATCACTGGGAGGGATTGACCTCCAGGCCAATTGGCTGTGAGGATCAGCTGTGTCTATGCTGGGAGAACTTCTGTGCTGGAGACAGCCTTATGAGACAAGACTTGCAAAAGCCTCTGTGCTCAGCTTGGATGGGTCAGAATTTCAGGGTGGAGCAGACAACATTGGTTTCCTGTCAGCCCTGCCCTAATAGGCCCCTGTGTCTCAGTGTTCTGTGGTAATCGCTGCAAGTACCTCTGAGAGAAAGCCGCCCTTGAGTTCCGCCTGCTGCCAGACAGTCCAACTTCTCCCTGAATGAGTCTGGGTCCCCAGAGTCTCACCCGGAACTGGAGTTCAGTGCAGTTGGGAGCTTTTGTCTCCCTCCTGCTTGAGAAAGCCAGCTGTGCACTCAGTTGCCACCCTCTCCGCACGCGCTCGCGCCTCGGTACCTCTGCCTTTCGCAGTTCCTCTGAGTCTCAGTGTGCTTTTCTCTTTCCTGACAGTCCAGGTTCTCCCCGTATGTCTGGGTCCCCAGAGTCTCGCCCGGAACTGGAGTTCAGCGCAGTCAGGAGCTTTTGTCTCCCTCTCGCTTGAGAAAGCCAGCTGTGCACTCAGTTGCCAGTCCTCTCCGCACACACATCTCAGTACCTCTGCCTCCTGCAGCTCCTCTGAGTCTCAGTGTGATTTTCTCTTTCCTTCTAGTTGTAGAATTTCCACTCAGCCAGCCTTCCTGTGGTTCTGGATGATGTCCATTTTGTCTTTTAGTTGTAGTTTTGAAATTGTTGTGTGAGGCAGCAGTTTAGGTGTTTACCTATGCCGCCATCTTGGTTTTCTCCTGCCTTCAATTCTTTTAAATATATATATATATGTGTATATATATATATATGTATACACACACACACACACACACACACACACATACTAGAGGCCCAGTGCACAGATTCGTGCACTGATGGGGTCCCTTGGCCTGGCCTGCGCCCTCTCGCAATCCGGGACCCCTTTGGGGATGTCAGAGAGCTGGTTTTGGCCTGATCCCCACAGGCCAGGCTGAGCAACCCCACCGGTGTCTGAATCCATGCACCGGGCCTCTGATATGCATATAAGATCTTTGGTTAGCCCTAGCTGGTTTGGCTCAATGGATAAAGTGTCAGCCTACGGACTGAAAGGTCCCAGGTTTGATTTCGGCCAAGGGCACATGCCTGGGTTGCGGGTTCAATCTCCAGTAGGGGGCGTGCAAGAGGCAGCCAATCAATGATTCTCTCACATCATTGATGTTTCTATCTCTCTTTCCCTCTCCCTTCCTCTCTAAAATCAATAAAATATATATTAAAAAAAAGATCTTTGGTTAATCTCTTCTCCCCCTTCCCTCTGAGATTCATCAGTCTGTTCCATGTTTCCATGCCTGTGGTTTCTGCTCCTGTGTAGATCAAAAGTGGAATTGCTGGGTCATATGGTAATTCTGTTTTTAACTTTTGAGGATTCATCACACTGTTTTCCATACTGGCTGCACCATTTTACATTTCTACCATCAGTGTACAAGGGTTCTAATTTCTCCACATCCTTGTTATTTCTAGCAATAATAATCTTGTAGGAACCTAAAATAATCTCTTATAGTGGTCATTTTTGTTATGGGATGGTATTCTATATGTGTGAGTGTGGAGGGAATGCTGATACAGACTTGATCCTAGAAAATATGTTAAGACTTGATACATACATATTTTAGAACACATTTACATGGTGTCAAAACAATTATTTGGAAGGAAAAAAATTCTGTCAAGAAGTTACTTTGCCATGTGGTGCTAAGTGTCTGGAGTGGCATGTTTCATTGTTTAGAATTTGTAGACAAGCCACCTTATTCAAGGTTTTTCCTCATAAAATGTACATAGATCATTATAATTGTGACCAAGTCATTTTGAGAGGTAAGTATTTTAAAACTCTGAGGGAGTTTAAACTGTAAAGCAGAAGGTACAAACTGGCAGGCCCCAGGCCAGATCAGGCCTGCAGACTTATTTGATTTGGCCTGCATATTTATTGGCCCACATAGAGTTTTTTAAAAAAAGTTTGAGTTAGTTGACAACTTTTTAAATGGAGAGATTTCATGCACAAATCTTGATTTCTAAATTTTGAGGAAAAACTAGCTGACCTGGCAGGACTGGGCCTACATTCCCACATGGCAACAGTTGGCTGTAGCTGAGGAGCAGCTGTCCTTTCAGCCTGAGCGTGTGTTAGCCAGTTCTCCACGGTCCCACCCAGCCTGAGACTCCAGAGCTCGTGGACACCCAGGCAGCAGACATTTCGGCTTTGCCAGGAACCACTTACAACTTCCTGTAATGTCTAGTGGGATGTAAGGCCCAGGGTGGGCTCTCAACCAGTGTTTTCTTGGTTGTTTATTGATTCTGATTTTTTTATGTCCTAAAATCATTCAGGATCCTTCCTTTCTTTCTTTCTTTCTTCCTTTCTTTCTTTCTTTCTTTCTTTCTTTCTTTCTTTCTTTCTTTCTTTCTTTCTCTCTCTCTCTCTCTCTCTCTCTCTCTCTCTCTCTCTCTCTCTCTCTCTCTTTCTCTCTTTCTTTCTTGGTGGAAAAGGAGACAGTTAGACTATGGGCTTAACTGAATGAAATACAAAAATAAAAGGATTTAGACAACACAGAGATGGGGAACACCTTAAAAGAAAATAATGCAAATGTAATTTTTTATTAAGCATTTAGCCTTGAACTCTTTTTCCTATGTGAGGAAAACTGAAGAAAACAGCACCCAAGACGTGTTTCAAGCTAAACCATCTGTTTAATACAAGAGGGAAACAAGGGGCAAAAGGTTAGTCAGCCGTCTTACAGTGGCAGAATTCTTGAGTTAACAGATAGAAATAGATATAGAAAATGAGGACCATATGGTTGGCTAGATCAGAGCCACTGTGTGTGTGTGTGTGTGTGTGTGTGTGTGTGTGTGTGTGTGTGTGTGTGTTTGCAAGGCCACCCACTGAGAAAAAATTCAACTTATTGTGTCTCAGCATATTAACGACTCCCTTTTAATTACTGAGGCGTTGGAGAAGTTCTGTTTTCACTTTCATGTGATAGCAAATAAAAAAAAAGTGTTAAACAAAAATGCAAGCAACTTCTCTCTCTCTTTTATTGGTCTGTTGGGTAAGAGACACATGAAAGTCTTTTCGAAGATATGCCTTAATCTCCAACCCAAAATGTGGTTTCAAGATCTTAAAAGTTCTCATCACAAGAAAAAATTCTGTAACTATGTGCAGTGACAGGTGTTAACTAGACTTATTGTGGTGATCAGTTTGCCATGCATATAGATATTGAGTCATTATATTGTATACCTGAAACAAATATAATATTATAGGTCAATTATACCTCAATAAAATAAATGAATAAATATGAAATTTTAGAAAAAAACAAAACAAAAAAGACAGCTTCATCAAGTGGGTTATTATTAGATATTTCACTTTTCCTTATAATCATATTCTATAATGATAAACACTAAAAAAAAAATGTCAGTTTAGGTCCTTGACAGAAAGTTAAAAGCCTTTTAAAGAAACTTAATAAAATTGCTTGCTGCTGAGTTATTACTATATTTAAAGGAAGGCTGCAATAAAATTCAGCAACAAGTTGAATTCTTAATAAATATATAATTTCTTTAAAAATATCTCACATAATGATTGCTTTTTAGATAAAACATGTAACATATATGTTAGTGTGTATATGTGTGTACATATACACATATATAGCCTCTTTTTGCTATATTATTTATAAATTGATTTTACTCTGAACTTGAATTTGTGATTTGATGATAGCACCAAATGAGTCCTTCAAACAAAAAAGGACATGATCTCATGAGCATTATTTTAAAAGTTTACTCATTCAGAAGTCTTTGTGTTTCTAGAAACAGCAGTCTCTGCCTCCCGAATGGCCAACTGAGGAAAATGAGATAACCCTGGCAAAGGCGCAAAGGGAGGATAGTGCCTCTGGGAGTCAAGTGCTGGCAATCACACCTCAGGAAGTCAGGATGCTTGACTCTATAACAAAGAACATCCCAAAGTCTAACTCTCCAAATATAAATGATCAGGTAATATATTAAAAATTAATTTGGACTAGAATTAGCCCATGATTCACTTGCTGTAGATCTAAACAAGCAAGAACATGAGTTAGCTTACAACTAACAGGGCAGCTTGTCTGCTAGCTGCAGGGGAGAATAATGTACAGGAAAAGGTGACGTAATGATTGTCTCACTTTCATTATTCTCTCCCAAATGAATAACCTTCCACACCAAGGATGAGCTCACTCACTATTAATGGAAGAACATCTGGTGAGCGAGGGCCCCCAGCTGAACATGCTGCTGGTTTGGGACTATATTTAACCAGCAGAAACCCAATCATTGTTGCATGTATCACATATGCAGTCCAGTTATATTGTGAAAAGAACTAAGAGGTAAGGATATACTCCTAAAAGTATTTTAACATGCAAGGTTTTTCCTTATGAAGCAAGGCATTAACCTGTTCCAAAAAAGATCCTAGGCTATTATTAGAGTGGAATATCTTACACATGTGACAGATGCCTTGTCCTCTTTGGCTAAGGCTCGGATGCTTGCCATAGCTATCTAAGTTTAAATTTCAAATCACGGATAGGAATCTCTCTCCTTCAATTTCCTTTCCCATTCTTAATTTCCAGGCAGGCCTGCCACACTGACAATGGTGAATTTTGCAGTGTAATCTATCTAATAGATTTACTGTAAATGATGAATCATCCTCGTATTTAAATCTAATGAGTAATGCTATAAGTCAATTTTGTTTTTAAAAATGCAGCATAGCTAAGGTCATCTGTTAAATGTGCTAATATAGAGAAATGTCAATATTCAGAACACACAGCAGCTGGTCCTAACGGTCACAGAGCTGGAATACTCTGGAATCAGCCATGTGCCAAAACCTTTAGGGGGATTGCTCACTTAAATCATGACATTTGGAAAATAATTTCATTCCATCAGGATTCAAGAAACTTCCTCAAATTTAAGCATCTCTCATGGTTCTCCTGGTAAAACATAGTAACACATCGTTAAGAGACTAACAAACTATTATTGTTTTTATTTAAAAGACTGTTATGAAAATAATGCCTATTTTCTGAAGAAAATATGGGAAATTCAAAGAAGCAAAAAGAAAACACAATTAATTCTGATTCCAACCACTCAGGCTTTTTGTGGATGTTAGTCTTTTCAAATTTAAGTACATATAAGCATTTTCTCATCTTATTAACTATTCTACAATTTCATTCTAATGGCCATGTTACATTACATCAGATGGCTATACCATAATTTATCAAATCAGTTTCCTATTGGACACGTAGTATAGTACTAATTTCTTGCTATTATAAACAAAACTGTGGTAAAATCTGTATAGCTAAATTTTTGCCTATATAGGTGATTATTTCTCTGGGCTATATCCACAGAAGTAAGATTCAGTCAAAGTGAATGTATGTTTTTAAGGGCCTTGACATTGGTTGATGATGCCTTTAGGGAATGGGAGATTTGTTTCCTTCTCTGCACAAGATATCCCTGAGACTGGAGCTGCTGCCCAGTCCCTCTGCTTCAGTCTACCTCTGGTTCCTCACGTATAAAATAAGAGGACTGGAGCACTGGGAGAACAAGGATGCTCATCCTGCTAAATGAATTTCATAGTTACCTCCTTTAGTCTGTTCAATAATCCTGTGAAATAGGATAAGCAACTTGGTGAAGTCCAGACAGCTTATAAATAGAGGAGCCAGAACTTGAACCAGATTTGCTATCTCAAAAGTCCATGCCCCAAACCACTAAGTTACCCAGTTTCTTCTGGGGTTATCACTCATTCATTCATTTATTAATTTGATATAATGTGTGAGGGTCACTATGTACAGAATATACAGTGATGAACTGAATAAACTTCTTGACCTCTGGGATTTTCTGGAAGAGTGACAGACAATAAGTTACAATATACAGTCTCGTGTTACTTAACGACAGGGATACATTCTGAGAAATGCGTTGTTAGGCAATTTCATTGTGCTAACATCATAGAGGGCACACATAGCCTACTACACATCTAGGCTATATGGTCTCACTCAGCAATTTTCAACCTTCTTAACTCATGACACACATGAACTAGTTACAAAATTCTGCGGCCCACCAAAAAATATATATTTGCCAAACCGACAAAGAAAAAAGGTATAATTTTTATTCATTCACACCAGAAAGCTATTGTTGTGTGTTGGCTGTTCTCATTTTTTTTTTAAGTTAACAATCTAAAAGAAAAGAGGTCAGTGCCCCTGACTAAATAGTCAAGTATTGCATGTTTTAAAAATTCTTGTGGCACACCACTAAAAATTGCTGGGCTAGCCTATTGCTTGTGGGCTATAAGCCTACATGCACAGCATGTTACTGTACAAAACAACATGAGATTAAATCAAGAACGAGGCAAGTTATGCAATCAAGAGACAATAAACACGAGCTGCCAGTGTAACATACTGTTTTACAGCGAACTTTTAAAAATAAATAGGCCCTACGCAGTTTGGCTCAGTGGATAGAGCATTGGCCTGCGGCTGAAGGGTCCCAGGTTCGATTCTGGTCAAGGGCATGTACCTTGGTTGCGGGCATATCCCCAGTAGGGAGTGTGCAGGAGGCAGTTGATTGATGTTTCTCTCTCACCGATGTTTCTAACTCTCTATTCCTCTCCCTTCCTCTCTGTAAAAAATCAATAAAATATATTTTTAAAAAATAGAAACAGTGCTCTCTAAAATAATAATAAAAAGTGTGGTGTAGTACATGCAAAAACCATAGTCATTTACTATTATTATCAAGTATCATGGACTATATATGATTATATCTTCTATTTATTTATAATAATAGAAGGGTAATATGCTAATTAGACTGGACATCTTCTGGATGTCATTCTGGATATCCTTTCTGACTAAGATGGGCCCCAGGGAAGCCAGCCTGGGTTCCTGGTGCCTGCAGGCGGCTGGAGGGAAGCCAGCCCAGGTCCCGGGTGCCTGTCGGAGGGAAGCCGGTGCCAGCAGCCAGGGGAAGGAAGGCCTACTCTTGCACGAATTTTCACGCATCGGGCCTCTAATATATACATAAAAGCCTAAGTGACCGTTCGACCGTTCGACCGTTCAACCAGTAGCTATGATGTGCACTGACCACCAGGGGGCAGACACTCAAAGCACAGGCATGGAAACATGGAACAGACTGATGAATCTCAGAGGGAAAGGGAGAGGGGAGAGGGCAGGAAGAGATTAACCAAAGATCTTATATGCATACTAGAGGCCTGGTGCATGGATCCGTGCACTGGTGGGGTCCCTCGGCCTGGCCTGCAGGACGGGCAGAAACCGGCAGTCCGACATCCCCCGAGGGGTCCCGGATTTCGAGAGGGCACAGGCCAGGTGGAGGGACCGCACTGGTGCACGAATCCGTATGATTATATGTGCTGTACTTTTGTACAGACTGGCAGTGCAGTAGGTTGGTTTACACGCAAACGTGTACTGTGTTGCCTTATGATGTCATGACTTTATGATGCTACCACATCTCTAGGCGATTCATCTTTGTATAGGAGGTCTGTCCTTGCCTGGATATGTCCTTATGTAGTGCATGCCTGTCTCATCAGGTAGCAAGTTCTATGAAGGAAGATAAAGCAGGGGAGAAGGATAAAGGATGCCAAGAATCCTGCTGAGGTGGGATTGTGGGAGAAAGCCTGTCTGAGCGCATGTACAGAAGAACCAACTCTCCAGTTAGAGAAGCAGTAGGGTAAAGGCTCTAGGATCAGAGCACATCTCATGTGTTTGGGGAACTGCACAGAGGTGGCTGGGGCTGCAGGGCAGTGAGATGTGGGGGAGACAGTTTATACTGTGTCTATGAGACATCCAAGCCCATTCTGGGGGTGGGAGGAGTTGAAGCTGCCAGGCTGGCGGAATAGACACTGCTGCGCAGTTTGAGCAGGAAAGAAGGCTAACGACAGTCACCTGATCTCCTGTTGTCCAATTGGTTTTAGGTAGCTGGGAACTTAGGCCATAGCATTAAAACCCCAGCCCTCGGTGCCCAGGAATGGCCCACGCCAGCTATTTCTGGACTCAAAGGGAAGAATTCAGATCCCTGGCTCATTCCGCCTTACGTATTCCATTACCCGTCCTTCCCAGAGGAGATGCTAGGCCTCACCCTATCCAAGGCTTCTATCAAAATAGAAGATAAACAGTTTCTTTGGCTGGAAAGATCATGTGGAATTGGGAAAACGGCCATTTTAAAGTTCAAAACGATGTGCTTATTAATCACATTGGAGGACAAACACATCTATCCGGAGACCAGCTGTTTCCTGCTGTCATTTAAATCTTTCAATCCCACATGTTCTGCTACAGGAAGGAATCTAACTTCCTTTCCAATTCTGGTGAATGTGTCTTTTAAAATTTAATTTGGTGTTAAATTAATTTATTATACATTATTAAAAACCTTCATGTTCTAACAGACGATTTTCCAAGGGTCTAGTAACGATATCATTGCTTGGTGGGACTTACCTGCAGCAAATGAACTGGGTTCGTGAACAGGTTCTTCAGACTTAAGAGATATGAAGTCAGTTGAGAGATTTTATATGCTTTAGAATCTTCCAGTTTCAGGATTTAATTTATTCTGTGTGCATTAGGAGGGAAAATCTTAACTGCTAGAACCAGAATCTGTTTTAGGGAAATACCTGTACTCCATGGACTACGTGGGTAGGAGGTGCATCCTAAGGGCATGGGGAGCTGGAGACAAAGAAAGAACAGTCATAGCTAGACTGCACGGAGGTGGGAAAAACCGAGCAGACTAGTAATGTGGGAGAGCAACTGGGAGAGCAATACTAACTTTAGCCGAAAGTCTTTTAAGATGTTGAATATGCAATGTTCAGTTTTGTGAACTTTTTTTTAAAATATATTTTATTGATATTTCACAGAGAGGAAGGAAGAGTGATAGATAGTCAGAAACATCGATGAGAGAGAAACATCGATCAGCTGCCTCTTGCACACCCCCCACTGGGGACGTGCCCACAACCAAGTTACATGCCCTTGACCGGAATCGAACCTGGGACCTTTCAGTCCGCAGGCTGACGCTCTATCCACTAAGCCAAACCGGTTGTGGCAGTTTTGTGAACTTTTTATCTCTGTGATGTAAGCCCCACTTTCACTGTCCCAAATCTTTAGTACATCTTATGATATACACAAGTGTCTTGTGTAAATGCAGAGCATGTGTGAGCATGTGTCCTGGGAATCAAGGGGCTGAGTTCCATGTTTGCGTGAATGTGATGCAGGATAGGAACAGTGTGTGCCACATGGCAAGATGATCTCTCAGTTAAACTAGTCAGAGGAAGCAGCATTCAGAGCCAGAAATGCCAATGAGAATGAAAGTACCCTGGGAAGTCCCAGAAATGTGGGGATGAACACTGGACTTTCACTGGAGAAATTTGGAATGGGAGTTTGAACCATCTTAAAAGGCAAAGGGTCCTGGCCAGTGTTGCTAAGTGGTTAGGGTGTCAGCCCACGCATAGAATGGTCCCGGGTTCAATTCCCAGTCAAGGGCATGTACCTGGGTTGCGGGTTTGCTCCCCACCCACTGGCGGGGCATGTTCGAGAGGCAACTAGTTGAGTTGATGTGTCTCTCTCACATCAATATTTCTCTCTCTCCCCCCTCCCTCCATCCTACTCTCTTTGAAAAAAAATCCTCAGGTAAGGATTAACCAAAAAAAAAAGGGGGGTGTCCGTTCTGTCTTTTAGTTGTAGTTTTGAAATTGTTGTGCGAGGCAGCAGTTTAGGTGCTTACCTATGCCACCATCTTGGTTTCTCTTAGGTTTTCTTCTTGAAGAAAGGAGTTGGCAGAAGTAGATTTACAATTGTGAGCATGTGAAACACAGAGTTTATTCTTGTATTATTTTCCATATGAACAACTGTAAACCTACTTTTGCCCTGCCCTGTATTACAAATCTCCTTTTAATTAAATTTTCACCAACCCTTTAATTAAGTGTATTAGATATGCACAAGTTCTGTATTGGTGTGGTGGGAAATTAAAGAGAAGAGCACCAAAAGGAAGTGTGATCTTATATCCTTCCGTGGAGACCATCACCATGTCATGAGCAATCCCAGGTCATCCAGGTGGACAGCAGGATGGAGAATCGGAGCAGAGCCGAGGGTGATGGGAAGGAGCAAGTGACTCACAAAAGCAGCTGCAAAGTGGGTGACTCAGGAACCAATGTGAGGCAAACATCCTTTTTCTGAAACATCGTAGAGGAAGGTGATCCTCAGGGTTTGAGAAATGGGAATGGTGGTGGGGGTAAGAAGAGGCAGGGGAGGTAAACACTAATTTTACTCTCTGCTATTAGACTCTTCTCTTTTTTTTCTCCCCCTCTCCCTCAACATTTATTAATGTCTCCTTCCAAGATGGCCCAAATGTACTTTGCTTCTATATGCATTATAGAACTCATTTTATTCTACCATGTATTTTTATTAGTTATATGATTGTTAGCCCCACTAGACTGCAAAGACAGTGACTATGACTGGCTCACGGGAGAAGCAGAAAACCTGGGATAGTGCTTTGCATACTGTAGGAGCTTAATAAGTGTTTTTAATTGATTTGAAAATGGTTACTTAGTTGATCCCCTCCCCTTTTTACAACAAAGTTCCCATTTAATCCTGTCTGCGTCCTTAAATTGCCACATTATCAAGAATATTTTAATAACTTTTATCACTTCGAAATAATACTGAATGAAATAAGTTTCTTGCTAAGCTTCTCAGGGAAACAAAATCACAAATCTTTCAGGTGTCATAAAATCGAAGGTGCATATTGTTTTTCTGTAAAGGGAAACGTTACAATGGGGCATTTGCTCTTTAGGAAAATTCCTGATGCTTTTAGGATGATTTCAACTTCCACTTAGGAAGTTAGGCTGTTTTAGGAAGAGAGTCATTGCTGGATGAAGGGGAATCAGGTTTTCTAGTGTTCCAACCAGAAGGGTCAGCTATTGAGAAGTTGATGGTTTAAAAATTTTCTGCTTGTCTTACAATCCGCAACTCCAACCTTTTTTTTTATGAGTTTATTTTATTATTTCCTAGCTTTGTGGAGATATAATTGACACATAACATTGTATAACTTTAAGGTATAATGTGATTTTATACATTATACCTTAAAGTTATACAATGTTATATGTCAATTATATCTCCATACACACACACACACACACACACACACACACACACACACACACATATATTTGTTGTGAAATGTTTACCACAATAAGGTTAGTTAACACATCCATCACCTCACATAGTTGCAATCTGTATATGTGTTAACAACTTTCAAATATACAAAACAGTGTTATTAACTATAGTAACCATCCTGTATATTTACCTCCCCAGAACTTATTTATCTTATAACTGGAAGTTTGTACCCTTTGACTGCCATCCTCCTCCTACTCCCCACCCCCACTCCAATTTATTCTGTGTTTTTTTTTTTTTTTTGTTTTTTTTTTTAAATCTATTTTATTGATTTTTTACAGAGAGGAAGGGAGAGGGACAGAGAGCCAGAAACATCGATGAGAGAGAAACATCGACCAGCTGCCTCCTGCACACCCCCCACCGGGGACGCGCCCGCAACCAAGGTACATGCCCCTGACCGGAATCGAACCTGGGACCTCCCAGTCCACAGGCCGACGCTCTATCCACTGAGCCAAACCGGTTTCGGCTTATTCTCTGTTTTTGAGTTTGGTTTTTAGATTCCACTTATAACTGAGATCATACAGTATTACTCTTCCTCTGTTTGACTTATTTTACATAGAATTATGCCCTCAAGGTTCATTCATATTGTCACAATGGCAAGATTTCATTCTTTTTTATGGCTGAGTAATATTTCATTGTGTATATATACCACATTTCCTTTAGTCGTTCATCCATTAATGGACACCTAAGTTGTTACTATGCATTGACTATTATAGATAATGCTCCTATGAACATGGGGTGCAGATACTCTTCAATAGAGTGATTTCATTTCTTTCAGGTATATACCCAGGAGCAGAATTGCTGAAGCACATTAGTTCTATTTTTAATTTTTTGAGGTACTGCCATACTGTTTTCCATAGTGGTTGCACCAATTTACATTTCCACCAACAATGTACAAGGGTTTCCTTTTCATTACATCTTTACCAGCACTTGTTATCTTTTGTCTTTTTGATAATAGAATTCTAACAGATGTGATGTGATATATCATGTGGTTTTCATTTTCCTAATTATTAGTGATGTTGAGTACCTTTTCATGCACTTTGTCATTTGAATATCTATTTTGAAAAATGCCTATTAAGTTTCTTTGCCTAGTATTTAACTGGATTATTAATATTGCTATTATTTTGCTATTGGGTTGTATGAGTGTTTGGCATATTTTGGATATTAACCCTGTATCAGATATGTGGATTGCAAATATAGTCCCATGGTTTTGTTTTTTGATTTTTTTTTTTTTTTTTGCTTTTGTTGCTTGTACTTTTGGTGTCATATAAAAACAAACAAACAACCATTGTCAAAACCAATGTCAAGGAGCTTTTCTAGGAGTTTTTTTGATTTTTGATCTTACATTTCAGCCTTTAACCCATTTTGTGAGTGGTGTAAGATAGGGGTCCAGTTTCAAATATTTTCAAATATTGCCTTATTTAATCCATGCAACTCCATGTCCAGGCCCTCCTCACTTGTAGCATACCTCCTGTATTTCAGCATAATGGTATTCTGAGATTCTGTTATTTTAAAATATTTTATTTTTATTTTTTTAAAAAATATTTTTATTGATTTCAGAGAAGAAGGCTAAGGGAGAGAGAGATAGAAACATCAATGAGGAGAGAGAATCATTGACCAGCTGCCACCTGCACAACCCACTCTGAGGATCGAACCTGCAACCTGGGGATGTGCCCTGACTGGGAATGGAACCATGACCTCCTGGTTCACAGGTCCGCACTCAACCACTGAGCGACGTTGCCTGGGCTTATCTTAAAATATTTTAATGTTGTTATACAATAGTTCCAACCTAAAAAAATCCATATTTTATTATCTCTGAGCTCTTTTTGGCTCCAAAATACCACCTTTTTATTTCCTGAAAAAAAAAATTAATATTGCCATACCTTATATTGGTGGTACAAGGGTATATGTACTATTCACTGAAGTTGAGCTGTGGGATGGGGTGGGACTCTCAAGAAAACTGTGAGATGAAAATAATAGAGAACTATTGACTCATGCATTATGACTTTTAACTTTATATATTTTTGTTTTGTCATTCATCCCCATTGATATCCAGTTTCTAAATTGAATTTTCTTTTCATATTTTAAAACAATTCAATAAATTATTATATTATAAATTTGATTAGGATTAGAATTCAATTACTTTATTAAATATGAATATGAAATTTGAATATGGATCTTTAGCATCAATATTAGAGAATTAACTTTATCGTGTTTTCTTATTTTAAATATAAGAATACCTCTTCAATTCCACACACATCAGTTAACTGAGCCATAAATTATAGTGTCATCCTTGGGTGCTGACTCTAATAACTCATTAAATGCTGTCAATTTTACTCCTAATTGTGTCTCCCAATTCCTTTCTCTAGACCTTTCCTTCCCTTAGATTACCACAGCAGATTCCTTCTGGTTTCTCCCTGTCTGGTCCTGCTCTGTTCTAATTCACTTTGTATACTATTGCCAGGAAGATATTTTCTGAAACACAAACCTGTTTATGTAACTGTCTGACTTACAACTGTTCTAGTGGCTTCCCAATGGCTTCAGGATATGGACCACATTTCATTTATTTTTGTTGACATTTCCCACTTCATCCCCCATCATATCAAACTCTGTGAAGGTCTCCAAATATATTACGTGCTTGCTTGCTTCTGGGTCTTTGCATATGCTGTCCCGTCACCTGGCTAACTCCTAGGTTACCCTCAGGTCTAACTTTTGACACCAGTTTAACTGGAAAATTCACCCTGACTGCCCAGAAAAGGAGTTGATAGCCCTGCCTGTGTGCTTTCCCAGCAGCCTGTTCTTAAACCCATCTCAGCTTTCATTTCAGGCTTACAATTAACAGTTGATCTGTCTATCTCTGTCGCTCTACTGTAGGCTCCTTGAAAGTAGGGATTGTGTCTGGTTTAATTTTCAGTGCCTGGAATTAATCTGGCACAAGATAGGCACTCAATAAATATTTCTTGGAGAAAAGATGGCAGGATAAAAAGTCCTCAGCTTTGCCCTCATCTTTCTTAAGAAGAAGTGGTAGGGATATTTATTTACTCTGATGTCAGCCTCTACTGAGCCCATTGAGCAGTAAAGTGAACAATTCAGGGCTCGCTGACTAACAGAGATGATGGAAGAATTGCTGGTCTCCACTGCAGGAGCCCATAAATAAGATGAATGAATCATGGTTATGTTCCTGGTATGGATGCCACGAAAATGGTCTCAGGACTACTGGCAACCCTCTCAAAGTTAAGACAAATGTCAGTGTTGGCTGGTTGAAGTATTTTCTGGCACATATATTTGTGAACGCCACACCTGGCACAAAGATAGTATCATAAAATTGAACTTGATTGTGTTGGACAAGTAAAGTGTGCTTCTGGTAACTTTAGCACAAAAGCTGCATTTATATTCCCTTTCACTGAGGTCTGTGGTGGTGACTAATGAAGACATATCTGAGATGAGTGTGAGTCCAGGGCAGGGTTAGGGCCTAAATTTGACTGCTGAATACATGTCCATTGACCTTTTCAGTATGTGGCAAACTCTATTTTGACAACAGGTCTGATCTTTAAATTATGACTAGAAAAATTGTAGCAGAGTACAGCTTCCCACCCATTTTCCCACTCCCAAATAAGATAATCTCTGCCTTAAAAAAAAAAAAAAAGTACAAACTGTCCTCTGATTAGACAGGCTCCATATGACAAGTCATTTTCAAATACGAGAGGTCTGGTGCATGAAATTCATGCATGGGGGTGGGTGGGGAAGTCCCTCAGCCCGGCCTGCACCCTCTCGCAATCCAGCACCACTCGGGGGATGTCTGACTGCCAGTTTAGGCCTGATCCCTGTGGGATTGGACCTAAACCAACAGTTGGACATAATCTGGGACCTAGCCGCTGGCTCCTAGCTGCTCGCCTGCCTGCCTCCCTCATCGCCCTTAACCACTCTGCCTGCCTGCCTGGTCACCGCTAACTGCTTCTGCCTCGGCCCCCACTGCCGTGGCTTTATCCGGGAGGACATCGGGAATGACGTGGGGAAGGTCGTTTGGCTGTCCAGTCTAATTGGCATATTATACTTTTATTATTATAGATATTTTTATTGGTTTCAGAGAGGAAGAGAGAGGGAGAGAGAGATAGACACATCAATGATGAGAGAGAATCACTGATCGGCTGCCTCCTGCATGCCCCCTACTCGGGATCGAGCCTGCAATCCAGGAATGTGCCCTTGACCAGAATCAAACCCAGGACCCTTCAGTCTGCAGGCCAGCGCTCTACCCACTGAGCAAAACCAGCCAGGGCTGACAAGTCATTTTTTAATTGCCCAAGCCTTCACTTCCAAGTGACTGTGTCAGGAATTGAGTTCTGCTATGAATACAAAACTATAACAACAAACAAACAGACAGAAACAAAACCCTCTGAATAATAGAGGCTTAAACAAAACAGGGGCTTTATTTTTTTCATGCACTAAGTTCAGAGGTAGAAAATTCAGAGCGGGTCAAGCAGCTCCAGAATGCCATTGGGACTGTGTGGGTTGAATTGTGTCCCCTGTGAAAGATATTGAAGTCCTAACCCCAAGTACCTCTGAATGTGGCCATATATAGATCTAGGATCTTTAAAAATGCAGTCAACTTAGATGAGGTCATTGGCATTGGCCCTAATCCAATATAACTGGTGTCCTAGTAAGAAGAGGGACATTTAGATGGGGACACACAGGAAGACGGCAGAGGTTGGAGTTATGGGGACACAAGCTAAGGGACACCTGGGGCTACCAGAAGCTAGAGGAGGCAAGGAAGGAGCCTTCCCTAGAGGCTTCGGAGGAGGATGGCCCTGTGGACACCCTGACCTCAGACTTCTAGCTCCAGAACAGTGAGAGAGTTTCTGTTGTTTTAAGCCATTGAGTTTGGGGTTATGGCAGCCCCAGGGAACTCCTCATGCCCCTTTCTGCCCAGCTCTGCTTGTTGCCTTGTTTTCACATGGTGGCTGCTCCACCTCTAGGATTGTGTCCAAGTTCCAGGCAGATAGAAGGGAAAGGCCGAGGAATAAAAGATACCTGCCAGGGGAGGCTACCAGCTTTGAAAGAGCTTTACTGGAAGCCTCACTCAGCAACTTCTGCTACCATCTCATCATCACACCGCTGATAAGTATTTTAGCTGAACGCGGTGTTGGTGTACATTGAATCAGAGTTCTCTACGTAAGGAAGAAGGGAATGGATACTGAATGGACACAAATGGTGTTTAAAACAGTAATCCCTTTACTAAGTTAGAGGTTCATAAGTAATTTTAGGATAGGATAAAAGGAAGAGATTCTAAATTACTACAACTTCATGTGCTTCTATCTAAAAATTAAAATTACAGAATTATAGAAAGCTAAAAGTACACTTAAGGCTAAAAGTGCAATCAAACCTTCTCATTTTATCTATGAAGAATAAGTGTCAGAGACGTATGGCAACATGGCCAGAGTTTATAAAGGTAGTTTGTAGCAGAGCCTTTGACTCTCGCACAGGAACTTTTGCCATTATACTTATTTGAATAAGTAACACGGCTGTGCAGTTCATCTTTTGAAAGTAAGAGCCTAATAATTTTTTTGCCAAGCTAAATGCTGATAGTCTACTAGGTGCATGAAAAACACTGACCCAAATAGCTAAGTTTGGCATCTACTCGATTTGCCTTTTATGTTTTATTTCCAAGCTTGAAGCAGAAAAGGAAAATTTCAGCCCTAAAACATAGAGACAGCAACCTAGATGAGGATCAATATTTGGGTAAAAGAAAATAAAACATCCCAATGGTTTTCACGTGAAATCAGTCTATTCAACTTTGTTTATTTCATGATTAGATTCCTAGACAAAGAAATTAAAATTTCAACTGAATTTAGACACCTGCCCCTAAAGGGCGAGGAAAGTAATTTACTCACACTTTCCAAAAAAGCTATTTGTTAAAGTGCTGAAGTTTGGAGAGCATCATGGAAGGTCTTTTGGATAAATGTATGTATTTGAAATTGATCTTTTGAGTGTTAGAAGTTCAGAGGACTTTGTGATTAATGTATAAAAAGTGCACAGCAAAGTTAATGGAGCAATCTGAATGGCACGAGTTTTATATAAAATGTAACATATCTAACATTCAGATAAGATATGCTGTGTGCATTGCATTAATAAACGTTACTCCCAATTTACACAGTGGTCATATAATGGAATCTAATCTGCTCACCGAGAGTACTAGGATATAAACCTATCATCAGTTAGGTTAGGAAAACAGGTCACCAGCCTAAATCAGATGTTAATAGTAGTTTACAGTTCCTTGCAATGTAAGCACTGTTTTTCAACTAATCCAATGAAACTTGCATGGAAAAATTTGCTTCAGAATGATATGTGCTCTAATGCTCAGGGGTACTATTCTCTGAGTCATTCTCATTTTGGCTTATATTCTGCTGAATTCAGCATTGCCTCAGAATGAGGAGTCACGAGACAACCTGAGGCCAGCAGGAGATTAGAATAGGGAGGCTCAAGGAGAAAATAATTAGCACTTTGTCCTGGGACATCACTTCTGTGCAAGATGCTCCTTTGACACATTTGCCTGGGCAGTTTAAAATTTTTTATTGTATTTATTAATCGATAGTACATTTCAAAGGTTTGATATTCAAAAGATACAGAAGAGGATGCAGGGAAGAATCTCCTTTGGTTCTGCTCCCAGCCACCTCTTTCTTAAGGCAAATCATGCTTATCAATTTTTAATGTATTGTCACTACATTGTATTGATATATTTGTGTATTTATGTATTTGTACATTTATCTACTCTTTTTAAAAAATATTTTATTGATTTTTTACAGAGAGGAAGGGAGAGGGATAGAGAGCTAGAAACATCGATGAGAGAGAAACATCGACCAGCTGCCTCCTGCACACCTCCTACTGGGGATGTGCCTGCAACCAAGGTACACACCCTTGACCGGAATCGAACCTGGGACCTCTCAGTCTGCAGGCGGACGCTCTATCCATTGAGCCAAACCAGTCAGGGCTTATCTACTCTTTATTATAAAATTTCTAACATACATAAAAGTAAATATAATAGTAAATGAATAATTGTCATCCATTTATGGTCATCTTTCATTCCTCCACTGGATTATGATGAAGCAAATCCTAGACATCGTATTTTAGCTATAAATATTTTATTATGTATATATCAAAAATAACTCATTTTATGTTTTTAAATAAATTTTTATTGATTTTTAGAGATAGAGTAAGAGAGAGAGAGAGAGAGAGAGAGAGAGAGAGAGAGAGAGAGAGAGAGAGAAACATCAATGTGAGAGTGGTACACCTCTAGGCTGCCTCTTCCTGTACACCCCCTACTGGCAATTGAGCCGAACCTGCAACCCAGGCATGTACCCTGACCAGGAATTGAACTGGCAACCTTTCAGTGCATGGGACAACGCCCAACCAACTGAGCCACACCAGCCGAGGCAATAAGAACTCATTTTTCAAAAGTTAACTATAATACCAATATCATATGCTACCAACTTAACAATCATTTTTAAATATTATAAAATGACCAATTATCAAACAAATCAATCAATGTTTATACTTTTCTGAGTGTCTAAAATTTTTTTTTTTCTTTTTCACAGTTGGATCTAAATAGAGTCTATATATTGCATTTGATTGATATGTCTCTTAAGTGTCTTTTAATCTATAGGTTCACTTTACCTCTTTTTTTTTCCCCCTTGCAATTTATTTATTGAAGAATCTGGATTTTTCTTGCTATGAATTTCTCACATTCTGGATTTAGCTGATTACATATTTCTAGAGAATTTTAAAAATCCAAATAGAAAGCAATTAATTACCTGTGTTTTTTTCAATTCTGGATTTAACTATCCAATACTTTTCATCCTGCCCAAATAAAATAATTAATTGGTAACAATAAAAGGCAGAAAGAATTTGCCATTTGGCACAAGCCAAATTTTTGGAGTTTATCATATCTTCTTTTCTTTTTTCCTTGCTTCCTTCTTTCCTTTTACACCCTCCTTCAATTCATCCCAAATCCCATTGGGCTTCCTTTCAAGATATATCCAGGACCCAAATACTTCTCACCACCTCCACCTCTATCACCCTGGCCCAGCTACCGATGTTCCGCCTGGACTATTGCAATAGCTTCCTAGTGCTTCTCCCTGCTTTTATCTTTGCCCCTTTTACCTTTAGAACCAGAACGATCCTAATAAAACCCAAATCAGATCACGTCACTCCTCTTCTCAGAATCCCCAGTGACTTCCTCTTTTACTTAGAGAACAGCTGAAATCCTTACAATGGCCCACAAGTTCCTTTATGATCTGCTCCCTACTTCCCTTTGACCTTGTCCACCAGCCACTCTCATACTCTCTCACTTTCTAGCCACACTGGCTTCTTTGTTTTCCTTAAACACATCAACCATACTCCTATCCTACTAGCTGTTTCCTTTGTCAGCAACTCTCCCGCACCAGCTGTCCACATGTCTTGCTCCCCTGTGATCTTCAGCTCCTTAATCATTGCCTTTTAGGTGAGGCCTCCCTGACCACCCTGTTTAAAATTTCAAACCCCACTCCTCAAAATCTTGCATTCTCCATCTTTCTTGTCCTGTCTTGTTTTTCTTCATAGCACTTGACACCTACTAAAGTACTATGTGACTTCTTTAATTTGTTTTTTGGTCTTCCTTCATTAGAATGTAATCTCCACAAGTGCAGATATTTCCCGCCCCCATTTTGTTCACTGCTTTCTCCTCAGTGCCCAGAACAATGCCCAAGAAACATTTGTTAAATGGATAAATTTCAGACACTCAGTGGATTCTTCCTACTTTTCTTTGCATAAAACATTTTTTCCCCCAAATTATACCTGCCTAGAACAGGTACAGAACAAAGCATATAGTACTTGAGAGCTGGCTAACCCTCACAATCACTCTGTCCACACTTATTCCTTAGGTAGAAGTCAAGTTGCTTTATTTATTGTGCAAAGTGGATAGTTGCTCTAGAAATAGTACCACTAAGGACCTGGTATAGGTTATATTGTGCCCCTCAATGTTCATGTGTTGAAGTCCTAACCTCAGAATGTGACCTTATTTGGAAATAGGTTTGTTACAGAAGTAATTAGTTAAGACAAGGTCATACTGGACTGGGGGAGGGCCCAGTCCTATTTGACCAGTGTCCTCATAGAAAAGGGAACTTTGGACACAGACATACATACAAGGAGAATGGGTGTCATGTCAAGATGAACAAGAGATTGACAAGCCAAGGAATGTGTGGAACAGAGTCTTCCTCTGAAGGAACCAACACTGCTGACACTGATCTCAGACTTCTAGCCTTTATATCTGTGAGATGATACATGTATGCTGTTTAAGCCGCACAGTTTGTGGTGCACTGTCATGGCAGCCCTTGGAAAGTAACACAGGACCTCTGGAACCATGGCCT
Organism: Plecotus auritus; assembly: GCF_963455305.1. NCBI lineage: Eukaryota > Metazoa > Chordata > Mammalia > Chiroptera > Vespertilionidae > Plecotus > Plecotus auritus. The sequence continues at coordinate 55,318,998 of NC_137773.1, forward strand.
CTTTGTTTTTGTTTACAAGTGGTTCACACAATTGGTGTAGATTAAGCACTCAACAAACATGTTGAATGCACAATGGGAAAAATGGTGCCATGAGTCAGCTTCAAGGAGGGCAAGGAAGACGGGAAATAAAGTCATCACTGGCTTTAATTCCCCTTAGGGCAGCAACAACGTCATTTACTGTTCAGTTCCTAGCACAGAACCTATTTCTCAGTACACATTTGTTTAACCAAACTGGATATCAGGCAAAGCAGGTAGCTTTATGGCAAGCAAGAAATAGGTGGAGAGCTTGGGTGGGCTGGTGCTTCCTGCTGCGTTCATACCTACCAACTGTCCTGATTTCACACTGTCAGGAGTCCCAGTGTCTAAAGATCACCATGCTCTGCGTTGTTACTTGAATTCACTTCATTTAGGTACATAGTGTTTGATCTTTAAGATATATTTCTAGGACTATTAGTAGGTACAAATTTATCTTCAATCAGGTGGTTCAACCCCAGATTTGTTATTGTGTTGTTAAATTACTATGTTGCATTTCTTAAAAACCCACTTAAAGGCTATTATGAATACAAAACCATTCTTTCTTTAAGAGGATTGTTTGAAGCCACAGTGGTATTCCTAATAGATTGCCTTTCTTGGTTGGTTATTTTACATCAGAGGAGAAAGTAATGCTGTTGTTGTTGATTAAAATATCGTTTTAAATGTCGTTGCTATTAAATATCAAGGACATAGGAAACCAAAATAGTAGTGGCAGAGATATAGGATAAAAGTAATGGGATCCAATATGATATTTTTGAAATGTGCTTATTCATGTGAGTTCAGAATGAGTGTAATTGTCTGGATAACTCAGGCAAAATTATTCCCCCCACTAGAATATCTTAAAAAAGAAATCATGATTTGTTAATGCCTGCCATTTTCAGATGTCTTTATTATCTACCTGTGGTTGACTGAAAAGGGCCACATATTCCTTGCTGTGCTACCCTTTGAGAGGTGAGACTGGTTCTCCACCCCTTGATCCTGGCTGGCAGAATTGCTATAGCAGGAGACTGGAATGGTCTGGTCCTCTTAGTTATCACCGAAGAAGTTTGATACCCTGAGGCTACCATACTATGAGGAGACCCAAGATAGCCATGTGGAGGATGTGAGGAGAGGTGGGGAGGGACAAAGAGAAAAGAGAGAGAGAGAGGGAGAGATCCTCTTTCCCATCTCTCTTCCAGCTCCTGCCTTTTGAGTTATCCCAGCTGAGGCCCCAAACAATATAGAGCTGAGGCAAGCTATCCCTTGTGTTCTGTCCAAATTCCTGACCCACAGAAGAGTAAGGCAATCCTAATAAATTCTTATTTTAAGCCACTGATGTTTAGGGTAGTTTGTTATGTATTAGTACGTAACTGGAACATTGTCTTTCGAGTATGGATAGTTTCAGGTTATAACTTCCTAGGTGTTCTCTTTATGGCATCTAATAATATTTCCAGTCCTCAAAATTGGAATTTCTTCTTTAGTTATCTATATGCCTGGCATAGACTGATTAATTTCTCATTACCTATTAATCAACTGTTCAAACTATTGTGCCATCTACTTGAAACAAAAGGTGCCAAAGCCCTATTTTGTGCACTTTGTTCTCTTGGCATGGCATGCGCAATTAGGTTCACGAAATTATTTTTTAACAATTTGTGTCTTTGCTCATGGAGATTTTCTTTAATTGATATTTAGAAAAAGTAGATTTCTTGTTAGCACCTACAGAATGTTAAAAACATTGCTGTTAGCCTCCAAGAAATACAACATAATATGTGCTTTGATAACTATGATTAGTAACTGGAATGGCTACCCTCCTTTGTGTGCCTACCAGAAACCATATAATATGCCCCACAATTGTTTGGCACATTTAAATTTTCTTTTTTTTTTTAAAATAAATCTTTATTCAGATTATTACAATTGTTTCTCCTTTTCCCCCCCATAGCTCCCCTCCACCCAGTTCCCACCCCACCTTCTGCCCTTACCTCCCCCCTACTGTCCTCATCCATAGGTGTATGATTTTTGTCCAGTCACTTCATGAACCCCCCAATCCTCTTTCCCCCTGAGAATTATCAGTCCACTCCCTTTCTATGCCCCTGATTCTATTATATTCACCAGATTATTCTGTTCCTCAGGTTTTTAATTCACTTGATTTTTAGGTTCACTTGTTGATAGATATGTATTTCTTGTTCATAATTTTTCTCTTTACTTTTTTCTTCTTCCTCTTCTTTAAGAATACCTCTCAGCATTTCATATAATACTGGTTTGGTGGTGATGAACTCCTTTAACTTTTTCTTATCTGTGAAGCTCTTTATCTGCCCTTCAATTCTGAATGATAGCTTTGCTGGGTAGAGTAATCTTGGTTGTAGGTTCTTGCTATTCATCACATTGAAAATTTCTTGCCACTCGCGTCTGGCCTGCATAGTTTCTGTTGAGAAATCAGCTGACAGTCGTATGGGTGCTCCCTTGTAGGTAACTAACTGTTTTTCTCTTGCTGCTTTTAATATTCTCTCTTTGTCTTTTGCTCTTGGCATTTTAATTATAATGTGTCTTGCTGTGGTCCTCTTTGGATTCCTTTTGTTTGGGGTTCTGTGGGCTTCCTGGACTTGTAAGTCTATTTCTTTCACCAGGTGGGGGAAATTTTCGGTCATTATTTCTTCAAATAGGTTTTCAGTATCTTGCTCTCTCTCTTCTTCTGGCACCCCCATAATTCTGATGTTGGTACGCTTGAAGTTGTCCCAGAGTCTTCTTACACTATCTTCAACTTTTTGGATTTTTTTTTTTGCTTTTTGCTTTTTTGGTTGAGTGTTTTTTGCTTCTTTGTATTTCAAATCTTTGACTTGATTTTTGTGTTCCTCTAGTCTGTTTTTGGGTCTCTGTATAATATTTTTTTATTTCAGTCAGTGTATGTTTAATTTCTAGTTGTTCCTTTTTTATATCTTCGAGGGTCTCGTTATATTTATCGGCCTTTTCTAGGATATTCTTGAAAAGCCTTATAACCGTGGTTTTGAATTCTATATCCAGTCGTTTGTTTTCCTCCATTTCTTTCGTTTGTGATCTGATTCTTTGACGCCATATTTTCACTGCTTCCCTGAGTTGGTAAGGTAGATTTGTGTGCTAGGTTTCCACTATGGCCCAGTGGGTCTGCCTCCCCAGTTAACCTGAGGTGGACATTCTTGGTGCACCCCTTTGTGGACTGTGTGTACAGCCTTGTTGTAATTAAGTCTTTATTGTTGTTGGTATCACTGGGAAGAATTGACCTCCAGGCCAGTTGGCTGCAAGGATCAGCTGTGTCTATGCTGGGAGAAGTTCGGTGCTGGAGACAGCCTTATAGGATTAGACTTGCCAAATTGCAAAAGCCTCTGTGCTCAGCTTGGATGGGGTGGAGTCTCAGTCTTGGCTTCCCGTCAGCCTTGCCCTTGCGTGCACGTGCGTGCCTTCAGACCTCTGCCTTCCCCGGCTCCCGAGTCTCCGCCTGAGAGTCCAGACTCCCCCCACAAGAGCGTGGGTCCCCAGGGGCTCGCCTGGAACTGGGGTCCAGTGCAGTCAGAACTGGGGCTCAGTGCAGTCAGGAGCCTCCGACTTCCGGAAAGCCTGTGGCAACCTCCGTAGCCTTTGTGCGCACTGGCACGCGCGCGCCTTCAGACTTCTGCCTTCCCCAGCTCCCGAGTCTCCGCCCGAGAGTCCAGACTCCCCCCGTAAGAGCGTGGGTCCCCAGGGGCTCGCCTGGAACTGGGGTTCAGTGCAGTCAGAACTGGGGTTCAGTGTGGTCGGGGGCTTCCTTCCCCCTTCCACCAGAGAAAGTCAGCCAGGCTCTCAGCGCCCTTCCTCTCTGCGCGCATAAAGACCCTTTGCCGTACCTCCAATTCTCTGTGAGCTTTTCTCTTTCCTTCTAGTTGTAGAATTTTCACTCAGCCAGCTTTCCTGTGGTTCTGGATGGTGTCTGTTCTGTCTTTTAGTTGTAGTTTTGAAATTGTTGTGCGAGGCAGCAGTTTATGTGCTTACCTATGCCGCCATCTTGGTTTCTCCGGCACATTTAAATTTTCAATAAATACTATCCCTCCATTATTACTATCCCTCCATTTTTTTGTTGCTATGTAATATTTCTACGTTTGGAAACCTAATGCCAGTTTCAAACCAATCTGTTGCACACATATATTTTAGCCATTGAAAAAGCAACTGCCCGGCCGGCATGGCTCAGTGGTTGAGCGTTGACCTATGAACCAGGAGGTCAGAGTTCGATTCCTGGTCAGGGTACATGCCCTGGTTGCAGGCTCGATCCCCAGGAGGGGGCATGCCGGAGGCAGCCAATCAATGATTCTCTTTCATCATTGATGTTTCTATCTCTCTCTCCCTCTTGCTTCCTCTCTGAAATCAATAAAGATATATATATTTTTTAAAAAGCAACTGTTTTGGAGAAACCAAGATGGCGCCATAGGTAAACACCTGAACTTGCTGCCTCACACAACAACTTCAAAACTACAACTAAAAGACAAAACGGACATCATCCAGAACCACAGGAAGGCTGGCTGAGTGGAAATTCTACAACTGGAAGGGAAGAGAAAAGCACACTGAGACTCAGAGGAGCTGCAGAAGTGAAGTGCAGAGGTACGGAGACGCACGTGCGGAGAGGGCTGGCAACTGAGTATGCGGCTGGCTTTTTCAATCTGCAGGGAGACACAAGCTCCCGACTGCTCTGAACTCCAGTTCTGGGCAAATTCTGGGGACCCAGACTCATACGGGGAGAAACTGGACTGTCTGACAGCAGGCGGAACTCAAGGGCGGCTTTCTCTCAAAGGTGCTTGCAGCGATTATCAAGGGACACTGAGACTGGGGGCCTCTTAGGGCAGGGCTGATGGGAAACCATTGCTGTTTACTGTGCCCCGAGACTCTGCCCCATCCAAGCTGTGTGCAGAGGCTTTTGCATATGAATGGCTTGGTCCTTTGAAATCTAAACTTACCTAACAAACTGCAGCTGAGTCAGAGAGACCCAGAACATGCAAAAGAAGGCCCAAGGACCCACAGCAGCTTGCATTGCTTCACAGCTGGGCCTCATCTGGGCACCTCCAAACCCCAAACAAAGAAGAGGAATCTGCAGATCTCTCCATAGCTCCTGCTGGGTGGTCTCAGGCAGAGGCTAAATTAGCACCTCCTTGGAGATCCAAGAGCCAGTGTACCCAGGGGTCAGAGTAGGACCATCCAGATTACAACTCCTCAGATCCATAAGGGACACACTCAGGGGGCAGACTCATTGAGCACCAAAGCCCCACTGAAGCAAGTCTTGCCTCATAAGGGTGTCTCCAGCATAGAAGTTCTCCCAGCGTAGACATAGCTGATCCTCACAGCCAGTTGTCCTGGAGGTCAATTCCTCCCAGTGATACCAACAACAATCAAGGCTTAACTACAACAAAACTGTGCATACAGCCCACAAAGGGGTGCACCAAGAGTGTCCACCTCAGGTGACTGGGGAGGCTGAGCCACTGGGCCCTATAGGACACTTAGCACACAAAGCCACTCTATCAACACAGAGAAGCAGCCAAAATGCAGAGACAAAGGAACCGGTCACAAATGAAAGAAATGGAGGATATAGAGTTCAAAACCACAGTTATAATGTTTTTCAAGAATTTTCTAGAAAAGGCCGATAAATTTAGCGAGACCCTCGAGGATATTAAAAAGGACCAACTAGAAATTAAGCATACACTGACTGAAATAAAAAATAATATACAGAGATCTAACAGCAGACTAGAGGATCACAAGAATCAAGTCAAAGATTTTAAATACAAAGAAGCAAAAAACACTCAACTGAAAAAGCAAAAAGAAAAAAGAATCCAAAAATATGAAGATAGTGTAAGGAGCCTCTGGGACAACTTCAAGTGCACCAACATCAGAATTATGGGGGTGCCAGAGAAGAGAGAGAGAGTAAGATACTGAAAACCTATTTGAAGAAATAATGACCGAAAACTTCCCCCACCTGGTGAAAGAATTAGACTTACAAGTCCAGGAAGCGCAGAGAATCCCAAACAAAAGGAATCCAAAGAGGACTACACCAAGACACATCATAATTAAAATGCCAAGAGCAAAAGACAAAGAGAGAATTTTAAAAGCAGCAAGAGAAAAACAGTTAGTTACCTACAAGGGAGCACCCATACAACTGTCAGCTGATTTCTCAACAGAACCTATGCAGGCCAGACGGGAGTGGCAAGAAATATTCAAAGTGATGAATAGCAAGAACCTACACCCAAGATTACCCTACCCAGCAAAGCTATTATTCAGAATTGAAGGGCAGATAAAGAGCTTCAGAGATAAGAAAAAGCTAAAGGAGTTCATCACCACCAAACCAGTATTATATGAAATGCTGAAAGGTATTCTTTAAGAAGAGGAGGAAGAAGAAAAAGGTAAAGATAAAAATTATGAACAACGAATACATATCTATCAACAAGTGAATCTAAAAATCAAGTGAATAAAAAATCTGATGAACAGAATAAACTGGTGAATATAATAGAATCAGGGGCATAGAAAGGGAGTGGACTGATAATTCTCGGGGGGAAAGGGGTGTGCGGGGGTGCAGGAAGAGACTGGACAAAAATTGTACACCTATGGATGAGGACATTGGTGGGGGGGGTAAGGGCAGAGGGTGGGGTGGGAACTGGGTGGAGAGGAGCTATGGGGGGGAAAAAGAGGAACAATTGTAATAATCTGAACAATAAAGATTTAGTTTTTAAAAAAGCAACTGTTTTTATTGCTATCAACTAGAGAAATTAGAATTGAGGTATATTATTGGTAAGGATTTGAAGGTTCCTCTAGCAATTTGCCTTAAAAGGGCTTGTATTAGAAGCTTCCACTGAAGACAATTCATTTTCCTTTAAAAGAGATCTATTTAGCACATGAAATCAAATTTACTTTAAAAATTCACTCTCTATCCCTAGAATTATTTCAGACATATGGTAATAGTTGTTTAATTTTCCAACAAACTGGGTATTTGTTTGTGTTGAGTTTAAACAAATTACAAACATCCACAGGAACATTTTCTTTAGATTAAGTCAAATGTGCTTTGTGTGCTTAAGGGTCCCTTCTATTAAATAAGCCCCTTACATTTTGATAAAACAAAGGGGTGAAGAAATTCTGCACAAGGAAAATTGCTGTACTTTAACTTGAATATAAATGGAATGGTAGAAGAATACCCAATTACTCCATGTCTCTTAAAATGGTATAATGAATAGCTTACTTATACACAGGTTTCACGTCTCAAGTGAAGTTTCTAGCCCTGAACCTCAATTGCAATTATTTTCAATCACAAACCACTAGAGGCTTCAGTACAACTACAAACTGCACAACAAAGAAGTTGAAGATTGGTGGATTGGCTAAGCTAAGAGGCAGGTATAAGTCTTGGGAGCCTCCTCGGGGCTTTGCCTAATGCATGACTCAAACAATGCTACAAGTCACTCCAAAAGTCACACTCAGAAATCACTGTGAGACTTTCAATAGGAATAGAAAGTGTTTAGCGGATTGGAGGAATGGAAGCTTCCTCCAATTTTGATTCTGTTTTACAAGATAAACTACGTTGTGACCCTGGGGTGAGATGGTTGTGGAGAATGTGTCAGGCTGTTAGTACAGAGGCCAGCTTTTCACTCACTTCATCACCGATGTGCTTAAAGAAAATTTATGGAGGCATTTCTTCCCATTTCTGAGATAAAACAATTGGCTTGAGTTCTTTCCTTTTAAATACCTCTTTGACCTGGAGAGAGACCATTCTCATCTATCTAGAGGCACTACTGGAATTGCTCTCACTCTATGGCGTGCATTTGGATGGTGCTATTTTTATTAGTTCTCTGGAGCAAAGCATTATATATAGCTGCAGAGCCATCTACCCAGTGACACAGGAAATTTGATTCAGAGTGGGGGCAGCTGATATAAATCATTTTTTTTCTCATCCTAAAGTTCCCCTCATAAAATGGACAAGCTTTTGCCAACCTCTTCAAATAGTCTTTTAGCCACCACATGAGTTAGTTCCTGCCTCTGGCCTTGACTGATTGCTTGGCAGTGGCTATGTGGGTGGCTTCAGAGTTGCACTGAAGGCTTTTATGTGGTTTTGGGGCTGATGGGCTGTTTCAGCTGCTTATCCTTATGGGTAGCATCTCAAATTTGACTGGCTCTGATGAACACATCTTTAGTCATCTGAAAGAAATATTTAGTGAGCATTCCTTGTGATATAAATACAAATTTGTCTTCTTTTCCCAGCATGGAAAATTTTCTGCCTCAGAAAACAGCAAAAGACTTGGAAGACTTCGATCGTGTCTCATTTTAATGAATAAAAAGCCAACAAAAACATCATCATCCTTACTGCATTCAAGTCCCTAAAAGTTCTGTGGATTGGAAAAAAAAAAAGTAAGAAAGAAGACAAGAATGTATTTTGTATCTGCCATGTTACTTGACCATGACTAAGCACATAGTTTATCATAGAATGCAGCAGATAATTCAGCCCTGTATGCCAAATATTTCTTGAGTACCTATTATGTTCTAGGCACTGTGCTAGGTAATCTGTTTACAAAAAATGGCTAAAACATGCATTGCATGTTGGGTTCTCTGGAGAGCAGAAACTGAGATGGAATTCAGAGTGCAAAAATTTTTGCTGGAAAGTAACCCCTGTGACAGAGAAATGGAAGAGGCAGGACTGAGCAGAGAGGTGATGATAAAGACCTGACAATGTCTCAGCCAGCCCAGCAGGATGTTCCAGAGCAGATTGCCCATTGGAGGAGGCCCACGTTGTGTGTAAAGGGCCAAGCCCTTATGCCTCAGTTATTGGCTGGGACCACCCCAAGAAGATCCTGACCTCTTTTACCTTTGGCTTGCCCAGTCACTAATCAGTGTCTTCTCTGAAGAGACCCTGACAGCAGCTTGAATGCTGAAGTGAATCCTGAATTAGCTACCAGCTGGTCTCTGTCAGGTAACCACCCTCCTCCCTGGGTCAGCAAGGTGGGGCTGAGCAGCACAACTCCCTGTCTGCCACAGTTCGCCACTTGTGCCACACACATCTACTTCATGATATTTGGAAACAGCTCCTCACAGGCTCTGGTGGACCTCACTTGGATAGAGGGAGGTTAGTGAGACAAAATTGAGCTCCCATCTCTGCAGTTGGTCTCAAGGCCACAACTGGTGCTCATCATCTCCCTCCTTCACTCTTCACTCCAAATTCCTTTCTCCCTCAGCTACCATCTGTATTGGCCTTGGCACTTTTTGTGAAGAGCTAGACTTCCTATTAAACATAAACTTCTCTGGGCAGGCTTGTTGCATGTACCCATTCATGTGGACCAAGAGTACCAAGAGGTACTCATGGGGTGGCTTGAGTGCCACACATATTTTCCCTAGTCTTTATTGTGTACCAGGAAGCCATCTTCTCATGCTGTTCAGGGTCAATCACTTCTGACAAGATGGTGACTCCTCTTCTTGCTTGCTGGTTCCTGAAAACAAAGGTCTCCAAAGTGCTCAGGGGGCAGCTGTAGCCTGTACTTCAATGAGATTCTTGCTGTGTCCCCTGGAGAGTACATGTCCCTTTTGAGAGCAAGGGTTTCTCATCCTGCAGAGCCCAGAGTTGTGGAGACAGGAATCTATAGAATACTCTAGTGAATCATTGGGAGTATCAATTCTACTTCTATCACTTGGTTCCAGACCATGTGTTCTACCTGATGGGAACACGGTGCCATAGAGAGGTATCTGTTTCAATAAGTGTAATGTGCCCTAGAGGACGGTGCTATAATTTCAAAAAACATTGCTTTTGAGCTGATGCTTCAGCTGCCCCATCAGCAGACTGTTCGTTACCCTAACAGGCCGGCAGCCTCTGGGTGATGTGGGTGAAGTAGTATATGATATGACAGCTGGGGTGGGTCATGGGCTCACTTTTTTGCTCCTCTGTTGTGAGAGCGTGGGTTATCTGGTTAGACGTTATGTTATCTGGAATTCCATATCGTAGATCAGGCATGCCATAGATTCCCAGATAGTGGTGCTTCCCTGTAGGCATGAAAGACAAACCCACACCAGAAACAAGTGTCTTCTGTGAGAAGAAAAGAAACTGCTAGGATTTCCAAGGTGGGAGGTTCCCAATGAAGTCAGCTTGCTATCAAGTGGCTAGTTGTTGTTCTTAAGAAACACTGCCACTTCAGGGGCTTACTTAGCATTGGTTTCTGGTGTTGGCAAGTTGGACAGTGGACATTAGACGCGATTGGAAATTATTAGCAAGATTGGCCTTGGTTAATGGAAATCCATGCTATTGGGTCCATGCATAATCTCTGTTTCAGCTGCTCTGGCCATTTTGTGTATGCATTTTGCCAAAACCACAGTAGACACTGATAAAGGCTATCTGACATAAATGGGCCAACTTCTTTTGTCTACTTGGTTATCTACATACTTCAATGCAATTCCATATACTTATCCCATTCCTCTAGCCTAGAATTCCTTGCTTTGAAGATTAAATTCCAAGCTTTCAATCTTTTTCCTTCTGGGTCTCTAGTTATCCAGAAAAGCCACTTTGTACTCCCAGAGTCCATATATATTCCATCTCAGGCTGCTTCTTCTTTCACAGAAAGTGAGTATGTGCACCACTCTGGTAATACTGTACCCATTGAGAAGATTTTTCCTTTGCAATTGTCTCTCAAAGTCACTCTTGAGTGGGAATGTAACACAGCTGCCGTACAACTTTTGGCTTGCACATGCTGAACCAATTTATCAATAAACTAAACTTGGGGATTTTTTCCTCTTTCACTGGATCAGACAGGACTCCCTCTCTTTTCCCTGATACAACCAGAGGTATGATCTGGGGGTTAGATGCTGGTGAAACTGTGACTGTTCACATGGGTCTAGGCTCCCTGTTCATGCAGCCTGCTGTGCCCTCTGGCCCTGCTGATGTGCAAGCTTGGATGTATATTTCCATTTTATGATGGCTTGCTGCTGAGCCCTCATGACTTTACAGTTTGGCAGGTTCAGTAGGCTCCAGCTCATGTTGCACGTTGGAGGTTCATAATCACTTTGGTGTTTCATACACAACCATTCCTCTCTTTACCATGGCTCAGTAGCACCCTATGAGCCTTTTTCAAAAGGTGTGTATGTAATTCTCCATTGTAGATTAAATGGTATTGCTTCAGAAATCTGGAGAATGTCTACACTGACATTCTCCCACTGGGCTTGTCATAAACTCTACCCCACATCTCTTTTTCTTCACTGATATCTCCATCACCATGATGTTTGCCAGATCATACGGTCCAAGCAGCAGAGTGCTGTATTCTAGACCCGCTGCAGAGCCCTGTCTTGCTCTTGATCCCCCTTAAATATGGCAGTACCTTGTGCCACCTTGTTAATGGAATGAAGCAGTGTGGCATATGGTGTTCTGGAACCCAAAGAAGTCGAGAAAGTGTTATGCTTCCTTTTTCTCGGTAGGAGGTATTAGATACAGTGATTCTGTTTAGAGGGAGTAAATGGGTATTGAAAGCACACATGCATTGGCCCGGAGAAAGGGTGCCTTTTGCTAACAAAGATGTTGTAAGCCTACCAAGCCCTGTGCCGTTGGAGCCATTATCACCTAAAGGTGGAGCCTTTTCAGCCTTGGCTCTGTTACGCCCTGCTTTATTTTTGCTTAGCTTTCAATCACTAGCCTTGCCCCATGTTACTAAAAGCTGAGAAACATTTTAAAGAAAGGAATAGCTAGACCTAGACACAACTGAATTTAAGAAATATGACAGAGTGAAAAGTAAAAAATAACCCTTGAGTTTTTAAGATTGGTGTTACCGGTATCACTGAAAGAGAGTGAGGAAGGAGGGGTCCTGTAGTGGGGTTGAATAGTATCTCCTCCCAAAGTTTATGTTCGCCCAGAATCTCAGAATGTGACCTTTTTGGAAATAGAATCTTGAGAGGAGGTTATACTGGATTTAGGGTGGGCCCTAAGTCGAATGACAGGTATCCTAATAAGAAGAGGGTAAGGCACACAGAGACACAGAGAGGCAAAGGCCATGTGATGATGGAGGGAGAGGCTGGAGTGATTCATCTACAAGCTAAAAAAATGGCAAGGACTGTGGGCAGTCATCAGAAGGTAGGCCAGATGGATGGAACATATTCTCCCTCAGAACCTCCAGAAGGAACCAATCCTGCCAACACCATGTGTTCAGACTTCTGGCCTCCAGAACTGTGAGAGATAAATGACTATTATTATAAGCCAGGAGGCTTATAGTATAGGTTACAACAGCCATAGGATACTAATACAGATAATTACCTATAGTTTATTAAGAGCTTACTTTACTTACTCAGGTTGAATTGAATGAAATTGTCAGTATTTGACTTTTCCACCTAATAGTCTATATAGCTAACTTATTTCTCTCCCTCTCACATTCAAAAACACTTTTTTTGGAGATTCGTTTGTAACAACTTTTTTCAAATAAGTCTCATTATTCTTATTTTACAGATGAGGAAGTTGAGAGAGAGAGGCTAACTTATTTGCTCATGGTCTCATACTCTGTAAGTCACAGAACTAGAAAATAAACAAAATTGTCAGACCCTAAAATTCATGCAGTCTGATCCTGGGCTTCTCAAATTGTAAGGTGTTGGAAAATAACCTAAGGATCATGTCAGAATGTAGATCATGATTCAGTACATCCGGTATAGGCCCTGAGATTCTGCATTTCTAAGAAGTTCCCTGACTAGGCCAACGCTGTTGATGCTCAGCCACACTTTGAATATCGAGTGTAAGCTTCCCACCTTTCTTGACATGTTATAATTGATAATGTGATTCCTTTTGGAGTCATTATTATGAGTTCTAGTCATATCCAGGTTAAGTCACAATGAAGATGGTTGAAAATAAGAGGCTGGACTACTTTGGAGAAATGTGTGTGTGGGGCATAGATTTAAAAGTCATCAGCAAAGTGTAGATGGTGGAAAATGGAGAAGCTTACTGAGAGACAATTTATTCTATTTAAAAATGTTTATAGTCCATTCCTTTTTGATGGGACTGATTGATTAAAAAGAAAAGAAAGCCCACAATATTCTCTGCAAAATGATTAAAATATTTTTTATTCATAACATGTATTCTCACAGCAGCATTTTAAAATGTGTTAACTGGATAAGTTTAAATGCTACAAACTAATGTTGCCTCATGGTGAAGTCAATGAACTGACCCATGAACCTAATTAATAAAATTCTTACAACTAGAAGTTTAAGTGGATGCATTAATAGTACTTCTTTCACAGTAGGGTTTTGGTTTATAGAGCAATGGAGAAACTGGGAAAAGATTAAGGATACCCACCTTTTCTATGGCCAAGAATGTATCTGAGCTCAACATTCTCCAGATATCTGAGATGCCCAAAAGATTCAGTGGCAACACTACATGCCAAGGAACAAGAAAGTGGAGGGGAAAAGTGTTTTTAAATTTAAAAAAATATATTTTGAGAATTTACATAAAATTCTGGATTGGTCTGTCTTATGAATCAGTAATGAAATTCACATTAGACTTAGTTCTACTATAAAGGATTTCTTTATTTCATTTGCAATATTTTAAGAGCTAATTTGCAACATATGCCTAAGTAAACAGAACTTACTTGAAAAGAAGAGAAGCAAAACCATGTGTCTGAAAAATTGCACACAAGTACTTGATAGATTAACTAAATCAAACCCAGATGGACATGTGAATCTGTAGAATCTCTGTAGTTTTCTTGCACAACATTTGAAAAGGCTACACTATTAAAGTCAAGTAGAATATTCAAGGCCAAGGAATCCTATAATTGAATATATGATTAAGAAAATAATAGATGGTTTCCATTGCACTGGCTAAGTACTTGTAGGGGCAGTTCTCTTGAGTATCATGACTTACAGGTTCCTCAGAGGAAACTAGCCATAGTACCCTGGCTTCTGGCTGACTTAAAATGCTATTACTGTAGAAAAGCCAGAATTGCTCATTTGTGAGTAGTTTTTTTCTTAGCGAACTCATGCAAATATCAAATATTCGAGATCTTTTAGATCCTGAAATTCATTATCCATCCATTATTACTTGATAGATTTTTTTAAAAAATATATTTTATTGATATTTTTACAGAGAGGAAGGGAGAGGGATAGAGAGCTAGAAACATTGAGGAGAGAGAAACATCGATCAGCTGCCTCCTGCACACCCCCTACTGGGGATGTGCCCGCAACCAAGGTACATGCCCTTGACCGGAATTGAACCCAGGACCCTTCAGTCCGCAGGCCGATGCTCTATCCACTGAGCCAAACCGGTTTCGGCACTTGATAGATTTTTTAATAATCTTTCAGGTATATACATTTATAACCAAAGATATTTTTATAGAATACATGTATATATTCTATTCAATAAACAAGGAGGGAAAACCAATCTGGAAGACCACGATGAGAATGATTTCTTTGTAAAAACTCTAGGTGAAATCCTTCATGGTGATCTAATAATTCAATTCAAAGGGATCGGGATGGTAGCTAAGTAACACTGGAGTTCACTTATCTCCTTCTTGGTGTTCTATTTGTAATTATTAAATGGTAAAAGAAATTACTGTAGAGAATTGTGATCTATGCAGTAAATGGATTTGAATCCTTAAGGCTAATGACTCTACACTTGTAAGGAGAAGCAAGTTGCCCAGATTGAAAAGAAGATATTCATTGAAGCATCTGGGAAGTCACAAAACTGATATTCTTCCTCTAAAGCAGAGATGATATGTTACTATTTCTTTTTTCTTCAACTGAAGTATGTTCTCCTGTAATTTAAAAATTCCAATGGAGGAAAAAAGATCAAGTAAATTTATAATGACTCTAGCAGTTGCATTCGGAAGGAATAGATTGAATTTTTCTAGATGATGATAAATCTAGAAGTTAGAGTGATTTATTAACTATCCCAATTTCAAATATATTCCACAGTAAAGTTTCTTTCAGTTACAAGGACCATGCTAAGCATAGTCTCTTGGTAAAAACCTTTTTGATGATTGTTAGAAAATTTATTAAATTCTTCAAATTGAGTAAGCATAGAGCATTCTGCACTAAGACATTTTCTTGGCTTTCTGTTATAACTCCATGAAAAATCAAATTAGTTTTCACTTTGGCTAAATACTTCACCATTTGTGGTTGGAGGATGCCAAGCATTGCTTTAGTTATTTTCATTTAGGGACCAAAAGATAAATTGACCCTCTGTGAATACACATGTTATACACAGTATAGTTTTATTTCAATTGTTCTTTTTAAAAAAGATCTCATATTTATTACTGAGCCAACATACAGCAGCAGAAAATATTAACAAAGAGAAAAATCATTCTTTCAATAATTTCCAAATAAGACACACCCAGCTGTCCAGCTAGTAGTGATCTTTTAGTGATATAGTAAGATGCAAGCAACTGGATACAGTATAATTATGTGAGCCATCTCATGCACATTTTTTATAGACACAGCTTGGTTCTTTTCCAATGTCTCCTCTTGCAGTTGTACCTGATTGTATTACCAGTTTTCATCCGAATCCATCGGGGAATGGGCTGATTCTGCTTTTTTGTTGTTGCCAGGATTCTCTTGATCCTGAAAGTCCTGTGAGAAGACATGGCGAAGAAGTCAACCACACACACCACAATGGCAAAGAGGAGTCTTATTTCAACTTTTCAAGTTGACATGCCAAATTAGGGGGACAAGAAAATGATCAAGATCCTACAGTGAGCCTTCGTTCCCACTCTATCCTGCCCATTCTCTTTCTCTACTTAGCTAATTTGAGTTGACCCCTGTATGTTTTTGCATACCATATTGAATAGCAATAATATGTTTACATGTATTTCTCTCACCAGAATATAAGCTCAGGATAAGAACCAAGCAGTAGCAGATACAAAGCATGGCTCAGCTTCTCCTTTAAGAAGAGACTCACTGCAGTTAACTCCTCTGGATCTCTAGATCAGCATTCAAATCAAGGTTATCCTTTTCTCGGGGAAGCTTATAGTGAATGACTGAGCAAAGCAGGGTGGCTGAGCTCATACTCTCCTCTGGCAACCCTGGCTTATGACCACATGAAAAGATGGTAAAAGAGCCTGGGTCTCTGCAGGATTCCTCTTGCAGCTCCACTCCAGGGCTCTCTTTGGGTTGGCAGAGTTTTGTCACATCTGCATTGTGGTCTGACTCTTATCCTGCCTAATCTTGTGCCCATCCCCTTTATTTTACAGGTGTTCTGTCCCCATAGACTTTTTATTCTCCAGTTAAGCTCACATCTGTTTTCTAGGGAATCCAGCCTGTAACCATTGGTGTCAGAAGTGGTCCAAGAAAGCAGGCAATAGGTGGGTGTAGGAGCCGGCTTACTTACCCACTCCCTGGTTGGTAGTGAGGAATCAGGTCCTAGTGCTAGTTAGTGTACAGACAGCTCTGGAACAAGGTAGCAGGCCAATTGATAAAGTGTTCATGGGTAATGAGCCAGGATATGGTGGCAGAGGAAAATGCAATGGTCAATAAGGTGATTAGGGAATTTGAAATGTGTGTGTGTGTTGGGTGGGGGGTGGGTGGGTAGGGGAGAGAGATGAAAAATACAATAATAATAGAATTGGGTGTTTTTTTTTTCTAAATTGCAGTGAAACTACAGATTGATAATGAAAAGTTGAGGGCAATCAACAAATTGAAAAGTAAGTGTAAAAGCCGGAGTTCTTTTTGGTAGCTTTCAAAGAAGCCCTCATCTCATGCAATGGACTCACAGAAAAGGCTGAAGATCAAGTTTAGAATTTGATGTTCTGACTGGATAAACTTCAAAGATGGTTGGAAACTTAACCAAGGTAGTCATTGCTTTGGCTGGACAAACCTGAGTCCCTGACACATGAGATGAGGACATCTGGGAGATGCTCCTATCGATTTTGACTCTCCAGGCTGTTCTGAACCTTATGAATGTTAACCTCCTCATGATGAGCCAGCACACAAGAGAGTTGACTGAGTGTTGGAATGGCCTACTGAAGGGGCAGCTGACCTGGCAGCTCATAGGCAATACTCTGGCCCTACGTCTACTTTTTCACCCTATCATTATACTTATATCACTTTCTTTGGCTTAAATAATAACTTTTTGTTTTACATGACTGTCAGTATTGTTTCATATAGAGTCAGATAAGGTAATATATTTTTTCATAATCTATTTTTTTTTCTGGAGTTACAACCTAGTTCTTTACATGCGTGCACGCGCGCGCGCACACACACACACACACACACCCTATTATGGCAAGTATACACTGTAATGCTTACTCTAGTCTTTCCCCAGAGACCTACCACCATTTACTCGAGTAACAGTGTATTGGGGAAAAAGTAATAACCAGACATTGTGAGGTCTTGTTGGGGTCCAAGTTTACACTGACATCCAGAGACACAAAGCATAATCCCCCCCGTAAGAGGACACACGAGTATAGATAAGATAATAAATGAAGCCCTGGCTGAAGTCTGGCTTACAGTGAGTGTCCTTAGATCTACCAGGTGGTCATTTCTCTGGTCCCCAAGTATATAATTAGGTTTCACACACTTGGCAGTTGGAGTGACACTCACACCAACCAGGCTCAATCTTTTTTTAAATTCACTGCAGTGTGATACCCACCATAGAACATGTGTTCAGAAAAATGCATGATAAATAAATATTGGCTACTGATTTCAAGCTTTAGGACGAAGAGCTATTTGAAGCAAAATATAATTTTGTGGGGATGGGAAATAAAGCAACTTCTTAACTTTATTTTCGTACTTATGGGAAAGGGAGCAAGAGAATTTTTCTCTATTCTTAACTTATGGCATTCTTAACTGGTACCTTTAAAAAAATCATAAAAGTCTGGCTGAGTATCAAGAAAGTCTTACTATAACTAGCCATGTACTATGACCAAAAAGGACAGTTTTATATTTAAAAACTGAGGTGGTTGATGGGATGGCTAAGGAGGAGGAAATGGAGGGAAGTTTACAGTTCTGTAAATTACAGCTTGTGGCAGAACCATGATGCCTTGCCAATCTCAGCCAGAGGGCGAGTCAGCCAAAGGACCGTTACTCACACTTTTATAATTAAGGCTGCATTTTTGGTGTAATAAAAAGGCTTACATTTTGGCTTGTGTTTCCTTATTAACAGTTATACCGACAAGCAATTTATTTCAAAGGACAACTGCCAGGAGAGCCCCTATCATGGGACTATAGTGACCCAGCTTTAAGGTTGGTGTGTGTGTGTTGTGTGTGTGTGTGTGTGTGTGTGTGTGTGTGTGTGTGTGAGAGAGAGAGAGAGAGAGAGAGAGAGAGAGAGAGAGAGAGAGAGAGAGAGAGAGGCGGGGAGGGAAGACAAAGAAAAAAAATGCAACTTAAAGACCAAAAACTTTTGAGGAGAGAGAAACCCAGAACTGAACATTGAAATACGAGACCTTCTATCTTTATCTTTGCCATTCAGAATTCTTTCTTTACCTGTCAAGAGCAAAGTTTAGGGCAGATATCAAGAAAGCCTCTGTATATCCCAAGAAACCAGAAGCACCAGTCAGAAAGGATATATGCACCCCTATGCTCATAGCAGCACAATTTACAATAGCTAAGATTTGGAAACAGCCTAAGTGCCCATAGCAGATGAGTGGATTAGAAAACTGTGGTACATCTACACAATGGAATACTATGCTGCTATAAAAAAGAAGGAACTTTTACCATTTGCAACAGCATGGATGGAACTGGAGAGCATTATGCTAAGCGAAATAAGCCAGTCGGAGAAATATAAATATCACATGATCTTACTCATTTGTGGAATATAATGAACAACATAAACTGATGAACAAAAATAGATCCAGAGACAAGGGGCAGGGGAGGGGGAGTTAGAGATCAACCAAAGGACTTGTATGCATGTCCATTAACCAATGGACACAGACACTGGGGTGGTGGGGGTCTGTTCTCGGGGGTGGGAATGGCGGGGCGGCGGGGGAGTCAATCGGGAAAAAGGAGACATATGTAATACTTTAAACAATAAAACAAACAAACAATGAGAACATATTGATAACCAAAAAAAAAAAAAAAAAAAAAAGAAAAGAAAAGAAAAAGAAAGAAAAGAAAGCCTCTCTGATGCTTTAAATATTGGACCCACAACAAACTGTAAGATTGTCCTCTCCACAAACTTTTAAAAGAAGAATTAATTATCTCTTAGGGAATGTGGAAGTATATAGTTTTCCCCCCAAGATGTATGTTCTTGACCCATAAAAGAAAAGCTGAGTAACTGATCTTCATTGGGTTATTGACTAAAGAAAGCTTAATAGACTAACATGTAGGGGTAGGCAAAAGTAGGTTTACAGTTGCATTGTGACTTTTTTTAATACTAGAGGCCTGGTGCACGAAATTCATGCACAGGGAGGGGGGTGTCCCCCAGCCCAGCCTGCACCCTCTCCAATCTGGGACCCCATGAGGGATGTCCGACTGCCCGTTTAGGCCCAATCCTGGACTGCTGGCTCCCAACTGCTCGCCTGCCTACCTTCCTGATTGCCCCTAACCGCTTCTGCCTGCCAGCCTGATCACCCCCTAACCACTCCCCTGCCAGCCTGATTGATGCCTAACTGCTCCCCTGCCAGCCTGTTTGCCCCTAACTGCCCTCCCCTGCAGGTCTGGTCCCCCCCAACTGCTCTCCCCTGCAGGCCTGGGTCCCCCGCAACTGCCTTTCCCTGCAGGACCAGTCGCCCCCAACTTCCCTCCTCTGCCGGCCTGGTCACCCCTAACTGCCCTCCCCTGCAGGATTGATCACCCCCAACTGCCCTCCCTTGCAGGCCTGGTCCCTTCCAACTGTCCTCCCCTGCTGGACATCTTGTGGTGGCCATCTTGTGTCCACATGGAGGCAGGATCTTTGACCACATAGGGGCTGTGTATTGGGAGTGACAGTCAATTTGTATATTACTCTTTTATTAGATAGGATAGAGGCCTGGTGCATGGGTGGGGGCCAGCTGGTTTGCCCTGAAGGGTGTCCCGGAGCAGGGTGGGGGTTCCCTTGGGGCGTGGGGCAGCCTGGGCAAGGGGCCTGTGGTGGTTTGCAGGCCGGCCACGCCCCCCGGCGACCCAAGCAGAGGCCCTGGTATCTGGGATTTATTTATCTTCTATAATTGAAACTTTGTAGCCTGGAGCAGAGCCAAGCCTCCTGCTTGCTCCATGGCCACAGCCATTTTCGTTGGGATTTATTTTCTATAATTGAAACTTTGTAGCCTTGAGTGGAGGCTTGGGCCTGCCAGGGTGTGTGGAAAGCTTGGCTTCCTCCATTGCCGGGGAAACCCAAGCCTCCTGCTCGCTCTGTGGCTGCAGCCATCTTGGTTGGGGTTAATTTGCATGCTCGCTCCTGATTGGCTGGTGGGCATGGCTTGTGGGTGTAGTGGAGCAATGGTTAATTTGCATATTAATATTTAATTTTATTAGATAGGATGTTTTTATTGATTTCAGAGAGGAAGGGAGAGGGAGAGAGAGAGATGAAACATCAATGATGAGAGAGAACCATTGATTGGCTGCCTCCTGCATGCCCCACACTGGAGATCAAGCCTGCAACCCAGGCATGTGCCCTGACCAGACTTGAACCCCAATCCCCTGATCTATAGGTCGAGGCTCAACCACTAAGCCATGCCAGCTGGGCACATTGTGACATTCTTTATAAAATTATTGTAATAATCATAACCTGTATGTCTTTTTCCATACAAACTACTATAAACCTACTTTTGCTCACCCCTGTATCTATCAGTATCTTTTATCAACTCCTTGACTTAATGGGGACCCTGGCTATTGTATTGGTCAGTCTGTTGGAACTCTGGTAGACTCTGGTGAGTGGCAGTTAGGCCTGTGGAAACTCCTCTGTGGGTTCCTTGAAAGTAGGGCCTATGTATTGCAATTGATCTAAGTCAATGTGGTCATACACAATTCTTAGGTTCTTTCTGGAGGATAACAGTAGCCATTGAGAAGTTGGCTACTGTGGATGAGAGTGAGTTAGTTCTCAGCCTTGCTACTAGGTCATAATGAAAGCAATTTTCAAACCAAATTCTATAATTATGCATACATTTATTAGCCATACATTGACTAGCAAGTGAGTCCAGAACTGTACAGTTCTGTAAATTCAATAAAACCCCAGCTTTCTGTCATCTTAAGTGCCCTGAAATCTACCTTATCTGCTTAGAGACTGGCACTGCACTCCAGAGCAGGAATCTTTACTCCTGTTGCATTCATCAGGCCACCAAAAATCATCATAACTAACAGATAGACCTCAGACCATTTAGGGATCAAGCTTTGAGCTCTACCTCCAAGGGTGAAGGCTAAGTCTTTGTTTGCTTCTATTCATGCAACAGTAGGGACAGAGTCTCTAAAATATTTATAACTTTGCATTAGTTTCATCAATGATGTGTGATATCTAACATTCAACATTCATCATGCCAGTCAACAGTGTTGAACACCAGAGGTTTGTTTCTGACATTCCAGATGCTGATTAGCAGGGGGTAGGTTGTCAATCTTGAGATTCAGACAACAGAATGAACTGTAGTACCCCTCTGTAATGTGGTTTGATCATCCCTGAGCTGATACATTATTATTTTTTTTGTACTAATTCTTTAAAATTTTTTTTTTATTGTCCCAAGTTTTACATATGTCTCCTTTTTCCCCAATTGACCGTGCCCCCCCCACCCCTCCAGGCATTCCCACCCTGGGCAAGCCCCCACCGCCCCAGCGTCTGTGTCCATTGGTTATGCTAATATGCATGCATACAAGTCCTTTGGTTCCTAAGCTGATACATTATTAAGATGCTATAGCTTCCTGGCCAGTGTGGCTCAGTTGATTGGGCATCGTCCCATGCACCAAGAGGTTGATGGTTCGATTCCCAGTCAGGGTACATGCCTGGGTTTTGGGACCAATCCCCAGTAGGGGGCCTGCAGGAGGCAGCAGATCCATGTTTCTATCTCTCTTTCCCTCTCCCTTCCTCTCTCTCTAAAATAAATAAAAACATATTTTAAAAAAGATTCTATAGCTTACCTTAAGAATATTTTCAAGTATATTACAGGCTATTTGAATACTGTTGTTAAACAAGCATAGCACCTGGCCTAGAGGAACCACACAAAGTTTGCTGGATTGAATAGGATAGTTTGAAGAGCTTGTAAATTGGAATATGGCTATATCAAGTGGGTTACTTATTCATATGCAGTTAGGATTTTGAGATTTGGTTATTGCAACTCATGAGTTTATTTTTATTTTCCAGTTATCTTGGGGACACTCTAGAGAAATCCTTGGTTGGCTTCAGGCCCTATGGGAGCTTGACAAAATTTTGTCTTGGTTCTATAGAGGAGGCCACAGGAGGTTTGTAGGTTGAGAGTTAGTTAGTTCATTTGTAAGTTTTGTGAACAATTACTTTTAAGTGATGGTCTAAATGGTAAATTAGTGAGAATTGTTCATATACTTGTAGGTAATGTTTAATTGTTATAAAGCAGTGAGACTTCTTCATGGGGTGGGGAGGTGGGGTGGGTGGAAGGCAGTGTGTACACTGAGAAATAGATCAAACCATCCCTACTTTACTGTCTTCCCTGAGTTGCTTTGGGAATTCAGAGGTGGGAGCCATAAAGCTAATGATAGTGCAACTTGACTGTGGACTACCGTACTTGCCCTTTTGTGAACCATGCTAGGTGAGTGAGCTGAGGAGAGGCCTCCCAGACCTCACCACAGCCTTTTGCTAGTCCATAGAAGTTCCACATACAACTCTCTGTGATGACACGGTGAGCCAGTTCTTATTGCTGGCTCTCACAGCCTAGCATGCAGTTCAGAGGAATGGAAGAGGATAAAGTCCTTTAGATATTATTTTTAAAACTACCTTCTTCATTTAAAATTATTTTCAGCAACTCACAAAGTCATTAGGTATTTACAGTCATCTCTGATTTCTGAATTCACTTGAGGTTGAAAATCTCACTCTTAGGGGTGGACGGTAATATCTCTTTAAGCAGGTTGTTCATGATAAGCATCGATTCCATTGGCCTCCTCCCCACCCTGGAACACATAGTTTTCTTCCCACTCCCCTGTCCCTGGAGAAAAGTTTGTGACTGCACCTGTACTGATATGTATCAGTGTTCCCACCTAACGAATGTTTGGTTTACCAGCTTGGAAAGTACCCGTGCTTTTTGCCCCCTCACTGAAGAGAAAACATGCACTCCTACACTTGAGCTTTGATTTCTGGCAGTCTGTGGCTTACCGGAACAACATATGTGCTTGCCCAATGTCTTTGTTTTGCCAACAAAACACCCACAATCTCAATGATATTTTCAACCCCCTGTATCATATCCTGGTGTCTATTTATATTGACATCCAGACATTTAGTTTCACCACTGGCACAGAAATGACATTTTTTTGTGCCTAATTATTACTGTGGTAATGTAATGCAATCTCTCTCCAGACAAAACCCCTCACTGCCAGCCACAGCTCAAAAATTTGCTTTATGAAGGTTTTTCTGGTAATTGTCTTTGGCTTCTAAGAAACCATTCATTTAATATTATGTGATTTCAGGAGTGTTGAAGAGCAGGGGCCAACCATTCCTCTTTAAATGTTTGCACCAGCTATAAGAAGATGTGAGTTATTATTCATGGGATTGACACACTTGACATATATTCTTGGCCCTGCTATTATTGGTTTATTGTTGGATTGTATGCATTACCATAGAATCTGGAATAAAAGCAGCTCTGAATGATTTATGAAGTATTTATTTGCCTTTGGTCTTAGGTGGGAGTTTAGTATGTGAGTGTGAGAGACAAGCACACAGGGCTACAATAGAGTAAAATCCCATGATACATCCCAAGATAATGCAAATTTGCATATAATCCAATTAGCTCCTCTGTTCCATTCAGTCTCAATTTCCAAATGCAAATGGGTTAATGTTCTTATATTCTGGGAAATAGGCTGAGACTATGGAGGGGAGCATGAAGTTTGATAGGGAAATCTTGAATAATCCCGACTGGCAAGCAGGAAACCAGAGCATAGGTCTGCAGTGTTCCACAGGTCAGTCCTTCAGGTTGGGTTGACGGAACAGCTTTCCAGAGGGCAGCAGAATCCGGGAGTCACTCTCAGTGTCCTGGAAGTCCCAGCCAACATCAGACCTCACTTATATTTGGCTAGTGGGGGGATGGGAGCAGGAAGAACTCCCACCAAGCGGCTCAAAAATGCAGCAGAGATCTGGATGGACTTGGATCACACTAAGGATTCCCTAGGATAACCCCTGGTGGGCAGGATAGGTAAATTTTTATTTTATTTTATTTTTATTTAAAATGCATTTTAGTTTTAGACAACTTACAAAATATGTTTTTTCTTAAAACAATGCCTGGCTCTAGCTGGTTTGCCTCAGTGGATAGAGCGTCAGCCTGCAGACAGAAGGTCCTGGGTTCGATTCTGGTCAAGGGCACATGCCAGGTTGTGGGCTCGATCTCCATCCAGTAGGGGACGTGCAGGAGGCAGCCAATCAATGATTCTCATCCTTGATGTTTCTATCTCTCTCTTTCCTTCCTCTCTGAAATCAATAAAAATATATTATTTTAAAAAAATGCCTGTGCTCCAAAGAAATCAAGATCAAAAGTAAATGAAGAGCTCAGGATGCTATTAGTCCTACTTGTCCTAGTCCTGGTGTGTGGCAGCCAGGTACGATGACAGGTGAGGGACCCAAATTGCCAAACTATTGTTAACATTTTCCTATTTCTAACCATCCTTAAAGAAAAACAATACAGGGTCATCTGGATTCATGTTTTCCGCAATCCAGACCTGGTACTTTTTGAAATTAATCAAGGGTGTGCTGGATTTATTCTACAGCCCCTGTCATAAAAGACTTTCCTCTTCTGGTCTCTGGACTCCACGTTCCCTTTGTTTTCATGTAATCTCTGATGTGCTCCTTGCAGGCTTCTTTGTGAAGCTCGTTTCCTGTAAATGATGGTTCATGACAATACCAACTCCAGTGATTACTGTGCTTTCCGTACCTTCGCCCTCCGGGCCTTCAGCAGAGGCATTTCCACAATAAACAAGTCATCATTGTCATCCTCTGTCCTACTGACCATCTTCCCCTCTACCTCCAGGCACAGCCTGTCTGCAATCTCCTAGACTTGTAGATATGGGAGAACACCTCATCCTGGCTAATGAGTTCCGGGTAGATGATGATGATGATGATGATGATGATGATGATGATGGCTGATGGAAGGAGCCAACAGAGGCATCTGGCTTAGCAGGAGCCCAGAGCTGGAGGAAGGTAAGCAGTGCTTTGGGAGGGGGGGGCATCTGAGGGGGGGAAGCTAAGTCATTTTATTTACCTGTGGTAATGCAAGCAATGAAAATGCCCATGTTACCCAGTCTATAGTATACCTTTTTGGACCCCCATTTGTCGTATTATGGTGGGATTTCTACCATAATTCTCTACTTTCTATCAAAATGTGATTGTGGTTTTCTTAGCATTATGGAACTTAGGTATAAGTGTATCATGACATTAGCTCTTCAGCTCATATATTTTCCCCCTACCTCTGAAGTATATTCTATCAAATATGGCTAAGATCATGGTTTTCAGGCAGCTTTACTAAGCAAAGGCAAAAACTACATTTCAGATTTTGCCAGTGGGATATGTCAACATTGTGTGTTCATTTATTTAAACACACTGTCATTTTTACTGATTGAAGGCAAAGACATGGGTGCATTTAGCTTTGCATTTAATATACAGATTTGAGAAGCCAACACACAGGCTGCCAGTGAGAAGTAAACAAACAAAGCATTGGGCATCTGTTGTGGGTACCC
The DNA here is from genome assembly GCF_963455305.1 of Plecotus auritus. NCBI lineage: Eukaryota > Metazoa > Chordata > Mammalia > Chiroptera > Vespertilionidae > Plecotus > Plecotus auritus. The sequence continues at coordinate 55,344,735 of NC_137773.1, forward strand.
TAAACAGAAGTTGGCAGCTGTTTCAGTGTATAATGAGTATAGGGCAGAAAATGCAGTGAAGGGGGTCATTGTTGGTAGAGGAAGAAACACTTAAGTGGTCTCCTCCCTTACATAAGTATGGTGTGAATAGACTCCGTTGTCCTGGTGGGCAATATCAGTTTGAAAAGGTTTTTCTTGTTCTGGGAAGAGTCACTTAAGTGACCTTACTGAATCACTTAAGTGACCTTACTGAGTCCTTTAAGTGTGGGGTGAGCTGGCCGTTATTCTGGGAGAGGAGTGTAACCAGAACTTTGATGTTTTAAGTGTCTTTAAACGTTGTGAGGACATCACTGCAGGTTAAGATGGGAACTTCTTGGCCAACCACTCCTAGGGCCATGTTGCAGTTTGAGAAGGGACTCAGAACATGAACAGAAAGAGTGATCACTAAGAGATCTTCGGGATCCAGAATTTTAGGGCATGAGAGTCCTGTAATGGCACAAGGTGCTGAGATGGCCTTTCCCCATAAACAACTGTTGTGGAAGGCATTGACTTTGGATCAGTAGAAGCTGTAGGTGTAGAGGATAGTGCTCTAGCACTGTTCTGGAGGAGGCTTCGAGGGTGTGGGCACCTCTTCATCTTCTTGCTGTTGTCCCAGAGGACTCAACACAAGTGTTCTGAGACACCTCTCACCACAGACCTCTCAGCCTTCAGCACACTGCTTCTCGGGAGCCAGAACTTGTGAAACCTTAGCTCTATGAAGCAATAGAGAAGCAAAAGGACTCTAAGCAGACAGGCCCAGGCTAGTTTTGATTGAAAGTCCCTCTCCTGTGAGTAATACTGACCCACAGGGTCAAGCCTCCAGGCCCCTTGGCTACCACAAGAATAAATTACTTTCCCTAGCTCTGCCTTTTGGCTGCAACTCTCCAAGACGAGCTTTCATCAGCAGCCAAGGCCCCTGTGCCACAGACTGTGGTGTTAGTTTGACCCTCCTCCTCAAGTCACTCCTGTGCTCTGTGGACCTTCGAATGATCCATGAAGAGGGAAAACAGATCACTGGACTTGCCATTTTTGTCATGAGAAAGCTCAGGGATTACACTCAGAGAATAGACAAAGACAAGTTCATGGTACTTTGTACTGGGCTGAGGGGCACCCCAATTCCACATGAGGAGCAGAAGAATCATGCAGAAAAAGGTCATGGCGCTTTGCTATGGAAAGAGCAAGAGACTAAAACATGCTCCTGCACACACAGTAGTATATGCATATATATGTATGTATACTACTTCTGGTCACATAAATCTTAGGAGAGGAAGTAGTAAATATCCATGTGAAATTAAGATTGAAATAAAGAAAAGGCCAAAGAATAATTTCTTTTAAGAAGGAGATACAGAGCAGAGTGACACAGCTAGACGTTTAAGCCCATATAAGAAATCTATGTCAATGGCAGGAAGAGACACTTTCTCACTGGCCAAGCCTCCAGGGTTTCCCTGAGTCATTCTTGGCTTTGTCCTTAGAAGAGGTCAGTTTAAGTTAAGGTAATGGAAAGTCTCTGACCTTTTCTCAACATTAGAGAATCCACCTCTGGTCAGAAAATGGTGATTCCTTTCTCTATGATTCACTCTCTTGAAGCCTCTGGTTTCCTGGAATTCTTTTAAAAATTCCAATTCTTTCAGAAAACACCACAATTTTGGATAATATGTAGACACTGTTCTGGAGTTAACCACTAATTGTCACTGAACAAGGTGTTTTTACAATTTTTTCTTGAATTTATTAATTCATTGGTTAATAAAATTACATAAGTTTCAGGTGTACAATTCCATAATACATCATCTGTATATTGCATTGTGTGTTCACCACCCTAAGTCAAGTCTCTTTCCACCATTTGTCCCCCCTTTACCTTCTTTTACTTCCTCCCACCCCGTTTCCCTCTGGTCATCACCATACTATTATCTTCTGTGTCTATGAGGTATTTTATTTTTCTTTGCTTAATTCTTTCACCTTTTTCACCCAGCCCCCCAGTCCTCCTCCCCTCTGACATCTGTCAGTTTCAAACAAGGTGTTTTAAAGATATGTCTAATTCTCCCAATATGGAAAAGTGAGGCTTATTTTTCCCATTTACAGAAGGAAAATCACAAAGATCAGAGAGCTCAAGTAACTTGCTCAAGTCAGACAGCTAATAAAAGGCAAGGCACTTTCCAATTATCTGTTTGCGTAGCACTTTCTGCTAAAACCAGAACAAATCTTGAAAACGTTCTTTCCTTTCTTTTCTGTTAATCTATCAAAATTTTTTACTGTTACTCCATATTAGTTCTGGCAGCTGTTCGGCTGGCCAATATCTAACTTCCTTCTATTTATATTGTCCTGATACCCAAATACTTCACCATCCTTTTTACTGTAGGGAAGTTTCAGGGAAAGCAAACCCAACCTTCAGTGAGAAAACATGGGATAGAGAACTGGAAGGGTTGGTCAAGGGAGCTTGGGAAACTAAGCAATTTTGGAATCAGATCTTCTTAGTAAATATTCACTATTATCTTTGAAGTAAATTCAAATAGAATTTATTACTAGAATATCAGCTAGTTCTATCACTAAGTGTTATTCCAGAACATACTTAAAAGTAAAATATCATTTGAAACCTGTCATTTAAAGTTACTCATAGATATACTTCACTTAGTGCAATAATCAAGACCTGACTATAGCTAGGAGAATGGGCATCGGTCTGGTGAAAAGATAGGCAGGATGATGTTTTTGTTTTGCATTGTCTTCAAAGATTAGAAACCTAGAACTCAGAAATATATCTACAAACGGGGTGAATTTTTTTGTGGAGGCAGGAAAAACACTTGGTTAGCCACAGGGTCATAACTAGAATGTGTGTGTCATGAGGTGCAGAGTATCAGAATATACCATCCCAAAATATGCTACTTTAGCATAAAGATTATTTTGAACTGAAAGCAACTGAGAAGAAGCAGATAGAAGAAAAGCTCTCTGTCTTCTCCCTTTTTGCCTAAACATGCAGGGCATAAATGTGTAAAGGTGTCTCCCCATCCCTCTCCACCAGGAAAGATAGAAGGTAATCAGTCACCAGAGATAACTCTAGACTCTTATCAGCCCAGAGATAGCACCTAAGGAAGGTACAAAACAAACTCTACTAGGGCAAAAGTAGGTTTACAGCTGCAATTATGTGAAACAGAGTTTATTCTTGTATTATTATTTATTAGTTATTGTATTATTTTCCATACAAACAACTGTAAACCTACTTTTGACCCCTACTGTATTTACCCTCCCACAATTTGCCACCCTATAAACAAAGTCTTTTTCCTTTGCTTTGTCATTTCTCTAAAAATGTCTTGTTCTTTCATTTAGATGGTATATAAACACAAGACCTAACCACCTCCGAGTTACTCACCACTAAGTATTCTGTGTGTATGCATGGCCGCACATGTTAATAAACTTCTGTTTGTTTTTCTCTTAGTAATCAGCCTTCTAACCATCGCATTTACAGGCCCCAGGCAGATAACCTATGAGGCACCAGGAAAACTTTTTCCTTTCCCAGGGCCATGAATGTTATGTGGCATGTGTGTAAAAGTAGCAGAAGGCACTGGCCTCATTTTTTGGCGGTGTTTTTGGTTGCAAGACTTGAATCTGACTCTTGTTGGGAAATGGGTAAAAGTAGCTTCAGTAAATGATTGATAGTTGTTGGGGCCGGAAGGATATTGTTCCAGAGCATGTGATTATCAGCTCTTCCCTACTCAAGATGGATAACATTCACATATTAACTTAAAATATTCCTCATACGATTCATGTTCACGCCAAGCAAAGATATAAGAAAGGCTTTCTTGCCCTGTGTTATTCATGAGATGTAAGACCCCCATTTATTTTGGATTCCACCTTCCATTCAAGTTATGTTTGGGTTGTTTTTATATATATCTGACACAGACATTGTATTTCCCACTATTATCCTAATGTGTGATTATACAGAGCCAAGAGTTCTAAACCAGAGAATGCTAGTTAGTGGTATTCAGTGTAGTTTGGCTGGGAACCAGATCAACTCATGGTGGGTGAGCTCATATAAACCTGACAAGAGCTGTGTGTTACTTATGTTTGCATTTCTAGCATTTCTCACAGAATCTATTATATAGCAGCGACTCACCGATGCTGTTAAATATTAAAATGTTGATAGCAGCAGAGGTATGGAAGCCTTCCTTATTCTAGAGGAGCTCGCTTGCTAACACCTGCACATTTGACCCATGCAGGCAGACATGGACCTCACCTATGGGGTTATCCTGAGAGCTTCTGGTTGCCATGGATGTATCTGGAGTTGCTCAACAAAAACCTGCATTCTTCTCTGTAAATTCTGCTCAAGTTTTCTCTCTTTTCCTCTCTCTACCCTTTCCTTTTATTGATTGAAAATTTGAAAACTTGTTTAGATACTTGTGCTTCAGGCCCAATAAGATTCTTTCCTGTATGAAGAAGTTGAACTTCACCCTTGAGTTTTATTTGGGTGCTGTGTAAGGGGGAGGGTCATTCAGCTTCGGACCCCTGACTATAGGAATCATCTCACCTCATTGTTTCAGAAATTCTCTTTCCATGGAGAGTCAGAGTGTGCATTCTTCACCATTGTCTTTGAGGATCAAGCCAGGGGGAGGCCGAGAACATTCAGAAGTCTATTTTTTGTCTTTCTGCCAAAGATAAATCATTGAATACTTCTTGATGCACACTTGACTCACTGATCACCATACAGCCAAGAAAGGAGGGTCTACCATTTATTCCCAAGGTTCATTTCCTTTTGATACAAAGGACTCTGCTTTGGGGCCAGCTTTTCAGTTCTTTTTGCTTAAATGTTGTCTGCTCAGCGAGATCCTTCTAGAACACATTGTTTAATGCCGCCACATCCCCTCCCAGGAATCCATGACTCCCTCCTCTACTTTTCTCATCATCATCTGATCTGCTATAAATGTAATTTACTTACCTTCTTTATTGTTTCTCTTTCCATGAGACAATATAAATTTCATGAAGGTAGGCATTTGGGGTTTCTTGCTCCCCCTGTAGTCACAGTGACTAAAACAGTGTCTGGCTCAACCCTATTTGTGGAAGGAAGGAAGGGAGGGAGGGAGAAAAGTAGGAACATGATGTATATTTATATACAGAACATGATGTTGGTGAGGTCATGAGTGCAGGTTCAATAGTCAGATAGACCAATTATGTTGATCTTATCTAATTGTCCAGGGTGTACCCCGAAGTCGAGCTATTGCCTCAAAAAAATGCTTTTAATTAACTGTCAGCACAATGGTGATGGGGCAGATGTGTAAGTACGGGAATGTAGCTGGATGGATGCAAATCCATTACTGCTCCAGGCAAGGCAGCTCAAAATTCCTGGACCACTGCTGTTGGGTCAAGAGATCAGTAGATATTTACTCCCAAAGGCTAGAACATAATACCCACTTTTCTTCCCAGATTGATAAATGCAACTAGCTTTTCAAAACAGCTTGCTGAATGCAGAAGTCAATCCAGAATAAATGACAAAATTTACAACTTCTTTCAGATATGGGCAAAACTCTGATCAGCAGATTTTTTCTTCTAATGTTGAAAAGCAGATAGGCAAGCTTATGATGATAATATACCAGTGAGAGAGTTCCTTCTGCCTCAGGCACTGTTGGCTAAAAGCTAACAATCTTGGGTTACTGGGGTTTATTTTTTCTTATTTTTACTTAATTCATAAACATTTTTTGATAATTTACTATTTGTAAGATATAAAATTAGCCTTGTAAGATGCTAAAAATGAATCAGAGATAGACATTGCCTTTAAAGAACTTAGACACTTAAAAGACAATAATGTCTTGTCAATACCCTGCTGTTTTGCTATATTTACTATGTGATCAAAAGCAATAAAAACAATTATAAATGATTCTGTCTTTGTTTTCTCACTCAAATTGCACAAATAGGCTGCTAGTTCTTTGAACAAAGAACAACTGGGAGCATGCCCATGCAAACTATTTTAAGTTTCTCCAAGTCCAAACATCCCTATGCAACACCCTCAAAAGTCCTTGCAGCAGTTGCGCGCCAATGAAAGCTGTGAGGTTCACAAAAGTCACAAAAGGAGCCAGAATGAGGCATTGCAAGGAGGGAATTCTATCACTCAATCTCCATCTGAATTTTCTCAATTTAAGATAAAGTTTAACATACCTGATGTGAAAAACAGAAGTGGCTAGCTAAGCTGGAACAAGCTGGGTCTCTTGCAGAATTTTTATCAGACTATTGGCTGGGAGAGCCTGTAGTAGGAGAGGTAAAAGGTGGGGTTGATCTTATTTTTAAGAAGTTATTCTGTACCCTGGCTGGGTGGCTCAGTTGGTTGGAGTGTGGTCCAGGTCAGGGCACATACCCAGGTTGCCGGGTCCCATTCCTGATCGGGGTGCATAAGGGAGGCAACCGATCGATGTTTCTCTCTCTGTCTCTCCCCCTCCCTTCCACTCTGTCTAAAAATCAATGAAAGAAATATCCTTGGGTGAGGATTAACAAAAATGGTTCCTGCCCTTGACCAGAATCGAACCTTATACCCTTCAGTCTGTGGGCTCTGTCCACTGAACAACACTGGCCAGGGCTATCCCCCTAACTTTTTTTAATTTTTTTTTTTATTTTTTTTTTTTAGAGATTATTCATGTATTTTTATTTTTTATTTTTTTATTTTTTATTTTTTTTTATTTTTTAAATAAATCTTTATTCAGATTATTACAATTATTTCTCCTTTCCCCCCCCCATAGCTCCCCTCCACCCATTTCCCACCCCACCTTCTGCCCTTACCTCCCCCCCACTGTCCTCATCCATAGGTGTATGATTTTTGTCCATTCTCTTCATGAACCCCCCATACCCCTTTCCCCCTGAGAATTATCAGTCCACTCCCTTTCTATGACCCTGATTCTATTATATTCACCAGATTATTCTGTTCCTCAGGTTTTTAATTCACTTGATTTTTAGGTTCACTTGTTGATAGATATGTATTTCTTGTTCATAATTTTTCTCTTTACTTTTTTCTTCTTCCTCTTCTTTAAGAATACCTTTCAGCATTTCATATAATACTGGTTTGGTGGTGATGAACTCCTTCAGCTTTTTCTTATCTGTGAAGCTCTTTATCTGCCCTTCAATTCTGAATGATAGCTTTGCTGGGTAGAGTAATCTTGGTTGTAGGTTCTTGCTATTCATCACATTGAAAATTTCTTGCCACTCCCGTCTGGCCTGCATAGTTTCTGTTGAGAAGTCAGCTGACAGTCGTATGGGTGCTCCCTTGTAGGTAATTAACTGTTTTTCTCTTGCTGCTTTTAATATTCTCTCTTTGTCTTTTGCTCTTGGCATTTTAATTATGATGTGTCTTGGTGTGGTCCTCTTTGGATTCCTTTTGTTTGGGGTTCTGTGGGCTTCCTGGACTTGTAAGTCTATTTCTTTCACCAGGTGGGGGAAGTTTTCGGTGATTATTTCTTCAAATAGGTTTTCAGTATCTTGCTCTCTCTCTTCTTCTGGCACCCCCATAATTCTGATGTTGGTACGCTTGAAGTTGTCCCAGAGTCTTCTTACATTATCTTCAACTTTTTGGATTTTTTTTTTTGCTTTTTGCTTTTTCGGTTGAGTGTTTTTTGCTTCTTTGTATTTCAATTCTTTGACTTGATTCTTGTGTTCCTCTATTCTGTTTCTGGGTCTCTGTATAATATTTTTTATTTCAGTCAGTGTATGTTTAATTTCTAGTTGGTCCTTTTTCATATCTTCGAGGGTCTCGTTATATTTATCGGCCTTTTCTAGGATATTCTTAAAAAGTCTTATAACTGTGGTTTTGAATTCTATATCCAGTCGTTTGTTTTCCTCCATTTCTTTCGTTTGTGATCTGATTCTTTGACCCCGCATTTTCACTGATTCCCTGAGTTGGTAAGGTAGATATTTGTGCTAGGTTTCCAATATGGCCCAGTGGGTCTGCCTCCCCAGTTAACCTGAGGTGGACACTCTTGGTGCACCCCTTTGTGGACTGTGTGTACAGCCTTGTTGTAATTAAGTCTTTATTGTTGTTGGTATCACTGGGAAGAATTGACCTCCGGGCCAGTTGGCTGTAAGGATCAGCTGTGTCTATGCTGGGAGAAGTTCGGTGCTGGAGACAGCCTTATAGGATTAGACTTGCCAAATTGCAAAAGCCTCTGTGCTCAGCTTGGATGGGGTGGAGTCTCAGTCTTGGCTTCCTGTCAGCCTTGCCCTTGCGCGCATGTGCGCTTTTAGTCCTCCGCCTTCCCCAGCTCGAGTCTCCGCCTGAGAGTCCAGACTCCCCCCACAAGAGCGTGGGTCCCCAGGGGCTCGCCTGGAACTGGGGTTCACTGCAGTCGGAACTGGGGCTCAGTGCCGTCAGGAGCCTCTGACTCCCTTCCACTAGGGAAAGCCTGTGGCAACCTCCGCAGCCTTTGTGCGCACTGGCCCGCGTGCGCCTTCAGACTTCTGCCTTTCCCAGCTCGAGTCTCCGCCCGAGAGTCCAGACTCCCCCCGTAAGAGCGTGGGTCCCCAGGGGTTTGCCCGGAACTGGGGTTCAGTGCAGTCAGAACTGGGGTTCAGTGCGGTCGGAGGCTTCCTTCCCCCTTCCGCCAGAGAAAGTCAGCCAGGCTCTCAGCCGCCCTTCCTCTCTGCGCGCACCAAGCCCCTTTGCCATACCTCCAATTCTCTGTGAGCTTTTCTCTTTCCTTCTAGTTGTAGAATTTTCACTCAGCCAGCTTTCCTGTGGTTCTGGATGGTGTCCGTTCTGTCTTTTAGTTGTAGTTTTGAAATTGTTGTGCGAGGCAGCAGTTTAGGTGTTTACCTATGCCGCCATCTATCCCCCTAACTTTTAGATCAGTACTTCCTCCTGAAGTGTGGAATTGGGTGTTACAACTGCTTCTGAGCACATATCAGTGGTTTGAGAAATGATGAGTGGCAAAGATTCCGAGTCAGGACAGCTCCCACTCTGCTAGCTCTGGCACCAACACACACACACACACACACACACACACACACACACACACACACAGACACACACACAGTTCTTCAAGGTCTGTAAATTCATCGGGAGCCCCTGGGCCCCTTGAAGCTGGCAGTGCTGTTGCAGAGCCCCTAGAAAGCAGGCGTCTGCAGCATCCAGCTCAAGCAGTCACTGGGGAGTCAGGAGGGGTGTCAGCACGCGTAGCCGCTTGTCTCTTGTATACTTTTCCATTTGGCTCTCACCTTCTGCCCTCTGGACCTTTTCCTGGCACGTGTTCTTCTGGGTCCAAATGGTTAGGGGATAGAGACATTGTTTCCCTCAGCTCTCCTAGAATGCAAACCCCCTTGCCATCATAACCCTTAACATTTGCTCTTGATGTTTCCATTGCAGCTTAATACAGTAGGAGCTTTTTAATATTGTTGTAATGTCTTTTGTTTAATTGAAATACTTACTGCTTGGCTTTTCAAGTGACCTAAAATTCCTGTTTTTAAAAAAAATGATATTAGTGTCATAGACAAAACTCCTACAGTGACCATGAATGTGACTGGGAAAAATAATTACGGACAGACATCTCGCCAGATGAGTCCGCTTGGCAGGCGACAGTGTTTAGATTTTTCTCAAGATAATAATCTTTCCTTTTGTATGTATATGTATGTGTATGTGTATATGTAAACCCTCACAACTCTTTCCTCTTCAACCCAAGACACACACACATCTAAATGCTTTCAAGTTCTTGAAACTTATTCAGGTTAACAGAATGTATTGTCAACAACTGGTGATACAAAAAGGACTAAGATGTGTTGATTTCTGTCACCCATCCTTTGGAATTCGTGCCTGGTCCTCCTGTGTTCATTAAATGCCACCCAGTGTTCCACACTTCCATGTGTCTGCTCCTGTGGCTTCTCTCTGCGAAGGAGACCTTTCCTGCCCCATGCACCTGCTCTACCTCTATCCCTGCTGTGAAGTGCTCTGCGGGCAGGAAATAGCCTTCCTCCCCTTCCCCAGGGATTGGCCATAGAACCATGTAGCCCATACAACAGGCTGGCAAATATGGCACTGTCGGGGCTGACCAGCAGACCCTGAGAGACGGATGAACAGATTACTCCGACACAGGTTTCTGTGAAAGAGAGGGCGAAGGGACTCTTTTACTTCAGTAGTAAAAGCAGTCTTGTTCGCCTGCCTTGTTGGCTTTTTATTGTAACATCGGCTTGAACTCAAATTAACCTTTACCAGTAGATACAATCAGCAGGGCAAGTATTCTTGAGAAAGTATATACTTCTACAAGGTTAGGTCTTTAAAGACTAAACATAGAACACCCAGGGGGATCGGACTTGTTTGGAAAAGTCAAGGTAGGGGCTGCTGCCTTCGGCAAGGTCCCCTCAGAGGCCCCTGACCTTTTGGAGAATCCTCCTTACAGACATTCCAACCACGCCCCATGCTTCCCCACATGGCACAAGTGCATTGCCACTGGCGTCTTGTACACTAAGAAAAGGCCGTTGTGAAAACCACGCACCACAGAGGCAACCAACCACTCAATCCCCCTCTGGAACTATAGTCTGACTTGGCCAAACCCATTTTTCTCTGCTCTAAGAAAAAAGAGGGAAGTACTCTTGTAATTCCCCACCAGCATAGTCCAAGCCACATAAGTATTCAATAAAAATATCTATTAGTGCCACAAGGTCATTAACTTAGCTACTTTTGGGTGTTGGTATTTTATCTTATGCCTATTCTGGTCAAGGCACTCACTGATTAGGAGTGGAGGGCCAAGTTCATTTGGCTGCAAAGCGGGGTAAGTAAAGATATGACCTTTGCTGAAACATGACATTTCTAAGAAAAAAATTAAAGCATACTATGAACAGTAGTCACCCCCTTATCTCTGTTTTTGTACCCTTAGTCAATCAGGTCCAAAAAATATAAATAGAAAATTCCAGAAATAAACAATTTATGTTTTAAATTGTGTACCTTTCTGAATAGCATGAAAAAATCTTCTACTGTACCACTGCATCCTGCCCAGGATGTGAATCATCCCTTTGTCCAGCACACCCATGCTGTGTACACTCCCGCCCTTAGCCACTTACTAACATATCAGATGACTGTCCTGGCATCGTAGTGCTTGTGTTCAAGTAACCCTTGTTTTACTTAACAATGGCACATTTGCATAACTTCTATTACAGTATATTGTTATAAATGTTCTATTTTATTATTAGTTATTGTTGTTAATTTCTTACCCTGCCTAATTTATAAATTAAACTTTATCATAGGAAAGTATGTAGAGGGAAAAAAAGCATATATAGAGTTCAGTACTACCTGTAGTTTCAGGCATCCACTGGGGGTCTTGGGATGTATCCCCCATGGATAAGGGGGACTACTGTAGAGCAGATATGTGCAACACAAATATTAATTTTTTATTGTGGTAAAAGCATAATATAAAATTTACCATCTTAACCATTTCTAAGTGCAGTTTAATGGTAATAACTATATTCACATTATTTGTGCAACTGATATCCGGAACATTTTCATCTTGCAAAACTGAAACTCTGTACCTATTAAACAACAACTCCCCATTTCCCCCTTCTTCCAGCCCCTGGTAACCACCATTCTACTTTTTGTTTCTATAACTTTGACTACTCTAGATATTTCATATAGTAGAATCATATGATATTTGTCTTTCTGTTACTGGCTTATTTCACTTAGCATAGTGTCCTCAGGGTTCATCCATGTTCTAGCATGTGTCAGAATTTCCTTCCTTTTTAAGGCTGAACAAAGTTCCATTATCTATATATACCCCTTGTTTATCCATTTATCTGTCAATGGACACTTGGGTTGCTTCAACTGTTAGCTATTGTAAATAGTGCTGCTATGAACTTGGGTGTGCAAATATTGCTTTGAGATCCTGATTTTTCAGAAGTGAAATTGCTGCATCATATCATAATTCTATTTTTAATTTTTTGAGGAACGACTATACAGTTTTCCATAGCGATTGCATCATTTTCCATTCATACCAGCATTGCACAAGAGTTCTAGTTTCTCCACATCCTCATCAACACTTGATATTTTCTGTGTGTGTGTTTTTTAAGTGATAGCCATTCTAATTGGTGTAAGATGATATATCATTGTGGTTTTTATTTGCGTTTTCCTAATGAGCAATGATATTGAACATTTTTTCAGATACTTGTTGGCCATTCATATATCATCTTTGGAGAAATGTCTATTCAAGCTTTTTGCCAATTTTTAAAATTGTATTATTTATTTTTGTGTTGTTGAGTTTCAGGAGTTCTTTATGTTCTGGATATTAACCTCTTAGCAGTTATTTAATTTACAAATATTTTCTTTATGTGAAATTTTAAATTTTAATACAATCATAAAAAGGGAATATCAAGGTCTATGATTTCTTGTGACAACATGGATGGATCTTGAGAATATCATGCTAAGTGAAATAAGTCACACAGAAAAAGATCATACTATATATTTTCACTCATATGTGGGGTTATAAAACTGAAGAAAACAATTGAATAAACAAGACAAACAAACAAGAACTCATAGTCTCAGACAACAGTATGTTGGTGACCAGAGAGAAGGGGTGAGGGAGGTAGTAAAGGGTAAAGGGAGTCAAATATATGGTGATGGAAGGAGATTTGACTTGGGTGGTAAGCATACAATGCAATATACAGATAATGTATTATAAAAAAAAGGTCTAGGATTTTACATTTCCTGAATCCTATTAAAAACATATTTATATCTTATACAAGCAAATCTGTTTCTTAATTTCCTAAAAACTATGGAACAATGGAATTAGGAGACTAGTTGTCAGAGTTTGGAAATTTTCATCTTGCAAAACTGAAACTCTGTACCTATATATAAAACACTGTGCATTTATCTTCATAAAGGGCATTGTGTTGCCTGTTAAGAGAGAAATGGTATGTAAAAGATAAAACAAGCAGGTGTAGATCCTGAGGCAGATGGGCACCTAAAATAATGAAGGGAATGCATAACCAGCTGTATAAATACTGTTCTAGAAAAATCAGGATTCTAGTATGGAAATCTAAGGCAAGAAGAGGGGACCGTAATGAACTTGCACAAAATCATGAAGAATAAGGACAAGAGAGCAGCTGCAATATAAACAGATTCAAGATATAAACTGGTTAAAGTAATTCATGCTTACAGATCACAATAAGGTAAAGCGAGGATGTTTAGAATATAGTCCCCTTAAGACTGATGGAAGAACACGAGACTTCTGGGGGACTGCTTTGTGGCTGTAAGGGAATTAATAACAGCAAAATATCTTAGAAAAAAGAAACCACACATTTATATTTTTTTAGGTCTAGTTCATAAAACAAAACTTCACTTAAAAATCAAAACCTAAGAGCATGGGGAACTGGACTCCTTCTTGACTCTTGAGGGCCAGGCCCAGCACAGGCCCACTGGCAAAGAGTTCTGCCCAGAATATACTGTGCTCCCAGCTGGAGAGTTCGTCTGGAGCCTCAGGTGACCCTGGCTGTGCAACAGGAAGACGGAAAGCTTGGGAGAGTCTAACCCTGTTTGCCACTACCTAAGTCAATGGCAGGTGTCAGAGCCAATAGTGACAGACATCAGAGATGGATTTTGGAAACTTTTCCCAGAAAACTGACTTGGCCAAAAGGAGCTTAGCATTCCGGATATGAATGAGGAAGGCAGCAACATGTCAGAGGACTGCTGATTGTCGAGCCAGCCAGCTGGAGTCAGGGAGACCTGAGGAGAGAGACTTCCAAACTGGCAGAACCAGGCCCAGCACACCTGGTGGACAGTGAACTGAATTATTAATTAACAGACTCTAAGGCACAAGAAGAAACTGACTTAGATTTCTGTTAATCTTTACACTCATAAAAAAGCCAGCTTCAGTAAATAAGGAGTACCTTCTACAGGCTGTGCTGTATGACAGAATCAAGGAAGTAGAGGCCACCTAACTTTCCATGGTGAAGCATTCCTAGAAACACATGTGAAAATAGATCATTATACGGCAGACTGTACTTTCCTGTAGGAATGAGGTTGTAATTTGGGGTTGACTTCCTGATTCACAGTATAACCAGCAATAAATTATAAGGCAAAGCTCCACATATAAATTTTAATACTTTAAAAATAACAAGTATGCTCCAAGTTCCTATAAAATACACTTTACATATTTATTATATAGAAGTCCAATGAACTATAAACTATCTCTGAAGTACATAAAAATGCTACTCTATTTCAAATCTGTTTATTTAAAAAAATGTGCTGCTATACTGTAGATAGCAATTGCCTGCATTTATTGAGCACTTACTAAATGCCACCACATGCTTTACCTACCTTATGTTATTTAATCCTATGAGGAAACTGAGGCTTAAAATGGTAACATCACTTGTTCAAATACGATTATTTAATAAGTGACTGAGTTGGGATTTAAACCCAAGGCGTCTAATTCTAGAGCAGGTGTTTTGAAGAGAAAGGTCACGTGCTCACAGGATGGGAGAGAGGAAAATTGGAGAAAACTTAGATTTTGATGATGTTGACCAGTCATGGCATTAACTAATCTGGAAAATATTCCCAACCTGTGCACTTCTTGTTACATGAGAGAATTCAGTTCTTCATTGTTTAAGCCATTTCAAGCTGTGTTTTCTGTTATTTTCAGTCATAGCTACCTGATATCCTGCATAAGAATTAATTCCGGCTCCAAAGTATGGAGTTAGTGCTTTACTTGGCGGACATTCAGGCCAGAGCCACAAAGCATTCAGTAATTCAGAATCTACAATGAGTAACACAGACTCACAAGGACTTTTGAGAACACAAGGCAAATAAATGCTATTCCCCAGTCAGGACAGCACCTCCCCCAACGTTTCTTTTCCACTATTTTCAGACCATCCTTGGTAACTCAGAATTTGGGTAAAGGGAAGGAAGGATAAAAGCTTGACCTCATATTCCTTTGCTCACTCCATACCTATCGCCTAAGCTCTCTTCTCCTCTAACTGCTAAATCGTACTTCCTTTTCAAGGTTTTTCAAGTCACATCTTGTTCTGGAAACTTGAGAGCCCTGCAGTTCACTTCACTTTGATCTGTAATTCCTCTGGAGTCATAGTAACACATTTGCTCACCACCTGGAGACATCTCTTGGGTTATATATTCCATCTTGCCTTTTCTCTCGTTTACTTCTTGATCCTAAACTTCCCTGAGATCAGAGACCCCACTGCGTTCTGTAGAGATTCTTACAGTGCCTACCTGCCTATGGTGGATATATGCAGTTGTCTATATATATAACTAGATCTTGATATACTGATCTAAAAGGTAAGTGAAAACACGGGGGGCAGAAAGAAGAGAGAAAGAGGAACGTCTAGGAGTACGTGTAATCTTGATTTGGCCTATTTTAGAATTTACAAAGTAAGGGTGTGAGTGCAGTGTGCTTTGGATGGCTTAGGATTCCTAGCACAATCATGGGATTTTCTCCATCATTTCTGCACCTGGGTATCAGATAGGGAGGATGGGGGAAGCTGAACTGATTCATAGATGTAGATTTGCTGCGCTTGCAGACTGAGCCTATGTTCTCCAGTTTCCTGCAGTCCCGTATACTCTGAGTCATGGCCTGCTTCACGCAAATGTGTTTTCAGCATGGCCCGTGTAAGCACGGTGCTTCCAACTACTGCTCCTCAGGGCACGAAATAACAGTAAAAGCAGTTGGTACCACTGTAATTTTTGTCAAGAAATTTTCAAGTAGGTTCCAAATGGTGAATTCCCATAATAGAACACAAGGTCATTTCTAGGATCAGTAGCCTCTGCTGGCACTTCTCTAGCCCTAGAAAAGTGCCGTTAACCCTATAGGCTCCTGCCAAACACTGGGCTGCTCCCTAGAGTAATATAAATTTATCTTCAAGGTTGTAGCTGTAAATCCCATGTTTGCAGTCACTCTCTCCCATCCCCCCAGAAAGCCCAGGAGGGGGAATGTCTCAGTAGAAACGTGTTTAGTGCATCACGGGACTCCTTTCTAAAATGTTTCCTTTGTGACCCAGGTTTTCAGTTTAAACCATCAGATACACAGGATGCAGGAAGATGCTTACAACTCAGTCAGATGTCTTAGGATTGTTTTCTTATATCCAAAAAAAAAAAAAAATGATGGGAGATTATTTAATTAAAACATAGATCACAGTACTTTCTAGAGTCTAGTCATAGTAACACATTTGTCTAGAATAGACAATTGCTGACAGTGATGCATGTCAAAACCAAAAAAAAAAAAAAATAAATAAAATAAAATAATAAAATAAAAAATCTCAAAGCAACCAGATTTTCTTCTTTTTCTCTCATTTTCCCTAATCTTTATTCTCTTTCTCTTTTCTCACTTTGGAGTTTCTTTCAACTCCTTTAGAAAAGACTTTCTCTGTTCCCTCCTTCTGTCCTTCATTTTATCAGCAATAGTTCTCCCCCTAATGAGCCTAACAATGGAGAGATGTCTGAACAAGTAATGTGCCCTGATTTGAGTTTTTTACCTCAGAAGGCACTGGCTTTCCCTTCAGAAACCATGGTTGTAAGAGCATCTACATTTTCTGATGCTTTTTCAGAATATATGCTTTCATTATCCTTCTTTATGAACCCTCATGTTCTCCCACCTGACGTGAGTGGTGAATGAGCCTTTGGGCCTCGCTGTCTCCCTGTTTATTGATAATATTAACTGTGGCTGTACTCTAGGTCACAACTAAGAACAGTTTTGTTCCCAACTTTGGTTTAATTAACATAAAAACAGAAACAACAGATTAAATGAGCTGGTGGCTGGGTTGAAGGGCCATTCCCTGTGTCCACCTCTCTAATTCCTGAAGGAATGGGATCCCATCATACTTACTGCTGCCCGATCAGGATCCTGATAGGCCCTCCTCCCAGGCTAAAAAAAAATTACCATTCTTTTGAATGGTATCAATGTAAACTCATAAATAACTGAACTTTAAATCTGAATTCAGAAATGGCCATCATTTTCAAAAGTAACAGTTGCTGCTTCCTGTTAGCAGTGATTCTCAGATTTTAGCATGTATTGGAATCATCAGAGGAAGGGGGGCTTGGCACAGTGCAAGTTTCTTGCCCCACCTGAGATGACTGAAACAGACTTGGAAAGTGATTCTGAGCAGCCACTTGGAGTTCAAGGTCTGCTAGGCACATGCTCAGGCCATCACATGGGGAAGTTCCCAGAGAGGATTTTGCTGTACCGTGGATCTCAAAGAAACCAGTAGGGAAGTTTCAGGAAGGGATCCTAGCTGAGCATAATGCTGCTAACACCATTTTCCTTTTTATCTTCTCTTTCTCTTAGAGTTCTCTTGCCCCAGTCAAGCCACCCATTATTCTTCCTCAAAATAAAGAAAACTATGACAGAGTCACTTTCCAAAACCCGAGGAGAACCAGACTTCTTTGTTCACTTTGATCACTGTCCTGCCCCTGCCTTGTCAGGAACCCGGTCAGTTAAAACTTTGTCAGTCGTCTGGCTCTGGCTCCAGTTTAGACTATATGCACAGATTACCCACACAGAGCACTCAATTTATCCTTTCGAATATACCTACAAATATATAACTACATATCTATAATAATAAAAGCATAATATGCTAATTAGACCAAACATCCTTCCCAACTTCCTTCCAGACGACCTTCTGGATGAAGCCGGGGCTGCGAGGGAAGCCCAGGTCCCAGGTGCCTGCCCCAGGTGCCAGAGGGAAGCTGGTGCCGGCAGCCGGGGGAAGGAAGGCCTACTCTTGCACAAATTTCATGCATCGGCCCTCTAGTCCTATATAATAAAAGAGTAATATGCAAATTGACTGTACCTCTGCTACACCCACCAGCCACGCCCACCAGCCATGCCCACCAGCCATGCCCACCAGCCAATCAGGAGGGAATATGCAAATAAACCCAACCAAGATGGCTGCGGCCACAGAGAGCAGGAGGGAGGCTTGGGTTTACCTGGCAATGGAGGAAGCCAAGCTTTCCGCCTGCCTTTGCCAGCCCAGGCCTCCACTCAATGCTACAAAGTTTCAATTATAGAAAATAAATCCCAACAGAAATGGTGGCAGCCATGAAGCTGGAGAGAGCAGCGTTGCCTGTGGTGATGGAGGAAGCCAAGCTTCTGCAGCCCTGGCCTGCTTTGGCCTCCGCTTAAGGCTACAAAGTTTCAATTATAGAAGATACATAAATCCCAACAGAAATGGCTGCTGCCATGGAGCGAGCAGAAGGCTTGGCTCCACTCCAGGCTACAAAATTTCAATTGTAGGAGATAAATAAACCCCAGATCCCAGGGCCTCCTCTTGGGTCTCCGGGGGGTGTGGACAGCCTGCAAACCACCACAGGCCCCTCGCCCAGGCTGCCCCACACCCCAAGGGAACCCCCACCCTGATCCAGGACATCCTTCAGGGCAAACCAGCTGGCCCCCACCCATACACCAGGCCTCTATCCTATCTAATAAAAGAGTAATATGCAGATTGACCATCACTCCAACACACAAGATGGCTTCCCCCATGTGGTCAAGGATGGCTGCCTCCATGTGGACACAAGATGGCCACCACAAGATGGCCAGCAGGGGAGGGCAGTTGGGAGGGACCAGGCCTGCAAGGGAGGGCAGTTGTGGGCGATCAGGCCAGCAGGGGCGGGCAGTTGGGAGGGACAAGGCCTGCAAGGGATGAAAGTTGGGGGCGATCAAGCCTGCTGGGGAGGGCAGTTAGGGGTGACCTGGCTGGCAGAGGAGGGAAGTTGGGGGTGACTGGGTCTGCAGGGAAGGGCAGTTGGGGGGGACCCAGGCCTGCAGGGAAGAGCAGTTGGGGGAACCAGGCCTGCCTGCATACCATCAAAGTCTAACTGCCCCAACTTTTCAACTCAGCCAAGGGCCACCTTGAACACCGAGGAGTTATTCCGCTTAAAGGAATTGAGGCAGAAGGCAGGCCAGAACGGCAAGCAAGACTTTGAAGGTTTAAATTAAACATAGTTTTGTATTGAGTTTTATTTCTGGAAAGAGGAGTTGTTTTACCTAATTTTAATGTGTTTGTTTAAGGACAGTAAACTTTTAATCATTATCTTGAAAGCAGCATTTAATTCTACTGCTTCCCTAGAACCCCAAACTACTCTCCCTTTCATTGTTTATCACTCACTGTCTCTTGCAACGGGTGAGGAGGAGGATTTTAAAGAGCAGAGATTTCACAACATTTAATGCTTCTGTCAAGTAGTGTTAAAACTGCCAAATACTGCATAGAAAAACAGATTTCCACCTTCTTCCCACATCTCACATTCATCGGGATGGAAGGGGAAGTTGAAGAGCCAGGAGCTCTGAGGCTATAAATGAACAATGCAACAAGCCAGAGGTTGAAGCCAACACTGGGAGAGCTGCAGAATTCCGGGTTGAGGGGCAGATCTTGGAATGCTTGAAGTTGTTGTTTAGACATGCTTCTTTCCTCCTCTCCCTCCCTCCCGTCAATCCTGGCCAGCAATTAGATCCTTCAAACCATTTACAGTTAGGAAAGCTCAAGAAATCCCACTAGTACCTGGTTTGGAGCAGGTTAGAAAAAGCAGAAAATTGAAGAAAAGAAGAGTCTTATAGAATGTAGAGCTCTAGGCCTGTCAAATAAAATCAAGAAATGTGAAATAATGACCCTTAGCTCTTACATAGAGCTTTTCATCTTCAAATGACACAGTAAACATGAACTAATTAAGTTTTACTGCAGTGCTGTGAAGATATGTAAACAGTATCATCTTCATTTTATGGCTGGAGGAAGGGAGAGTGAGGCAAAGACACCAACCCATGGAGGCCAGCAGGGAGATTTGGAAGATGGTCTCCATGGGCGTTGCTGGGTGTGGTTGGTCTGGCCTCGCCTCCAGCTTTTTCCGTGGTCACCTGGACATTACTGTTCACTTAACATTCTTAGAAATGCACAGTTTAACAGCACTGGCAGGCTCTGAAGTCTATGTGCTCACCATATGGCAGAGGCAGAACTTTGCTGCATGTGAAGGGACAGGCATGGGAATGGGACAGGGCCTGGGTTCAAATCTCAGCTCTCCCATCTGCTCTGGGACCTCAGCTGAGATGGTTTCCTCTTCAGCTCCATGGTGAGCCATCCCAACTTCCTTTCCCTCCTGGTCACTAAAACTGGGGACTTCCCTTCCTTATTTCAGCCACTCCCCCAAGTTTTCAGGTCCCCACCTTCTCCATTCCCCTTCTTTGCCGACCCCAGAGCCTATCAATTGGAAGAAAGATAGCAGAGGTTAGAGACTGGTCCCCAAATATGGCTGTGTACCAGAATTAGGGGTTTCTTAAACACACCTAGGCCTGGGCCCCATCCCAGAGATGCCGATCCCGTAGGACCCTGGAATTATTTCTTTGTTTGTTGGTTTGTTTTTAACATGCAGATTATTCTAATGCAACCTAGAAGATTAGCAGCAGCCAATCCTCTCTCAGCACCCTCAACTCCAGGGTTGAGGAACCACTAAGAATGTTTCCCGCACGGCACTGCCCCCATCTTCTCACTCCTCCCCCTACTCACTCCTTCAGACACTGCTCATGCCATCACCAGCTTGATGCTGTTTGGAGTCCGTTTTTCTTCTGAAATGTGAATGGTTACATCTAAGTTTGTCTGGTCATCTCTGATGCCCGAGTTCTTTCTGCCATGGCATTTAGTATTTAATTGTAGAGATACAATTTGTGAGCTGGCCTGGGAACCTACCACCGCTTATAACATCTCTATGGCAGGTGAATTCCTTGTTTCAAATTCATCTGATTTATGAATAATCCTTTGGAATATAAATCCACTCACCATGGCAGGAACTCTCAAAAGTACAGAAGCAGGTTCATTGCATACTTTCTGCTCAGTTTTTGTTCTTCTTATATAAAGATAATACCTTTCTATATGCTGTAAGGCTTAAAATGTATGCAAAAACACTCTTTGAACTCCAAATTTTATGAAATGTACAATATTGTATTCTACCTCACAATAAGTTTTGGAAGTGAGCAATGTTAGAGGTAAAGACACCGAGGCCCAAAGAAGGCTGTGATGGCAGCGGCTGGACTAGAACTCAGGGCACCTCTGTCCGGTCTAGTCTAGCCTGAGGCCTGGCTTTGTCTGTTACTCTGGGTTCTTAGGAAAGCAAAACAAAGTGAAGCCATCCCCAAGCAGGGTAATGGCACCACCTCACGTACTGGTGAGTGAGTTGTACGAGTTCTCAGGTTGGCGGTGCCAGGAATGTAATGATAGAAAACTGAGAATACATTTAATGGGGACACTTGGAAACAACTGTCCTCTTGTCTCCATGGATCTTCTTTTCTTCCCTAAATTACATCTCCCATCCATTCTGGCTGACCCGCCTCTGTCACTTCATTTCTCATCCTGAAGAATGTTCTCACTGTCTTGGCTCCTAAAGACCAAGGTTTCCTTGTCGGTGCTGAGGTTGGCAGGAGGGCGGGGATAAGTGTGACCTATCACCCGTCATTCTGTGGCTGGAACTGTCTCCAAGGGGCTGAGAGACTTAACCAGCTGGGGTGAGAGTCACTTTTTAAAAAAGTCATTTCAAACAGCTCCTGAGCCCATTTTGTGGAATCTGTGACTGGACCCACACTGGACATTTAACTCCGTGTTCCTAGTGCCGAGGCTGCCCGGGTGCTGGCCCCAGCCAGGCTGCTTAGAGACCCTGGAGATGAAAGGCCCAGCCAGGAGAGCCAGCCAAACCCGCTGGAAGCTGGCCCTGCCACACATGGAGCTGGCGGTGGGATTATTGCTGCAGGAATTTTTTCTTTCTGAGAGACTGGAATGCAGTAGGGATAAGAGGTTCTGGAAAAAAGACAGGTCACCTATAACCTATGTGACCACTACACTGTAATCATCATTTTCATCATTCTGGTGGCGAAATTCTCATTGGAGATGTGAGTAGTGGTGATATACTAGACCAGTGGTTGGCAAACCGCTGCTCGCGAGCCACATGTGGCTCTTTGGCCCCTTGAGTGTGGCTCTTCCACAAAATACCGCGGCCTGGGCGAGTCTATTTTGAAGAAGTGGCGTTAGAAGAAGTTTAAGTTTAAAAAATTTGGCTCTCAAAAGAAATTTCAATCGTTGTACTGTTGATATTTGGCTCTGTTGACTAATGAGTTTGCCGACCACTGTACTAGACACTTACCAGTTGATGCTGCCAACCAAAAAATAAACAATTGACAACACCAAATAGATTGCCCTTGCATTGAAATGTCAATGGCTCTTGGTGTTTATTTTTGTTTGCAGTATGTGTGGATGGGCATGTGGCGCTTAGGAGGAAAACATGACATTTCACTTCCATTCCCGTGGGCCTACTAAATACACTGTGCTGCATTAGGTGCCACCCGAGCGATGCTGGACAATCCAAATCAGTCAAGAGTTAAAACAGTGCAGTTTCTCCTTCCTTTAGGATCTCTGATGCAGACACCTCACCTAGGAAAAATCTGAATAGAAAATATTTCAGAAGGCTGTTTCCATGGATGGGTAGACAGGTATGTGGTAAGTCAAATTCAGAAATTTATTTTATCTCTGCAGTCAACTAAAGTAATAACATGCTAAGTCCTCTTTATTCTTCCCTAGTCTTGCTTCAATTTCCACTTTACCTCACTAATTTTATAAACTCATTTTAAATCTGTTGTAATTAAAATTGAGTCAGTGGCTCGCACGCATAGGACATTCACTTACATAGACCACATATTTTGCCCTACCTGAAAATAAAAAATACAATGTATCAAAATGTGTGAGGGGCAGTGAAGACAATAATTAGAGGGAAATATATAGCATCCAATGCATGTATAGGAAAAGAGATCTAAAATCAATAGTCTAGGCTTCCATCTGAAGAAATTAGAGAAAGAAGAGCAAGTTAAACCCAAAGCAAGTAGAAGAAAAATAATAAAAATTAAAGCAGGAATCAGTGAAATTAAAAATAGGAAATCATAGAGAAATAAAAAAGCTGGTTCTCTGAAAAGATTGATAAAATTAATAAGCTTCTAGCCTGCCTAAGGAAAAGAAGAGAGAGAACACTATTAATATCAGAAATGAAAGGGGTCATCACAGCTGATCCCATGGACATTAAAATAATAATTAAGGAATATTGTTAATAATTCTATGCTCAGAAATTTGATCACTTAGATGAACATACTAATTCCTCGAAAGATGCCAACTCAAAACACAAGGAGAAACAGGTCATCTGAACAGGCCTATGTATTAGTCAGGGTTCTTCAGAAAAACAGAACAAATAGGTTGTGTGTACGTATAACTTACATATATATGATTTATTATAAGGCATTGGCATAGATAATTATGGAAGGTGGAAATTCCAAAATCTGCAGGTGGGCCAGCAGGCTGCAGACCCAGGAGAGTTTAGGCCACAGCTCTAGTCCAAGGCTGTCTGCTGTAGAACCAGGAAGTGCCAGTGCTGCAGATGAGGTCTGAAGGCAGTCTGCTGGAGAATTTTCCCTTGCTCCAGGGTAGCCATTCTTTCTGTTATATTCAGGCCTTCAACCTGATTGAATAAGGCCCACCCACATTATAGAAAGCAATCTGCTTTACTCAAAGTCCACAGACTTAAATGATAATCTCATCCAGAAACACCAGAATAATGTTTGACCAAATATCTAAGCACCCCCATGGCCCAGCCAAACTAACACACAAAATTAACCATCACACTCTAAATGCTGAAGAAACTGAAACAATAACTACTAGCAATAATGTTGAAAAAAAGAAAACACTAGCCCCAGATAGTTTTATTAGTGAATTCTACCAAACATTTAAGGAAGAAATAATGTCCATTCTCTACAATCATTTCCAGAAAATAGAAATGAATACTTGCTAACTTATCCTATGAAGCCACATTATCCTGATACCAAACCAGAAAAGATATTCAAGAAGGAAAACTATATCTCTCATGAACATAAATGCAAAATTCCTCAATAAAATATTAGTAAATCATATTTAACAATGTATAAAAAAGTATATGTTATAAACCATCAGAATTTATGCTAGATATACAAAGCTGGTTCAATATTCAAAAATCAAATAATTAAACTAATCTCATTAACAGGCCAAAGAAGAAAAATCACATGCTCATATCAATTGATACAGAAAAAAACACCTGAGAGTATCCAACATCCATTCAAGATAAAAACTCTCAGCAAACTAAGAATAGAGGGGTCATCCTCAACTTGATAAAGGATATCTACATTATTATCTAAGCTGTTATCATACTTAATGATAAAAAACTAATGATTTCACCCTAAGATTAGATCAAGATAAGGATGTCCTCCTATTCACCATCATACTGGAAGTCCTATGTAGAGCATTAAGACAAAAGAGGAAGTAAAAGGAATATAGATTGGGAAAGGAGAAATCAAACTGTTTGTTTGCAGATGACATGATTGTCTATGTAGAAAACCCCAAGGAAATTACAAAAAAAAAGAAAAAAATACTGGACCTAGTAAATAGTTACAGCAAGTTTGCAGGACACCAGGTTAATATACAAAAGTCAATTGCTTTCCTATATGCCAGCCACAAAACTCAAAACAACTTTGAAATTGAAATTAAAAATACACTACTATTTACATTAACACCCCATAAATGAAAATACTCACATATAAATGTAACAACAAAATATATCTAGAAACTATATGAGGAAAACTGCAAAACTCTTATGAAAAAATTAAATATCTAAATAACTGGAGAGACATTATATGTTCATAGACAGGAAGACTCAATATATTGTGAAGATATCATTTCTTCCCAACTTGAACTAAAGATTTGATGCAGTCCCAGTCAAAATGGCAGCAAAGTATTTTGTGGATATTGACAAACTGATTCTAAAGTTTGTATAGCAAACACAATATTGGAAAAGAAGAATAAAATCAAGAACTGACATATTATCCAACTATAAGACTTACTATAAAACTACAGTAATCAAGGAAACATGGTAAGGGCAAAAGAATGGATGTAATAGAGAACCCAGAAACAGACGCACACACATATAGTCAACTGATCTTTGTCAAAGGAGTAAAGGCAGTTCAATGGAGAAAGGATAATTTTTTCTTTTAAACAGAGGAAGTTTTTTTTTTTTTTAATTTATTTTTTAAATATATTTTTATTGATTTTTTACAGAGAGGAAGGAAGAGGGATAGAGAATTAGAAACATCGATGAGAGAGAAACATCGATCCTACTGAGGATGTGCCCGCAACCAAGTTACGTGCCCTTGACCGGAATCGAACCTGGGACCTTTCAGTCCACAGGCTGATGCTCTATCCACTGAGCCAAACCAGTTTTGGCAGGATAATTTTTTCAACAAATGGTGATGAAACAACTGAACATTCCTATTAAAAATAAATCTACATAGAGAACTTACATCTTTCACAAATATTAATTCAAATGGATCATAGACATAAATGTCAATCACAAAGCTAGAATATATTTATAACTTATATTGCCTACTCTACAGTCCTTGCCACCGCACCACAACTGCCTCCCATGTGAGCCAAAGAACAGACACAGTGAATCTGTCATTTTGCCAATTCTTCAAGAGGGCTTTCTTACCTCCCTTTATTTTTTTGTTAATCCTCACCCGAGGATATTTTTTCATTGAATTTTAGGGAGAGTGGAAGAGAGAGGGAAAGACAGACAGAGACCTCGATGTGAGAGAAAGGCATTGATTGGTTGCCTCCTGCACATGCCCTGACCAGGGCCCAGGCCCGGGAGGAGCCTGCAACCAAGGTATGTGCCCTTGACCAGAACCAATCCTTTGGCCCACAGGCCAATGCTCTATCCACTGAGCCAAACTGGCTAGGGATCTTACCTCCCCTTAAGTGAAGTTTATAAACACCAACTATGAGTCCAAGGAATGTCAGAGGATAAAGGGGGAAAGTATCCTCTCAGATAGAAGACAGGTAGATGTGTTCTCCTGAATCAAAAGAGAAGAAATAATTAGGTTATTATTACACACCTTTATGCAGTTTCTGCATTTATTACAGTAAAGCCTGGAAGAGTTAAATCTTTCTTTCATTTCTTAGAAAACCCCCCTAACTAGTGGTATTCTTTCATAAACAAACTGATGATCAGAAGCCAAAATATGTGAAGTACTCCAATTTCACAAAAGGAAAGTATTATATTATTACGCTGGAGTACTAACATTTTATTTTCTTTCTCTAAGAAATTGGATTGATTTTGCTCTCTCCCCTAAGTTTCAGATCCATTAGTCTTGACCATAGGATGGGCACCCATGGCATATTTGTTGCTATTTTTCCTTAAACATAGCTCAGAAATCTAAACAAAGATTGGAGCTACTAAAGTCTTTTGAGTTTGCTTGATTGTGGATGAGTTGAAATTGTAGCCCTAGGTTCCAATCCAGAACCTGGAAAAAATTAGGGCAAATAAAAAATAATTTAGGCAGCAATTGAGATGGTACGTTTTACTGGCCTTTGACCATATTCTGAGTCAAACTGTCAGTGAGCATAACTGTTTTATAACTTTAAGTGGGCTCGATCGATGGGAATTCTATAGACTAATGAATTATTTATAAGAATTTGGGTTATTTTAATATATCAGTAAACTTTACCTTATTTTGAAGCAATAAAATATTAATTAATATTTCACAATTCTAATGTTTTGTTTAAAAATATTCTGCACCTTGAATATTCTTAAATCCAGTTCTCACTGCTTGCTTTATACATATAAAGACAAGGAAGCAAAAAGATTGTCCAGGGTCAAAGAGAAAATGTGTAGGCACTGAAATTGAAGTCCTGGTTCCACATCCGGGTGTCACGTTACCAAACGGGGAGATAAAGATGGATACTCTTTCCAGGCTGAGCTAGAAGGTGCCATTCCAATGACTGGGGAAGAAATTGAGTTTGCAAAAATGAAAGTAACATAAGAGGCAAGAAACAAGATAGAGGAAACTCAGTTTTCATTGTGCAGAGGTGAGAACACTTGGAGGGCATTTGAAGTGTTCTCTTAATATATTTAAGAAAACACCAATCTCAATAAGGACATTAAAACTATTAAAAGGTAGATCTCTATTTGAGAAGTCAGTATGTAAAGAAAAGATACATAAAAATTCTTATTTAAAAACCGAAGATTCATCTTTGTCAGACAGACTGGGTTCAGATTCCAAATCTGCCATTGGCTAGCTGTGTGAACATGGGCAGATTTCTTAACCTCTCTAAATTCTCTTACTAAGAGGACCAAATGTAGAGAAAGCATTTATCATTCTGCTTGGCACAGAGCATGCATTCAATAAAAGGTAGCTGCTGCTGCTACTACTATTACTGTTATTATTGTTCTCCTTCATTTCACCATATCCCCATTTGCCTATTTATATTTTCATCCCTCACATTTTATTCAACTACATTATAATCTAGTGGAATAATGGAGTCAGAAAACTGGCACACTCAATTCTAAGATCAAAAGTTTCAATTCCCTCAAAACCTGGAGTCCATGCTTTCTGTATGTGTTTCTTATGAAATAATGGTTTCACTGGAAATGATCTCATCGCTTACTTTTCTAAAATGATGGAGCTTATCTGAACATCTGGTGTGAACTTTATCCCTTAACCTGGATTGGTTTTTTAATCTCTGCAATTATCTTTTATCCTTTTATCTCAGAGAGAATATGTATTCTTCCTCCTCTGAAGTTACCTTTCCCTAAGATTCCATTATCCTTAAAAAAATTACTCCCATATTTTCCCTATTCTCCTTTCTAATTACTATAAAAATATCGCAAGATGTCTTTAACATTAAAAAAAGTGGTACGTACAAATATCCAAGTATCCAAAAATAAAAATTCACCCAAAATCTTACCACCTAGATTCACTGTCATTAACATGTAACCATTATTTCAGATGTCTCTTTATATATACACATAGAAAGAAAGAACAAGAAATAGATATAATTCCTAGAAAATTAAGCTACTAAGTTTATTTTTACTTGAAATCCATAGAAATATAAAAATGAAACTGAAGAAACTGAGGAACTTTAGATAGATGTTTCCTAACCAACATGAATGCTATTTCCTAAACAAAAAACCAACACAGACAAACAACAACAACAACAAAAACACTCTACAGTTTTGAAGGGGAAAATAAGAGAAGTTTGAGACTTTTGCTTCTAGCCCATACGGAATTACAGGGCCTTAATTTTTCCTCCTGTCTTAAAGAAGAACGGAGTGCAATCAATGAAATAGTTGATTTCATTGTCTTAGAAATCTCTCCTCCGCACAACAGGTAGAGCAGAGGAGCAATTTCTAAGACAATGAAAACAAGTAAGGGAAGTCCTATGATTGTCCCATCTCACTTCCTAGAGAGTCTCCGGTTCTCAGAACGATAGTGTGGACCCAAACAGAGTCCAGTAGCCTCTCTGAGATGAGATGTCAGAGTTCATAGCTTAGGGAGGCCAAAGTGTGTAGAACTCATGAGACAGAGTCACGGGGAAGAGAAAGCTTCAGAGAAAGAGACTTCTACAAGGGTTTCCCTTGAATCTTTACCTAAGTACTGATCAGTTCATGTGTTGAGGAAGCTATCATGTCAGGGATAGAGCTACTAAAAAGGAACAGATGGAAAACTTCTTGAAAACCACACACATTTGTTAATAATTCATCTTCCCACCAGCCAGAGTGGAAAGACCTCTTAACATTTGAGACAATCTACTAGAGCTGTCAGAGATTACTGGGCTCAATAATTGGGCCAAGGTAGCTAGAAGATGACCTCTAGGTGATTTAAATATATTTTTTTCTGAATGCCTGAGAATTTTTTATTATGGTTGAATTGATTCAGTGTTGATTTTTGTATGTCGAATTTGGCATAAAATATGGTATACCTTATCAATCTGCATACTATGTGTCTTCTATTTCAGGGAAATTCTTCTATATTTTACTAGTAGCCCTGTGCACGAATCTTGCGCCAGTAGCTTACCAGTAGCTCGCTGCCGCCCTCCTGTAGCTCTCCCCGCACCCCCGTCCCCCTCCTCATAGCTTGCTGCCCTGCCCCCTCCTGTAGCTCTCTGCCACCTGCTTGTAGCTCGCTGCCCCACCCTCCTGCTGATCTGTGATCCCATCATTATGCGGTTGGTCGTTAACGCTTCATGGCGTAACTACCATTTGCATATTACATCTATATTATATAGGATTGTGTACCTTCTGTATTTATCTGTGGGATTCTCTACTTTAGGAAATAGCTTTGTAATGGATTATTTTTGTCTTTCCTCCACAGCTATTATCTTCTCTATAATTTTTAAATTCTTTA
Source organism: Plecotus auritus (assembly GCF_963455305.1). Classification (NCBI taxonomy): domain Eukaryota; kingdom Metazoa; phylum Chordata; class Mammalia; order Chiroptera; family Vespertilionidae; genus Plecotus; species Plecotus auritus. The sequence continues at coordinate 55,373,924 of NC_137773.1, forward strand.
AAATAATTTTTTTGCCTCTGCATTCATATACATTAATTATCATGTCTTTTCTGTATATCTAAAAGCCATATCTATGTTATTCCTTGAAGTTACTAGTTCATTGATATTGAAATGGAGTTATTGTTTACTTCAATTTTTTTCTTAGCTCTTCAATCTCCACTTTCAATTTTTTGTGTGCTTATTATTTGGATCTTGCATTCTTGTTGTATTTATTCATGTTCTCATAAGGTTTTTGTACATCATGAAATACTTGTGGAGAATTACTTTCTGTATGATAGGTTATGTTTTCATACAGATTGGGTTACTCATCTCTTTTGTGAATTATGTATTCTTTTCTTCCTGGAGAATGTTTGCAGGGTTGTGGTGCTGTTTTTTATTTTGTGTTGTTTTATTTTATCTTGTTTTTACATAAATTGGGAAGCTTTCTCCAGACTTCTTATTTATTCTGGTGGTGAGTTCTATTTTATTCCCTTGGTACTTAATTTGGGAATTGTTTGTCTTCCCTTTTGCTTCCATCAAACACACTTTGAAAAAATCAAGAGGAGAATGATCTATTGTATTTACCCATATTTTTATTCTTTTTGTTGTTCTTTCTTCTTTTCTGATGTTCCAAACATCTTTTCCTTCCTGCCTGCCTTCCTTTTATCCATTCTTTCTTCTTTCTTTTCTTGTTTTTGTTTTAAGAACTTCTTTTAAGCTATTCTTTAAAATAGGTAAGCTAGTAACAAATTTTCTTTTTCTTTTATCAGAGAATGTCTTGCCTTTCCTTTATTTCTGAAGTGTATTTTATTGGATAAAGAATTCTGAATTGGCTCTGGCCGGTGTGGCTCAGTGGTTGAGTATCCTCCCAAGCACAAAGAGGTTGGGAGTTTGACTCCATGTCAGAGCACATGCCTGGCTTTCTGGCTGGATTTCCAGTAGGGGGTGGGGCATGCAGGAGGCAGCGAATTGATTTAAAAAATACATTTTATTGATTTCAGAGAAGATGGGAGAGGGAGAGATAGAAACATCAACGATGAGAGACAATCAATGATTCGCTGCCTCCTGCACCTCCCCTACTGGGGCTTGAACCCGCAACCTGGGCATGTGCCTTTGACTGGAATCAAACCCAAGACCCTTCAGTCAGAAGGCCAAAGCTCTTTCCACTGAGCCAAACCAGCTAGGGGCAATTAATGTTTTTCTCTCTCATTGATGCTTCTCTCTCTCCAGTCTCTCTAAAAATCAATGGGAAAAATATCCTTGGGTGAGAGTGAACAGAGAGAGAGAGAGAGAGAGAAGCAGATGCCAACACAGGATTCAGTGTGCCAGAGATTAGCTGGATGGGTTGGGGGACACCTGTGAGAGAAAAAGAGGAGGAAGGCAGAGGAGGCTGGATGAGCCTTTTGACCACCCTTGGTTGTGATCCCTGTGAAGGAGAAAGGGAGGGTGTGGGGAGGGGAAGCGAGGCGTAAGTCAGGCCTTAGACTGTAATGCACGTCTAAGAAAGTTTTGGCAAGCCAACACTGTCTGTTCGAGGAGCCTCGAATCTCCATGGAATGAGGGTGCCTCAGTATCCTTGCCACACTTTGTCATTGACTGGGAGCAGCTAACAGGGAAGCTTGGCCTCCTCAGACCGTATTGGACTTCAGAGAGCAGCTGGGGCCTTCAGCCAGTTATACTCCCTGCAGTAGGACATCTGAGAAGTGCATCTCTATGGCTGTCACGGATGGAATTGCCCATTTATCTCTGCTTTCACTCAAAACTTCACCAGAAGGATGGTAAATTCTGAAAAGGCAAAACCCCCCAAAACAAAAGAGAATGGGAGGAAAAGGTAATTTATGTCAACAACATGTTGGAACTGGAAAACCAGATGATGATTGACCTAGCGGACCAGAGAAAGCTGAAACATGGACCAGTATGTGCATAAAGCTCACAAGAAACGAAAGAATTGCTCTCATGGAAACTCAGATATTGAAGGCAACAGGTAACTTTGAAGACAGAAGTGCAGGGTAGATTGAAAACAGGAAAAAGGATCACAAATGTTTAAAAAGAACAGTTAAATTCCTCTTCCCCTTCCTTACTCCAGATGGTCCTGAGACTTCCTCCTCTGAGCCTCAGCAGAAGGCTGGAGATCACCTGCTGGGAAAACCTGAACCAGGCAGTCTGACTGACTCTGGACTTGGGGTCATCAGGAAAGCCTCGAAGGTAAGGGTGACAAGTCTATTTCCTGAGAGGTGAGATGGACCCTCCAACTTTCTCTTTTCAGGTCCCAGAATTCTGCAACCACGCTTAATCCTTGCCCAACCCCAACTCACAACTGGGGAATTTCTTTCAGGCGAAAGGGACTTTACGAAAGCCCCTGAAGAAAGAACTAAGTCTCTTCTAAAATTACTCCCCAGTGAAACTCACTAATTTCCAAGCCCCATCAATGCATATCAAGTTCCAATCCACTTTCAGCACCTCACTCTGAAATCTGAACGGAAAGCAAAAGATCATTACACGTTTGAAGAAAGTCTCTAGTACTTAAGACAGAGAAAGAAACAAATTAAAACAACCATGCGAATAACAAAATGAAAGGAGCAGAAAAAAACTTTTAGATTTAATAACTCAGTGAAATAGGATACATTACATCCATGAAACAAGAATATATACTATATATATATATATATATATATATATATATATATATATATATACACACACACACACAGGAAACATTCAGAGAACAACAAAGAAGTCCTTCATATTAATTATCAGATAGCAGAAAATAACATTTCCAAAAGAAGAATATTGAAGAAAATTTTCTCAAAAGGAGGAGAAGAAAAAACATGGGAAAGAAAATGAATAGATTGTTAGGCAGTCACATCCAAATACTTGATTATGTAAATAAGAAAAGGAAAATGGAAGAGAGGAAATTATTAAATGACTCAAAAACTTTTTTTCCCATTATGAAGCACATGGTTTTCCAGATTGAAGGGGCCCAGTAAGTGCCAGCACACTAAAGGGACAATGACCACCCCTGAGGTAAATTGTTGCAAACTTCCAGAACACCAGGATAAAGAAGAGCTTCCAAAGTGTCCAGAGAGAACATACAAATGTTTGAGGATCAGACTGGCAAGACTTTACATTTACATTAGCACCAGAAGACAACGAAGCAATTTCTTTACATTTTTGATGTAATCATTTCCCTCTTAGAATTTCGTATCCAGCCAAATGATAAACTGTGAAGGTAAAATAAAGATAGTTTGAGAATACAAGGTCTCAACAATTTTCCTCCCAAGCATACCTTCTCAGAAGGCTAACAGGAGCTGTAACCTGACAGAACGAGGACATCATCAAGAAACAGTGCAGGTAATAAGGGCTCCAGACGGGAAAGAAATTCCCAGGATGGATGAGGAAGTCCTAGACTGATTGCTGACCAGAGCCCAGGATGCACACAGTCCAGGCTGGAGCAGAAAGACACAGGAATATAGGAGAGACATTTTCAAGAGGAATAAGTGTATAGAACACTTGATATGTTTAAATATATTTTAATGAGGTTTTCATTTCTGGGAAGCATTTGGAACTGCTACATAAAAAAAATTATACAAAAAGGAAGCAAATTTTAACTCCAGAAAATCAAACAGAAGAAAACACAAAACAATTTGTTCAAGAAAGAAAATATAATCATTGTATACTATATGTATAGCTCAGCTATGAAATAGTTACATAGTTATAATATGACCACTGAATATTGATTTGACTCCAAATGGTGAGGAAGAGGAGAGGAGGGGAAATGAATAGTTGTAACTCATTTGTACATATGGATGATGTGGGTCGGAGTTGGGTTGTAAAAGAACTAAACCCTTCATTGTAGTAAATCAATGCATAATATCTACATCTGAAAAATTATGAAATAGCATCTAATACAGAGATCATATAAAATATCTGAGAGAGTTGAAAGTTGCTGCCTCAGGGTAATGGCAATTAGGATTAGATGGAGCAGATAAAATTAACATTTGAAAAAAGTGAATAGTTTGAATATTTAGTCAAAATATGTCACCTACAAGAAGAAATCAACTGATGACTTCAAACCTCTCCATGTCAACATTTAGTACTAGAGGGAAATAGAGCAGTGCTTGCCAAATATTTAAGAAATTACAATCTAAAATTTTATCCCCAGTTAAACTGTCTTTCACGTATAAAGACAACAAATACTTTTTTATTAAGTTTATTGGGGTGACATTGATTAATAAGATTATATAAGTTCCAAGTGTACATTCTATAATACATCATCTTTACATTGCACTGTGTGCTCATCACCCAAAGTTTAGTCTCCTTCCATCACCATATATTTACCCTTTTCAAGCTTTCCTCCCAACCCCCCTGTCTCCTCTGATAACCACCATACTGTTGCTGTCTGTGTCAGTGAAGTTCTTTGTGTGTTTCCTTTGTTCATTTTGTTGGTTTCTGTTTTATATCCCACATCTGAGTGAAATCATGATTCTTGGCCTTTTTCCCAGTAGGTATTTTTGAACATATAAAGACTCCAGGAATAAAGATCCCATGATTCTCTTGAAGAGGCCAAACTTCAGCCAATCAAATGACAAGTAAAAACACTACAATAAACAGATTGACAAAAAACATTCAATCCACCTAATTGGTAAAACCAAAGCAAATTGAGATGATAAAAATCTAGAGCAGACTATAAACGTTACCAATCAAAGTATAAATGGATTAACTAAAAAACGTTGGAGGAAAGGGGGCAATACAATGAAAGATAAATATACAGATTTCCCCATCTTTTATGACCAGGGGTAAAAAGATAAGGATAAATCAAGTAATGCAAGTATAATTTACTTCAAGGTATAACAAGAAACACTAAGAAAAATAACACAATCACTTTCTTCTTTGACCAAACTTGAATCAGGCTCCTCTTTCTGACTAGTCCCTGATTTTGGACTCTGTGGCCCATTTAGTCCAGTTTCAGCAAGAATCCTGTTGGGTCAGTTTTGGGAAAATTTTACACCCTGATATCTGATAAAATTCTTCATCCCCTGTGCTTGGTATCTTATCACTCTGGCCTACCTTCAGCAAGAATCCTGTTGAGTTGGTCTAGCAAGAATCCCCCTAACCTTAATCTTCCCTCTTAGCAATTTTCCATCCACTAACCCTTTGCCCTGTTCCTTGGGTATCAGTTGCCACTTTTTCTTTTTTTTTCCCCCCTCAAGGTCGAAGTTTCAAGATATTCGTGTTCACTCAGCAATAAAAATTCACATGAAAGAATGAAATAAACAGGGTGGAGAGAATGCTGCTTCAGCAGACAATCCATGCTACTCTGAGGGCAGCGGGAACTGGTAGAGAAGAGGTCAGTGTTTTCAGCACTTCATTCAGTTGCTTTTCCAATCAGGTGACCCAAGTGGCTAGCAGAGAACATTGGGCAGATCCACCCCAGTCTTATGAAAACATAGGCAGCTGGATGCCATCTTTCCTGAAGGGAACATCAGCTCAGCCCATTGTAAACCTAGAACTGAGCACGCCGCTACATTGCCACACTAAGTTCATGTTTCTCTAGTTTCTCCAGTGGTTCTGCCTCCAAGTCTGGATTCGGGTCTGGGTGGTGGATTTCAATGAGAAGAACATAGATGAGGCCTCCAATGGCAGCACCAACCATAAGGCCACAATAGGAATCCACCAGAAGTAATTTCCAACTCGGAAGACATCAAACCCCCATCCTGCCAAAGCAGTGAAAAGTCTGGAACTCAGGTCTCGAGCTGGATTTACTGCGGGCCACAGTTCAATCCCAAAGAGGAAGAAAAGACAATAATCAGGAGGCCGATGGCAATGCGCTCTAGGCCTTTGGGGACTCCCCCGTTTCTGGAGTCAAAGATGATGAAGACAATCATGAGGAGGAACATGGTGGGCATTACTTGGACTGCAAATGCATTTGCCAGAGACACATACGGAGCTGGGTACATTGCAAAAATGTGTGCTGTTGCATTTTCTCCCATGATGAGCAGTTTTCCAACAGCAAAGGACATAGTCCATCATAGTAAATACCAAAGAGGACTGCAGACCCTACGAAGGCTCCCAGGAACTGGGCTCCCACATAAAAAGGAAATGTGAAACATTTCATCCATCCAAAGAGACACATTGCAAAAGACACAGCAGGGCTGATGTGGCCACCAGAGACACCCCCGTCACATAAATGGTCATGACGACCGCCATTGCAAATCCAACATTCACAGTGAGGACTCCTCCAAAATTTCCTCGACTGAGGATGGCTTGGGCAACAGAGCCACATCCGAGGACGATCATTATACATGTGCCCAAGAACTCGGAGAGCGTTTCTTTAGCCAAACTGCTCTTCAACACCAGTTTCTGTTTAAAGCTTTTCCTCCTCCGTTCCTTCTCAGACTGCATCATGCGGCTTCTCCAAGGACCACTCTTTCCACCAGCACCTGCTTCTTCTGCTCCCTACTTCACTCACACATCCCACTTTTTCTTATTGTATTCAGAGTTGAGCCCCATCTCTCTCCCCTACTACAAAATCAATTGTAATAGTCCCTCTGAATGAAGTCAGGCTGACTGTCTTTAACAAGTGTCATAAGTGATTTTTTTCTTTAGTCATAAGAGGTAAGGAAGGAGAGATAGGAAATATGCTAATTTTGCTATTACTTATAGTGGCTTCAAGCCAGTTTCCTAAAAGTCATTCTGCAGATTGGCCTTAGAGCAATTTGACTTTTGGTGAATTGATACAGTGAATTAGCTTCGAACAAATTTACTTTTAGTGAAATCTGCTTCTGCTAAATTAGGAAACCAGTAAATATACCTAAAGAAATACAGAGTATATATTAATATGTATTAATTAAATACATATATAAATATATACATTTTTGAACAAAATTGTAGTACATAAAAACCACTAAAACGGACACATAAACCTTCCTAGTAATCAGAATTATTACACACATACAAGAAGAGAAAATAATGAAAAAAAAATTTTAAGCAATGAAACAGGAAGTACCAAAAATGGCAAAAGCAAACCCAAATTATATCTGTTATAGCAGAAAGTATAAATGGGCTAAAATATCTTGTTTTTAAAAATATGATTGGATTAAAAAACACAAACTAACTTCTGCTGCACTCTGGATACAAAGCAATATAAAGGAGAGTTTATTAACAGTTGTAGAGCTAAGTTGTTTAGATTTAAATCTATGTCATTTTGGGGCAACTTGCCTCATTTCTCAGTGCCTCAGTTGCCTCCTTGATTAAATGGGGATATTAATTAAAGTTAACTCTGAATCATTGAGAAGATTTAGCAAGTTAATATATGTAAAGCATTTAGAATGGTCATGAAGTAAAAATTCAATAAATATTGGCTCACTATTACAACATGAGACACATCTAAAACCAGATGATTTCGAAAGGTTGAAAATAATAGGATGGTCAAAGTCATATCAATGAAGTGCCAACACAAAGAAAACAGTGGTTTGGAATTTAGCACCAGAAAAAATTGAAGACAAATAAGGGTACATTATAATGACAATGAGTGCAACACTAATATTCCTAAAGTAAAAAGTACAGGAAATATAAGGAGAAATTGGAATGAACCAACAGGGGTAGAAACACCAGGTCATGATGGTTTCAATGCCATTTAAGCTGTTCCAGAGCAAGGGAAAGAAAAGGTTTTGAAACCAAAATAAGTTCCAGATGAATCAAAGATCACAGTGTTCTAGAAGAAAAAAGAAAAATAATGTAAAAAATAATCTCAAAGTGGGGAAGTAGGACTAAATCCAGAAGCCCTTAAACAAGATTGATCATTTCAACTTCATAAATATATTTTTAAAATATCTATATAGCAAAAGTCAATAAAACATGTGAAAAGATCAACGATTTACTGGGGGAAATATTTCCAATACTTATTATAGATAAAGGAACTATTTCCTTGCTAAGTAAAGTACTTCTACCAGTCATAAAGAAGATGAAAATACATTTTAAAAAAGCTTACAGTTGTACAAAGGATATGGATAGATAGTCCCAGGGAAGAAAACACAAATGGCTGTTTGTTAATATATGAAACGATGCCTCCCAATAGCTATCTTTGACCCAGAACTTTCATATGCAAAAATGACATATTTATAACAATATACTTGTTCTATCACTGTTTTTAAAAATAAAAAAAATAGAAATAATGTAAGTGTCAGTCAATAGGGCCTATAATTGGCCAAATAATGCCCCTCACCTCCTGCCAAGATGTCCACAGATCTAGGCATATCCTAATCCCCAGAGTCTTCGAATATGTTACATGGCAAAAGAGAATTCAGGTTGCAGATGGGATTAAAGTTGTTAATTAGCTGATTTGAGATGGAGAGCGTATCCTGACTTATCCAGGTGGCCCCATGTCATACAAGGGTCCTTAAAAGTGGAAAAGGGCTGTAGGAGAGTCAGTGTTAGAATGAGAGCATGAGAAAGACTCTATTGCTGGCTTTGCAGATGGAAGGGAGTGTGAGCCAAGAGATATAGGCAGCTCCTAGGAGGTGAAAGAGGTAAGAAAATTGATTTCCTTCTAGAGCCTCCAGAAAAGAACAAGGTGTCCTATGACACCTCGATTTTAGCCTAGTGAGGCCCACGTCAGACTTCTGACCCCCAAAACTGTACTATAATAAATCTGTTGTTTTCAGCCACTAAATGTGTGGAAACTTGCTCCAGCACCAATAGGAAACTAATACCCAAGCTAATTAAAAGTTGTGGTAATCCATACAAGGGGATACCATGCAGTCTTTACAGGAGAGTGAGAAAACTCTCTATCATAGAACAATCTCTGGAATATAATAGCAAGGAATGGAACAGTACACACAAGGAATTAGGAAGACTAGTTACTTTCAGGCAGAGAGTGTAGGAGGCAGGGACAAAGGTGGCAGGCAGAAAAACATTTTTCACTACATATCCTTTTATAACTCTTAAATATATAATATTTAATTTAAAAACTAGAGGCCCGGTGCACAAATTCATGCACCAGTGGGGTCCCTCAGCCTGGCCTGTGGGATCGGACCGAAACCGGCTCTCCAACATCCCCCAAGGAATCCTAGATTGCGAGAGCATGCAGGCCAGGCCGAGGGACCCCTCTGGTGCACGATCGGGGCCAGGTAGGGATGCAGGAGGTTGGCCAGCTGGGGAGGGATCTCGGGAGGGCTATAGGGCATGTCCAGCCCATCTTGCTTAGTTCCAATTGGCCAGACCCCAGCAGCAAACTAACCTACTGGTTGGAGTGTCTGTCTCCTGGTGGTCAATGCACATCATAGAGAACGGTTGAGCAGCTTTAGCATATCATTAGCATATTATTCTTTGATTGGTTGAACGATGACCAGACAACCGAGCACTTAGCATATTAGGCTTTTCTTATCTATAAGAAAGATGTCCTTCTGGATGCCTTCTGGATGAAGCCAGGGCCATGAAGGCTGAGGCAAGCCACTGCAGCTGCGAGAGCCGAGCCCCTTGCACGAATTTCATGCATCGGGCCTCTAGTATAGGATAAAATGTGATTTTATCAAGGAGGGTGTCCTTAACCCCTCAGGAAGGGTCATCCTTTTGTATGATACATCTGAAAACTTCCTGTGTTCTCCTTCATAACCAGATACTATTACAACCTTACCTTCACACTTTGTAACCATGTAATATACTAAAACCAATAATTGTTGGTCCCAGAGTTTTTATTTAATGTGTGTCTTACCCAGTAGACTGTCAGTTCCATGAGGGCTGGGACCAGTTTGTCTTTTAATAGTACCTAGGACAGTGTCTAGCATTTAATTGGACTTTAATAGACATTTATTGAATAAATGGATGAATTAGTTAATACTAGTAAACACCGTCAAGTAAAAGAGTAAGAAAGGGTATAATTTAATCAATTATAATTTCCAAAAGTAAACATAATTAGCCCAAAAATGTAAAATGAAAAAGCATACAATAAAAAATATGATTCAGAGATATAGAGATGTCTAGCTATAGATAACTATTCTTCTCATATTAAACTTTATGAAATCACAGCTACATCTAGTTCTCTAGATTTCTTTATCCAGAGAAAAAAGTTTCAACTATTTTTCAGCTCATGGTGTTAAGATCCCTGGACAGTGTTCACAGATTGAAGCCATTTAACACAGGGTTTGCCTTTTTACAGCTGTCTGCAGTTTCAGCTGTCAGTGGAGAGGCCTGTAATTCAGAGTCATTCCCGTTTGCTCTCTCTACCTCACTGTGTCTCACAACTTCTGCTTGTTGCTGCAACACTCAGCTTCTTTCTTGTTTTTCATGACCAGATCATAGAAGCTGAGAGAGGGAAAGAGAGAGATTACTGTCCTGTAGGCCTGGTAACTCCATGACTGCCTACAATCAGGAAAATTGTACCACATTAACCACTGTTTAGAGAGAATGCTGTTTGTTCATCAACATCATTTTTGTTTTCCTCCGGGGCATCCAGCTAGGCTATCTTTCCCATTCTCCTTTGCTGTTGGGTGGAGCCACAGAACTGAGTTCTGGCCAATGAAACATGGGTCAGTCATGGGTCTAGTGCAGCCGTGGGCAAACTACGGCCCGCGGGCCGGATCCGGCCCGTTCGGCTGTTCTATCCGGCCTGCGGAGCCGAAAGAGCAGAGGGTTCTCTTGCTCTCCCCTCCGCTCCTTCACCAGCAGCAGTGTTAACATGGCAACGTTGGGAACACGGCCGCAGCTCCTTCTTCTGAGTGGGCGGATTTATATCCGTCCATTCAGTAGAAGGAACAACCTCTCAATCTTCCAGAGGCTCCTTGTAATGCCCGCGGACGCGTCCCCCGACATCACCCTGGGAATGCGGAGACACGTTATCGTGGTGATGTAGGGAGACACGTCCCTGGAGAGCACAGTATCAGAGCATTAGCTAAAAAGGAGACCAACAACACTGTTCCCACTGAAGTTGATGTTTTAAAAACCAAAAACCTTTCAACCCAGTCTACATTGCCATCTACATCTACGTCCCGGGCATAATTTGGAAGTTGCACTAAAGAAAATGTTTAATTTACTGTTTACACATTTTGTTCTTTTCTATTTGTTTTAGTTTTAAATTATTTTATTATATTTAAGTTTAATTTGAAAGGCTTTTGTACCTTTCCTTTGTTAGGCAATTTTATTTTGCCTTTGCCATCTTCAATATAAGGTATGTTATTGTGCTATGATTCCTCCATTTTTTGAAATTTCAAATTATAATAATTAGTGTTTACATTCTTCTTGTTAAAATGTTTGAAATGAATAAAACTATTGAAATAAAAAATAAAAGACGGTACCCTTTTATGTAATGATGTTTACTTTGAATTTATATTAGTTCACACAAACACTCCATCCATGCTTTTGTTCCGGCCCTCCGGTCCAGTTTAAGAACCCATTGTGGCCCTCGAGTCAAAAAGTTTGCCCACCCCTGGTCTAGTGGCTGGATGCAGAGACCTCATGAACTCCAGGCCCCTGGAGGATGGCAAAGCCACTAAATTGGAAGCAAGCCTGGGTTCCCATTGGAGCTGCCATGTGCAAGAAGGCTACCTGGGAGATCCATCCAACCACAGACACTGGGGTTCTTTTGTTGTTTTTGTTTTTGTTACTGCTCACCTAAGGATATTTTTCTCACTGATTTTTAGAGAGTGAAAGGGAGGGGAGAGAGAGAGAGAGAGAGAGAGAGAGGAGAATCAATGTGAGAGAGACATATCGATTGGTGGCCTCCCACATGTGCTCCCCCTGAGGCCCCAGGATTGAACCTGCAACCCAGGTACAATGTGCCCTTGCCCAGGAATCAAACTTGGGACCCCCTAGGGCCAACGTGCTAACCACTGAGCAATGCTGGCCAGGGCTAACCTTGTGTTGGACAATTTCAGGTCAAAAACTATTTTTTTATTTTTTTGAACCACTTAAATGTTGGTTCAGAAACTGGCTCCTTGAAGAGGGGTGCTGCCATAGCAGACACCTAAAATAAGGTGGTGAATGGTAAGAAAACTGATGGTAGTAGCTCAGGGGTGGGCAAACTTTTTGACTCGAGGGCCACAATGGGTTCTTAAACTGGACCGGAGGGCCGGAACAAAAGCATGGATGGAGTGTTTGTGTGAACTAATATAAATTCAAAGTAAAGGAGCAGAGGGGAGAGCAAGAGAACCGGATAGAACAGCCGGATCCGGCCCGCGGGCCGTAGTTTGCCCAAGGCTGGTAGTAGCTGGAATGATGGATACTCTGCTATAAAGTGGCAGTATCAAAGACTTTGAAAAACTGTCACCTGTAGTATCTTGAAAGAAGACCATGTGCTTACTGAATGGAACTTAAGGGAAGTGGTGGGAATTTGAGTGCTAGTGTGTGTTGACTATTAGGTGTCTTTGGTAATGTTTTACAGGAAAGAAATGAGTTTGGGAAAGAACTGGAGGTTTTCAAGCTGAAATGAAAGGGAATTAAAAGTCAAGAAATCTATAATTGTTGAAATATTAGAATAGATGATACCATTTAGATTCCCAAGTAGTAAGAGATACGTCTTTGAGTATTAAAGCCAGGGATACCCCCAACGTAAACCAAAACTCAGCCCTGGGACAAAGATCATATTAGGAATGTGGCCTTCCTGTGAGTTCTACTGGATGGACATGGGGTAGAGGCCTTTAAATTGAGGGAGATTGGCTTATAGTGAGGAGACAAAAAATAAAGTTAGTGGTATGAGGAGCTAGCTAGAAGCTTATTAACTTTTGAAAGAAATTTTGTTGTCAAAGATATCATGACCATCTTTAAAATGTAAAACAACTTTTGAGCCCAAAAGTTAATCAAACAGGAAGCAATCTACAACACTGGGAAGGCCCTAAGGAGAGCATGGTCTCCAGTGCCCACTTCAGATGTGGCCAAAGGAGATGATGGACAAAATGGGTGGAGATAGAAGCCAGGTAGATCAATGGACAATGGCGCTCCCAACAAAAAGCTGAGTCAGGACGTAATGAAACAGGGTAGAGAGATCTCAGAAGGTTTGTACAGTGGGGTTTTATAACTGCACGGACCAGCCCCTGCTTTGTGTCTTCTTATCCTTTCCAAATAGGAGTATCTACTGCAGGTGTACCATCCCTATCTCTTAATTGTTTGTTAGGGAGGGGAGAAGGACAGGGACAAATAATCTGTCTTTTTACAACCACGAAGAATTACATCTGCACCTGGTGGAGAAAAGGCTCGCATCACCAGGAGATCCTGGACCTTCAGCCAAATGCTAGGACTGGTTGGGATTTTGAACTCCTTTGAGAGAAGGTTGAGTGTATTCTACGTATGGGACAAAGTTAACAGATCCTTGGTGAATAGAAAGACGGTGCTATGAATTCACCAAACCTAGTTTTCTTTTCCTTCTGGACATACAGCTGGACTATATTTCCCAGCCCTCCTACCTTGAAGTTGGTGGGGCCAGGTAACTGAGTTATGACAGTGAGATATAGGCAAACATTACCACTTCTAGGTATGGTTTATAATAATCTTCCATATAATCATCTCTTCCTTTTGTTTGCCAGAAGCAGAGTTCCAAGGGAAGGTCTCTGATACTCTAGGGCAGGGTTCACAAAGAGTCTACAGCAGTGGTTCTCAACCTTTCTAATGCCATGACCCTTTAATACAGTTCCTCATGTTGTGGTGACCCCCCAACCATAAAATTATTTTCGTTGCTACTTCATAACTGTAATTTTGCTACTGTTATGAATCGTAACATAAATATCTGTGTTTTCCGATGGTCTTAGGCGACCCTGCTAGCGGTTCTCAACCTGTAGAGCGGTTTCATGCACTGGTGGGGTCCCTTGCCCTGGCCTGTGGGGATCAGCCAAAACCAGCAGTCCTACATTCCCTGAGGGATGTAGTATTGTGCAAAGTGGCAGGTGGCTGGGGAGGAGCCTGAGCCCAGGCCAGGCGCTGTGCTGCTCCTGCTCATCCAGGCCCCACTGCATCTGCCACCGCCACTGCTCGGTAGGATTGCTGCCACTCTGCTGGGGTCTCCGGGCGCCTGTCCTAGGGTGATACCAGTGTGCTCATGACCTAGAAGCGGCTGTGGGCTGGTGCCCAGTCAGTCCTGATGCTGGTCCCCATCCTGTCCTGGTCCGGATGGGGGAGGGGCGCACAGGGGGAGTGTCTGCAGGAGAGGCTCATGCCGCTGCAGCTGCACTTGCAAGCCATGAGCCCGGTGCATGGCGCCTGTTGGTCAGCTGAGCAGTGCTCCTGCTGTGGGAGCACACTGACCACCAGGGGGCAGCTCCTGTGTTGAGCGTCTGCCCCCTAGTGGACAGTGCACATCATAGCTACCAGTCGTTTGGTCGCTTAGGCTTTTATACTTATAGATTGATTTCAGAAAGGGAGAGGGAGAAAGAGGTAGAAACATCAGTGATGAGAGAGAATCATTGATTGGCTGCCTCCTGCGTGCCCCATACTAGGGATCAAGCCCACAATCTGGGCATGTGCCCTTGACTGGAATCGAACCTGGGACCTTTCAGTCTGAAGGCTGATGCTCTATCCACTGAGCCAAACCAGCTAGGGCCCCACCCTGTTTTTGTCTTTGTTTTTTTTACCTTGCATTGCATAACTAAAATCTTCTCACTCACTGTGGTACGTTGGAACATGGCTTCTGCCATGATTCAGTTATACATCCTAGCAACTACCCATTGGTCTCTCCCCAAGCATTTATTGAGTATTTATTGGGTGTAGACACTTTGCTTAGTCACTCAAGCACTTTGACAAATAAAAAACACACTTGGACTCTGCCTTCATAGAACTTAGGGTCTAATGCAGAAGAGAGTGGGAAGAAAGTGGCAGAGGCTACCCGCTTTGGACTTGACATAAGCTTTCCCAGTTCATGACAGCCCACATTGGGCCTGCTTCACTCACTTACCTGCCTGGCTCCTGTGGCACTTATGGTTTTCAACCCCCAAATCAGAGTAGGTGAAAAGACAAGGTGACTGAAGTACAGCAATTAAAAGAGAGAGCGTGGCAAGATGTAGCTGAAGACTTAGTTAAGGGACAAATGTAGAAATATTAACTTAACTTGCCTGCCAGGACCCATAGATGTCTCAGTAATCAAGCCTCCCTAGGCCTAATCTTGTAAGCCTTCACGGATCTTTTGACTTCTTGCCTACTAACCGGAATCTGTGGCATTTACCTTTCTGTATCATTTAAGCCAAAACCCAACGGTATGGCTGTGACTTTTTCTTCCTAGACCTTCAGATCTCCTACATATTTTTTCATTTTTTTCCTCTTCTCCTCACTACCAGCCACCATTGTCTCACACTTGACCTCCTAGAAACCTCTCTCCCTTGCTCCCATTTTTATTCATACATTTCAGCCTTTGTGTGATTTCCATCAGCTCTTCCAATCAAGTCAACACTTCGTTACATGGCCTTCAGTGTCCTGCAGGTGCTAGCAGTTTGCTTATAGAAGTAGTACTCACTAGATATTACAGGATTTAAAATTATATTTTCTTAAATTTTAAACACTTGAAAAAGACTAATTTTTTAAAGTAGAAACATTAGAAATACAAGTGAGCAAAAACAAAATACATATTAAACTAAAACCAAGCATAAATCACTGTTAACATTTTAGTGCATATCCTTTCAGATTTCTAGTCAAGCAAATGTGCATATTTTAAGAGATTAGATTATAGACCACAAATTCTCTTATAATCTTTCTATCATTTAATATGTTATGGAAAATTCATCAGCACCACTAAGAATAGAGATACAATATCACTTAGAATGGCCATATAGTATTCCATTGTATGGATATACCTTGATTTAACTAATCCTCTACAATTGGACATTTAGAGTGTTTCCATTTGTTGTTAAGGTTAATTTTATGGGTCAACTTGATTGAGCCATGGGGTTCCCAGGTTAAACAGTATTTCTAGGTGTTGTCTTTGAGTGTTTCCAGATGAAATTAGCATTTGAATTGGTAACTCAGTAATGTACTAGTAGATTGCCCTCCCTAGTGTGGGTGGGAGGCATTCAATCTGTTGATGGCATGAAGAGAACAAAAGGCAGAGGAAGGAGAAATTTGTCCCTTTTTTTGTCTGTCTGTCTGCTTGGACTGGGACATATCTTCTGCCCTTGGACTGGGATTTATACCATCGGCTCTGCTGGTTCTCAGACCTTTGGGCTAAATTATATCACCAGCTTTCCTGGTCTGCATATATATACTAGTATATATGTAGCAGAATATAATAATTTTTATATATCCTATTGTCCTACTGGTTCTGTTTCTATGGAGAAACCCTGGCTACTAGAGTTTTTGTTGCTCTTGCTGTTGATGCTGCTATTTTAGACAAATTGTCTAGTACATATATTTCTTCCCACCTTATCTGATTGTCTCCTTTAGATGAATTCTTAACTCAAGGGGCAGGAATGTTTGTAAGGTTTTGCTTAATATTGTTTAATCAACTCCGAGACATAAAAAATAAAATAACTCTTAAGTAAAGATATATCAAAGTGACATCTACATTTCTGGCCAATGTTTCTCAACCTGTCATATCCAATTGTTTGGTTTACTTGAAAATGTGATTTCTTAGGATTGGCATCTTGCCCAGCCAGGTGGAAAGCTAGGGGTTCATTAGGGAAAAGTTCTCCTGTCATTCTTCCAGCTTTCTGACAGGAACAGCCCCTACATAAATAGTGCCAGCTTCTCACTAATATCCCCAGGGCACTCACAGTATTCCCAGCTATGTTTTGATTAGTCAGCTATTTCCTTGAAATGGTATGAAGTCAAAGCAGGGCTACCAGGCTGCCAGCAGAGTGACAATAAGTGAAATCACCAAAGCTCATACTGTAGAGCTAAAAGAGAATCCAAGAAACCATTTGGCCCAATGCTCTGGTTTCAGGCAGATAAGAGATTCCATTAGCAGAAGGGTTTCAGATCTAGACTGCTTTTGGCAAGGAATGGTGTCTCTCTAGTCACTGTGTTAAGATAAAACAGAAAAAACACTACAAGGAAAACAAATGGCACTAAAATTAAAGTGTTATGCGTGAAGGAATAGCTTAGAGTAATAACCACATCCATACAAAACTTTGCCCTGTTTTTAGTTTGCCTCCAGCATCATATTCCCCCCACCCCCATAAACTGGAATAGCGATTGCCATCAATTCACTTAGCATAGAGCGTCCTGTCAATTTCCAGGGTGTTAAAAATTTTGTTTTTAATTTTATTTTCTCTACAAAGACTGTTTAAAAACAAGAGAAAACTAACATTGCAACAAATATCCTACCATTTTGAAACAACCACTTTTATAATCTTGGTGCATTTTGGTCTTTTTGGAGTATATTCCCCACAAAATTGGGTTTTAAACATAATATACCTATACAGTAGTTTAGGTTGTCTTTTCCCCTTAATATTGCTTCATAACAATTTTCACATGATTAGTAATCTATAAAATTATTCTTTTTTAATGACTGTAGAATACCATTATTTGCCCAACCATACCATAATTTACCCAACCTTTCTCAATTTTTAGTTATAAATAACATAGTGGTAAAGATTTTCATGCATGGAACATTTGCTATATTTTGGATTATTTTTAAAAGAGAAATAAGAGCCCGGCCAGCATGGCTCAGTGGTTGAGCATTGACCTATGAACCAGGAGGTCACAGTTAGATTTCTGGTTAGGACACATGCCCCAGCTGAGGCTTGATCTCCAGTGTGAGGTGTGCAGGCGGTAGCCAATCAATGATTCTCTCTCATTATTGATGTTTCTGTTTCTCTCTCCCTCTCCCTTCCACTCTGAAATCAATAAAAATATATTTTAAAAAGGTAAATTATTAGAAATTAAATGTCTTGTTCAGTGTACATGGATGGTTAAATAGTATACAATGAGGATACCTGTCTCACCCCAAAGTGGGAATTTTCCAAATGATTTCATTTTAGGACATCGAAGAGTAGAAGTGGACTGGATTGTGAAATTATAAAAACAGAGAAATGGATAAACTTTCTGAATGATATTTCTTATTTTTAAGTAGGTGTAGTCATAAATTCTTCTTAATTTGTTGTAGTCTGAGGAGCTGACAGTCCCTTTCCAACACTTTCAGTTGGTGGGAAGTAGATTTGGGCAGGTAGCATCACTATTCCTTCTTAATAATTTTCCCCTCAAGATTATGTGACATACAACACCATGCTGGTACTTAGTAAGGGATCAATAAGGCTCTGTTAAATGGGTGAATGAAAGAATGTGTATGGACTTTGAACTTGAGCAGAGAAGGGTTCAAATCCTATTTCTGCCACTTACTAGCTGTTGTGCTTGTTAAACAAATAAATTGCTGTGGGACACAATAAAAGCTGTGTTCTGGGTAAATTCCGCAAGCCAGTGCCAAGCCCTTCTGTAGTTTTCTTACGTGAAACCTTACATTAAATTCTTAAGTAGAAAGAGCAATGCCCCAAACATAAAATCAGGGCAAAGTTTTGTACGGATGTGGTTATTACTCAACATGAAATCTAAAGGCTATGATGTGATACAATGAGAGATTCTTTACAGTAGGAAACCACTGCTTGCTAGGATGATTTTTGAGAATCAGCTTTTTTTCCCTTTAATTGTTGGCAACTCTTGCAACTGCTTAACCTTTAAATGCCAAATCACTTAATGACCTCATCTACTGAGGAAGGCAGTAGGGAGTGTGGAATGGACACCATGCTTGGTTTTTGATAAGATGAATTACCTTGGCTGGGCAAATAACTGCTGACCTGTGGCATTTCTTTCTTTCTAATATTTCTATAGTGTCAGCACTTTCAGGCACCTAACAGGTGTAGCAAACAAAGGCAACAGCTTTGATCCAACTCCATTTCAATAAGGTGAGTCTTTAATAGGGTGTGTTGTAGGGAGCAAGCATAGGAAACCACAAATGACAAGTTATTTCTGGGTTCTAAGGTTATTATTAATGGCCCAGTGAAATGGAGCTCTGAGGGTTAGTTCACCTGCTATAAGGAAGATTTTCAAAGGGAAGAAACTTTATAGACTTTTCTTGGCCTTCAACCAGTAAAACTTCAGCTTTGTTTTAAAAAATTAGTGTTAGAAACAAGTAGGGGAGTGGAGTTAGATGGAGAATAAAGCAGAAAGACTGTACACCTGAGGGTTTCAAACAGTGAAGTCCAGCCTAATGGTCCGTTAGTGGACTGCTCACCCCTTCCTCCCTCGCAAGGTTCTGTAGGCAGAGGATGCAGGGAAGGTGGCTTTAGAAGCCTGGGCAGAGTATGGGAACAGCACTGAAGTCAGGATCACATGGCATCTCTAGAGGCCTGATGGAAGTAAAAGGAGTCTATTTCCCTCCAACCTAAGAACCCTTGTTGCTTTACTGGAGCAGGAAGCTCACTAATCTTGCATCCCTGCCTTCTTCCTCTAAGGCAGAAGCATATGTCCATGGATGTGCCATTCTCCCTCATGAGCATCATTCTCCTCACACCCCCCACTTCTCCCACTTCCCTGCCATTAAGACCAGAAGAGAGAAGTTTGTAAGATGGTGTAACAGTCCGGGTTCTCCAGAGAAACAGAACCAGATATCAGAAACACACACACACACACACACACACACATATATGTAAATATCTATCTATCTACAAACAAAGATTTATTTCAGGGAATTGGCAAGTCTGAAATTTGCTGGGCAGGTCAGCAGGAATGAGTTGATGCTGCAGTCTTAAGGCAGAAGTTCTATTTTCTCAGGAAAACCTCAGTTTTGCTCTTTAGGTCTTTCAACTGATTGGATAAGGCCCACCCTGATTATCAAAGATAATCTCCTTAAAGTCAACTGATTTAGCCACATCTACAAAACATCCTCACAACAGCACCTAGATTAGTCATTACCAAGTAACTGGGTACTGTGACTTTGCCAACGTGACACATAGAACTGGCCATCATGGACAGTCTCAGGAATATACATTTTTAATTGAGCTATGAGAGACATACTAAATGGCCTAACAATCCTCCCTTTTTTATTCCATTATATTATTTAAAGAAGATAAAGTTAATAAGATTAATTCACACCAAAATGTAGTTGACTGATACCTCCTCCTGGAATCTACCAGAGAAAATTACAAATTAAAAGAGTTAAGCTTATTTAATCACATGAATATTTGATTATTGAAGAATTTTAAGTAGTGTGACTAACTGGAGGATTTTATATGTGTCACCCACTGGCTCTTCCTATATTATGGAATGTTGGGAATCTTCAAAGCATCTTAATTCTATAAATATTGAATGCATTAATTAAATTCCTTGAACCCAAATCAGTTTCTTCAGGGTACTTCTTAGTGGACTTTCCCCCAGACTTCAGTATGCCAAAAAATGCCCTTGAAAAATGTTAAACTTGTTGATTTCAACCCCTGCTCCCACCTCCCCCGCTTCCTAGCAATTCAGGCTTGGCAAACTTGAGTATGTCTAAGAATATATTTTTTTAACAGAAATCCACCCTAGTTGACTCATCCTTTGAGAAACACTGTTCTAGGGCAAGATACAGATACTCCCTAGAGACCCAACTAAAGGAAAGGTATCCCCAGTCCCAGCTCCACTGTGAACCTCCCTGAGGAACTATGGTGAGATCAAAGAAGCAGCTATCAATTACCCCTCCCTCCAGGTATGTCAGGTATGAAGTTGACACGGACAACATTGCCCCCCCACCGCTCCCCACTCATGCCCTCACCCCCCTGGTGTCCATGTCAGTCTATGGTATGTATGGTTTATCACTTCTCGGCCTTTTGGCTAAGATCAAGTGTATGGTATGTATGGTTTACCCACCAGGGCTGTCTACAATGTAGCCAGAGGTTATTGGGGCTTCCTAATAGGAAACAGGGAAGTGTGTATCTCATTTCTACATGCTGTTCTGGCACTACCATTCATTCCAACCATCCCTGTGGGTTACATTAGGGAACTTTTTCATTCAAAGATCTGACTTGACTTCTCTGTTTGGGGGGATAGAAACCTTTTTAAGAATATGAACTGTATCTTCTTTACTCTTTTATCCCCAGTGCCCAACACAGTGCCAGGCATAGAATAGGAGGTAAAAAAATACCAATATATTCACATTAAGATGAGGAAGATAATGAAGGAACATTTGCTTGCTGCCAAGGTCACATCTGGAAAGACCTCTGATGCAAACGGCAATGTTGATGGGAACCAGTCATGACCTCACACTTCATGGTATAAATCAGAAGAAAGAAATTGGCTGCCTTTTTGCTCTTCCTAGAAATACAGGAATTGGGTTTAATTATTTCTGATTAATCCCAATATGTTGAAAAGCAGTATTTACTCAAACTTTAAAATGCCCAAGGAGACTGACCTTGGAAAAAAATATACAGGCATTATTTTCAATTATATCCATGAAGAATGATACTGCAGACTTGTACCTTCCCATTTGCTTTTAATGATGCCAGTGCCTCAACTTTAAGTCACAAGGGTAAAATTTTTGCACAGAGGACTCTGGGTATAAAGACATATATTTTGCCAACATTTCCCCATGTTGGTATTTGAAGGAAGAGAATCAATTCTATAGTTGTGAGGAATGGGGCACTTTTATATGTAGGAAAGCATTGCCTAAGCAAGTTCTACAATCCCCAACATGTCCATTTTTAGCTGGGAAGGATAATCAGATGGAATATTTGAATTCTTTGATGACAAGGTGACAGGCCACATTTAGCGAGTTTCCTCAGTAACAAAAGGGGCTCCCAGGACACACAGCTGCTCAAGACAGCGTATGTTTAGCAAACAGTGAGGACATTATTCTTAATAAGAAAAAGTTTCTTCCTTTCTCAGGTGCCAAGAAATAGTCGAATGTTCTGGGCCAATTCCAACTCTTTTTGGTCAGCCCTCTCTCACCCCTTGTGGATGTTCTTTTAGCAGCAATGCAAAACAAAACAAAAAAACATGTGGGCTGGGAGATGCGCCCTCCAAGAGGAGGGAGTGAACATACCAACAGTTCCTGGGTTAGGTGTGGAGGCAGCTGTTGAGCCTCAGATACATAAATAAAGGCAAATTTCAAGATCAAGAACACAGATAGCAATGTATCATGTTCCCCCAACAGCCTTCAGTGTCTCCTATCTTATTCAACATCATTTTACTGTTGTTTCTTAGAATAAATGTAACATGGCCTTGAACTTCACATGACTGTTCTAGAGTAGGTCCCAGTTGCTGTCTTTAGGATTAATAGAGGAAATCCTTTTATTTTCCTTCCAATCTTCAAGCATAAAACTTGGTTCTCTAAGATCCCCAGGAGTGAAAGTTTTATGCTTTGATCACCAAAACAAAGTTAGGCAAAGTTTATTTTGTGAAGTGATACATAGTTATTATTTACACATGTATTTTTACGTATTGACAATTACATAATACTGGGAAAATGTCTTAATAATAAAGTATATTTTAAGATAAAGAAAAGAATGATGAATTTTTCACAAATAGTGTGATGTCTTCTGGAAATGTGGACAGGAGAGAGTACTACTCCCATTTTTAAAATGGGAGTGGAGGAGCTTTTGTAATAGAAGGAGATCCAAACCAATCCCTGAGGGATATCACGGGTGAAATTCCATGCTTAGCCATGTTGTCAAGGGTCTCAGGACACCTGGTGGAGACAGGACCAGACCATACAGAAAGAGAATTAGTGGCCACATACCTGTTGTGGTGATCTGAAGGGCCCTGAAGGACTGTCTCACTGCCGGCTAACAAAATACCCGTAGTTCCACTTTCAAAGTCAAACTATGGCCTCCAGAAAGACCATAATGTGCAAGTATTTACTTGGGAGAGGTGTTACATAACTTATTAATTCCACACTTGGCACGAATAAGATGAGCAGATTGTACTGTACCTTGAGAAATGGCTCAATGTAAAAGGAGATTTTGAAGATGAGTAGGGGATCCTGCGTGAGTTGGAGAGGCAGGAGAGTGGCAAGTCAAGGGCCAAGTGTGAAGAGCCTGAACCAGGGTGGGTAGAAGTTAAGAGACAGTAAAGGTGAAGTGTCAGGATCCTGGCACAGTACTCTCTAGATCAGTGGTCGGCAAACTCATTAGTCAACAGAGCAGCAAACCGCGGCTTGCAAGCCGCATGTGGCTCGCAAGCTGCGGTTTGCCGACCACTGCTCTAGATCATTTGATGGTAAGTTCTACCAAATGAGGGTAGAAGGTTTTAGAATTTGGAAACCAGGAAGACATCTCACCATTCAGCTGGGTGAGGCTGAAACAAAAAATTCACCTTAGAGTGCAGGAATGGTGTTCTTTATGAGAAGGGCAGCTCTGCCGTAGGGGCGGTTTGAGAGGGTGCATTTCAATTCTCTCTGTTTACAAGTCAAGAACAATGTTTCCCAGATGGTGAAATATGATGCATTCTGGAATAGGATGGATATTTTGTTTTAATAATTATATATGTTTACTAACTATGAGAAAAATGTAAGCATATCAAACGTAAGACTTCACGAATATTACAATTTAGGAAGAAGCTGAAATAAAAAGAAACAGCAAATTTAAAGGAAAACATTAGCAGGTAAAAAAAAATCACAAAGGCATATGAACAAAGTGTGTAAAACACTGTTTTAGAAATATTTAGAAATATGGTCTCCTTAAGAATTATGGTATATTGATGAGCAACCGAGGGAGCCATTTATCTCTAATGTAAATGACTGGGAGGAAATGAAAATGGATCTTCAAGTGATAGCATTCTGATTTCCACACCATTTTTTTGGAAGTAATCAGTAGGCAGCACTTCAGAGGCAGTATTGCTAGGTGTGGTCTTTGGAGTCAGGGTCCAGTTTGGACTTCACCAATTACTACGAGTGTGACCTTGGATAAGACACTGCATCTCTCTGAATCTCAGTTTGCTGACCTTAAAATGGAAATAATATCTCCTTCTCAGGATTATTATAAGGGTTAAATGAGATGATGAATGTGAAGTATTTTGCATACCTGAAAAACAGTAAGATCTCAAAAATGTCCAACATGGTTGTTTGATAGTCTTATCTCTTTCTTGCTTGGCCCTTTTTTTTTCATTTTTCTTTTTTAAGTACCTTTAACTGTCCTTTATCACATCTTTATAGACATGTTATCTACTACTGCATACTTTGGTTTTAAATGCTATCATATTACTGTAAAAGATGAAGGAAAAGTAGAGGTTACTTCCAAAGGAACTCCTGATTGCCCCTCCCCCTGGGTAATGTAAGCATGACTATTCTCTGCTTTTTA
Organism: Plecotus auritus; assembly: GCF_963455305.1. Classification (NCBI taxonomy): domain Eukaryota; kingdom Metazoa; phylum Chordata; class Mammalia; order Chiroptera; family Vespertilionidae; genus Plecotus; species Plecotus auritus. The sequence goes on from NC_137773.1 coordinate 55,398,076, forward strand.
TGCATCTTTAACTGTTTTGTTCTACTTGCAGAGGATCCCACATAATCTACCTCCTTCTACTGCCAAAATTCCAGGAAGGCTTCATAGGGATCCTTTCCCCACTTGATACTTCCATAACAGCGAATCGACCTTGTAACTATGTGACACATTCTTTAATTTGTGGCTCATCCACCTCTTTTGGAAAGACATGTGAAATAGAGTCCTCTGTTTCTTTATCTAGATAAAGTGTGCCGATGGCTGGGGCCACCTAATACCAGGAGACAGTCAAAGGAGACATTCCTGAAACAATTCTTTCTAGTGCCAAATTGACTGGCCTTAGCTTTCTAGAGCTGAATCATAACACTCGTTGTTTAATGTATTAGTCTAACCAAACAGTAGCCTGATTTACTAGATAACGAAGGCAAGGCTGTTCTCTGACATTTTGAAACAGCCTTTAAAACCCAGGTTACAATATACAGGTATTTTCAATACCAAAGACATACATCATTATCATGATGCTGACTTCCACTGTTATGGTTTGGTCAGCAGAATGCTGTCTTTGTTGACAGCATGCTCACTGTGTGACCTGTGTACACTTCTCCTGTTTCTCAGTTTCCCCAGCTGTAAAACGGGAAGCACATGTGCAATGCTTGGTTGGGTGTCTGTGTGGTGGCCATCCCACAGTGATGGTATGGACTCCCAGGCAAAATTGAATATAAGCTCTGAGACTGATGATGCTACACACATACCCAGAACGGATGAAAAGGCTTGCTATAATGAGGTTTTTGGGAGAGAGCATGGCAGGCCTCCCAAGCTGGTCCAAAAATGTCTTGAGAGAACTGAAGAGTAGTGGGGCAGGCTGAGAATACAACCTTCTATGGTTTGAATCTTCCACTGATACCAAAGTAGGGAGCACTAGCTTTCTTATCACCTTGCTCAAAAGGAGGACTAAGGCTTAAATGCTGTCAGCAGTAAAACACCAAGAAATGTAGTCAGATTCTTTATTACAGCCTGTGGCAGAGCAGGTGGTCAATGATGTCCATGAGGCCCTAAAGTTTTCCTAAGCATAAAGGAGTTTTGTGGCAATTTTAATCTAATAACGAGACAAACCATTTAGACTTAGCTGCTAAGTCTTAGCATATGGATTTGCTCTATAATGAAAATTTCTTTCACTTAAACCTCACAGGGCTACACGACAGATTTTGTGGTCCCTGGGCACCATTTATTGTCGTATAGAGCATAATGCTACATGTATTCATGTTGCCCCCAAAAGACCAACTCAGTATGCCTGTATGAGCACTTCATTAACAACGGGAAAAGCTAAGGAACACCCAGGGCCACTAAAAGGGCTGGGAGAGACGAGGAAGGATTCTTCCCTAGAGACTTCAGAGGGAGCACAGCCCTGTGGGCACCTGGGGTTTGGATGTCTGGCCTCCAGAACTGTGAGATAATACATTTCTGTGTGTTTTTTAAAGCCACCTAGTTAGTGGTAACTTGTATGGCAGCCCTAAGAAATGAATATAGTACTATTATCCTTATTTTGTAGATAGTGAAACTGGGTGCCAGAGAGGTCAAGTAACTTTCAAGGTTCCACAGTCTTCCATCAAACTCGATTGAAAACACACACACACCTAAACCTGTTGTTAATCATAACTCCATATCCCAACTAACACATGCTATGTATTAATGGGCATCGCAGAAGAAGACACTGGTCTCCTTCCTCATGACTCTTAGAATCTTTTAAACACCATTTCTAAAAATATAGAATTGGGTGGATACCTTCATGTGGTTTCCTTCATGTTTTCTGCTAGGGTTTGTTGAGCTTCTTGGATCATTAAATTTAGAAAATTGTGACCATTTTTTTCAAACAACTTTTCTGCTCCCTTCCTTGACCTACTTTTTCTGGGAAAGCCAATTACAAATACAGAAGACTGCTTGACCTTGTTCTACAGCTTATTGATGCCACTTACTGATATTCATTTTTTTCAGTCCTTTCCCCCTTCTGTTTTATTTTAATAGTTTCTATTGCTAGGTCTTCAAGTTCACCATTTGTTTCTTCTGCAGTATTTAATCTGCTATTAATTTCATACAATATGGTGTTTTGTTGTTGTTGTTGCCTCAGCTATTATATATTTCATTTCTAAGAATTATATTTGGGTCTTTTTTTCTCTTCCATTTCTCTCTTCATCACATTTATGCTTTTGTCTACCTTTTTGAATATATGTGGTATTGTCATAGATGATTTAATGTCCTTTTCTACAAACTCTGTCATCTATGTAATTATATTTTATAATTATAGTTTATCTAGTTTTGTATTTGTTTAAGGTGGGAAAGTAAATCTGATCCTTGTTATTCTATTGTGCTTACAAGCTGAGGTCTTTAACATTGTTGGGACAACTGTTGAAGAGAGCTATTTGCCTTATGTCACTGGGGTTTGGGCACTAATTAACCAACTATGGAAATATTAAAACTTATCATTGAGTTTATTCCAATTTGGTGAAAACTGATGTTGCATGTAATTGGGAAAAAGCTATGATTACAGCCCTAGCTGGTTTGGGTCTGTGGATAGAGCATTGGCCTGCGGATAGAAGGGTCCCAGTTTTGATTCCCGGTCAAGGGCACATGCCTGGGTTGCGGGCTCGATACCCAGTAGGGAGTGTGCAGGAGGCAGCCAATCAGTGATTCCCTCTCATCATTGATGTTTCTCTCTCTCTCTCTCTCTCCCCCACCCCCTTCTTTCCTGAACTCAATAAAAATATATTTAAAAAATAAATAAAAGTGTTCTTAAAAAAAAGCTATGATTACATGATTAGAACACAGACATTGACTATGTCGTGAGGGTACTAAATTTTTGTTTTAAATACTGTAAAACATTTTAATATCACTCTTTTTTCTCATTTTATATACCATGACAGTTACTAAATTCTCATAAGGTTGATGGCATTTCCTATATTTTAATTCCTGCATGCCTCAGAAACATGCCTCTACTATTGGAAGAAGTTTTAGTGTTAGTTCCTAGGTGTTCACATTTTCATTTGCAAATGCCTAACATAGTTTCCCTACTGAAATCCCACAGATTGAGTTTCCCAACTCTGGTTAGTATCTAGCAAATGCTTAACACCTCTAGGCATATTCCCAAATTGATAAATGAGAAAGGAGCTGAAAAATCTTCCCCTTTTGCATAAAGCTCTATTACTTGTTTATTTGAGATGAAAGTACTTGCTTATTGTTTGCTGTATGGTGACTTCTTTGGGGAAAGGAGTGTGTCTTGTGCATAATGTATCCACAGAAACTATGCTGGGTACATAGTAAGTGCTGCAAATATTAGTATAAATAAGCGAATAGACTGCTGTTTATGCTAAAAAAAATGTCAAGAAGTTCTTTGGTTAATTTGCCAATATCTCTCAGAATATACAAACCTGTTAATACATTTTCAGCTGAGCAGCCAAAAAATTGAAAGGCAATAAAAGTGATAAAGTACACCCTCAGATGTTAAAGGGTAGATAGTTAAAATGTGTGCATTGGGCCCATCTGCAGTAGCCTGTTAAAGTCTAGATGCAAAATCTAAAAAGTCTCAGTTGCTAGCATCAGACTGAATTCCCAGAGGTGAATTCTTATCTTTAAAGATAAAACGTGATTCTAGTAGCATCTATTTTCACGGTAGCATACAAATTTAGCATATCTTAATTAAGATTATATTCCACAATGAAGATTCTTTCTTATACATTTTGTGATATATATATATTTCACCATTAAATGTTACCGAGGAAGAGGAAGTACACATTTTGGCACAGACTAAAATATTTGCTGAACTTTGCTTGTCAGCAGCTGGTTGTTGCTGTGTACTTTGTGTCCTGTTAACCAAGCCCAAATTTGAAAGAAAATAACAGATGTTCAGTTAATTATTTTTCCTTGTGTGTGTGTGTATGTGTGTGTGTGTGTGTGTGTGTGTGTGTGTGTGTGTGGTCTGGCTAAATTCCGAAGACGTCAAACATAGGCGTCACTAATTGAGGGTCATTTTGTTTGCTTCCAGATTAATTAACTGGCAAAAATGGAATGAATCTTACTTACATGGGGCATTTGGAAAATAGTTTACAGGAAAAATTTGAGTAGCAATGATGATCAGGAACTAGACCATGTTTTGTTTGTGTGCGTTGGGTATGAGCAATGAAGCTATGTAGCTATGTGAATCTTAAGTGATTAACATGTGCTGTATGATGGGAAGTTGGCCAATTGGTTTTTCACTTTTGAAAGTTTGGTCCCAGTAGGTATTCAAGGTCATAGGTGTAAATGAACGGAACGATTTTTGTATTCAATTTATTACAAATTGTCTGTTTTGTGTATGACTCAGTTCTACATAGAAAACTTCATTTTTTACAAAGTTGTATGTTTTACTTAAGGTATATAGCTTCTTGGCAAATGTTGGAGCTATCTATGCAAATCTTCCAATTTGATCCTTTTTGACAACACGCTCTTGATTAATGCCAGAATAACCCCCCGCCCCTCCCCCCCCCACACACTTATTTTAAATACTGGTTAATGAAGAGCCCTTGCCATCAAAACATTTAATTGCTATTTCATAGCTCATTGAAAATTAAGTTTAAAACCAAAAAAAAAAGCTGTTTTAAAAAGCACTGAGATGCTGCCATCAACAAGAAATGTGATATGTCACTTTTTAAAATGGGAGAAAGACAGATCAGAGGGAGTACCACTTGTTTATGGTCACACAGCAGCTCTAGCTGGAACCAAAACCGGGCTTCTCGACACTTAGCCTCTTTCTGGTCTAGTAGCAACAGATCTGGGAATTGCTCTAATAATTAACTTTATTTATGAACTCAGCTAAGTTTAAATTAGTTAGAATAACTACATAACAGTTATTTCTTCTGTTTCAATGCTAGAGAGTTGCATTAGTGAAAAATCTATAGTGGTCAAACAAGCATAGACAGTACCTACGTAACAAGATTTTATTTCAAATTAGTATTCAGACAACTAACCAGCTAATCCTCAACAATACACTCAACTATAATATTTATACAGGCAAACCTACTTGAGAAGAAGCTTAAATGTTTTGCCACCCTCGAATCACAGCTTGATACAGAGCAAATCGAGGTTAAATGAGCTATGACTGTGGTATAATGAGTCTGATATTTTTCAAGTAAGCATCAGATTTTATTAAAATTAGTGTTTGCCACTTTAAAGTACGCACCATAAAAGACTACACACTTATTTCAATTGATGCCACCATTGTTTGGTGAATTTTTGACACTTCCCTTTTGAAGTTGTCTTTGAAAATTACAAAACAAGCAAACCAGGATCAATATTACCATCTCACATTTACCCTAAATATAATTAATTACCTAGATTAGTCACTCACACTCATGTATATAATGTATTTGTCTTAATCATATTCATCTTAAAATCTTGCTATCAGTGAGCACATTAAAAAGAATGAATTACAGACACACACACAAAAAGAATGAGCTACAAATTCAAAAGAAATTTCTATTTAAAAATTTTGAGCATTGACAACATAACTGTCTTCTATAGAGAACCCCCCCGCCTCCCCCACACACCTTGGATATTTATGTTATAGTATTTTTAAAGTCATATATTTTATACCAAGCAATTAGCAAATATTTATTAGCTATGCTAGAAAAATATGGCTTAGTGAAAAGATGTTGGCCTTTTGAGACAGATTAATCTGCTTTGCTACCGATTCTATTATCAAAATTTCTCAAAATTACTTAACTTTTGAGTTTCAGTTTTTTAATTTGCAAACTGGGGATGATAATGCCTAATTACAAGGTTGTCATGAAGATTAATAGAGATGAGTTACCCCCAAACATCTAGAACTCAAAATGTATCATAGGACAGTTGCTTTAAGAAGACTTTTCATTTTGGCCGGAAAACAACCCTTTCTAGCTAAGAACTATCATCTCCATTTTGCAGACAAAGAAACTGAGTGTCAGAAAGATTAAGTAACTTGTTTAAGTTTCCACAGCCATTGACCAAACAATCTGTTGTGTTTAATCACTACACCATACTCCACCTGATGCCTGCTAGGTTTGTGGGCAGCCCAGAAAAGTAAAAGACACTGGCTTTCCTTATGATGCTTAGAGTCTTTGCCCAGCCAGGCTGCGTGGTTCAGTTGTTGAGCGTTGACCCATGAACCAAGAGGTCACTGGTTTGATTCCTGGTCAGAGCACATGCCCAGGTTGCAAGCTTGGTCCCAGTAAAGGGTATGCAGGAGGCAGCCAATTGAGGATGTTTCTCTCTCATCGATGTTTCTATCTCTCTATCTCTCTCCCTTCTTCTCTCTCTAAAATCAATAAAAACATATTTTTTTTAAAAAAAATTAGCATGTTATTCAGTTTCTATTTGTGAATGCTGGATTTCAGTCTTTCTCGGGAAGGTTAGATGGAATCGAGATCCAATTATATCATTTAATTTGCCTGTAAACATGATAAGTCTATGTTTTAGCTGAGCTCTAAGAAATAAGGAGAGAGAAGAAGGAGTCTACCTCTTTGCTTGTAAATACTATCTCTTTAAGAAACCCAGAAACTATTTTGTTCCCATTGCCAGGCTTGACTCACCTGTGTTGAGAAACACCTGTATGCCTTCAGGGTAGTCTCTTTTGAACACTTGTATAAATTAAAAATTGCCTTTAGGGATTCCAAAGTTGCAGTAAAGCAGAGAGTCTCTACAAATCAGCTCTACTTGTTCTCAAGTGGCAGAAGCCTACGACAAGGGTTTTAAAACAGCCCTCCTATTTCATCTGGACGAGCCGTTCACCAATGTGTATTGATTACCTACTTTGGGCATAACACCATCCATGTGTCTTTGGGGATCATCAAGGAAGTGGACACATGATTCCTACTCTCAAAAAGCCAGCTACCCATCTAGCTGGGGAGGCAGGTAAGTTGGATTTATCAGTTTTATACTGAGCATACTCTTGGAGGTGGATGCCAGGTTGTTAAAGCCACAAATCCCAGTGTGACAAACATTCAGTTCAACAAACTTGTATTTTATGGTTTATCACCATATCATTCACTGCACCTGTCAGTGAGGGTTAAAATATGAATGGCACAGTGTCCCTCCCCACTGGGCTGCTGCCAGAACATAGAGTGACTTTTTTTTTTTTCATTTTGTTATAGTTTCTTTTCTTTTCTTTATTTTTTTAAATTTTATTTTATTGTTTAAAGTATTACGAATAGTACATATGTCTCCTTTTTTCCCCATTGACCTTCCCCCAGCCTCCCCTACCCCCTGTCACATGCCCTCATCCCACCCCCCCCAGTGTCTTGTGTCCATTGGTTGTGCTTATATGCATGCATACAAGTCCTTCAGTTGATCTCTTTCCCCACCTCCCCAACACGCCCCAGCCTTCCCGCTGTAATTTGACAGTCTGTTCGATGCTTCATAAAGTGACTTAACAGAGGAGGCGGAAATCCCATCCAAATCCCTTTGAGTGGGGTTTACAAAAGTGTGTCCCCGTTTGGCCAATTAGAAAAAGCAGTTCTAATTCTCTGAGCCAGGTAAATAGGGTTGCTCTTATGCATTGGAACTGTGCTGCCTCAGGTTGTTGCTATGACTTTTGTTAACCTCTTGGACTTCCTTCAGATTCCCCAGTCCCAGTGCTATGCTTATTATTTCAAGAGAAAAAGGTATCTCTGTGTTTTCCACGTCTTGTTAGATATGATGGCAGAAGATCTGAAGGATTTGTCATAAGAAGCCCTGGGCAGTTGGAGGAGTTTTTGCCAATTTGTGCATTTCAGTGCTATGACTTATGGGCAAAGACAAGAGGGTTAGAGTACCTTAGAGCAAACACACAATTCTCCAGTGACCCCTCTGGCAATACATCAAAGGTTCAGCAATATAGCCCCAGGCAACAAATCGAGGCCAGCCAGAGCTGATGGGGGAGCCTCTGCTGTGCTCAGCTTTTAAAAATACCTGCACTACAGTATGTGGCAACTGGCTTCTGCTGAAGTGCATTTGCTGACTCCAGACTGGGCCCCATTGGTATTCAGTCTGGACCTGTCCTGAGGAGTGCCTTTGGAGAGATCGCTATGATTGGCAAAACTTTCTTTTGAGTCAGGGTGTAACATTGACTTCAAATAAATGGAAGCTTAGTGCTAAGAATCTTCAGCCTTTTTACAAACCTTGTTATAAATTACCTAGGATTTGTTGCGACTACCAATTTTACTAAATTTGTATCTTGAAAATAATCTTTGTTTTGTAGTGTTATCACGTTTGGTTAGAAAATAATGGGATTTCTAGCCCTCTTTTAAAACTAGGATCCAATAGCTATGTGGAAAGCATGAGATTTGACCCTTTTTTGTGTGCACAGTCATGCGTCGTGAATGAGATATATGTTCTGAAAAATGTGACATTAGGCAATTTCATCGTTGTGTGAACATCATAGAATGCACTTACTAGTATACAACCTATATGACATAGCCTACTACACACCTAGGCTCTTATTGTCTAGCCTATGGCTTCTAGACTACAAGCCTATATAGCATGTTATTATACTAAATACTGTAGGCAATTATAACACAATAGTCAGTATTTATGTAACTAGACATATCTAAATATAGAAAAGGTAGAGTAAAAGATAATTTATGGTATAGCTATGTAGGACATTTACCATGAATGGAGCTTTTAGGACTGGAAGTTTTTCTGGGTGAGTGAGTGAGTGGTGACTGAATGTGGAGGCCTAGGACATTACTGTACACTACTGTAGACTTTATAAACACTACACTTAGGCTACACTGAATTTATAAGACAACTTGAGATTAAATCAAGCACAGGAGAAAATGATACAAATAAGAGTTATGGTAAACGTGAGATGGATGAGGCTGCTCTGGGGTAACAGTGTACTATTGTACAGGAAACATTTTTTTTATAAGTAGAAAGAGCACGCTCTAAAATAACAATAAAAAGTATAGTATAATAGATACATAAACCTGTAGCATAGCCTTTTATTATCATTACCAAGTGTTATGTTCTGTACATGCTGCACTTTTATATGACCGGCCCAGTAGGTTTGTTTACACCAGCATCACAACAAACGCGTGAGTGATGCGTTGTGCTGCGACGTTAGGATGGCTATGATGTCACTAGGTGATAGGAATTGTTCGGCTTTGTTATAATCCTATGGGACCACTGTTATAAACACAGTTTGTCGTTGACTGAGATGTCGTTATGCAACACATGATTATGCTTGTTTATTTGAATCATCCTTCACTAAGTAAATAATAATCTCATCAAATGAGCAGGATAATTTAGGCTCTTAAAAGAGAATTAGGTTGTTTGTTGTAGCAGTGTTTGTAGTAGTGGGGAAATTGGAGGTAACCTGAGGATCTACTGCCAGGTAGTGAATTCACACTGAGGAATACTGTGCCTAGGTGAGAAACAATGATGTAAACGTACACATAACAACACAGGTGGACCTAAAACTTGTAGTGCTTCATAGGAAAAGTAAAAAGCTATAATGTATCACAAACATTAAAATGGTTGCCTATGAGGGAAGGAGAGGAAAGGGAATGGAATATGAAAATGAGAGGGGATAAATAGCATAAGAGCAGGACTTGCATAGACCAGAGATTAGATGCACCTTGTGTTCCTAAGGGTCAACAGCAACAATGAAAACACAATGAGATATGTACTTTTCTCCTCTGGAAAGTTTCAGAGGATATGAAGAAAGTTCCAGGAAGCTGTACTGAACAAGCATTGTCATTAAAGTCTTCTGATCAGCAAAGTTGGAGAAGCATTGCTTTAAGGTCCAGAGCAATTATTAGAGCATTTGATGACAACCTCTTTTGAAAGTGAAAATGCTGTGGGGGACTGGGACACAAATGAGGTGATACCTGGTTTCTGCTCTCAAGGAGCTAAGACCAGCACACCAAGAATAAAATGTAGAATGAGTGTGTAGAAAGAAGCTCATTCTAACTGGAGAGGCAATTTGGAGGCGGGGGATATTGGAGTGCACTAGAACATTTGGGGAAAGCCTCAACCAGGTCCTGGGAGGTCTAATATTATTTGTAGGATGGGTAGTATGAACAGTCAAAAGGGGGGCATTTTGATATTCCAGGAAAAAGAATGTTGAGCCAAGTTTCAGCAGTGGGAGCCAGCACAGTGTAGGCAGGATGCAATGAGATACTCAACATGCAACATGAAGGATGTGTTTTGGGTTGGCATGAGAAATGCAAGTGAACAGAAAGGCTGAGGAAAGATTATGAAGGATTTTAAAGCCCAGGTGTCGGGGGAGGTTTAGACTGGGCCCAGAAGAACAATACTTAGAGATCATGTAGAAGAAAGAAATCCAAGGAGGGAATTTGAGGAAGTGTAGCCAGAGAGGGAAACCCAGAGGAGGGAATTTCCAGAAGGTGGGTCGACTCTTTGGAGTGCTGCTGAAATGTCAAGTAGGAATAACAAGTTCACTTGGATTACACATAAATCAATCAAGATGCACTGATGGATGAGCAGGCCAGGTAGAATCTCCAGTTTTATTTCAAAGTAAAAAGATTAATTGTGGTTATTTAATTTTAAGTGAAAAAATTTGCCTTTCAGAGATCACAATGCAATGTAGTGTACTTCAAACAACAAAAATTTCACAGACTACATCAAACCAGTTGCTGAATTTGACCCCCCCGCCCCCGCCTCCTTGGGCACATGGAAGTGTGTCAAAAAACAAAAAAACAAAAACACAATGTGACTTATTTACCCAAAATATTTTATGAGAAATTAATTTTAAAAATGTGGGAAAATGTACAAAATGAAACAGTGAATTCAACAAATTAACCAGACAACAGATATTATTCCATCCTGTGGATGCCACACCAGATGTGACAAATATTAATCAGATGGTAATTATTGTGTGACACAGTTACGATGGGAAACCCGGAGAGCTATTTTAACTTCTTTGCTAACTGAAAACCATCTTTCTGTTATTCAATTCAGCAAAGTGAAGTTCTAGACAATTATAACCTGTTGCTGAACAACAGCCATTGTCAACCTCAGGACAATACTCTGTGAAATTGAAGACAAAGGAGTGCAAGCCCAACTTAAAACATTAATATGCATGCATACGTGTAGGGCTCATTCCTTTCTTCTCATTTGTTTTGCAAAGTTATATGTCTTTCCAGTGTGCCCCAAAGATGGGCCATTTTAAATATGTAGACTGTCACGGGCCCCTTAAAAGTCATATGTTGAAGTTCCTAACCCTCAATACCTCAGAATGGACTGTATTTACAGATAGGGCCTTTATGGGGGTGACTAACTTAAAATGAGGCTGTTAGGGTAGGCCCTAATCCAATTTGACTAGTGTCCTTATAATAAAAGGAGACAGACACAGCGGGCGGGTCATGCAAAGACACAGGGAGGAGACTTCCATCTGCAAACCAAGGAGAGAGGTCTCCTCAGAAATCAACCCTGCCCACACATTGATCTTGGATTCCAGAATGGTGAGAAAATAAATTTCTGTTGTTTAAGCTTTTTAGTTTATAGTACAGGGTGGGGCGAAAATAGGTTTACAATTGTGAGTACGTGAAAAAGTTTATTCTTGTATTATTATTCATTAATTATTGTATTATTTTCCATATGAACAACTGTAAACCTACATTTGCCCCACCCTGTATTTTGTTATGGTAACCCTAGCAAACTAATGTATAGTTTTCCTTAAAGAAACTAAATGTATCCAGATGGTCTGCCTCTTATAAGCCTGTTCAAGTATTTCACTTTAAGGATAATCTATATTTTCAAATATTTGGAAAGAAATTCAAATTCATTTTCCTGTTTGAAAAATGTTTACTCAAAAACTTGATACAGCCAATTATGTCATTTTAACTGCAATTTGTACAGGCATTTGAAGTATTAAAAATGCCTATAAACAAAGTTAGATCCCTACTGTATTTGTCTGTTAGGGTTGTCATAAAAAGTACCACAGAATGGGTGGCTTAAGCAACAGAATTAATTTTCCCACAGCTCTGGAGGCTGAAGTCCAAGGTCAAGGTGTCAGCAGGGTTGGCTTCTGATGAGACCTGCTCCTCAGCTTGCAGATGGTGCTTTCCCTCTGTGTCCTCACATGGCGGTTTTTTTGTGTGTGCATGCTCTGCTTGTATCTCTTCATCTCCTAAGGACATCAGTCCTATGGGATTGTGGCCCCACCCTTATGTCCTCATTTAACCTTAAATCCTCTTTAAGGCCCCATCTACAAATACAGGTCAGCGCCTTAATATATTAATCTGGAGGGGGACACAATTCAGTGTTACTTTTCTTAAAAAAAAAAAAAAAAAAAAAATCTATTCCAGAGTGATTGAGGACTTTAATGTGAAAGACAAAACTTGAAAACTCACTAAAAGTGAACATAGATACAAAGCAACAGTTTTCAGACATTGGACATCAGGCAGCAGAGGTCAGCAATCCCTGAGAGAATGGAAACTCACAAAGTAAGCCCTGGAATTACCCCAATTTAGTGCTTTAAGAAAGTTTCCAGGCTGCAGCGCAGGGAGGAGGAACCCAAACAGAGTCTAGTGGCTCCCACAGTTAAGGAGACAGAGTTAGGAAGTCAGGGGGGCCGAGGCAACTGAGATTGCAGGGCAGAGGACCGGAAACACTGCTGCAAACAGAGAGACCTACGTAAACAGAGCCCCGGAGGTGCGCAGAGGTTTCCCCTCCAATCTTCAGCTGATGCTGCAGCTTGATCAGCTCAGGCCTGTGCTGAGATCAGGGAAAGGAGCATCAGAAAGGAGCAGTTGGAATAACCTCCAGAGATCACTCAGGGCTAATGCAGCCAGAATGGAAAAACCTCGTCCTACACAGGGCAACAGAGAACTCACTCAGAAAGGCATTGCTTCAGAATGGGGCCAAATTAACCCTAGGCGAAAGGCTGCTCTGGTCCCACCTAAACAAGCCTGAAAGCAAGCTTTCAGAAGATCACACTGTTTCCAAGTAGCTTAACTGCATCCCAGAACAAAATTCAAGAATCCTTAAAGAAATAAAGAGATTTTCCAGTGTGCACAATGTGAAAATTCATAATGTCTGGCATCCAATCAAAACTTCCAGGCATGCAAAGAAGAAGGAAAATATGATCTACAATGGGAGAGGGAATAATGGCGGCGGAATAGACAGACGTGTTCCGAGCCTTGTCCCGGAGCAGAAAGAAAGAACAGCTGAGGGACGCACAAGGAGTGTTTGTTGGCTGGTTGGGAGACAGCTGAATTCCAGAAGGAGGTGGGGGACTGCTGAACGGGGTTCCCCTGACCTGGCAGCACCAACTGCGGCTGGGTCCCCTCCCGGAGCTGCGGGCTTGGACGCGGAGTCTGCGCCATCTTGATCCGGAAAGTGGAGCTTATCTGAAGCCTGAGAATCCACAACTGCGGCACCCCAGGAACAGCTGCGAGCCCCAGAACAACGCTCCCCAACTGGCGCAAGCACACGGGTTCAGAGGAGCTCTACACTCCACCACGGAAAGGTCAGATTTCGCCTGGGATAAGGTGAGGTCTCTGGTCCCGGCGGGAGAGAGGAACGCGCGTTTTGCGGGAGCTGGAGGACCAGGGAAGTCTGTGCCTAGAAAAATCCGTGGCTGTAGGGGCTGGCGTGATCTGTGATTGTGGAAAGGGGTCCTCAGAGCTGCTAAGAGAAGGGCACTCTAAAAAGCAACCCATTTTGATCTGAAGTGCAGGGACACCCTAAGAATTTCAGGCTGTCCAGACTTACACGCAGCTCGTGCGCTCCCTTTGTGCCTGGGTTTACTCGCAGTCCTGGAGTTCGCACACTTGGGCTTTTTCCTCTTCAAATCCTTGCTTCTGATTACTAAGCCCAATACATAGGATCACCCAGTTGGGGACACCCTGGGAGACTGCAGGGGAAAGTTGTTTTTCTGGAACCTGGGGATCGGAGCGGGGAGTGACCATCAGAGAGTCAGCTCTGAGGCAGACCACGCCCACAGGCCGGTGGCAGTGCCACAGGGAAAGAAGGCTCTAACACTGCCTAGAGAGGCCATAGATAGACCCGGAAGTCAATCCAGAAACACTGCCACCCAGGGGCTGAATCACAAATTGACTCTTGCGTAATCAAAAATAAAGGAATACGAGAAATTAAGACACACCGCCTGCTTAAAATCAGGACTGGCTTACAACACCGAAGAGCAGTGGATCGCAGGGAACTGCAATACTGTCTGGACTGAGAAACAGGCGTGCCAAACAGAAAAACAGAGGAAGTGAATGACCTTCACTACTTCACATTTTATTTTTACCTTTTATTTTTTTATTTTTTTATTTTTTTTTATTTTCATTTTTTGCATCTTTTAATCAAGAAACTTTTTTTTCTTTTCTCATCACTTGATTTTACCTTTTTAATGATTACATTTTTATTTTCAATCCGTATTATTACTACTGCTATTTTATCTTTTTTTTTTTTTTTTAAAGTGTCATTTTATTTTCTCTTCATTTTATTTTGGGATTAGGGTTCTACATTCTATTTTTTATCTTTCCTTTAGCATCGTTTTACTCTATCTCAACTCTACCTTTAGGCCATCACTCTCTTCCTAACCTCCCCCTTTTCAGTGTCCTGTTTGTCTTACCCTTTTACTGCTTTAGATTTTCCCTATTCTTTCTGTTTACCCCTTGTTAAAATTTCACCCTACTTACATATCTAATCTCTAATCCCCTGCTCCAAGTCCACATACACCTCTCCCTTCGCTGTCTGAGCTATCCATAAACTTGTCCTTCTCTCTGTCCTTTTGTTGTTGTTTGCTTGAATGTAGATTATATCCAATTTTTATGCTGTTTTTGTGAGATTGTTTTGCTTATTCTTCTTTTGTTTATTTTTTTGTTTGTTTTGTGCTTCAGCTTTCCCTTGCCTCAATCCATATTAGTTGGTGTTGTAGTTTGTATTAATCCCCAGGCACTTGTTGCTGGCATTTGCTGGGATTAGTGATTGTTCTATTGGAGTTTTATCCCCAATATATATAGTCTGTTCCCCTTTCTCTCTTAGTCACTTTCTTGTCTCTCTTACTTTTTTTTTTCTCTTTACTTTCCCTTTTCCCAATTTCATTTTCACACTCCTTTTTTCTTTTCTTTCTTTCTTTCTTTCTTTTTTCCTCTTCTTCTTTCTCTCCTATCACCTAATTTGCCTTTCTCTGGTGGTCACCTTTATTGGAGGTTATTAATATCGTGAATACATTCCTGTTCAGTGCCTTGTGAGTTGTACCTGGTAGTGCTGTATTTTGTGCCTTTAAATCAACCCAGGAGAGAGAGAACTACATAACCAGACACCCAGAGAAGAGAGACCATGGGGAGACAAAGAAGCAGCCCGCATATGAAAGAAAAGCAGGCATCACCAGAAAAGGAAGTAAACGAAATGGAGGCAAGCAACCTTCCAGAAAAAGAATTCAGAGAAATGGTCATAAGGTGGCTGAAAAGAATGGAAGACAAATTCGACAATATGAGCAAGAACCAAGAGGAAATGAAGAAGAACCAAGAAGAAATGAAAAATGACATCGCTGCTGTAAAGAACTCAATAGAAAGCATCAAGAGTAGACTAGAAGAAGCAGAGGACCGCATCAGTGAGCTAGAAGACAAGATGGAAAAAAATACCCAAGAAAAGCAACTTCTAGAAAAAAAAATTAAAAGGCAGGAGGAGAGTCTAAGGGAACTTTGGGACAACACGAAACAAAACAACATCCGCATAATAGGGGTTCCAGAAGGAAAGGAAGCTGAGCAAGGAATAGAAAACCTCTTTGAAGAAATAATGACAGAAAATTTCCCAGATATAGGGAAGAAAAAACCCACACAAATCCAAGAAGCTCACAGAGTCCCAAGCAAAATGAACCCCAAAAGACCGACGCCAAGGCACATTATAATTAAATTGGCAAACACCAACGACAAAGTAAGAATCTTAAAAGCAGCAAGAGAGAGACAGAAAGTTACATACAAAGGAACCCCCATCAGACTAGCAACTGATTTCTCAACAGAAACTCATCAGGCCAGAAGGGAATGGAATGAAATATACAAAGTCATGCAAAGGAAGGGGCTGAATCCAAGAATACTGTACCCAGCAAGGCTGTCAATCAAAATTGAAGGTGAAATCAGGAGCTTCACAGACAAAAAAGGACTAAGGGAATTTATTACCACCAAACCAGCAATGCAAGAAATGCTAAAGGGTCTACTGTAAAAAAAAAAAAAGAAAGAAAGAAAGAAACAGGAAGCGAAGAAGTAACACAGGGGTAAAGAATAGGAATGGCGACAAATAAGTACCTATCAATAATAACTTTAAATGTAAATGGATTAAATGCCCCAATCAAAAGACATAGGGTAACAGATTGGATAAGAAAACATGACCCATATATCTGCTGTCTACAAGAAACCCACCTCAGAAAAAAAGACGCACACAGACTGAGGGTGAAGGGATGGAAAAAGGTTTTCCAGGCAAATGGAACTGAAAAAAAAGCTGGGGTAGCAATACTTATTTCTGACAAATTAGATCTCAAACTGAAGGACATAACAAGAGATAAGGAAGGCCATTTCATAATACTAAAGGGAGCAATCCAACAAGAAGAAATAACTCTGGTAAACATATATGCACCCAATACAGGAGCACCCAAATACATAAAAAAACTCCTGGAGGATATTAAGGGAGACATTGACAGCAATACAATCATAGTAGGAGACTTTAATACCCCACTATCACCATTGGACAAATCCTCTAAACAAAACATCAGCAAAGAAACATCAATCCTAAATGACTCACTAGACCAGATGGAATTAATTGACATCTTCAGAACATTTCACCCCAAAGCCACAGAATATACATTCTTCTCAAGCGCACATGGGTCATTTTCAAAGATAGACCATATGTTGGGACATAGGCAAAGTCTCTTCAAATTCAAGAAGATAGAAATCATATCAAGCATCTTCTCAGACCACAGTGGCATAAAACTGGAAATCAACTACAATAAAAACAACCCAAAGAAATCAAACACATGGAGACTAAACAGCATGCTATTAAACCATGACTGGGTTACCAGAGAGATCAAAGAAGAAATAAAAAACATCATGACAACAAATGACAATGAAAACACTACAATCCAAAATCTATGGGACACAGCGAAAGCAGTCTTGAGAGGGAAGTTCATAGCTCTACAAGCCTACTGCAAAAAACAAGAAACAGGGGTAATAAATTACCTAACCCAACAACTCAAAGAGTTAGAAAAAGAGCAACAAGAAAAGCCCAGTGTAAGCAGAAGGAAGGAAATAATAAAGATCAGAGCACAGATAAACGACATAGAGACCAAAGAAACAATACAAAAGATCAACAAAACCAAGAGCTGGTTCTTTGAAAGGATAAACAAGATTGATGAACCTCTAGCCAGGCTCACCAAGAAGCAAAGGGAGAGGACCCAAATAAACAAGATCAGAAATGAAAGAGGTGAAATAACAACAGATCCCGCCGAAATACAAAGGATTGTTAAAAAATACTACGAACAACTCTATTCCAACAAACTGGACAACCTGGAGGAAATGGACATATTCCTAGAAAAATATAACCTTCCAAAACTCAATCAGGAAGAATCTAAACAGCTCAACATGCCAGTAACTATGGAAGAAATTGAAGCAGTCATCAAAGAGCTTCCGGCAAACAAAAGCCCGGGGCCAGACGGCTTCACAGGAGAGTTCTACCAAACATTCAAGGAAGAACTAAAACCTATCCTCCTAAGACTATTCCAAAAAATTCAAGAGGAAGGAACACTTCCCAGCTCCTTCTATGAAGCCAGCATCACCCTAATACAAAAACCAGATAAAGACAACACAATGAAGGAGAATTACAGGCCAATATCCCTCATGAATGTAGATGCCAAAATCCTCAATAAAATTCTAGCAAATAGGATCCAGCAGTTCATCGGAAAGATCATACACCATGACCAAGTAGGATTTATCCCAGGAATGCAAGGATGGTTCAATATCCGCAAATCAATAAATGTGATACATCACATAAACAAATTGAGAGATAAAAATCACATAGTCATATCAATTGATGCAGAAAAAGCATTTGACAAAATCCAACACCCTTTCTTGATAAAAACTCTCAACAAGGTGGGAATAGAAGGATCATACCTCAACATCATAAAAGCTATATATGATAAACCCACAGCTAACATCATACTCAATGGGCAAAAACTAAAACCATTTCCCCTAAGAACAGGAACAAGACAGGGATGCCCACTCTCACCACTCCTGTTTGACATAGTACTGGAAGTATTAGCCACTGCAATTAGACAAGAAGAAGAAATAAAAGGCATCCAAATTGGAAAAGAAGAAGTAAAGCTGTCCTTATTTGCAGATGACATGATATTGTACATAAAAAACCCGAAAGACTCCATCAAAAAACTAACAGACTTAATAAATGAATTCGGCAATGTAGCAGGATACAAAATTAACACCAAGAAATCTATGGCATTTCTATACACCAACAATGAACTTACAGAAAGAGAGACTAAAAAAGCAATCCCATTTTCCATCGCACCAAAAAAATTAAGATACTTAGGAATAAACCTAACCAAGGAGGTAAAAGACCTATATGCGGAAAACTACAGGACACTGAAAAAAGAGATAGAGGAAGATGTAAACAGATGGAAGAACATACCATGTTCATGGATTGGTAGAATCAACATCATTAAAATGTCCATACTACCCAAAGCAATCTATAGATTCAATGCACTCCCCATTAAAATACCAACGGCGTATTTCACAGACCTAGAAAGAACTCTCCAAAAATTCATCTGGAATAAAAAAAGACCCCGAATAGCCACAGCAATCCTGAGAAAGAAGAATAAAGTAGGAGGGATCTCAATACCAGATTTCAAGCTGTATTACAAAGCCACTGTCATCAAAACAGCCTGGTACTGGCACAAGAACAGACATATAGATCAATGGAACAGAATAGAGAATCCAGATATCGACCCAAACCAATATGCGCATTTAATATTTGACAAAGGAGGCATGAGCATACAATGGAGTCAAGACAGTCTCTTTAATAAATGGTGTTGGGAAAATTGGACAGAAACATGCAAAAAAATGAAACTAGATCACCAACTTACACCATACACAAAAATAAACTCAAAATGGGTACAGGACTTAAATATAAGACGGGAAACCATAAAAATACTAGAGGAATCCACAGGCAGCAAAATCTCAGACATATGCCAAAAGAACTTTATCAGTGATACTGCCCCTAGGGTAATGGAAGCCAAACAGAAAATAAACAAATGGGACTACATCAAAATAAAAAGCTTTTGCACAGCAAAAGAAACCATCAACAAAACAACAAGAAACCCCACTGTATGGGAGAACATATTTGCAAATGGTATCACTGATAAAGGTTTAATTTCCAACATCTACAGGCAGCTTATACAACTTAATAAAAGGAAGATAAATGATCCAATAAAAAAATGGGCAACGGACCTAAATAGAAGCTTTTCGAAAGAAGACAGAAGGAAGGCCAAGAGACACATGAAAACATGCTCAAAGTCACTAATTATCCGAGAGATGCAAATCAAAACAACAATGCGATACCATCTCACACCTGTCAGAATGGCTATCATCAACAAATCAACAAACGACAAGTGTTGGCGAGGATGCGGAGAAAAAGGAACCCTCGTGCACTGCTGGTGGGAATGCAGACTGGTGCAGCCACTGTGGAGAACAGTATGGAGTTTCCTCAAAAAACTGAAAATGGAACTCCCATTTGACCCAGTAATCCCACTCCTAGGAATATATCCTAAGAAACCAGAAACACCAATCAGAAAGGATATATGCACCCCTATGTTCATAGCAGCACAATTTACAATAGCTAAGATTTGGAAACAGCCTAAATGCCCATCAGCAGATGACTGGATCAGAAAACTATGGTACATCTACACAATGGAATACTATGCTGCCGTAAAAAAGAAGGAATTACTACCATTTGTAGGCACTTGGATGGAATTAGAGAACATTATGCTAAGTGAAATAAGCCAGTCAATGAAAGAAAAATACCACATGATCCCACTCATTTGGGGATAATGAAAAACATTATAAACTGATGAACAAAAAGATAGTTACAGAGGCAGTAAAGCATCAAACAGACTGTCAAATTACAGTGGTAAGGTTAGGGAGAGGTGGGAAAAATAAGAGATCAACTGAAGGACTTATATGCATGTATATAAGAGTAACCAACGGATGCAAAACATTGGGGGGTGAGGGCATATATGGGAGTGGGGTGGGGGTGGGGGGCAATGATAAGATATGTACACATATAATACCTTAATAAAAATTTGAAAAAAAAAAAAAAACATAAAAAAAAATAAATTAAAATACCTCTGAAAAAAAAAAAAATAAAAAGATATTTAGATTATAAAAAAAAAAAAAAAAAAAAAAAAAAAAAAAGAAAATATGATCTACAATGAGGAGAAAAATCAATCAATAAAAATAGACCCAGTGAAATAAATTACAGAATTAGTGGATAAGGATGTTAAAACAGCTATCATAAATATACTCCAGATGTCTTAGAAAGTAAAGGAAAACATGAGCATGTTAAGAGTCTTGAAAGAGAAAAAAAAAAAAAAAAGACCCAGGTAAAACTGCTAGAGATAAAAAATATATATATATTTGAGATGAACAATACACTGGATGGGATTAACAGAGAGTAGACACAGTTTTTTAAAAAAATTAGTAATTTTGAAGACATCAGTAGAAACTATCCAAAATGAAACAGAGAAAGGGGAGGAGGAGCAAGAACAGAGACTTGTGGTGATCATTTTGCAATGTCTACAAATATTGAATCATGTTGGACATCTGAAACGTATATAATGTTACGTGTCAATTATACCTCAATTTAAAAAAATCAACGAAGGTTCCAGTGGGTTCTTTTTTGAAGCCCTTCAAGACAATCATTAGAAACTGCAAATACAGAGGACCTGATTTTAATGTACTCATGAAAAGACAGCAATTTGTATTTAACTGAGGGGGGAGAAAGAGAGAGAGAGAGAGAGAGAGAGAGAGAGAGAGAGAGAGAGAGAGAGAGAGAGAGAGAGAAAGAGAGAGAGAGAGGAATACAAAAGATTGGAAGTGGCACATGTTTCCTACTTATTCAGAATAGACTTCAGGTGATTTAATTTCAAATCACTGATGATTTTAGAACTGGAACAACTCACAGAGGTCATCTTATCTATTTCCTTTGCTTATAAATATAAGAACTAAGAACCAAAAAGTTAACCAAGTTAACCGACTTGTTGAGGATGACATAAAATGCTCGTTACAAATTGTCACTAGCATCCAAGTTCCTTGATTTCTAGTCTAGAGAGCTTTCCAACAAATCAGAGGAGGGGAAAAAGTCTTTTTTCTTCCCCATACATCCCTATACCCTAGGGTACTCCCAACAAACAAAATTATTTACCAAAATACTTAGAGAAGAGCCGTGAAAACGTAAATATGTTGAGAGAATAAAGAACAGTCTGGTTTAACTGGTGTATGAGATTTGGTTGAGGAGCTGAGAGAGCAGGGTCTCAATGCATGGTCTGGGGACCTGGGACACTTTCAAAGAATCTGTGAGGGCCCCACTCTTTTCCTCATTCATACGGAGACATCATTTGCCTTTTCACACTCCTTTTCTCTAAGTACATGATGGAATTTTCAAGAGGTTACAAGACCTGTGAAATCACAACAGACTGAATGCAGAGCAGATAGGCAAATAGAGCTGTCTTCCATTTAAGCCAGATATTCGAGAGATTTAAAAAAATGAAACAATGCCATTCTCCTCACTAATTTTTAGTTTTAGAAAATAGGTGGGCTTTTTTTTTCCCATAAAATGTGTTGTTTATGCCACATCTAATGGGTTTGTTATTTTAAATATATGAATAAATATTTTAAAAATTTATTCTGTTATAACCTCTAATATAGTAAATAGTGGTAGATACAGCCCATATTAATGAAAGGTCTTTGGGGTGAATAATTTTTAAGAGGGAAAAGGAAAATGTAAATGTCAGAGAGTCGCTGTTATGGAGGATTTCTGAAACTATGTTGAAGAATGTGTCACTCACAGGCAGCGCCTTGTCACTGAAGAGTTTTGAGCAGGGAGGTGCAAGATTAGAAGCAGGCTTTTGGAAGAGTTATCTGGCAATTTGTGGGTCGATAGACAATGAAGGGGGTGTGTAGATAGAAGAGTCAGGCTGTCAGAGCAGTGAGATGGTGGGGCCAGATAGGAGAAGCAAGCAAAGGTTAGAGCAGTAGAAGTCACAAGACAGACAGTGAGACTCCCAGGCACTGGAGAGAAAAATGACCAGTGTGTTCCCTACTTGACCAAGAGAGTGGTCAGGCCATTAACAGAAATAAGGATGTCAGGACAAGGGCGTGTTTTTAGGTGCTGTGACTTTAAGCTTTGACATGTTCACCTCGAGATGAAATAGTGACTTTGACCAGCAGATAGTTGGAAATGTGAGCTTGGCATTTGAGAGAGGTCTGTTCTTGCTGGGCACGGGAACGTGAGTGATGTTTGAGATTGTGGAAGGTGTAGACATTCCCCAAGGAGATACTGGGAGAGAGAGCGATTGGGAAGGCACAGTAGGGAAGGAGGCGCCATTCCTAAAGATGAGGGAGAACTCAGAGTTTGCAGTGTCTCAGAAGCCAGAAGAGATGCAACTGAAGGAAAGGAGAGTGGATGGCACCCAGAACCTTTGTGGTTGGAGGCTGAGAGAATCTCAGTGATTTAGAGATGAATCAGGAACCTTCCGTGCAGTTTTACCAAAGTGGTGAATGTGAGTCAGATCACAAGGGGCTGAGGAATGAGTGTGGGCTGAGAAAGTCTAAAGAGAAGTTTGGCAGCACGAGAATAGAGTAAGAGAAGGTGGTAACCTGCCCGGAGAATGGATCAACTCTCCCAGGATGAAGGCATTCAGAGAAAGAACAGATATCCCAGATAAACTCGCTGTTTGAAGTCAAAAGGAGGAAGCCTGGAAAAGAAGAAAGGCTTGGTTAGTGTCTAGAAAATGGGAGTGGCTAGAATGTAAGAAAAAAAAGAATGTGTAACTGTCAAGGACAGCAGAAGTGAGGGACACCTGGATGGGGGAGATCGAGTCACAGCATACGCGATGATTCTATTCCTGCCCCCCACCCCCCCGCCCAAACACACACAAAGCTTATATGTGTAGAAACCTTTTACAACAGTAAACTTCTAAGAGCAATTTCCTCTGAAAAGTAGAACTTAGGGAGATTTTATTGTTGTATATTCCTCTGTATTATTGGAAAGTTTTTCATTTTTAATCATGAGGCTGTAATTTTTATAGTTAAAAATATTCATCATTTTTAACAATCTGTGCCAAGGCCACAATTTTGAACAATCTATCCCTGAGAATGAAGAAGGAAAAATGGTGTCTCTCACTTACTACTCTATATACTCATACTTTAGAATGTCTTAATGTGTATTAACTTCTTTTATAATTTACGAAGTTTAAGAATTTCAGAATATCGTCACAAAGAGGAAAAACAGTTGTATTCTGTGGTGTTCAAAGTTTGGTCCTGGACGTGAGGATACAAAGTCCCTGCCGTTGGGGAGGAGAGATGGGACATAATGCAAAATAGTTTCTAAGTTCCAGCTGCACAGAGAAGAAGCATCATGGGACAGATTGTAAGGCCATTGGAACTGATAAGAAAAAAAGTAATTTGAAACTTTCAACAACAGTTGTCAGTAGGCTACAGGGGACGCCAGGATTTAGACGTTCAGGAAAGACTGGGTGCTGATGCAAAGGAGGCAATAGTGCAAACAACTCATCTGAAATCATTGTTGGGACAAAATGTTATGGAAAAGTGGTTAGGGCCCGGCTGGTGTGGCTCAGTGGTTGAGTATAGACCTATGAACCAGGAGGCCATGGTTCAACTCCAGGTCAGGGCACATGATCGGGGTGCAGGCTCAATTGATGTTTCTATCTCTCTCTCCCTCTCCCTTCCTCTCTGAAATCAATAAAAATATATTTTAAAAAAGAAAGAAAAGTGGTTAGGAGTGTGTGCTCTGGAGCCATAGTGTTGGCTATGAGGCCTGGCTCCATCTCATTAGTGTTGGGTAGTCGTAGACAAATTACTTAACCTTAAATGGGGGTAACCATAGTATTTCCACACATGGTCTCATGAGAATTATAAACATTTACTAGGATGCCTGGCATATGGTCTGCACTTCATAAATATTAGTGTGTATTACTACTCATCAGATTACATTTATATCTATTATATTTTAAAATATAAATGTAGTAACCTACTCTGTATTGTGTATGCTAATAGTACAATAACATATCATGAATATATAAATTCATTACCACTAAACACTTACTGAGAACACAGTGCTTGCACATGTGCCAGAAAAATGAATATTATCCTTTCCTTAAATGCTAGTTGGCAAACAAAATATAAAAAGATACATGACAATGCAGGTCAGCGTATGCCACATTCCAAAAACATGATCTGGACCAAAATGGTTCTGGAATTTGAAGGTTAGGGAAGTCACTGAGGACAGAAACAATTAGGAAAGAATTGCAGAGATAAGATTTGAATGGACTTGAAGAATAGGTAAGACTTAAATTATTAAGTAAGTTAGGAGAGGAAAAGGCATCCTGGGGAGGAATGTGCATGGTTTAAATGTAGCATAGAGTCTGGTATGTCTCCTGGACCAGCCAAAGGACATTAGTAGTTAAAACTGGTGTTTAGTTAACAGTAATGTATTGATGTTGTTTCTTCTTAATTTTGACCAATGTGCCATGATAATCAAAGAGGTTAACATTAGGAGAAACTAGGTGAGGGGTCTATAGGAACTCTGTACTATCCTTCCCAGGTTTTCTGTAAATCTAAAATGATTCCAAATCAAAGTTTACCTTTAAAAAATGTGAACAAATATAACTGACGCTCAGAATGTGGTTAGGAAAATAGTGGTAACTTAAGGTGAACAGGGGGTAAGGCCTAGGCTGTAGAAGACTTGGAGTGCCTGCATAGGAGAGCTGAGCCTCAAATGCCAGAGTGTCTTCGATGTTACCATCAGCATTGGTTTGTATTTGCTCAACACCACACTCCCTAGAAAGCAACACAAATAACACACTAATATTTCCCCTCTAACACTCTCCTCAGTTATTAAAATACGAATGCTCGGTAAAGCGACAAGCTGTTAGGAGGGAAGACACAAATGAACTAATGAACCCTCCGTTCCTCTCCCCAGCCAAAGAGCATTCAAGTCCTGAATAATGATTATCACTTGGCCTGGCTCAAAAGCATAGTCTTGGAAGCAGACCTTTCTTTATGAAAAGTTTGTGCTGGAACGGGGCGCCACTGCCCCTGTTCAGCCAGGAACAGTCCCTTGGAGGATGTTTATTGTTTGTAGCGAAGCATTTAAACACCCTCCAAGTTATGAACATTTCAAGGCAATCAGTCAATCCTTGCCTGTGAAAGTTTGTGTGTAGATTTAGGTGACGGTGCACAAAATAGGTGGGTATGTGTTTGTTGCTTAGCAACATCTGCTTTATCCCTTTTTGTGCAACAGGAAGATCCCTTGTTGGGATGCCAATGTGGTCTGAAGGCAGGGAGGATGCCAGGTGGATGGGACCAGGCTTCATGGGGGAGACTTCCTCCAGTGCGATGGGAGGCTGGGGCTGGGTTCTTCCCTAACTACAGCCCACCGGGCACTGTTCTAAGTGTTAGGACAAATGGCTGAGCTTGGGAGTGTGATCTAAAAGAGATGTGGCTTCAGAGCTGGGGTGTGGGGGTAGAGGGGCTCTGCTGGGCTAATGGGAAGAAAAGAGCTGAAGCAATAGGAGTATCGTGGCAACCACAAACAAATGTCCTGACATCAGAATGTGTAGGACCCACCTGTAACCTCCTGTGGCAGAGATCCAAGCCACAGCATTAGTGAGCTGGTCACACTTCCTGGCTTTCTCTCGCTCTCTCTGGCTTTTTGCAGCAGGACCAGTCTCTTGAATGGAATAAATCCCCAGTGTTCCTGCCCAAGTAGGGGGTCTAGGGGAGGCCTTGGGAAGTAAGTTGTGTAAGTAAAAGTGAGGCGATTGTGTTTGTACTCCAAGCTGATAAAGTGGATCTTTCCAAATACACTATTGACCTGAATTTCTACAAAGTGAGTCATTTCCCGTATGGCATTTCTTAAATTTTCTTAAATGTTTTCCCACAACACCTGCAGACAGCCCAATGTTTCTGGGACTATGAGAAGCAAAGCACACCGCCTATCTATGAGAAAAATGGACTGTCTTTGCATGTAATAGAATCAGAGCTATGAGAACAGGAAATCCATGTGCGCTAATCTGATTCTTGACACTTCTTGTTCCTTACGTACCAGCATGCCACTGTCTGAAGTCATCTCGCAGGACATTTGCAGGAGTGACTAGGTTGGCCATTCCATGAAAGCAAGAGTTGTGCCTTGCTTCCTGATGTGTAAGGGGGCCTGGTAGGTGCTCAGTAAATATTTATTGAATAAACAAATGAATCTAGTGCTCGAAGGGACATGACGGTATCCAAACACTGCAATGTAGGAGTGAAGATTGATGAGGGTTCATTTCTGTCTATTGAAAACACAATTAGGGAGGGAGACGTTTCCTGGGAGAGGCTTGCAGAGAGGAAGGAACACATTAATACAAATGCACTGGGGAGAAAGCTTGTGTGATGAAGAGCTTCACTATAGGACCCTTTAAGCTACACTGAGCCAAAGAAAATTTGCTGACTGATGGGGATCCCTACCTAGAGGAAACTGAGAGCTTGCAAGAAAGGGAAGGAAGTCTTGATTTTCTGGACCTGGTGCTAGATATTCCAACACATTCACAGTGACAGCAATAGGAGACAACATTTTTTCCCCTTTTTATTGAATTTCTTGGGGTGACGTTGGTTAATAAAACGACATAGGTTTCAGGTGTACAATTCTATACTACATCATCTGTATATTGTGTTGTGTATTCACCACCTCAAGTCAAGTCTCTTCCCAAGGGAGCCATCATCTTAAGACCTATTTCAGATTGCACCTTTTCCTCCCTTGTGGGTTAGTTGACTTTGTATAATGCATGTCCAGGAAGTACAGCAGGTCCTCAAATAACATAATTTTATCTGTGAGGAGTGTGCACGTTCTCCCCCGTCTGCGTGGGTTTTCTCTGGGGACTCTGGTTTCCTCCCGCATCCCAGAGATGTGCAGCTCAGGGGAACTGACATGTCTACGTCATTCCAGTCTGAGTGAATGTGGGGGTGGGTGCGCCTTGGGATGGAAGGGCATCCTGTCTGGATTGAAGGCTGCCTGCCTTGCTCCAGCCACCTAGACCCTGAACTGGAAGAAGTAGCCTGCAAAAGAATTCTCTCAATTGTTTCTATGCATCTTTCTTAAATGTATGTATAGCTCACACTTATTTCTGTTTAATATTAGAAGTGTTTTGGGGTCTTTATTTAGAAGTTTGGCAATGTTTTTGTGAACAGAAGTATACTGTGGAAACTTAATTCTTCATATCAAGTAGCCTGAGGTAAATTGGTTTTGTTATGTGTCACTTAAAGTCACAGTTTCCAAGAACCTATCGAAGACCTTAAGTAAGGACTTACTGTAACAGAGAATTTGGGGAAAGGGGTTTTCTGCTCTCCTCTCTATAATTTTAGGGGCCACACTGTCAGGAAGGCTTAAGGTCTTTAGACTAAGTGAGCAGAGACTACAGAAAACCTGCGAAGATAGTACAGAGTTCCTCTATACCCCTCACCTAGTTCCTCCTTATGTTAATCTCTTTCATTATCACGGCACACTTGTCATCAGTAAGTTAGTTCCTGTGTTTTCTGAAATTATTCCAATAACATGTGCATTGATTTTTCTCATCAACATTGTAACAAAATGACAAGTTTATCCACAGTAATCCTATGCATTGGTTGCTCCAGATCAGGCTTCTGTTATTTCTCCAAAAGGCCTGGTTTCTTTTCACGGGAAATGGTATTTACAGACCACAATCTGGATGTTGAAGGTGTTCATTAGTAATTGTTCCTAGGACTTTCCCCTCAAAAGAGCCAAAAATATGTATTTTTAGATGAAATACATCATGAGTTCACACTGATATTCCCATTTCAAAATTAAGACTAAAGCATCTTTAGTTAAATTACTAATTTCATTGCTTTTTTCTTTTGGTGAAAATCATGGTTTGCAGCAAAGTTAAAGTAATTACTTTTATTATATGTTTTAATGATAATTTCAGAGTAAAAATGCCAAACATTACTAATAATATTAAGTACTGAGAGTAGTTTAAGATGTATTTAGTTTTTTGTCCTTAAATTATATACCAGTAGGAATTTAACAGTCAGATTACTGTAAATTTAGTCATTTGAAATAATTCCTCTCTGTGTGTTTGTCAGTCCTGATTTACAATTAGGTTTACCTGTTTCATTATTATTTTAGTTTTTAATGATTTTTTTAAAAAATTACTTTTGCTTTATAATTAGGTAAAACATTTCCATGGTTCCAAAGTCAAATCCATAAACATGGTCTAGTCCTAGAACTCTAGCGCCATCCCGGTTTTCTCCACCTTATTCTCTCTCTTCAGCTATGTGCAACTTTTTTTTAAAGTTTTGGTTTATCCTCTCACTATTATTTTGTTATGAGCAAATATATATATATATATATATATATATATATATATATATATATATGTAGATATTCATATACATCCACTTTCTTAAAATAGGTAACATGCCTAATTCTCCACCTTACTCTTTTTATTTAACAAAATATCCTAGAGATGACTCCCTGCAGCATATAGAAAATAGTCCTGATTCCTTATTACAGCTCCAAAGTACCCCATGATGTTAATTCAACCAGTCCTCCAGGAAAGTATATTTAGGTTGTTTCCAGTCTTTTACAAAGCTGAAGTTTTTGAAAATGAGGGAATGCCTGGTAGTGTCCAGTGAATCTAAACTATCCAATAGAAGACAGAAATCAGAGGATTTGGCAACATGAAGGTCAATGAAATCCTAACCAGGGATAAGTTGTGTATACCCAACCTATCCAGCAGTATGCAGTGATGCTAGCAAAGCCAGAATCCTTTCACTGTCATGATACAGACAGGAATCAGATTATAATTGGTCATGGGGTGAATGTGACATAAAAAAATGGAGACAGCGGGAAGTATAAATTACTCTTTCAGGAAGCATGGGCGAGAAGAAACAGAACTATAACTAGAGAAACTTGGGAGCAAGAGGAGTTTTATTTTTGTGGCTCTGTTTTATATGTTGATGAATGTGTACATGTGTTTTTAGGATGAAAGCTATTGGAGCATGTTTATTGTTTGGGGGAAGGAGCTATAGAGAGAAAAGGTTTAAATGAGAGGAAAAGAAGGTGTTGCTGGCAGAGAAATTCTGTAATTCTTCATTTTTGAAGAGAAGACTTGAGTTTTTTGAAAGTATGATTGGAAAATATAAACATGTGACAAGCATCTTTAAAAAAATTCATTTCCTGAAATGCACAGACTCTCAAGTTACCACTAAAAGGCAGCTTTCACGGGCTTGGTTCTTGTCCTCTTGGAGCTTATAGTAAATGAAGATTTGTCATTTATCCTCACCACAGCATTCTATTCTCCTTGGTCTGTCACTATCACTAACCTCCAATCCCAGCCACAAGCTTCTCTTGTGCCTACTGTGTAGTGGCCTTTTAACTGGCCTACCTGCTTCCACTCTTGAACCTTCTGTAGCTCCCACTTTTCTACAGAGAAGCCAGGACAATGTGGCTCAAATCCTATCTTCCCCCTGCTTTAAATCATTCAATGACATCCTACTGCAGTTAGAAACAGTCCCAAGTCCTTGTGAAGATCTAAAATGATGATCTTCTCCAGCCTCCATCTCATTGTCCACATCTCAGCTCTCAGTTCTTCCCTCAGGGAGGCCCACTCTGGCCACCCTATCTAAAACAGAACCCTGCCCATTCCCTAGAGTCATGGTCTACCACAGAGCCGTTTTATTGCCCTCACAGCTTAAATGATCACATCTTAACGTGGTGTGTGTTCCTTTGTTTATAGTTTGTCTCCCCAGTTAAAATATATGCCCATTGAAAGTGAAAGTAGTACCCCCAGTGCCTTCAACTGTGTCCAGCATACAGTAGGCACCCAGTATACATTTGCTGACAGGATCAATATTATTCTTTGACTTTTGCCAGGACCTTCTGTAGTAATTGCACCATTTTTTTTACCCTTTATTTTCTCTCCTTTGGTTTTACACGAAGCATGGCTTTGGGGGTGAATACAACTGCAGAAACTTTGAAATGGGCAAAATTTGAGTTTGAGCCCCTTAAAAACAAAATGCAAACTTTAGGGAGCTTTATTTAGGCAAAGTGGTGTATCCCTGGGTTAACTGGAAAAAAACCTGATCACCTTGTCTCAAGTGGAAAAGTGCAACCTTAGCTTTCTTCTGAAAGATGAGCTAACTCGGGGTATATGCTGATGTGGAGTGGAAGAATCCTTCGGGAAACCAGAAGAAGGGCATTCTCTGAGAGGGAATGACCCAAGAACAAGGAAATTGCAGCTGGTGGCTGTCCCACTACGCTAGTGTCTGAGAATTTCTAATTAGGAGGTAAAATATTGAGAAGCCAATTTGGCCACAGGTCTAAAGGCTAAATATTCCAACTCACTTTATATATCATAAAGATCATATTTTGAGTTCCATCTCTCTGATTTCTGGGCTTGGTTCTTTTTCTCCATACTCAGGAGAGGAAGCAGGTGTTATTTATGGACCACCCTCCAAAAACTCCTGAACAGAGACAGTGCTCAAATGTGGTTGCTTCTGTAGGATACCCAAGCCTTATAGATTGATCGCTATTTGATCATTGTTGTTTTTCAGATAAGATTGCTCATCACAGCTGCTACAGTTGGGTAACATAGGCTAATGTATGTCGTACAAAGAAAGGTTCTTAAAAAAATATTTTGGACAAAAAATAGATTTACTATTTTTATTTATACAACGGGCTTCAAAGGTGACAAAAAAAAATCCTGTCATGCAAGATATCATCAAAAGAAATAAAAGAAAAATTTAATGCAAAATTTCAAAGCTTCATTTTGTCAGTCTTGTCTGTTAATCACAAAAGAAAAAGAAAAATCCAACCCTAATTTATATGAGACTTTGTTTCTGGTGCTCATTTCTAAGTGCCCTGAATTCTATTTTGGAGGCAAAACTTCTTAGGTGGGGTCATGTTCACAAGCCCTTGAGATTTACTTCTTGGTTTCTGGCTCAGCTCCTGAGATCATTCTTCTTCTTTTTAGGGGGGTGGGGGGTAGAAGAAGTCAAACCGTGTTTATTGAATGTACACTGTTACAGATGTCCCCTTTGCCTACCTTCTTATTGCCTCCCTTCAAACCAAAGGAAAGCCATTCTTTGTCCCCAACAGTGCTGTGTTTTTAAGTACCTGTTTGTGTTCATAATAAAACCTAAAAATACGTACCTAAGGCGTTTCCTCCTTATGAGTGAAAACCTATTGATTCCTCCTTTATAACCAGGAAGTGGGGGGGCGGGGGGTAGAGAATGTTCTACTTTCCTCATTTTCCAGGAATAAATTTTGGAAGAAGAAATTATTATAAAGGATTTTTCGTACCTCAGGAAAGTTCTGCCTTAACTTGGAAGAGCTGGTCTGTCTTAGCAGCAGCTTAGTAGTACAGTTGAGATTTCAGCCTCAGACAAAATGCCGAGGCTGCTTCTGCGCGGCAGAATCGCACCAGGACAGAATATTTTTACGTGGAACTTTTTTCCTGAACAAAACTTTACAGTAGTTTTGTGACATTCCTGAATGCCCAAAAAAACAACTTGTAATGAGAAAGAACTCATGGGCATGGATGACTCATGGTGATTGCAGAGGGGGAGGGGGCAGTGGAGGTAGAAGTAGCTGTGGGCAAACTACGGCCCGCGGGCCGGATCCGGCTGTTCTATCCGGTTCTCTTGCTCTCCCCTCCGCTCCTTTACTTTGAATTTATATTAGTTCACACAAACACTCCATCCATGCTTTTGTTCCGGCCCTCCGGTCCAGTTTAAGAACCCATTGTGGCCCTCGAGTCAAAAAGTTGGCCCACCCCTGGTATAGGGGGTATAAATGGTAATGGGAAAAATAAAATAAAGAAGAACAAAATAAAAAATGACTTGTATATTCTCTGGGGAAATACTAAAACCTAATATACATACTAAGACCTAACATCTTTATGGAATAAAGAGAGGGGGATTATTAATATGCCAAGTACTTCAAAAGATTACTTGCCTCAGTTCCTAAGCCTCAAGCATTACAGTCAAAGATAAATGACAAATATAACAAGGCAAACAAAAAGCCTTCTGTGGCAGGGACTCCTAGTTACCTATCCAATACTCAGTGGTGTGCTGGTGCTTAACTGGCAAAAAAAAAAAAAAAAAAAAAAAAAAGAAAGAAAAGGCCTTAACTTGTGGTGTTTGCCAATTTTTTGTGGTGTAAACACTCCCACTGTGACCAATTTCAGACTATCGATATGTTTAACAACCACCTTGTAAAAAACCTAAAAATGTAACCATCAGCTCTCATAAACCAGAGCGAGCCATTTGGAGCACATCACTGCATTCATCCTCCCCTTCTCATCATTAGCAGGAATTCCATTCTGTTGCATTGGCAATTTTCTAAGATTAAACACAAAAACCATGACATTTTCCATCCACTCTTGCAAATAGGACAGGCCGTAAGACTGTTTAATGATGTGCTAGCAGTAGGCAGATAGATGTCATGGTGGTGGTGATGGCCTGCCACAGATGGTGGTGGCAGTGGTGTGTTCCTTAAAGGGGCTTCAGACTCAGTTCACGCCTTTGTCCTTATCGCCTCCCACCCCCGCCCGCTTTTTTTTTCCTGCCTTGGAAGGCAGATGTGATGACTGGAGCTACAGCAGCCATTTTATAATCAACAACGAGGGAGAGGCCAAGAGAATCACAGAGATCTTGGCCTTGACATTTTTGAGTTGCCTCACCATTCCTGGAATTCCTGTTTTTGATCTTTTTTTTTTCAAGAGATGAAATAAATTCCTATTTTGCTTAAGCCCACGATCATTTAGGTTTCGTGTTAAAGGCAGACAAAACCAGTCTTTCAACTTGGGCAAGCTTACCAATGGGTGCAGGTCTAGTGAAGAGAAATTGCTACCACAAGCAAAATTGTTTAAGAATATTTTTAAAAATTGATTTTAGAGAGAGGATGAGAGAGAGAGAGAGAGAGAGAGATTTGCTATTCCACTTACGCATTTGTTGGTTAATTCTTGTATGTGCTCTGACTGGGGATCAAACCCCCAACTTTGGCATATCGGAACTATGTTACCGGGCAAGACTAATAATTTTTTTCTGGAACTTATATATAGTCATTAAAACTTTTAAAGACTGAACAGCTCGCTAAATATTTTGTCAGTGTGAGTCTCCCTAAATACTTGACTTTGGAGGCAGAAATTGTATGCTCAGCACAGCACTACGAACTTTCAGTGAAAAGAATTTTGGCAAATTTATTGAACATATACAATGTACCAGAGGCCATGCTAAGCACTTTAGAGGACTCAGCCTACTTGCTGTTTGATCTTGGGAAAGTTACTACACATCTTGGTGCTTCAGTTTCCTCATTTATAAAATGGAGATAACATCACTATATCATAGGGCTGTTTGGAAGGATAAAGTAGTGCTCAAAACAATGCCTGGCAAATAGCACTCACTGAATAAATGTTAACTATTATTCTCATCATCATTATTCTCATTATTATGCCCCACAAACCCTGTTCGATAGGCACTGATATTACTAGCAGGTGAGGGTAATGGCATCCATCTCATAAGGGACTTTGAGGCCAGAAAGAGATGATGCCTCTCAAGTGTTTAGCATTGTACCAGGTAAATGTGCAGTAAACTCTAGCTATTGTGAGCTTGATATGTATTATTATGAGCTTCATCTATGCAGCACTCCAATGAGGCTTTTTTAAGAGACATTTGTGCCAAAATGTTGTATGGGTGAAGAGAAAAAATTAGCTTTTTGTGGGAAGAAAAGCTAGTCATTATTCATCTGTCTTTGTAAATGAGCTTATAGGGTTTGATAATGTAGGGTGTACCCGCAAAATGTATACACACCCTTTGAATGATTATAAAGGCAGTGTTTATTAAAATACATTTCATTTTCAAAATTGAGCTGTCAACTGTAAAAGTTTGTACACATTTTGGGGGATATCCTGTATATAATCAATGGGTCAAGCGATGAGCGCTATGTGACATGCCATAGGTACAAACGCAGTGTATAGGGCACAGCAAGAGGAAGGGAGCCGAGAGGGCCTTGGTGATGAAGCTTTAGGATAGAGAAGAAATAACTCTGGATTCTGAGATTTGGAATTGGACCCAATTCTGCCACTTAGCAGTGTTTTGACCTTGGGCAAATTACGTAACTTTTCTAGACCTCATCTCCCTCATTTGTTAAAATGAGAATTTTGAACTTGACAAACCCATACATCCCAGCTTTAAAACATATTTTTGTTTGTTTTCTATCTGGGAGATGATGTTGGTTAGGTCTTAAAGAACAGATAGGATTTTGAAAATTGGAGAGGGCAGGATCCTATACCAAGTATGAACAAAGGATATAATATTGAAATGCTTTGGGGAAATATTGTTGCAAATTTGCCAGTGTCTGTGTGAAAGTATGAGGGAGACCAGGAGAAATTGTGGGTTGCATTATACTTGAGGGATCTTGGGTACCAGGAACTTGTCTTCTACCCATCTCAGCAATCCAGCTTTCTCTGGTCACACCACTAGATCTTGGCATGACCCCAAACTGTCCCAGCTCCATAATTTCAATTTCAAGCATGCTATTCTCAGTCTGTTCCCCAGCTTTTGGGAGTGGTTCCCAACTCCAGCAATTATATATAAATACATTTAATTGTTGGTTGATTCTTGTATGTGCTCTGATTTCAGAAAGGAAGGGAGAAGGAGAGAGAGATGGAAACATCAATGATGAGAGAGAATCATTGATGGACTGACTCCTGTACATCCCCTACTGGGGATTGAGCCTGCAATCCGGGCATGTGCCCTTGACCGTAATCAAACCCAGGACTCTTCAATCCACAGGCTGACACTCTATCCACTGAGCCAAACCAGCTAGGGTTTTGGACCCTACTGGGACCTTCAACCCATTGATCCCATCACCTTTCCATCGTCCTCCATTCCTTTCTGTTCTCACCTCCTTTCTTATCACAGTCCCCCACCATCACTCCCTTGCTTACATTCTCTGCTCTGTAACACCCTTTTTCTCTATCACGCCCTCCTGCCAAAACCCAGCCCTGGTTAAACCCAGCTTTACCCCCAATGGCTGAGGAGTTTGGAGAAAAATCCACAACTATGCTGGCTGGCCTTGCTTTACATTCATGACCAGTAACCTCAAATAGACATTTAAAAGCGCTGCCTGGCAGGCTGACCATGCTTCCAAAGTTCATATGCTCTCAAAATCTCCCAGAAGAAAAATGTTTCATATCTGCTCCTCTCTCTTCCAGCTTCCAATATCTCTTCCACCCTCATCATTCTCAGGGGGTCTGTGGCTATGTCACCAAGATAAGAGAAGCAGAGAGAGGGGAACGGCCCTGTGTTTTCAGCTCTGCAGCCACCAGCCTGTGTACACCTGGGCCCACACACTCTGCCTTTCCTCTTGGGGCTGGGGGCTGGCTCCTCCTGGCTCTCCTGTGAAGGGATGAAGGAGAGCGAGCTCCAGGGTCTTCACCCTTGCTCCCATCTGCTCAGGAGATTGGCAAACCTTCTCCCAGGTCATGTGGCACTCTCCCTCTCTTTCTTCAGGATCTCTTGCCAGGGAGGTTTTCCCTGCCCCTATAGAAATATCAACCTCCCCCTTCCCAGCCCCTCTCACCCTGCCACTTCCATCGTGTGTACCACCACTTAGCATATTTGTGTACAGTCATGGCACCACTTAAGGATGGAGATACTTTCTGAGAAATGCATCCGTAGGCGATTTTGTCACTGTGCAAACACCATAGAGCACAGGTACACACACCTAGTTGGTGTAGCCTACTGCACCCCTAGGCTATATGGTCTAGCCTATTGCCCTAAGGCTCCAAGCCTGTACAGCACGTTACTATACAACATGAGATTAAATCAAGCACAAGAGAAAATGGTGCAATCAAGAGACACAATAAACATGAGATGTATGGGGCTGCTGCTTTACAGCAAACTTTTTATTTATTATTTTTAAGTAGAAAGAGTACACTCTAAAATAACGACAGAAAGTATATCATAGTAAATGCATAAAGCAGTAATAGAGTTTATTATCATTATCAAGTATTATAGACTATACACGATTGTAAGTGCTATCTATAATAATAAAAGTGTAATATGCTAATTAGACCGGACAGCCGTACGACCTTCCAGATGTCATTCCGCACGTCCTTCCAGACGAAGCCACAGTGGCAGGGCCGAGGTAGGTTAGGGGTGATCAGGCAGGCAGGCGAGCAGTTAGGGGCATCAGGCAGTCAGGGAGAGGGGTTAGGGGCATTAGGCAGGCAGGCAGAGGGGTTAGGGGCATCAGGCAGGCAGGCAGAGGGGTTAGGGGTGATCAGGCAGTCAGGCAGCGGGGTTAGGGGCAATCAGGAGGGCCTAAACGGGCAGCCAGACATCTCCTGAGGGGTCCCGGATTGCGAGAAGGTACAGTCTGGGCTGAGGCCTCCCCTACCCCCCCGTGCATGAATTTCATGCACCAGGCCTCTAGTACTTTTATATGACTGCAGTGTAGCGGGTTTGTTTACATCAATGTCCCTATAAACATGTAACACATTGTGCTAAGACATTATTAGGCAACTAGAGGCCCGATGCAGGAAATTTGTGCAAGCGTAGGCCCTCGAGGCCTCAGCTGCCTCGTGGCCCTGTGGCCCTGCCCCCGCCACTGGTCTTTCTGGAAGGTCTTTCCGGAAGTCATTCCACCATCCAGTCTAATTAACATATTAGCTCTTTATTATATAAGACTAGTGGCCTGGTGCACGAAATTCATGCACATTAAAAGGGGATTAATTAGAGGAAATAATTTAATATTGCTATTTGCCCTTTCTCTATAATAGAAGTGTCAGAGATGAAAGAAAATTAGTAAAATGTATATGAAAACCTTCTTCCTGTCAGAGTCTGGGGCTCACCATGGGACCCGGAGTCAAGTCCCCGCCCACCCACATGTGCCTCAAAATCACGTGAGACCCAGACCCGGCCGCCCCCACCCCCCTCATTGGGCTAGATCCAGACCTGGCTAGTCCCACCCTTGTCAAGCCCCACCGGGCAGGGAACATAGCCTCAGGTCCCCTGGCCCAGTGCCAGGATGGGGGGCGTGGCCTGAGGTCCCCCAGCCCAGACCGGGGTGGGGGGAGCGTGCCTTGAGGTCCCCCGTCAAGCCCCGCCAGGTGTGGGACATGGCCTGAGATCCCCTGTCAAGCCCCACTGGGTGGGGGGCATGACCTGAGGTCCCCCATCAAGCCCCGCCAGGCGGGGGGAGGGGGGCACACACAGCCTCAGGTTCCCCAGCCCGGCACCGGGAGGAGGGAACAGTCTCAGGTCCCCTGTCAAGCCCCGCCAAGCAGGGGGGCGCAGCCTCAGGTCCCCTGGCTCGGTGTTGGAGGGGGGTGCGGCCTGAGATCCCCTGTCAAGCCCCATGGGGGAGGGGGAGGGTGTGGCCTCAGGTCCCTGCTGATTGCTTGTTAAGGCTCCTTATGGGAACTTGACCTCAGCTGTGGGTGCAGCCATCTTTGTGATGGAGTGATGGGTAATTAGCATATTCCCTCTTTATTAGGATAGGAATTTTTTGGTTCCATTATAATCTTTATTTTTATTTATTTATTTTTTATCTTCACTCAAGGATATGTGAATTTTAGAGAGTGAGGAAGGCAAGAGAAACATCAATGTGAGAGAAACATTGATCAGTTGCTTCCTGTACGCTCTGATTAAGGATCAAACCCGAAACCAAGGTATGTGCCCTGACTGGGAATCGAACCTGCAACCTTTTGGTGTATAGGTTGATGCTTCAACCAAATGAGCCACACAGCCAGGACTCAGTTCCATTATAATCTTATGGGACCACTTGTTGTATATGCAGTTCCTTGTTGACAGAAATGTCCTTATGTGGTACATGGTTGTATTTATTCATTATTTGTCTTCCTTGATGAAAGCAGGGATTTTTATCTGTTTTGTTTGCCACCATATCCCCTATGACTTAAACAGTGCTTGATTCATTCATCCAACAGGTGTTTGATAAGCTCCTATAGGTGGCAGATACTGCCCTAGGCACTGAGATATGGCAATGAATAGAACAGATCCAGAATCCTGCTCTTTTGGCTAAGCAGTTAGGTAGTGATACGTGAAACATCCATGCCGAGCAGGGAAAGAGGATATGAAGTGTATATGTTTTGGAGGGGTATGTGGTCTGTGTGTGTTAAATTTTAGATAGAGTGACTAGAGTAGTGCTCATCGAGAGAGGAGCATTTGAGTGAAGACCTGAGAGAAGAAAGGCACAGGAGACATGTGAGCATCCGTGAGAAGGGCTTGCAGGGGAGGAAACAGTGGTGCCAAGGTCCCGGAGGTAGCAGTGTGCACAGGTTGTTCCAGGACTTGTGAAGAGGCCAGGGTGACATGTGGACGTGAGCAAGGGAGACAGTTGGAGGCCAGGGCAGAGTGGTAAAGAAGGAAAGATCATGTAGGGCCCTGTGTGCATTATAAGAACTTATATTTTGAGTGAAATGGGGAGCCGAGGGAAGATTTTATTGTTTTGATACATAATATTAATATATAACCCACTTTCAAGTTTTCACAATTGTTCCAATAATGTCCTTTTGTTTTTTTTTTTTTAAAAAGTCCAGTTTTCTATTACTATTTAAAGAAATAGCCCTGCCAGCATGGCTCAGTCGTGGAGCGTTGACCTATGAACCAGGAGGTCACGGTTCAATTCCCATTCAGGGCACATGCCCAGGTTGCGGGCTCGATCCCCAGTGTGGGGCATGCAGGAGGCAGACGATCAATGATTCTCTCTCATCATTGATGTTTCTGTCTCTCTCTCCCTCTCCTTTCCTCTCTGAAATCAATAAAAATATACTTATTAAAAAAAGAAATAACTTGCACAAGGGGCAAGATCAAACTTCATAGCATTTGGAGTGTTACCAGGATTGCACTAAAAAAGATCATCTATTGGTTTAAAAATTAACAGTTTTATAATGTCATTTTATAGTTTCCCCCCTCAATTCATGATCCACTTAAGGATCATACAGTGCATTTAGATGTCATGCCTTATTTATTTATTTTTAAAAATATTTTTATTGATTTCAGAGAGGAAAGGAGAGGGAGAGATAGAAACATCAATGATGAGAATCATTGATCATCTGCCTCCTGCACGGCCCACACACTGGGGATCCAACCCACAGCCTGGGCTTATGCCCTGACTGGGAATTGAACCGTGACCTCCTGGTTCATAGGTAGACGCTCAACCACTGAGCCATGCTGGCCAAGCTGGCATGCCTTTTTAAAAAATAGCTTTATTGAACTAAAATTCACCTACCATATAACTTACCCATGTAAAGTGTTATGTATGATTCAATGGTTTTCAGTATATCCACAGGATTATGCAACCATCATCACAAACTAATTTTAGAACATTTTTGTTACCCCCCAAAAGAAACCTCATAGCCTTTAGCTATCACCATCTAACTTCCCTCATTCTCCCAAACACAGGCAACCACCATTCTTTTTCTCTATAGACTTGCCTGTTCTGGATTTTGTATATATAGCAAGTGAAAGCATACAATTTCTGGCATCTTTCACTTAGCATAACCTTTTTAAGGTTTATGCAGGTAGCATGTGTCAGTACTTCATTCTTTTTTATGACTGAATAGGTGTTCCATTGCATGGAGATAGCACCTTCTATTTATCAAGGGAGTGTTTTGAGCAGAGGCGTGACCTGATCTAAGTGGCATTTAACAAGGTTCACTCCAGCTGTTGTTGGAAGGAGCAGCATGAACTGTGTTAAATGTTGCTTTTAGGAAAAATAAGATGAGGCCTAAGAGTTGACTAGTAAACGCTCAAATAGTTTAATGAAGGAATTAGCAGAAATATTCTGATCTATAATTTATAAACAGTATTTGTGTTTTATGGGATTTGTTGCATTTTCTTTCGATAATTAAACATGGAAAGCAGAAATAATAAAGTAGCCAATAAATAAGAATTTCAAATGTAATTTGGATATGGAAACATGTATGAACAACTGGAGAGTACCATTAATTTGCAGATGTCTGATATTTTCTTTGTTTGGGTGGTAATGATTCTTGTGGTTCATGTAAAATTTATTCCTCAGAATAAATACTTCGTCTCTAAACATAACTCAACATTATGGTAACTATCCAAGATTTCATGCCAGCTTCCAGAGAGCTGGCCAAGAGAGAAATCAAGTCTTAACAAAAAGGTATTTTCAGTGTCTATGCTGATCAGGTAGATGAGAGTTGGTTTGTTTTTAACGGGGAGGAGGGTATCATCGAAAAGGCTGTAGAAATCGGATCAAAAATTTAGAGTGCTGTTGTGGCATCTGTCATTAATTGGAGCAACGAGGTTACCTACTGGAATCATTAGATCCCCCGAAATGGCACAGAACAAATGTATTGATTCAGGGTTCGGTATAAGCACATGCAATAATTACTAGGCTGTCCAATTCTGGATATGTGCAACTTCTGGGACTTGCAAGTCATTGGTGAATAGGTGAGGGCAATGAAAACTAGACAGAAAAAGGCGACTCTGGAAAGATAATTGCCATACATGCGCTTCACGTTTACAGTAGGTTCCGCTGGGCGCGGTGGACCTGTGGATGAGCATTTCAGAAAATAAACACTGACAAAGAACTTCACTGGCAGATAATGCGCCAAGTCCGCTCGCGGGGACTAAAGGAGGCAGCGGGAGGGAAGTCAGAACGCACCGAATAGTTTTTAATCCTTGGACTCAATGGGGCGGGGACCGCTCCCCCCGCGGTCCGCGCTCGGGCCGGCGCGGCCAAGAATTTGGAGAGGATCCCTGGTCGCGCGGTGGCGGCGGCGCGCGGGTGCGCGTGTGAGCAAGCGAGCGGGCGGGCGGGCGAGTGCGCAGGGTATTGGCAGCCGAGGAGTGGAGGCTGGGCGGCTCCGACTCCCTGACGCCAGCGCGACCAGATCAATCCAGGCTCCGGGAGCGAGCGGGCAGGCGGGAGGAGGAAGGAGAAGCCGTGCGGCTCAGCCGGGGCCGAGGCGCGGGGAGGGACCCTGCGAGCTCAGCGCGGGGCAGCACCCGGCCGCCCGGACCCGGGCCCTGGGACCCCGCTCGCTCGGCCACTCGTGCGCCCGCGAGGACGGGCGCGCCGCCAACCCGGTAAAACGAAACAGACCCGAACCCAACTTTCTCCTCTGTCGCGTCTCCGCCCTCTCCCTTCAGCGCCCTGGACTTCTAGTGCCGCCGCCGCCTCCACTGGGGCGGGCGCGGGCCCGCAGGGCTCCCGCTGTCCCCGGGGCCGGGTGCGGGCCGCGGCGGGGAGGGGGGCTCTTCCCCGCGTGGGGCGGATCGGGATACCCCCCCCTCCCACCGTGATGGCGCCTCCGGGCCGCTCGGAGGAGCGAACCTGCCACCTTCTCCTCGGTTCGCCCCAACCAGCCGGCAGGGCTCAGCTAGGATTCCCTTCGAGTCTTTGTTGGGTCTGTGGTGGGGAAGCCGCGATCCACGGCCAGAGCCTCGCCCCTGGCCCTGCTCGCGGCGGGACCTCCCGGCCACCCTCCCCCTCCGCCCGCTCCCCGTTTCTCTTTCCCTTTCGGCAGCCCGGCCGAGGCCCGTCCTCGCGGCCCGCTGGCCCATTGTGTCCCGCGCCGGCTCGGGCCACCCTTTTGGGAGCTGGAGGGCGGCCGCCGGCGCTGCCCTTTACGCGCTCGGAGCCGGTCTCGCCCGAGGTGCGGGGGGACACCGGTGCCCTGGGTCCCTAGGCGTCCCAGATCGGTCCCCTTCTCTGCCCCAACGAGCCTTTTGGGGGTCGAGGTGAAGGAAAGTTCGTTCCGAAATTCCCTCTAATTTATTCAAAGGTTTGGCGGCGGCGGCGCGTAATTTTTTTTTTTTTCTCTTCCGCCTACACCCCGTGCGCCTCCAAGTGTCGTCTCATTCCTTTCCCTTGACCGGATTCGATTGCCTCACTGCAAGTGTATTTGTGAGTTCGCTGTTGAACAACTGCTCATTTACTCCGTTCCCTGGCTTTGGGAGGTTTCTCGGGGTTGTTTCTGTAGAAGGTGGGGGTGGTGGGTGTGAGACACAGAGAGATGTGGGCTTGTTTTTCTCGTTGCTTAATAAATATGAAGGCTAAAGGGAGAGCGTTTCCTTGATGTCCTTAGGAAGGGAGGAGGGACAGATGCCTGCCGGATCTCACAACTGCAGTAGCTGCGGCTTTTGTTTATTTGGAAGCGCAGACGGTTTTTAAATACACTGCGCGAGACGGCTGGGAAGGCGCTTCCCTTCTGGAAACCGGGCGCGTCTCAGAACCATCTCCCGAGAAAGCATCGTTTTCGTGAGTGCTGTGGCAACCAGCCTTTCCATGGTATAGGAACTTTCAAAGTAGGTGGAATGATTCAGAAGTTGCACGGTTTCTGTATGTCTTTCCTGTTGCGGACAAATGGCAGAATGCCTTTATTTCAGAACATTTCTCGCTCTAGCTGCCTGCTTGTCATGGATAACATGCCTACTGCGTTCAGTAACACAAGGAGAAAACTGTTCTCTGCCCGGGTTGATTTTTCACCTTGCTGCTAATTACCACTTTGCGTTTTATTGGAGGTAGGTGAGCTGTAGTGCAACCACCATTGGGAAAGCATCGAGGCGGAAGCAGTGTTCACTGCCCCAGCATTTTCAATTAGTATACCGTAAATATTGTGCACCAGTGTTATTGCCATGTAGGTGCCAGGCCTAAATATGTTGTCCTGATTTAAGTGTTTGTCCTCCCCGCGCCCTCCCTCGTTCCCTTTTGCAGTTATTTGATATTTCTGTGCAGGTGGTGTACATTTGTGTAATATTGCAATTCTTGGGAAACTGTAACCAGGGTCGAGAGAGATGATTTTCTAGAGGTGGGTGATGCCAGAGCCTCTAGGATCCAGACGAGATCGAGTTTCTCCTGAAGGTGGGGATTTGTCCTTGCTTTAGTTTTGACCCCTCCAACCATAGGTATGTAACCAAATCCACTTTTCTTTTTTGCAGTATCCTTGGTTTTATATCCTTGAAGAACAGATGACCTTTTGCATTAGAGAAATGACAGTTTTAGGCAATTAAAAATGTTAACCTCTTACATCTCTTGAAACTTAATTTTGTTCTGCTAAGTTCATTAAAGCATTAGGAAGAAGTAAGTCTCATTTCCCCCAAATACACTTAATAGTTAAAAAGTAAATTTCAGGTTGTAATTTTGATTTCTAGTAATTCTG
The DNA here is from genome assembly GCF_963455305.1 of Plecotus auritus. Classification (NCBI taxonomy): domain Eukaryota; kingdom Metazoa; phylum Chordata; class Mammalia; order Chiroptera; family Vespertilionidae; genus Plecotus; species Plecotus auritus. Next base: position 55,441,526 of record NC_137773.1, read on the forward strand.
GGTTAAAGATAAAAATAACTTGGTTAGATTGGGAAAAGAATGAACTTGAATGTAATTAGACCAGTATATTTAAGCTGCAGTCGCCTACATAATCAGGGTCAAGTTGTGTGTGTGTATAAAAGATCTCATTTGTGTAGTCTTACAAGGCTAATGGAGGCATCATTGAGGCTTTATAAATAATGTAAGTTGTGTATAATGTAGAGTCCCCAGAGGCAGCAGAGAAAGCATCATTACCAGCCTTTTCAACCTGCTTGAGATCTTAAATTGATTTACAGCACTGAACTGGTGCAAAATGATACATCAGGATGACATGGGGTCAGCCTGTAAAAGTCTATGATGTCAGCCTATTAGTTCAGTCATCATAATTAAACCATATTACAGGGGCAGCTAAGCAGGAGTCTGGTGTTATGCTTCAGATATGGGTGGTACATGGATTTTTGTTTATAGTGGAAAGGCTGAACCAGCCAGAAATGCTGATGTTTTTGAAAGAGGGGAAGGCTTACAGAGCTCTGAATTTCTGAAGAAATTGAAGACAAATGCCAGGGGTGTTCAGTCTGCATCGTGTAAGTAGCTTTTGGTTTGCTAGTGGAGAAGCAGATGCCTTGGAGGTGCTGATGTTAGGACCTTGGCAGCTCTGATCCCTCTCCTGAATCATGCTTCATGTGTGCTTGAATTTAACTTGGCCTTTGGGACCTTCTAAAATATCAGAGGACCACATACTTACTGAGTTGCTCTGTATTGATGTATCAGCTGACATGTTATTTCTTTAACTAGTCATAGTGACTAGGTCTCCACTGAAAACAAAGGATATTTGAATTGAACATATGAACAAATCAGGAAAAGACCCTAGTTTTTTTCTTAGATTTTTGGCAATCCTTATTCAGTTTATGGGTCATCTAGGTCTGTGCTGCCCAATAAGGTAGCCTTAGCCACATGTGGGTATTTAAATTGAAATTAATTAAAATTAAGTAAAAATAAATATTTATCTTCTCAGTAGCACTTTATTTCAAGTGCTCAATAGCCCCATGTGGCCAGTGGCTACCATATTGGATACCTGTGTAGAACATTTCCATCATGGCAGAAGGGCCCATTGGACAGTGCTGGTCTGGGACTTTACTTCTCTTCTTCCTCCTCCTCTACTCATCTTTCAGTTACTTCTGTGATGAGTTTGTGGGGTCAAAAAGAGAAAGAGACATGTCAATTTTTGCTACTTGTTTGCAGCTACTGGATAAAATGAGGTAGACTTTTCTGTGGATTATATTTATCATTGATGTCCTGGGTTCTTATTTGATTTAGAGCTTTGGGTAGGAGAAATAATTATAGCTAATTTTTTTCTGAGTTTTTACTGTTTCCTTGTTTTTAAAACTATCTCATTTAAGTCTCAAAGCTTGACTAAATACTGATGTAAAGAAAAGAAAAACTGAGTTCCAAGTGATTCACTGTCCTGCCTCAGGCTCCATAGCTAGTGATTATGATATGAACAAGGCAGTCTGACTCTAGGGCCTCCCAAATAATCATTGTTCTGCTGGACTTTATTACTCCAGTATAGATATGACTTTGCTTTTATTTTTAGGCCGTTAGACAAATTTTGTGCTTTTCTTGGCTATCTCCTTTTAAGTGTTTGGAAGAAAGGAAACAATGTTAATCCGTATGGAAGCAGATCATAATTGGAAGAGTAAATCTGATGTAAAAACCAAATTAGTTTTATTTCTGCTTTTCTAGATCATTCCTGACACTTTCCCCTTGTGTTTTTTCTTGTATAATCACAAGCTGATGGTATTGAAGAAGAAAGTTCTAGTGGTTCAGTTTATCGCATCAATAGTTTCCTTCCCTTAGCTGGTAAACACTGCACCTTGAGATACAAATAGTTCATTGCGAACTCCTTTGGGGGAAAAATTTTTTTTAAATGTAATGTCTACTTTTGTGTAGTTTTACAGTTCAGTTGTTCTTAACTATTTTTTGGGGGGTGTGGGGGGAGTTAGGGCTGTTTAAGAATCTGATGAAATCAGGGGGCCTTTTATACCTTTTCACTCCCGTCCTCCAATCCAAAAATGCTTATATGCTCTGGTCAGCTTGGGTGTGCACTTAAGTACACAAATTGCATGACATTTCAGTTGAAGGACATCATGGGACTGCTGTGCCAAGTGCATTTATAAACAGTCAGATTTGTAATTTCCTTTACAGAGAATAGAGCTATTTAATGTTAAAAAGTTGCTTTGAGGATTTTCTAATCCATTTGGTTCCTATCAAGTTGAGCAACCTATGCTCAGAGAAGACAGCTGACTTACCTAAAAGTCACCCATCTAGTGATCAGAAGAAGGGAGAGCCAGGACCTGGATCACTCTACTTGTTAAGTTCTTATTTGTCTATTTGTTTTTTCTTTCTTTTTTTTTTAAAAAAAAAATATTTTTCATTGACTTCAGAGAGGAAGGGAGAGGGAGAGAGAGAAACATCAATGATGAGAATCATTAATTGGCCGTCTCCTGCACGCCCCCCACTGGGGATCGAGCCTGCAACCTGGGCATGTGCCCTTGGCCAGAATGTGCCCGGGACCCTTCAGTCTGCAGGCAGAGGCCCTATCCACTGAGCCAAGCCGGCTAGGGCTATTGGTTTTTTCTTACCACACTCACAGTGTTCCTGCAGCTCTGTTCTGAGCATATCCAGTGTACCGTAATCTGGGGAGGGCAGAAAGAAGAATTTTTTGGTATGTTGTTGACTTTTTGTACATAGCATTGTTTGAGCTGAGTAGGAATCAAGTCTGACAACCTCAGAGAGGTTTTTTTTTTTTTTTTTTTTCCATTTTGGAGATGGAAAAGAAAAGTCCTGCATCTGATTATCTGATTTAATCAGCAGCGCCTTACCAGAAGATGGGTGATTCCAGATTTGTACAAAATTCCTATTAAGTCAGGCAGTTCATATACATCTCCTGTCTTAACTAAAAAGCAAATCACATTCTTAACCAAAAGCTAAAAGTTTGGGATATTTAGGGAGGAGCTATGGGGTACTGGAGAGAGAATTAGAAAGATCTGAGGAGAAAAAGGATAATGAAAATGTAAAAAGGTAGAGAAGTTTGATATTAAATTATAAAATGACATTGAGGCTGATGAAGTGTTCTCTGTAATTGTACTTCTACATATGGTTTTTCTTTTTTTGAAAAACTTACTATTACCGATTTATGATAGTGGGTAACAATGCAGGAACAGCCAGATGGAAGAAATGCGTAGGGCAAGGTCTGGAGGAAGGGGTGCAGAGCTCCTATGCCCTCTCCAGGTATGCCACTGTCACCGCACCTGCAAGTAGTCAACAACCAGGAAGCCCTGGTTTTACTCTCTGCTCCCAAGATTAGCCAAGCATGCTTTGATAACAGATGGAGGCATCTCCATTTTGCTCCACACTGAAACCTCTTGACTCTTTTTTCTTAAAATATATTTTTATTGACTTCAGAGAGGAAGAGAGAAAGAGATAGAAACATCAACGATGAGCGAGACTCACTGATCGGCTGCCTCCTGCATGCCCCACACTGGGGATCAAACCCACAGCCCAGGCATGTGCCCTGACCAGGAATCGAACCGTGACCTGGTTCATAGGTCAGTGTTCAACCACTGAGCTACCCTGGCCGGGCTCTCTTGACTCTTTATATCCCTTTTCTGCGATTACCTGGCAGGGCAACTTTCAGTCTAATCTGGTGATCTGTCATCGGATTTGCCACAAAAACACCTGAAATATTTTTAATACTTATTCTGAAGCAACTTCCTTAAAAAAGAAAATAGCGAAGCTAGTTAGCATGAATGTACTTAAAATCTAAATGTAAATCTTCATTTTGGTGTACATTATTAAGATGGTATACAGCTAGTCCTATAGTCAAAAATATAGCATTTACAGCCGCTGCTTGCTGACTTGCAGAAATGAGCAGGCTCTGTGGAAGAGTCATTTGCATAAGGGAAGCTATCTTTCAGATGGGAAAAACCAAAACATTCATAAATAGTTCAACTCCAGTGACCACATCAGCTTGGTAGGAAGGTACTGAAAACTGCATTATTTTAGCAGTTTAACATCTTTGTAATAGTTGTTCTAAGCTAAAATCAGAACTTATGGATGATTCCCTCTTGAAAATAAAGCAGCAAACCCTCTACGATTCACGGAAATCCCTACCTGGCATTTCTCTTCTCTGCTTAGTTTCTCATGTTCAGATATAGAGCCTTATTCCCTTTAAGAATCCAGGTCTGTGGTGTGGTAGATTGGTTTCTTAATCTAATTTTCTTGACAGTAAGCTTAAATTTAAAGGAACACATACACATACAACAGCTAATTATGCATCTGTATGCTTTTGAGTTCAAAATGCAAATAAATACAATGTCATGTTTGGGAAGAGGATAGAGGAGTCTAACTTTTGATTAAAAATGTATTTATGTACATAATTTTTAATGCTTATTTGTAGTTTCCCCTTCATTTTAGGGCGGCTGTTTTATAGATTTTTTTTCCCTGCAATCTCAGATAGTTAGGGTATAGTTACTCAAACTGTGGATTCATTTTCCTGTCGCCTATTTTTTGTGGTTTCTTTGCAGTGTTCTTTTGCAAAGTGGAAGTATTTCAGACCTTTATAGCTTTTTTCTTTCAGTTTCAAACACCACAAGAGAAAAGGGAACTAATTATCTTTTAAGTGTTATCATTAGGCATTAAAATCAAATCATTATTTAGTTAGCTAAATGCAAGATCTTTTGTTTAATTACAAAGAATGTGTCATTTCAATGGGAGAGGGATTTTAAAATATGCCCTTATTTAGTAATTTTGATTCAGTATTTCAAAAGTATATGCTTCATTATTCAATGAATATTAGTTCTGAGTGGCTCAGTCATTGGTGAGAAGACACACAAAATGGAAAAATTAAATGCAACAACATTGCAAGAGTTGTGGCAAGGTAATATAGAGGTAAGTTGTACAGACAGCCCAAGTGAGGACCACAGCCACTAGCCACACGGGGCTGCTGAGCACTTAAAATGTGGCTAGTGCAACTGAGAACTGCATTTTAAATGTTCATTAACTTATGTTTAAATAGCCACCTGTGGCTATCCTATTGGACAGCACAGATCTAGAGGCTGGTGACCAGCAGCTCTGCCTGACCACGGTAGGCATTCCTGATGGGGCCCAGTGCGATGCGGTGGGAGAGAGATTCAGAAAAGTTAAATTGGGGTGAGGCTTTTCGGGCCTTAGAGTGCCAGAATAAGGCCACATTGGAGATCACTGAAGGTGTTTGAACATGCAGTTTGGATTGGAGGGGGTAGAGCCCATAATGCCAGGAGATGAAGAAGAAAGCTATTTGAGTTATCCGTCTGATGAGGTGGGTTTTTTGTGAGTAAAAATGCAGTTGGTGGTTATTTGGCTATAGAGTAATGGGAGGGAGAGGAGGCAGAGATTATTCTTTTTTTTTTTTTTAAACTTTTTTTTAAAAAATATATTTTATTGATTTTTTACAGAGAGGAAGGAAGAGTGATAGATAGTCAGAAACATCAATGAGAGAGAAACATTGATCAGCTGCCTCTTGCACACCTCCTACTGGGGATGTGCCCGCAACCAAGTTACATGCCCTTGACCGGAATCGAACCTGGGACCCTTCAGTCCGCAGGCTGACGCTCTATCCACTGAGCCAAACCGGTTTTGGCCAGAGATTATTCTTAAGTTTCCGCCCGGAGTGACTGTAAAATGAATAAAGCCTTTACTTAAGGATAGGGAAGGACTACTTGTAGAAGGGATACAGTTTGTGTGGATGATGAATTAGAATTGACGGGCTGAATTTAAGGTGGGGTATCCAGGTATTCTGCAGGCAGGTTGGAGATACAAACTAAGCTGGAGCCTAGGGAAGGGCTCAGAACATTAAGTACAGATTGTTGGAAATGATGGTTGAACTTCCCAGGTGTTTTGAGAGAATCATGAACAGAAACAAAAAACTGGTAGGTTGACTCTCCCATTGAAACCCACCATTGGGATTTGGAGAAGGGGATGGTATGTTTGAAGTAGACGAAAGAAGGAACTGGAAGAAAGGTATGGGGTCAGAGTAAGCTGCGGGAAGAGGGATCCCAGAACGAGGGTCAGAGGGGAAGTGTCTCATGATTCGTGGTGAATGAGAAAAGGTTGGGTAATCACGTGAATGCAGTTGAGGAGAATAGACTTAGTATTCTAGGAAATGAGAACTAGATTCTGAAAATTCTCTCGAGTGACTTATAATTCAAAATAGATGGGACCTCTTGATACTTGAAGGTTGAGGGAAAGAAGTTAATGGATGGAAAACAAAGATTGGTGGAGTTAGTGATCTTGAGCACAGGGGACGAAATATTAGCCATGGAAAGGAGGGAGAGTTGTCTGAGAAAGAAGCAGGATGGGGTCTCAGTTGAGAGGAAAGCAGATGGCGGAGCTCATGCCAGCTTGTGCTGCTTTTCCCAGCAGTGTGGAAGGCAAGTCCCCTCATTGGGGACTCAGCAGATGGTATTGGAAGCTTAGAATAATGGAGAAGTTTTGGGAGAACCCTTGTGGGTGGTATGCCAGGAGGTCTATGGAGAACTCGAAGTCTAAACAGTAGGGGGAAACCTGGGGAAAAGCTTGATGTGGCTGTAGAGAAGACTAGGTAATTGTTGCTTCTAGGGTAACGTGGTGGCTCCATAGTAAGATTGGAGGGTAATGTTGGTAGAGTCGATTCTGGCCTAGGGATAGCAAATCGGTTAAGAAATGAGGCTCTAGGATCTGGAAGTTTGGGTTTTAGTCCAAGCCCCAACACTTCCTTGTTTTTTTATAACTTTGGGAAAGCTACTTACCATTAGTGTTGTGACTCACTTTTCTCATCTGGAAAAGAGAGTTTATAGCACCAGCCTCAGGATTGATTACAAATGAAATGAGTTATACTTTCATATTTCACTTAATCTAAGATGCCACCAATTGTGAGACATTATTTCATGTGCTACTGAGGAAAAAACTGTCAATTAGACATGACATACCGTTGATGAACACTTTCCTGGTTTTGGAGGTGATAATGGGAGGGGCATCTCAGTCGTTGATACAGACTACACAAAGGACGTAGCATGGGACGTGGCATGTAAAAAACACTCAGAAAATGGTAGCTCTTTCTAAAAATCACTGTAATTTTAGAGTCTAGAATGTTAATGAGAACAGTATTGAATCCAGTCTAGATCAGCGGGTCACAGGTTATACGGAGTCCAATGGACGGGTGAAGCAATGGGAATGCCGGTAATGAAATTGTGAAATACCAAGTTTGGGAATTTGTAGATGGAACATGTCCCTGACAATCGTAGGTAAAGGTTTTTTTTTTTTCAAAAATATATTTTATTGATATTTTACAGAGAGGAAGGGAGAGGAATAGAGAGAAACATCAATGAGAGGGAAACATCGATCAGCTGCCTCCTGCACACCCCCTACTGGGGATGTGCCTGCAACCAAGGAACATGCCCTTGACCAGAATCCAACCTAGGACCCTTCAGTCCGCAGGCCGACGCTCTATCCACTGAGCCAAACCAGTTAGGGCAGGTAAAGGTTTTTAAGAGAAGTGTAGAAATTGAATGAATGCCTGTTAATGATTTTTAAGTTATTTAAATTGCCGAGAGCTTTAAAAAGTAAGTATTCTGAATTTACCAATGGCTTTTCTTACAGCATTCATTAGTGTTAAAAAACATTTTTTTTTTTTTTTTCATTAGAGTAATATATGCTCAGTGCAGAAAGATTCTGGCATGGATTCTTGTCATAGTGTCAGAAGGAAAGAGGGATTGGTTTGTGCCATTTCCAGAGGTGGGGAGGTATTAATAGCCGGTTGTAGAGCCCTTCTAAACGTGACTCCCAAGGCAGAGACCATAGAGGAAAAACTTATGCATTTGACAGCATTTATGTGACCACAAATGACAAAGCGCACAGTCACAAACACAGTCTTTCAGGTAACAAATTTGCAGCAAGTTACTGTTCTTGGTAAGAAACTTTTTAAATCAATAGGAGATACCACTCTTAGAGAAAAACTGGTAAAGGACATGAACAAGCCATTCACAAACAAACAAAATGCCAGCTGCTAATAACCATAAAATGTGCTGCTGTGTCCTGCATCAGACTCTTCAGTTTTATTCCTCTCTGTGGACCAGGAAGTCGCAGTCTGGGAAAACTGGGCTATCAGTTATATGCGGTTTCGTAGTCAGCTTGCACGAACGACGAACCTGGGAGACACCAGTGCTTAACAGAGCACATGGAAACGGGCCTCCTTCTCCTACCTGAGTTGCAGTATTGGAGTTTCTTTATAGTGACATCTCCTCGTTCACAAGAGACACAGTGTTGGTCTTGGAATATGGATTTGATGATTGAGATGGATTCGTTTATAAGGTATTAAAATAAAGTGAGAAAAGTTCTCCCATGTAATAAAACCACTTAAAAAGGGGGAAAAAATTTAAAGAGTTAGGCATCAGCATTTAATTTGCTAGATTTTCTCTTAAGAATAATGGTTAGGGTTATGGGGGTTAGAAAGGCTTTGCATATGCAGCAATAAACAACTGGTTGGTGCTGGGACCCTTACCTAAGTTAAGTACAGTCTTCCCTCAGCACTGAGTTCTTGCCTAGTCACTAGACAGAATTGAATTTGTCAGCATCTTCTACCTCACCATCTTATTTCTTGTAAATGATCTGCAAATATCTCAAAGTTGGTGGGAAAGGGGCTTTTAAATCTCATCTACAGGCTCAGCACTTGGCCTGTTACCACTCCTCTGGCCCCCCATTCTTAAGTCCTTTCTGAAGGATTGACTGGATTAGGGCCTCTAAACTGGGATGCATTCGTCAGAGCTGTTCCTCAAACTCTTTTAAGTTGAGTTGGAGAGAGAGGATGAACGTCAGGGAAAATTGGTCTTAATTTGATCAGAGAGAGTAGTTTTTCATGAAGGGGAATAAGAGTAGCAGTGAGTGTTGCTGGAGAAAGTAGACCTTTAGCCCTGTGAAAGCTCAGGACGGTTGATTGTATAGAGCTTGCCAGCTCATCCAGTGCAGCTTCCTGTTTTGCTTATTGTCCGTTGCTGGCTTTGCAGTCTGGCATAATTAAAAACAACCTCTTCTTTATTTTCCCGAGGCTCATGTTTGTGTGCTCAGGACTTCTATTAAGTCTGTTCAAGCTTGAGGGAATGTTTGATTGGTTTTAAATGTTTTTCTGTTAACTGTGAACCAAATTAACTTATTTAAACGACTGGCACCCACACTGTATTTATTTACACCAAAGAGTTTTGTCACGTTGCACAGGTTGGGATGTTGCTTTGTATTGCCAGAGAGCCTCCTTTCAAAACGGTGCATCCCCACTGTGGGGGTTCTGCCTTTGAACGGATATAAATCCCATTCAGCAGGTGTTTCATGCCCAGCACTGGTCTCTGTTTTGGGAGGGACAGAGAAATGTATGTCAGTTTCCGCCCTGAAGAAGCACTCTTACTCCTAAGGGGAGACTGCGATGATATGAAAAGTTAAATGACAAGCCATTGTTATTAATGTTATATCATCTCAGCTGGAGGGTATTTCTCTTATAATGGGGATAGTCTTTCAAAATCAAGGGATGGGGAAAGAAGCCTGATGTGGTTGGTAGAGCTCTTACTTCCTGCCCATTTCGACCTTAGTTAATTCTTTCAGTAAGTTTTTGAGTGTATTTATAATTATACTTCTGTTCATAGTGTATCTCTCATACACCCTGATAAAGTTGTGATAAGGGGCCATAAGTGTGGGACTTGCACTGAGGATCTTGTACCTTTGAGGGACAATACAAACCTGCTTGTCTCATCCAGTGTCAGTTTTAATGGCTTTTATTACACTTACCTTATTAATTCTTTGGACTGAGTTCCGTGAAGGCATATGGACAGTGTGTTTATGATCTTCGTGTTAGTACAGTGGTTCTCACCTGTTGGCACATAGAAGAACATGAACAACCACCTCAGAAATGACTGGGCCTGTCTGTAGGGGACACTATACAAGGGTTACAGTGGAGAGCTTTTTTTCTTTTCTCTCTCTCTCTTTTTTTTTTCTGATGGAGATCTTTTAAAAAAGTACCACAGGAAGTCTCATGTATAGCAGTAATATGAATATTGCCATACCAAAAAAAAAAAAAAAAAAAGAATATAGCCCTGACACACAGTAGGTACTTGATGAATAAACTTTTTTCATTTTGATGTTTTTTAAAACATGCCAGGGAAAGTGGTTTGTTGTAAGTTCACTGTGGTTATGCACTATGTCTTTTATACCCAGACGTACTAGTGATGTTTGAGGGTTAGTTGTTTTGCGCCCGCGGCCCCCCCCCCCCCCCCCACTTTTTGTTTTTCTTAGAGGAGAAAAGAGATAGGAAGAACAAGTTTGTGTGTTTGACATGTTTTCCTTTTTGTAGAAATCACCAATTCCTTGTGTTCTGGAGTCTAGAAGTGGAGTTAAACAAAGCTCTTGAGGCCCGAGGCACTTAGATTACAAGGAAAAGAAGCGGGAAAGTGGGGGAGAATAGAGCAGTGGTCCATCAGGCAATATGAAATTAGTGGTAGGCAGGGGAGTTTCTCCAGCATTAGTGGGTAGAGGCCAGGGCGATACTGAGGTTGAGAAAGCCTGGAATAGAGGTGACAAGGGGGTCTGGAGGCAGATAGAAGTGGCAGTGTCACTGACTTGTTTCTGCCACACCAGGACACCCAAATCTCTCGAATTGAGAGTACTATTTTTTTTGCCATTATTTGTAGGTAGCATGGAGGTTGCCAGCTATATCGGAGCCATTAAAGTGAATATTTAAATATATTACTTGTAATAACCATGATACTTGAAGGAGTTCTTTAACTTTTCTCTATCTCTACATTTGCTTCAAAAAAAAATAAATAAATGAGGCAGTAATTTTTGTTTCATTTTGTTTATGTTTTCATAAGGAACCCTAAGAATAATCAGTGGGAATGTAAGGAAAGTGGATTTCTTAAAAGGAGCTTAATTTTAATGTTCCATGACTCATCATAAGAAAAGAATATTAAGAATATTATGGGCTGTTGGTGTGAAGTAATGGTGTCATTTTCCATATATCTTGTTGAGGTATAGCTTAATACTTCTTATCTGTAGTCTAGGCTCTTTAGATTAAAATGAACTTAATTTTGTCATTGCTGCTCTGATAAAACTCTTGGTTTTTCTGTGTTCTAGGGAAGTATGAGTAACTTAAGAAGGGAAACAACAATGAAAAATAAATAAATTTGGAAGGGATGGAATTGGATGGATTAAAATAAAACCATAAACCCTGATTCAGTAGCTCAGTTGGTTAGAGCATCATCCTGCTACACAAAGGTTGTGGGTTTGATCCCCGGTCAGAGCATTTACCAGAATCAACCAATTAATGCATGAGTAAGTGGAACAACAAATCGATGTTTCTCTCTCTCTCTCTCTCTCTCTCTCTCTCTCTCTCTCTCTCACACACACAAACACACACAATTTAAAAAATCAATAAATAAAAATTTAAAAAGGAAACCATAAACAAATCCTTGCTTGTTACCCCCTCTGCTCTACGCATGAGACAAAGGAGGACGTTATTTAGGGGAAACTGGGTGGTCGAGGGGTTGCCTTGGCAAGCTCCTTAACCTTTCTGCACCCCAATTTCATCAGCTCTGAAACGGTCTTTACCGCCTAGGATTCTTGTGAGGATTAAGAGAGTTGATAGGTATAAAGTGCTCAGAACAGAGCCTGGCGCTTCGTGGTGGCGGTGGTAGTGACGTGAGAATGGCACATGATTCTCTCTGGACACTAGAGTAGTTTGAAAATTGATGGAGACCACGGGTGAGCTGTTACGTGAGGTCTCCCATAGAACCACCTGCATGACAGCGCTCTCCGTTTGAAGTTGGCGGTGATGGTGATGAGAGTTTGTCGGGTCTTCAAACTTTCAGATGTTCTGTAAAGACTCATTTGCATTTAGTCTGAATTTCTAGAGGAAGATAGAGTGACTTATATGATAAAATATGTTTGTAAGTTTTTATAATAAAATCATTACTTTTAACTGTCATCCACTTAAAGATTTTCCACAGAAATATTTGAGTCTTGAACAGGTATTTTTTTTTTAGATTTATTGTGTTCTCCGGCATATAATAGTTTTATTATTAGTGTTAGCAAAATGCGATAAGGAATTGAAAGCTTTCTCTGATAAAGCAAAACATATTCCAAAAGCAATGGCTAATTTCTCTTAAGGCTGCTTTGGTTTATCCATTCCATAGTTCACACCCATCGATGCAACTGGTCAGTAGTTGGACTCATTTGTATTTCCATGGCACAGCAGGTATCTCAGATCCCAGGATGCGGGGGAGAGGTCGTTATGGCAAATGGCAAAGAAAATGGCATAGGCTGTTTGTTGGCCACTCTCCCTGCATGTGTGTTCTTCCTTAAACAGCCTCAACATGTCATGCGGCTCCTATTAGTCAGCTTTGTAGTATGGTTCTCCCATCCCTCCCCCACACCCTTTACAGCTGTGACCTTGGTGGTGGTGGGAACTATATTGTCCTCCTTTTCTTTCCACTGCACCTTTCTGTTGGTGGTAAGCACTGTAAGAACTGTTCCATTCCATAGTGAATTAGTGGAGACGAAAGCTGTCTTAGTAGCTGAACGTGTAACGGAGGTCTGGGGTTCTGAAGTCTTCTAAGAGCACTCTGTTAGGGTTTTCTATTCTGATGGGTAAGTCACTGCGGAGCGGTGAATGGCCAGCACGGGGCTGAGCAAGTGAAATGAGGCAGCCAAGGTCTGGAGTCACGGGGCAGGTCTCACCGGATTCTGCAGGTGACGCTCACTTGTGTCCACAGCATTATTTCCCTAACCCAGTGAAAGAGGTCGCCTTGGCTGCTTCCAGCTCTCGCTGTAGGGAGCTCGTCTCCGTTCAGCTTCTGCTCTGAGGTGGCCAAGTGGACGTGGGGAAGGCCAGTCCAGTGTTGGGCAGATTGAAAACAGGATGCCATTGATTGTCATGTGGAGGAGAGTGAAACCTGGCTGATCTCCGTGTTTGTTTCAGTGATTATGTAAACTTTGATTTTCAGGCGTTATTTTATTTTTCTAAGTAACAGATTTCTGTTTTGGGAAAGGGACAGGACCAAACTGCTCTTGAGATATTTGAAGAGCACAGAACATTTTCTTGGGTAAGATTCATGCACTGAAAAATTTGAAGGATGTTTGAATTGTTAATGGAAATTTTTTGTTATGTCATGGCATTTTGTAAAATTGAATTTTATTATCATGTGCCTGAATTGATTAATAAAAAAGTACATTCCCAGCCATATCATATTCACTCAGAATTAGGTCATATAATCCAACCCTGTATACATAAATTATTCCGTTCTGTACAGAAACAATTTCAGTTATTTTTTTCTTTATAAAACGTTAAGTCTTTCTACCTCTTGGTCATAATACTGTCTTCTGGAGCTCTGTAGACTACATCTCTTACCTCTGTTTAGTTTTTATTTCTTTTTATTATTGGGGTTTTAACATTGAAAACGGTAATTGATTATTTAAGAAACCAGTCGGCTCTCTTACACCCTCCTCCTATCTCACTCCTAAAGGTAACCGTGTGTTCAGTTTTGTTTATTTCCTTCCAGGCCTTTAAAGATGCACATATATTGTACATGTGCAGGTTTTGTTTCTATTTGTAAAATGAGATTATGCGACATATGTTGTTCTGCAATTAAAAAAACACCCAACAGCCCTGGCTGGTTTGGCTCTGTGGATAGAGCGTCAGCCTGTGGACTGAAGGGTTCTGGGTTCGATTCTGTCAAGGGCACATGCCTACATTGCAGGCCCAGTCCCCAGTGGGGGGCATGCAGGAGGCAGCCAATCAATGATTCTCTCTCATCATTGATGTTTCTCTCTCTCTTTCTCTAACTCTCTCTCTCCCTTCCTCTCTGAAATCAATAAAAACAAAACACAAACAAACAATGAACAATTATGGTATGGTTTTCTTTCCATGTTAGACATGAAAGTCTGTCTTCTTTTTTCTTTTTTTTAACAGTTACATCATGGTCGGATGTACCATCCTTTGTTGTTAGACATCTGGGTTATCTGGGACGTGCGTAATTTTGAGCATTGATGAAGCTGATCTGAGGATGCTGCTTCCCTTGTAGCTCTCGTAGGTCCTGCCTGTGTTCTTCTCACCTCATACTGTGGGGCTTGGAGGTGTGGGGATCCTCCTCATTGTCACCCCAACCATCCTCCCACCAGCCTCCATGAAAACACCCAGCTTTGAATATCCGTCAGCTTATACCACTCCCTTCCCTTCACGTACTGCCTCACTCCCCATCATTCAGTCTCATTCCTACAAGATTTTAGCTTCTAGTTGTGACTCCCTCCATGCTGCTCCTCTGATCACTCTTGGTCTACTTCTCCTGTGACCTTTGATCCCACCTCAGATACTCAGTCCCATAGTTCCTCTAAAAATTAAACGGATTTCTCCAAGTTTATGGTTAATTCTTTTGTTTATTTACGTAAGCAGGGAAGTGTATGTGTTCATGGCTCTGCCTTCAGAATATCTCCAGCATCTGACCCCTTATGCCGTCACAATCCAAACCTGGATCATCTCAAACTGCAACAATTGCCGCAGCTTCCTAACTGGTCTCCCTGCTGCTTCCTACTTCCATCCTTTCCGTCTCTCCTCAGCCCAGCAAGCCCTGCAGTCCTGTTAAACTTACAGTCAGAGCATGACTTACATCTCTCCTCACATCTCCCAGTGGCTTTCATCTCAATTTAGAGGGAAAGCTAACAAGTCCCTACGGGTTCCTATGTCTGCTCCCCTCACCTCTCTGATCTCATCTCCCACGTCTCTCCTCGCTGTGTTGCTGTCCCATTGGGCTCCTTGCTGTTTGAACAGTTCAGCCACATTATTGCCTCCGGCCCTTTGCACTTGCACGTTCCGCTGCGTGCCGTGTGCCTCCCCAGAGATCCACGTGGCTCTCCCTCACCCTTAAGGCTTCCATTGGGATGTCAACTGCTCAGTGAGGCCTTCCATCACCCCTGGAATGTAGGTCTCCTGAAGGCATGGCCTTTCTAAAAATGACTGCTTTTGTCTCTTTTCTTAGTGCTCTGTCCCAGTGCTTAGCATAGTGTCTGGCACAATATCCGTGTCTGTCAAATGCATTGAATGACTGTAGTGCTATCGGTTTTTCTTTTTATCGTTTTTTAAAAAATAAAGTTACAACTTCACTGAACAGATAAAAACTAAGACAGAAACTTTTTTCTTGTGGGGTATTTTTTTGTATATACAAAAATGTTAAAATTAGCTTTCTTATTTGTGCAACTGCTCTCAATAAAATGTCACATTTTTCAGCATGTTATAATTTTCAAGTCAGTTTCACATATTTATATTTAACCTACCCAGTGGGGTAGGTAGTGGAATCAACATTTTGTGGGAAAGCAAATTGGGGCTCAGAGAAGAGTTTTGCTCACAGTACAGCAGCTAAGTGGAAAGCTGCCATTGCAACCTGCTCCTGATTCCGAGGGAAGGACTCTTGTTTTCTCATTTAAGAACATCTTAAAACGACAGAAACACCGCGGGGGTTTTATTTTGAAAGTCTGGAGAAAGGCGCCCTGATTTCTTATTCCCGATTTAGCCTGCCTTTTGTTCCCATGTTGAAAGTACATAAAATAAATGGTTAACTTTAACATTCCTGACAATGACAGATCAACAAGTTTTATTTCTCTCACCTGTGGAGGAAGTGGCCTCCACCCAGTTTTACTGAATTAGGAGGGAAGTGATTTTTTCAAGTGATAAAAAAGAAATAAAATTCCATGCTCTTCCCAGAGGAGGAGTTCAACAATTGGGAGAATGGTGTGAGACCATATGTTGGTTTGTAAAAGGATATAACTTGTAAAGATGTTTCCTTTGATGCCTGTGATGAATATGGATGTGTTTCCCTTCTAGAGGGTCCAGATTAAATTATTCAATTAGCTCTGCGCTGAAGGATCTAAATATAGGGAGAGGGTTCAGGCTGTCCTGCCTCGTGAATGTCCGCTCACCCCTACAGATGTGCAAGTCTGTTGTCATAAACAGCACCTGTGAGTTCAGTGGAACAAGAGAAAAATGTTCCAAAAAATGAAACAGAGTAGGATTTTTTTTTTTTTTAACAACGGGTAGTTTTTTCCGCCTATTCCATTTTTTCCTGTGAATTTGGCATGTGCATTTTTTTTTTAAAAAAAACCTGACTTAATAGGTATTCGTATCTGTTCTGTTTAAAATGTAGATCAACCACTTGCTAGAACATGGGTCTTGAGAAGTTACTTAACCTCTGAACTCAGGATTATTAGTAAAGTCGAGATAATGATACAGACCTTAGTGAAGATATTTGTAAAAACAATCAGTATAATGCTCGTGTAAGTAATAGCCCAATTAAACTAACTTCACTCACTTGCTAATGATGCACCATTCATAACTGGCCACTCAATGGAAATTTACCACATTTAGCATTCTTTGCCATCTGTAGAATTGCTGTGCTCAAAGAGAAGTCTTTTTTCCTTAGAGACAACTACTGTAGACTGCTCCCCTCCTGTAGTCAATGCAATTAAATCCTAAAATGCCTCTGGTCCTCCATGTCCTATGTTTGAGGAGTGAGCACTTGCCGGTCAGTGACTCAGCACTGTTTGAGATGAATAGAGGAGAAGTTTGTCAGGGTGAGGTACTTGGGAACTGGCTCTTTCTCGAAGGCCACCCTGTGCTAAAGGACAGTTTCCCACAACAAGGCTGAATTTGCGAAAGGGGATTCAGGGGGACTAAGGAATGTCCTACAACTTTTGGAAGAAGTGGCAAGGAGATATAGAAAGAAGCCAAATTTGTTTGGTGACCTTGAGGACAGGAAGAAAACTTTTAAGTGCCTTCAGTCTCCTTAAGTAAACAGCTAGTTCTCCAATGAAACATAACAGAACTGACACTTGCTATTCTATATGGACTCTCTCTAAGAAAAATTGACCAGTTGCCCTACACACAGCCCAGTTTTATGAGGACGGACGGACAGACTTGTGTATGCAGAGCAGGACCCGAAAGCATTCTTGTCGTAAAGAATTTTCTAACACAATGAAGATAATATTGAGTAGCATACTTGGCACACCTCAACTATAAACCTACACTTACAAGCCACATACAGGTTTGACCTTGGAGACTCCTGTAATTGTGGCATCCCTTGCTTCATTTTCATCAAGGGGGCGCTACTTTTGAAATCATTTGACTGAAATGTCATAGCTGGTGATGAACGGACAAGCGGTAGGTAAGCTAGAATTCAGGGTCTACGTGGCACTCCCTTGCTTTTCGATTCCTGAGATTCCCCATTCACTTAACACTCTCTTGAGAGACCACATGGCAGCTCTTGCTAGCATGTCACTCAGTCACACCTGAGAGACTGGGAGCTGTGTTGTGAAGGCAACAGTACCTGCCTAATTGCATCACTAAAAAGGCTTTCAAAAGGCTTGTCCTCTCTCCTACCTTCAACCCCCGATTTCTCCAGATTTGGGAAATTACTCTCTGAAAAAGAACACACGTTCATGAGAAAATGGCAAACTAGTTATTGTGCCATCAATCACATGTTTAGAAAGTTGGGAAATGTTTGGCAGTAACCAAAACAAGGCTTGATAGTAAGGGGTTCAGTGAGGTGAAATTTGACTCTAGGTGTTGTTGACAGCAGAGCTTCCCTGATGCTTTGATTTGAAACCGGGCGGAGTTCTGTGATCCGCAGTGGATCTTCACATTGCCTTCTCGCATAGGACATTTGTTTGCGTTCGTTTTCTTTTTCTGAGGACTCTGTCGAAGTAGAGTTCCTTTTAGTCCAACTGCCAAGCCATGAAGTAGGTTGTTTCAAAAGTGTTTTGGAATCTGTAAAAGAGATGGAGAGCGATTTTATCCATCCTCATTTTTTTTCTTGTTCTAAGTCCTCCAACCCTTATTTTGGTTGGTGATGGGCTGCTACCTTTGGTTATTTTGGGGTATGTTTCACCCGTTTGAAATGGAGAAATGTCAAAAGTTAAGAGCTCTTTTAAAACAGGGAAAAGGAACAGAGGCGCTTCACCTGTTTTCTCCTACAATACCAACACTTCAAAACCAGGCTAGTTAGGAGTTGGGATAACTGGTGAAAAGAAACATTTGAACATTGTTGAAACCAAATCAGAGAGCATTGTTACTTTGGGGTGTTTTCTGAGACTGAAATAGCTAGAGAAAACCCATCTCTGTTTTTATGTTCATTGTAATGGCATTATCCTGTGTAGCAAATTTTAACTTTTTTTTTTTTTTCTGCCTGCCTGAAGTGTCAATATGTATCATTTTCCTTAAGGATCTGTAAAATAAGTAATCTTTCATGCTTTTATTTGGAACTGTTTCGTGTTGGTACCATTTTCAGTTGTATTCTTCTTGTTCCAGAGTATTGTCAGCACCTGTCTTCATTATAGCAGTTCCGTAGTCCCCAATTATTCGTGGGGGATACATTCTAAGACCCACCCACCCACCTGCATCGTGGATGCCTGAAACCTTAGATAGTACCAACCCCTGTATATACTATGTTTTTTCCTGTACATACATGCCTATGATGAAGTTTAATATATAATTTGGCATAGTAAGAGAAATCAAGTAAGTTAAAAAAATAGTCCATTTTGGAATAATGAAAAATTACATTACAGATCTTCCAGCATGTTCATTTTTTCTGCCCTTGTTGATGTTAATTTAGCTAGGCATGCTCATCAGGCCTTGAATCCTATCTAAACTTGAATGTTAGGATAGATGACACATACCTTTTCATAATACTAATTAATATTGCCACCAGTCACTTTATGCAACACGTCTTTTCCATCTCCTTAGCATTCCCTATGGTGATGTGTTGTAGATATAAAAATGCTAAACTACAAAAATCATATGGTTTGCTTATGATTTCTCTGAAGCCCTGCTGTAGCTCTTCTTTGGAAACTCAAGTCTTACTTTTTCTGTTTATTCATAAGATTATCTGTTTAAGCCCTAGCCGGTTTTGCTCAGTGGATAGAGCATCAGCCTGTGGACCGAAGGGTCCTGGACTCGATTCTGATTCCGGTCAAGGGCATGTACCTCAGTTGCAGGCTGCTCCCCGGTCTGGGCCCTGGATGGGGCGAGTGCAGGAGGCAACCAATCAATGTGTCTCTCTCACATCGTTATTTCTCTCTGTCTTTCCCTCTCTGTAAAAATCAATGGGAAAAATACTCTTGGGTGAGGATAAAAAAAAAAAAAAAGATCATCTATTTAAGAAGAAAGCTAGTGGTATGAGTCAGGAAATGTGCACACGGTTTATTTACTTACGTGGAAATACTCGTCTCCCCCCAAAATGGATCAAGTATTTTTATAGAAAGATAACTTTTATAAACCATTTTCAAAGTAAAGTTAATCAATATCCTGTGATTTTAGTTTCTTGGTTCTTTTGATCTTTATGCTTTTATGTTTCACCATTAGAGTTAAGATAGAGTAATGAACCAAAGAACAAGAAATGAATTTTAAAAAGTGAGTTGCTTGTGTCATTGAAAATAGATCATTTATCTTCTGTTTTCAGGGTAGTAGGATTCTGATTTTTTTTTCACCCCACTCACATTTTGGAGCCTATATTTTGTGTTTATTTTTATTGCCTAATCTAATTATTCTCTCAATAATTAATGGGATCACATATTTTGTCTAGCTCACTGAATCCCATGCCAGTGCAAGACGTGTAAAGTGGCACTGGTCTGAGGCTACAGAGGACATTGGGTCATTAACTGTCTCCTCTCCTTCTCATCCTTTTATTACAGGTACTTGGTTTGTAACCCTTGGTGGCTACTCTCCTCCCTGCCGCCTTCTTAAAAAATATATCTTCAGATACAGATCAAAGTAATTTCCTTTTAAAACGTTCTGTGGGAAATTGGGATCTGAACGATAAGAAGTGGCAGAGGGTGTGCTTTGTTGATATTCACACAGTCGGATAATACGGGTGTCTTCGCTGGAAGAGGATGAGATGAAGAGCCCACTGTGGTCCAGTTGGCTACTTAGGTTTCCTTTAAACATAAAGCGAGTTGCACAGCAGTTAAAGGCTTGTTACTTTTTTTTTTCTTCTTTTTTTCCTTTTAACATTAAGGAACACCACATAAGTTACAAAATTAAATATCCAAGTCAAAAGGCGTATTTTTCTCATTGGGCTTCTGGCAGAGCTCAGAGAAACCCTTCTCAGGAATAGGACCCCACAGGGCAGGGCTCTGAATTGAGAATCCTGTTTTAAACTCCCATTTTCATTACTTCTGAAATCAGATCGCACTACAGGTCCAGCCTGACATGGAAGTAGAGATTGTGTGTGGCTTGAGCTCCTGAAATGGAGTTTTGTTGTTTTGTAATTAGCAAATCACATATAGAGGCTTTAAACATTTGTTTTAAAGTTATACTTTTTCATTAAAGAGTGTTTGGAAAGTTTAGAAAAGTAAGAGAGAGAGAATACTAACCTTCCAACCCAGCCCCTGTTCATATTTTGGTGTATCTGGATAGTTGTTTATGTTATAGATATCACTTTGCGTTCTGCGTGTTTTTCCCAGTTATTATGTAGTTTTTATAAGCATAATTTTAAAGGGTTATAAAACAGTCTATTGAGTGAATTGTACTATAGCTTACATAACTATTTTCCAATTATTAGATACTTCTTTTTCCCCCATAATAAATAATGCTCTGATGAAAACCTTTGTACAAAAACTTTTTACCTTTTCTAGTTCAGAATATTTCAGACTAAGTTTCTAAAAGTGAAACAAAGATCTCAATATTTTAAGGCTTCTGGGGGAGTCTTTACTAGATTAATGTTTTTTTTTTTTTTTGTCAGTGTGAAATGTTTGTATTTGGAGAAGCGGGAAGGAAATCTCTGTTTGCTGACTCATGTTTTTATTTTGCACTTTAAACTGATAAGGCCACTTAACTTTTGACATAAACTAAAGCAGGAAGTACAAAAAGGGGCAGAAAATAATGAGTTGTCTTGCCAAGGACAGAGTATCATGGACTCATTTGAATTCCTAATGGGAGGTAGATGACCTGTTTGACTTGTATATCTGAGAAAAATGCTTACCTCAAAAACGCACAAATTAGTGATCGGCCTGCATTTTGGGTCATCTGTGCATTTATATGCAAAGGGTTGTGATCTTGGCCCTTTAATTTGTGAGTGACATCAAGATATTCACCCCCTAACTGGCCCCTGCAGTATTTTGAGGTGGTATGTTTGTTTCTGTTTTTGTTCTGTCTCTGTAAAGACAAGACTTCCTGTATTGAGGATATCACCTTAGCTGTCTTTCTAAAGCATAGATCTAGTCATGTTGATGCTCTCATTTAAAACCGTCCACTAGTCTACAGAATGAGATGTATCACAGGCCCTTCACAGCCTTGCCCCTGCCCTTCTTATCAGTCTTGTATTGTCTCCCACCACCTTGAACCCTAGCATTTCTATTATGTGTTTGTTAAAATTAGCAATTTAGAAAAGTGGTTAGCCCTAGCCAATTTTGATTTCGGTCAAGGGCACATACCTGGATTGCAGGCTCCTCCCCAGCCCAGGCCCTGGTCAGGGCTCATGCAGGAGGCAACCAATCGATGTGTTTCTCTCACATCGATGTTTCTCTCTGTCTTTCCCTCTCTCTTCCACTTGCCCTAAAAACTAATGGAAAAATATCCTCAGGCAAGGATTAACAACAAAAACGTGGTTAAAAGAAATTGAGGCTGCCGAGCCAGACAGTATGGGTTCAAACTCTGACTCTGCCATACAGCTGTGTACATAAACAACCTCGGGCAAGTCGTACAACTTTCTACATTTCACTTTCCTTAGCTGTAAAATTAGTGTTCACTTTGGGGGTTTATTGCAAAGATTAAACTAGTTAATAGATGTGAAGTGCTTGGAACATATTCTGTCAGGTAATGATTGCTCAAAATGTTAGCTCTGTTGTTTCACAGAATTCTATGCATCCTTTAAGGCCTGTCTGATCCCTCCTCATTGACGAACTTCCTGAAATCCTGGAATTAATTGTTCTCTCTTTTTCTGCTCTGTGTTATTGATGCCTGTTTTAGAGCTTTCACCGCATAGCATCATAGTTAGGCAGTGGCTCTTGCATTAGAATGTGAGCTCCCTAAGTATGTAGACATCTGTGCCTCTGCCCTCGGAGAAGCACAGAGCTCAGCACAGCGATGTTGGATGAATGTCAGTTTGAATAGTTAAAACACGGGTCTGAAATGGTGGTTTTTAATTCCCTGCCACCCCCAACACACGTATTAGTGTAACAAACCCTTCAGGGATAGAGCTTCAAGTAACCTCAAGTAATTTTTCAATAACTCACCCCCTCTACTTGAAAATCATTGGCTAAACTATAAAGAAGCAGTTTTTGGAATAGAAGAAAATGACATATAGAACAAGAAGAAATATATTCCCTTCATAAACTGTGACTCGAGGACTAGACAGAAGTTGTCTTTCTTGTTCTTTTGCAAAACTAACTTTTAGTAAATGATCATGTCAATAGGTACACTCTGACCAAGTGTGACTTTGGATAATAGCATCATTTTGTTTCCTGTTTCCTTTCCTGTTAAATGAAAATAATACCAGCGTGAAAAGAACTGGTAAATTTGGGTAAAACTCTTTACTTTAAAAAAGGAAACTACTGACTGCTACAGCCTATTAAATAATATTTATATTGGTTAATATTTATTCATATTAAATATTGAGAATAAAGTTGAAGCTCCACACTTGGCCTTCTGATTTCTCCAGAGAGCTAAACATTTGTTGAGAATCTGCTGTGTGCCAGGCACTGTGCTGGACTCCAAAGATAGGAAGACAGAAGATTGAATTCCTTATTTTATTATAATGAGAAAGATGTGTAAATGACCACAGAGTAGCTATGGACATGCACAGTTTGCTGTGAAAGCTGTTCATAATCATTATCTTTTTTAATTTTGAGGATCAGTAATGATTTTCTCCTCTTATTTGTTATTGATAAGTGCCTTCTCGTTTAGTAACCATTTTTTCTAGAGGTTTATTCAACTTTATTACTCTTTTCAAAGAACCAACTTTGATTTTATAGGTTTTCTCTATTCTTTTTCTTTTTTTTTTTAAATAACTACTGTCATTTCCTTCTACTTTCTTTGGATTTAATTTAATGTTGTTGTTTTTTCTTGTGGTGGATACGTAGAATATTGGTTTTCAACTTTATTTTTCTTTTCCAATATATGTATTTAACAGTATACATTTCCCTTTAAGCATGGTTTGAGCCATATCCTACAGGTTTTGGTTTGTCATATTTCCATAATCATTAAGTTAAAAAGGGTTTCTAATTTCCATTGTGGTTTCTTTTTGACCCATGGATTTTTTTAAAGTATAATTATTTTCAATAACAACATTTAGTTACTGATTTCTTAGTTATGCTATGATCAAAGGATATATTCTGAATGGTTTTGCTCTGTATGGAGATTTGTTTTATGGCTCATTATATAGTCATTTTGGGTAAATATTTCATGTGTATTTGAAGGTATTTTGCACTCTACAGTTCTTAGATACAATGATATACATATATGAATTAAACATATTGTTAATCTTCTGTATCTATTGATTTTTGTGTTATCAGTTACTGTGTTAATCTTGTTAGCTTCTGCTTTATGTATTTTGAGACTGTTATTAGGTGCATAAAAATTTGATATATTCATGATAGGGATTGTGATATATTCATGGTAGATTAACTCTTTTAACATTATGAAATGTCCCTTTTTATCTCTGATGAGGCTTCTATTTTGAAGTCTATTTTGTCTGATTGGCTAGCTTTGCCAGCATTTTGGTAAGAATAACCATCCTTCCTATGAACCTTTCTCCATCCTTATATTTAATCTGTGTCTCTGGTAAGTACACTGTGGTTAAGAGGAGCTCCCCATCCTCATCCCCATCTTTTACTTACATATTTAATCTGTTTATATTTAAGTAATCGCTGATTCTTTGGGGATTAGATCTAAATTGTATTGTTATTTATTTGTCCCATCCATTATTTTCTTCTTTTTTCTCCTTTCTTATATTCTTTGTATTAGTCATATTTAAAAAAATAATTACATATTTTAAAGCTACTATTACCTTTTTATAGTTTTTAAATTATTCTTTCAGTGGTTGCTTTATTATGACATGACTTCAAAGCTTATATCAATAATAATTTAATTCTTTACCGTAGCCGGGGCAATATAGGGAGCTTAGAACACCAACTTCATTTAGCCCTTTCTGCTTTGTTGGGTTATGCATCTTAATTGTATGTTTTAAACAGCAAAGCGATTCCTATTATTGTTTTGTGACATCAGTATTAATGTAGACTTACCCTTTTTTACCCTTCTGGAACTCTTCATTCTTTCCTGCAGTTCCTTGTTTCTTTCTAGGAACTATTTCCTTCTGCCTGATGAATTCCTGCTGGAAGCCAGTTTTCTCAGATTTTGCTTATTGGAAAACATCTTTATTTCACAATCATTTCTTTGCATGATTTTTCCTACTAAGTATAGAATTCTGAGTTATCAGCTCTTTATTTACATTTGGCATGCTAAGGATATTATTTCATTGTATTTATCCTCTTGGGGATTTATAGGGCTTCATGAATCTGTGGCTAGATGTCTATTGTCAGTTTTGGAAAAGCCTTGGCCATTATCTACAAACTAGGGGCCCGGTGCACAAAGATTTGTGCACGGGGGGTGGGTCCATCAGCTCGACCTGCACCCTCTCCAATCTGGGAGCCCTCAGGGGAGCCCTCTCCAATCCAGGAGTTTCTGTCTGTCTTTGCAATCATATGAGCGAATTGTCCGAGACCCCAACCCAGTTTGGTTTGTTGCTCACAGAATAATAGAGGCATTTTTTTTCTTTGCTTCATTGGTGGAGATTTCCTGAAAGTTTTAGGATATCTTCCCTTTAATTTTTCCTAGACACTCTGATTTTACTTATGTCTCTCACCTTTGCTTTCCCTCCATGCCCCACCTCAACAGTAACTTGCTCCAGGCTCACTTTGCTCTAGTGTCTAGGAGATCCGTCTGCCACCAGAACTACTATTCCCAGCATTCCTGGTGCTCCCTGCGCTCTGGGCTTCCACTTCCGGTCCTGGGGCTGCCACCAGAACTGCTATTCCCAGAATTCCTCGTGCTCCCCGTGCTCTTGGTTTTCCCTTCCTGCTCTGTCTCCGTTCCATGGCCTCCCGCTCTGCCAAGTCCTCCAAGCCACCAGCTCTCCCTCTCTTCTCTTCGTCTGGTGGCTTGGGGAGCCAAGTTCCCCAAGCCGCTCCGCTCTCCGCCGGCTCTCCCGCTCTGCTCTCCACCCGGCGCCTGTGTATGCAAAGTAATCCTCTATCTTTGTCAAGTTAATTTGCATACTCACTCCTGATAGGCTGGTGAGTGTCGCGGAGGTACGGTCAATTTACATGTTTCTCTTTTATTATACAGGATACTGCTTCTGCCAGTCTTCTCTTTTCTCATTACCTTGATCCATTTTAGTATTAAGATGATTCTAAGCAGTGTTTTAGTATAAAACTGATCCATGTCATTTTTGCCCTTATGAGTCTGAACTAAAAGCCTAGTGTATTCACCAGGCCTCCTTCTTAGCAGGCCCTCAACTCCATTTTCTTTTGTTGTTGTTGTTGTTGTCTCCACCATGAGACTCATGAGACTATTGAAATCTCTGCTTGGGTCTTTAGCCTCTTTCAGCATGGCTACTAGGCCTCTTGCTACTCATAGCATAGGCTTTGCAAATGCCTTGAAAAGAAAAGCAATGAAGAATGCTCAGCTCACTTCATTGCTTTTTCCTTTTCTCCAATATCTTGGCCACTCTGGTCCTGAGTACCTTCGTTGCTTTTTAATATATATATATATATATATATTTATTGATTTCAGAGAGGAAGGGAGAGGGTGAGAGTAACATCGATGATGAGTGAGAATCATGAATTGGCTGCCTCCTGCACACCCTCCACTGGGGATCAAGCTGGAAACCCCAGCATGTGCCCCCACCAAAATCAAACCATGACCTCCTGGTTCATAGGTCAACACTTAACCATTGAGCCATACTGGCTGGGCACCTTGGTTGCTTTTTGATGCCATTAAAAGCTAGGCTCCCCCACCCTAGTTTGTTTGCATTTTATTCAGCTTTTATAGTAATTTTTGGGAGGAAGTTTGTTTGATACATGCTACTGCATCTTAGCCAGAGTTTGTGTAAAGTTATCCTCTTTAATCTTTCTCACCTTTTGTGCTTATATCTGGTTAAGGGTAACTAGAAGGTTTAAATGAGACAACGTCACTGAAGAATTTGGTGAAGTACGTGTTCATGTGCATCATTCTGTTCATGCCCATAGAAAGCAAATTTGAAAAAGTATGAAATCAATTTCTTACCTTACATATCCTGTGGCCAATAGACATAGGCTTGTTCATTGAGTAAGTACCTTAAATTGTTGCTACATTTATGTGGTAAATATAGAACTACTACTTCTTTTAGCATAAAAAATACTTGAGGAATAAATGAAAACCTTTTTTTTTGTTGATTCAGGTGTGTCTTAAAATACATTTTTAGTGCTATAAATGAATCTAAATATAAAACATTATAATATCTGGTGAGAACTTGAACTGTTTTGTACTAAGGTGTCTATTGCTTCTATCTCAGAAATCATGTAAAGAGTAACATACTACTTTTTATTTTTTATGTATTTATTTATTTTTAAATATATTTTTATTGATTTCAGAGAGGAAGGGAGAGGGAGAGAGAGACAGAAACATCAATGATGATAGAGAATCATTGATTGGCTGCCTCCTGCATGCCCCTACTGGGGATCGAGCCCACAACCCGGGCATGTGACCTGGTTCATAGGTTGATGCTCAACCACTGAGCCACGTCGGCCTGGCAGTAACACACTACTTTTTAAACTGTGTCTCAGTTTATTCATCTGTAAAATGACAATGCTTTTATTACCTAGCTGAAAGGATTATTTAAAGGATTAAATGCTGAATGTTAGTCTGCTTGGGCTGCCATAACAAAGTGCAGCAGGTCCTTGAATGACATCATTTTGTTCAATGTTTTGTTATAACGTTGATGAGATGCCATACAAACTCTTGTTTGTATCAGTTAGCCTATGGTAAAAATCGGATTCCTTATACATTGTTTTGCTTAAAGTCGCAGAACCTATCGAGAACATTACATGAGGCCTTACTGTACTATAGATTGTGTGGTTTAAACAACAGAAGTTTATTTGTCACAGTTCTGAAAGCTAGGAAGTCCAAGATCAAGGTCTCAGCCAGTTTGGTTTCTGGTTTTCTCTTCTGGGCTTGCAGATGGCTGCCTTCTCTCTGTGTCCTCACATGGCCTTCCCTCAGTGCATGGGGGGAGAGAGAGATACTCTCCCTTCTTCTTGTAAAGCCACCATTCCTATCAGATATGACCCCACCCTCATCATCTCATTTAACCTTCATTATTTCCTGAGAGGCTCCCTCTCCAAATATAGTGATGTTGGGGGTTAGGGTTTTAACATGAGTTTTAGGAGGAACATAGTTCAGTTCATATCATACTATAATACATAAAAGCACTTACATCGTACCTGGCCCATAGTAATTCTTTAATAACTTGTGGCTTGTGGTAGAGATGATTTTAAACTTTTTTTTTTCTTTTTTCTTTTCTAGGTACTGACTCTGGGTTACCTTTGGAAACACGAGGAATGGTCCTTTCTACTTTTCAGCACCTCAAGACTAAGAAGCTAAGGAGAGTCCTATGTAAATAAAGGGAAATCCCTCCTCTGGTCCTTTTGCATTTGGAGGCTCCTGTATTTTACCATAAACAAGGAGTGTCTTCACTGGTGCCATCACCATGAACGTGACAAGTTTATTCTCCTTCACAAGTCCAGCCGTGAAGAGACTTCTTGGGTGGAAGCAGGGCGACGAAGAAGAAAAATGGGCAGAGAAAGCTGTGGATGCTTTGGTGAAAAAACTGAAGAAAAAGAAAGGGGCCATGGAGGAACTGGAAAAGGCCTTGAGCTGCCCGGGGCAGCCCAGTAACTGTGTTACCATTCCCCGCTCTCTGGACGGCAGGCTGCAAGTTTCCCACCGGAAGGGACTGCCTCATGTCATTTACTGCAGAGTGTGGCGCTGGCCCGATCTTCAGAGCCACCATGAACTGAAACCACTGGAATGCTGTGAGTTTCCTTTCGGCTCCAAGCAGAAGGAGGTGTGCATCAATCCCTACCACTATAAGAGAGTGGAAAGCCCCGGTAAGGGAGTCTTTTCGTGTTGATGCGTTTAGCAGATCCGTGTTGTTTAAGACGTCAGAATAATTCCTTTTCAGTGGAGTTTTGCTATGACATACTCCCTGTAGAGGATGTGTATGAATTATGTTCTGCTATGGAATCATTTGATGTAATTACTTTATAAGATATTTTTAATTTTTTACATGTTTTACCTTTTTTTTGGGGGGGGAGTCTATAGTAAAAGATACGCTACTTTAAAATTTGTACGGTTTTGCTCTCAAATTAGAGTCCACATTGTAGACATTTGCTTCAATTGGAAAGTGATTAGGCAATCTTAAGCACTTAAGTATCTCATGGTCAGATTGGAACCGATTTTGTTGATGAATTAATGGTTACCAAGAGTTCCAAAATACGTCTGTGCATTAGAGTCACATGACCTCCCTCCCAGAAATTCTGATTCTTGTATAGCCTAGTAATCCATGTTTTTAACAAGGTGGTGCTGATGTAGTTTATTAGGTTGTGTTTGCTAGGTCATGTCATAACATGGTTCTCAAATAAAAGGCATTCTTTTTTTTTTTTTATGGAGTATTTAAGACATACAAACAAGAGTTTAAAGACTGGGGAATCCTATCTAATAAAAGAGAAACATGCAAATTGCCTGTACCTCTGCTACGCCCACAAGCCATGCCCACCAGCCAATCAGGAGTGAGTATGCAAATTAACCCAACAAATATGGAGGCAGCCACAGAGCTGGAGCAAGCAAGAGGCTTGGGTTGCCCCCAGCAATGGAGGAAGCCAAGCTTCCTACCTGCCCTGGCTGGCCCTGGCCTCCGCTCAAGGCTACAAAGTTTCAATTATAGAAGATAAATAAATCCCAGATACCAGGTCCTCTGCTTGGGTCACCGGGGGGCGTGGCCAGCCTGCAAAAACCACAGGCCCCTCGCCCAGGCTGCCCCATGCCCCAAGGGAAACCCCACCCTGATCCAGGACACCCTTCAGGGCAAACCAGCCGGCCCCCACCCGTGCACCAGGCCTCTATCCTATCTAATAAAAGAATAATATGCAAATTGACCATCACTCCAACACACAAGATGGCTACCCCCATGTGGTCAAAGATGGCTGCCCCCATGTGGACACAAGATGGCCACCACAAGATGGCCAGCAGGGGAGGGCAGTTGGGAGGGACCAGGCCTGCAAGGGAGGGCAGTTGGGGGGTGATCAAGCCTGCAGGGGAGGGCAGTTAGGGGTGACCAGGCCGGCAGAGGAGGGAAGTTGGGGGCGACCGGGCCTGCAGGGAAGGGCAGTTGGGGGGGTCCCAGGCCTGCAGGGGAGAGCAGTTGCAGGGGACCAGCCCTGCAGGGGAGGGAAGTTAGGGGTGACCAGGCCTGCAGGGGAGGGCAGTTAGGGGTGATCAGGCCTGCAGGGGAGGTCAGTTAGGGGCAACCAGGCTGGCAGGGGAGCAGTTAGGCATCAATCAGCCTAGCAGGGGAGTGGTTAGGGGGTGATCAGGCTGGCAGGCAGAAGTGGTTAGGGGTAATGAGGAAGGCAGGCAGGCGAGCAGTTGGGAGCCAGCAGTCCTGGATTGTGAGAGGGATGTCCGACTGCCTGGATTGGGCCTAAACAGGTAGTCAGGCATCCCTTAACGGGTCCCAGATTGGAGAAGGTGTTGGCTGGGCTGAGGTATACACACCCCCGTGCATGAATTTCATGCACTGGGCCTCTAGTAATATAATAAACATCTCTGTATCCATCACCCTGTTTAAGAAATAAGAGATTACAAATAAAACTGAAATTACAGTTTATACCTCTCTGATCCCATTACCTTCAGTAACTACTATTCTGAATTTGATAGAATTTTATGGTTATCACTAGAGGCCCGATGGAGGAAATTCTTGCAAGGGGCTCAGCCCTCGCAGCTATGGCGGCTGCCCTGGCTTTGTCTAGAAGGTCTCCCGGAAGGTCATCTGGACGGTCGTTCCGTTGTTCAGCTGTCTGATCTAATTAGCATATTACACTTTAGTTATTATAGATTCCTATGCATGCTTTTTAAGTATAAGTAACAGTATTAGTACATATGAATTCATGTCAGTATCTATTTTGTGTACTTAAGATTATCTATAATAATAAAAGTGTAATATGCTAATTAGACCGGACAGCTGAACGACCTTCCAGATGAAGCCAGGGCTGCGAGGGCCGAGGCAGCCAGGCCTGCGAAGGCCTACTCTTGCATGAATTTCATGCATAGGGCCTCTAGTTATATAATGATATTGGAGGATCCTTCTATAATTTGTTATATTCATTTACCATTAGGTTTTTATGACTTCTATTTTATACACTGTGGGATTACTCTTTTGAGTTCTGTGAAAAATCTCCTGGAGATTTTATTGGAATTTCATTGATTTCATTTGGGGTGGGACTAACACAGTCACACCCTGTGCATAATCTTTTCTGAAGTTATGTAGGTCTTTTTAAAAATTTTTCTCCATAAAGTTATTGGACATCTTTTTTAGGCTTATTTCTAATCACTGTTTGGGTTCTATTGTATCCTTTTATAAGTTATATTTTGTTCTAGTTGCTGTTGTTGGGACTGCACTTGCTTTTTACCAACAACCTTACTGGAATTCCCCTTATTCTAATATCAACATACTACTTACTGCTTGTTATACCTGCTGTGATGTTCATTTTAAAAACACACACACACAAAACTCAACTCAAAGAAACATGGTCTTCTTTTAGCTAGAAATTGAGATGGAGCGAAGAGTTTTGGAGAGTAAAAAATATTGTATAAGTAGTACAGCCATGTGCCGCATAACAGTGTTTTGGTCAACAACAGACCACCTATATGACAGTGGTCTCATAAGATTTTAATGGAGCAGAAAAATTCCTGCCACCTAGTGAGAACTCCACTGTCATTTCACTATCAAAGTGGTGTGTTTCCTTCCAAACATCACTCTCTGACCCAGTCATTGTATCGAGGAGTTACAGAAGCTTTTAAGGCCTGCAACCTGAGGAGGACCTTCGTCCCGGCTGTTGCTAAAACTGAAGGAGACACTGAGAAGACACTGATGCAATTCTGGAAAGATTACATCTATGATGTTCAAGGTTTACTTAAGAACCTTGCTTGGGTTTAGGGTGATGTCACCAAGGAGTCTTGAATGGCATCTGGAAGAAAGACACTCAAGAGGTTCATTCATGACTTCAAAGGATTTGCCCAGGATGAGGTAGTTGCAGAAATCAACAAGGCTGTGGTTGAGATGGTAAACAAACAACTTGAACATGGGTGTGGATGAGGGTGACATTGAGGAGCTCCTGAGGAATTGGCTAATGAGGAGTTGTTGGAAGTGGAATAGGAATGCATAGCTGAAGAAGAAGCAAGAAAAAAGAAAACTGCTGGAGAAAAAAGAAGAACCCCCAAGAAAATTCACAGTGAAGGGTTTAGCAGACGCTTTTGCAGACCTAAGCAGGTGCCTTAAAAGGTACCTGAAGAGATTTGTACTCGAACACTGAAAGATTTGGATGGTGCATTATCTGGTTACAAGAAAATCTGTGATGAAGAAAAGAAACAAACCATCACAGACATATTTCTGGAAGAGCGACACCTCCATAAGAAGAGCGCCAGTCAGGTCCTTTAGGAGGTGTTCCAGAAGAAGGCACTGTTACCGTACGAGATGACAGTTCCATGGGTGTTATTGTCCCTGAAGCCCTTCTAGTGGGACAAGGTGTGGAGGTGGAAGACAGTGATGTAGGTGATCCTGGCCTTGTGTTGGCATAGGCTAATGTGTGTGTTTCTGTCTTTAACTACAAAGTTTAGAAAGTAAAAAAAAAAAAAAAAAAAAAAAAAAAAAAATTCTAAAAATAAAACTTATAAAATAAAGACATAAATCAAGAAAATGTTTTTAGACAGCTGTATAATGTGTTCTGTTTTAAGCTAAACCTTGTTTCAAGGGTTGAAAAGTTAAAAAAAATTAAAATGTTTATAAAGTAAAAAAGTTATAGTAAGCTATGTTTCATTATTGAAAAAAGGAAAGTTTTAAAAATAAATTTAGTGTAGCCTTAGTGTACAGTATTTATAAAGTCTTCAGTTAGGGTATAGCAATGTCCTAGGCCTTCCCCTTCACTCACCACCCACTCAGAGCAACTGGCAGTCCTGCAAACTCCATTCAAAGTGCATGCCCTATACAGGTGTACCATTTTTTATCTTTTACACTACATTTTTACTGTACCTTTTCTGTGTTTGGATTCAGACATACTTACCACTGTGTTACAGTTGCCTACAGTATTTTTACAGTAACATGATATACAGATTTATAGCCTACGAGCAATGGGCTACCAGTGGTCGGCAAACTGCAGCTCTGTTGACTAATGAGTTTGCCGACCACTGGGCTAGACCACATAGCCTAGGTGTGCAGTGGGATGTACCATCTGGGTCGGGGGGTAAGTGCACTCTGTGATGTTCACACAATGACAGGATCTCCTAACGATGCATTTCTCGGAATGTAGACCCGCCATGAAATGAGACATAACTGTATGTACAAATAAGATTATTTAAGTGCGTGATGTTAAGAGTTTCTCTTTCTGCAAGTGTTTGGACAGTTATAGGAAAGAGAAAGTTCTTGCAGCTTCTGAAGACGTTGGCCCTGCTGATGATGTAACAGGTGACTCTTTCCTTGGACGCTGAGTAGCCGTAGAATCAAGGCTGCTCATTAGTGGTCGGGGTAAGTGTGGGTTTTCTTTTTCTTTACCAAAGGAAATGCTGACAGCGGTTAAGGAAGTCATCTGACTGTGGTTGTGAGGAGACCATTCAGCTGCTATCTGCTGCTATTAAAATGGCTTCACGGAGACTTCCTGTCATTTGGCTTTTTTCTTTTCTTTTTTATGTTTTTCACATGGTTCTTGAAAATTATCTTCTGTACTTTGAACTTCATTAACTTGAAAGGCCATATTGAACCTGAGCTTGAAATTCTGAGATTTCCATTTTGATCTTTAAAGTAACACCCTGCAGTTAGCTTCCAGGTGCTTTCATTTTCAGCATAATGGCTCCCAGCTGTTGGAAAAATGAAATGCACCTAAAATCCTCTTCACCTGTTGCCAGAATGTGGGTTTCTGACTCTGGCTGCTTCAGTCACTATGTCATTTGTCACTTGGTGAATTTTACCTTGAAAAGGAAGTCTTTACATTACAGGAATGGGGAAGGAATTGGAGATTGTCAGGGGCTGAGGAGGGCAATGGGTGTGGCTATCAGGGGCACCAGGAGAGATCCTAGGGTTGCTGGAAATTCTCTGTGTCTTGACTGTAATCAGTGTCAGTATTCTGCCTGATGTTGTTCTATAGTTTTGCAAGGGGTTGCCATTGGAAGAGGCTGGGTAAAGGCTAGGCCGGATTTCTCTGTATTATGTCTTACAGCTGCATGTGAGTCCACAATTATCTCAACTTAAAAAGTAGTGATTTGGGAAGAAGCAGGTAGTTCAGCTCACAACTCCAATAGTCACACCCCTGCTTTTCCTCTCGACAGCATTGTGCTTGGACACGCAGCAGAGGTGGTCTGTGCATACTTCTTATTTTCACGCACAGAAGATTAAAAAGACATTACGGCCGAAACCGGTTTGGCTCAGTGGATAGAGCGTCGGCCTGCGGACTGAAGGGTCCCGGGTTCAATTCCGGTCAAGGGCATGTACCTTGGTTGCAGGCACATCCCCGGTGGGAGGTGTGCAGGAGGCAGCTGATCGATGTTTCTCTCTCATCGATGTTTCTAGCTCTCTATCCCTCTCCCTTCCTCTCTGTGAAATATCAATAAAATATATTTAAAAAAAAAAAGACATTACGTACTCAAGGATTGAGATGTAGTGCAGTTAATATTTTTTAAAAACAAAAGTCAATATCTTTTCTAAAAAATGTGTTTCTTTATATTGGGAATGTTTTTACTTGAACCAGTGGTGACAGAAACTTTATCTTATTCAAGTGATTGGGGTTTTCTTTTTTCTGTGTTGTTGTTTAAGTCTTGTGTTAGTACATCCATTTGGAGAAGTATTAGTTTATCTGAGTGGCGTTATCTAGGGGTCTGATAACTGAAGTTGTAATTCAGATACTAAGATAGGATTACTACAAGTGCTTTGAAGATTTGGGGTTAATTAGCAACAATTTTAACTATAAAAATTAAAATAAAACATTATGATATGTGTATTCAGGGTTCTCCAGAGAAACAGAATCAGTAGGATACAGATACAGATACAGATAGATAGATAGATAGATAGATCAGAGGAGATTTATTATAGGCTTTGGCTCACATGAGCATGGAGGCTGAGGCATCTCACGATCGCTGTCTGCAGGCTGGAGAGCCAGGAAAGCTGGTAGTGTCACTCCTGGTCCTAGTCCAAGGCCTGAGACCCAAGATCACCCATGTCTCAGGGCAGGAGAAGATGGATATCTCAGCTCAAGCAAAAAGAAAAAGCAAATTTGCCTTTCTTTGCCTTTGCCTTTGTGTTCTCTTCAGCTGCTCAGCAGATTGCATGATGCCCACCTGCATTAATGAGGGCAGCCCCTCTACTCGGTCTGCAATTCAAAGACCCTTCACAGACACATCCAGAAATAGCATTTACCATCCCTCTAGGCATCCCTTAGCCCAGTGAAGGCGACACACACAGTTAACCATCACTCTGTGTTCATCTACATCTAAATTTCTCTTCAAACATTTATGGCACATATACTACTCCTCAGGAATTGAGTCTGCCCAAGAACGACTGGCATGTAATTACAGCGCAGTGTGCCAAGTTGTATAATAGAAGCATGGACAGGGCATGCAGTTAACTCTTATAAGCCTGAGAGTGGCCGCAAAAAAAGCTCACTCAGCTCACACATCTGGGCATTGTGTTCCAGTCTATGTGGTGGTGCAGACATACATGTATGTTTCATTGTACAGAGGATTTAAATCAGTTTATAAGAAGATCTACAATAAAGTAGAAAGTAGTACTAATAAAATAGACCAGGCAAAGCAAATTAAAATGGAAAGTCAAGGCTAAGAGGAAAATGAGCACATGTGTGTTGCATAAGTTACTGTGGTGCAGATATACTGCTGTGGGTAGTTACTATACATTTCTAGTCCTAGTCTGGATGGTTCTCTAAAACACTTGGTGAGGGAGGTGTGTATGACATTGAGATGAAGGAAGAATGTTTTAAAAGCTCTTAAGAGGTACAGATCCAGGCATGGTACCTGCAGGGTGGGTGGTGGAGAAGAGCCACTGAGGCTGTTTGCAGAGGCTTCCTCGGGAGGGATGCCTGCGGTGAGGAGAGTGTCCCACCTGAGCACTGACTCTTGCACAGCCATCAGCGCTCCAGTCTCCATCCAGATGGAAGTTCTGTTTCGACAAAGCATTTAGTAACTACTTCTGTCTCTTATCCAAGCTCAACACACAGCCAAGTGGATGTGGAGTTTATTTATTTATTTTTAAAATTTATTTTATTGATTTTTTACAGAGAGGAAGGGAGAGGATAGAGAGTTAGAAACATTGATGAGAGAGAAACATCGATCAGCTGCCTCCTGCACACCCCCTACTGGGGATATGCCCGCAACCAAGGTACATGCCCTTGACTGGAATCGAACCTGGGACCCTTCAGTCCACAGGCCGACGTTCTATCCACTGAGCCAAACCAGTTAGGGTGCAGACGTGGAGTTTAGATGGTGAATTGTTCTCCTGGATGCTATCATTGGTATTTGGCTTGTGTTTGATAATTTCATCATTGTCATTTACAATAATACTAGAACAGATGAGATAATATAATCATGAGTAGGATTTTATACCCAGGTATGTATGTATGGAGATATATATATATATACATATATATATATGTATATATATATATCTCATATATATATATACTGTGTGTGTGTGTGTGTGTGTGTGTGTATATATATATATACACACACACACACATACACACACATATATATTTTAACATGAGTTGTTTTTTTTAAATATTTTATTGATTTCAGAGAGAGGAAGGGAGAGGGACAGAGAGACAGAAACATCAATGATGAAAGAGAATCATTGATTGGCTGCCTCCCACATGCCTCACACTGGGGATCGGGCCCGCAACCCAGGCATGCGCCCTGACCGGGGATGGAACCGTGACCTCTTGGTTCATAGGTCGACAATCAACCACTGAGCTATACCCAGATTTTTTAGTGGATTCCATATTTAAACCTAAGGCAGAATGTGAAGTTTATTCTGATTTTTTAGTACATTATTTGGGGCATTGGTTTTGTGTGTTTTATTAATTGATGAACATATGGAAAGTTTTAGCAGTTACTAATTGTTACTTTTACATAAATTACATACATGGAAGCGGACATCTAGACAGTTATGTGATTTGTTTCTGGGTTGAAATTTTCTGTTGTTAAATCTACTCCAATTTGAAATTTTAAGACTGTTTGCTACAGATTATGCTAAGCATCTTTCTTCTACTTTTGCTTTCCTGACCTTTATCCTCTGTTTCATTCTTTTTTCTGTCTCTGCAACATTAGGTGGATAAGAGAAGCTATTTTCAGATTTTGCTGGTTTATTTAAAGTTCAGCACTCTTCCATCCACCACTGCTGGTGTATAGCACCAAAGGAACCACAGCCCATGTTAGAAGCAGAACACACACACACACACACACACAATGATGAAAAAGAACAATTTTGAAAACCATAGAAAAGTATTTGTCATGATAAATGAAAGAAGTGGTGTATACACTGATTGCACTTACGTGAAAATAAAGAAAAAGCCTGGCGAATACTTCCAAGTCTACCTTTGGGTGAGATACTGTTGAGACCTATGAGTTGTGCTCTGGGGCTTATTTTGCCCACAGGTGGATCATCCTCAGACAGTGATTTCTGGTAGGGTCGGGAATGTCTCATGTGGCTGGAGTGGAAGAGTCACAGGCGACTTGCCCCGTGCTGACAGTGCCCATGGTCTTGATGGACACTCGGGAAAGTGAGAGAAATGTAAAGCAAGGCGGGCTTATGCGGGATCTCAGGCTGAGGATCCCGGTTTTCCTCCCAGCCTCCTTGTACTAGGTATCAAAGGGCTCACGGAAAAGACTGGAGATGTCTTTCTCTGAAATGTATGTCCACTCCTTGTCTTTATCCATTTCAGAATGCATATGTTTCCATGAAAAACTCAGCATCAGACCTCTGCCCTGATATTTGGGGAAATCAGATTCCTTTGGGGAGGGGACAGGGAAGCAAAGAGAGGAGATTGATTGCAAAGAGCTGAGCTCACGGACTGTGGGCAGCTGTAAGGTCCCCTGAGCACTGTGTTAATAGTCTCAAAGGGCCTGAAGAGTTAAAAAGCCCAAATGTTGTTAATTTGCCAGAGTGGCTGTGGATTAGTGTAGTTCTTAGATGCTGGTTTTGGGGTTAGTTTGAGAAGCTGCAGACTCCTGTTTCCCTGCCTTTAGCCTGTCCGGGCCTCCACAATGTCAACAGCAGTCTTCCCGGAGTGTGGGAGATGGGAGAGCAGCACTTACCTGCGTCTCACCCCTTCCCCTTTCATCAGCGGGACTTCTCCATCCCTGTGACCTTCAGCTCTGAAGCCTGCAGTGCCCCTTGGCGCAGGTCTGCCTTTCCTAACACTGCCAGGGCTGCCACGGGTTATACAACCAGAAGTAAGTAACTTCCCTGATAAAAGATCTAGAGTCTGGAAGCACGGACTGTGTTTAAATACAAAGATCTAAGTCAACAAAGGGCTGTCTAGCAATTTCACCCCTCCAGTTCTTTGAATGGTCATTTTTATGCTCCGGAATCTTAGCACACCTTAACAATGGAAGATCCGGTTTGCGTTATACCACATCACTGCCTCATCTCTGAAACAGCTTTCTGAGGCATGCTGCTGTTCTCCATTCTTCACTCTTCCACACAAAAAAGCCATTTCTTGTCTAAGGAGTAAGTGGTCTGGCTCATGTAGCCATATCACTGTCACCTGACCATCTGCCTGCTTGGCTGTCTGGAATCTTCCGTCACAATAAGGCAGGAGGAGAGCCTGTGCTTCTTAAAAAGGCGGGGGGAGGGGGGGTTCCTCTCAGCCCAGCCTGCACCCTCTCCAATCGGGAACCCTTGGGGGATGTCCGAACCCTTGGGATTGGGCCTAAACTGGCAGTCGGACATCCCTCTCACAATCCTGGACCGCTGGCTCCTAACCGCTCATCTGCCTGCCTGCCTGATCACCCCTAACTGCCCCCCTGCCAACCTGATCACTCCTAACCGCCTCTGCCTGCCAGCCTGATCATCTCTCACTGCCCTCCCCCCCCCCCCCCCCCCGCCAGCCTGGTTGCCCTTAACTGCCTGCCCTGCCAGCCTAATTGCCCCTAACTGCCCCCGCTGCCAGCCTGGTCACCCCCAACTGTCCCCCCTCCCCCGCTGACCTGATCGCCCTTCACTGCCCCCTCTGCCGACCTGGTCACCCCACACAGCCTGCTGTTTAGTTGCTTGGTCGTTCCTCACTAACCCCCCTGCCGGCCTGGTTGCCCCACGCAGCCTGTTCGGTCAACCGTCCAGTTGTTTCGGTCATGACGGCCCCTGGCCTTTTATATATGGATATTTGGGCAACTTCTTATAAACTAAAAGTAAACATATATAGGACAACGAAGTGGAATTGCCTTGTATGTTTTTTCCTTTATGTTCCCTTTAATTTCCCTAAATCACATCAAACTAGCTCTGTAGCAGATTCAGCAGTATTTTTTCCTGTGACTATCTTTCTTTGAGCTTCTATAAAGTTTACCCAAGGTCTAGTGGTGTGCTGGACAGGTATTTATGTAAAGATCAAGTTAGGAAGCAGTTGTGGGCAAATGCTATTGAAATATGTAACCTGTAGCTTTTAATTAGGAAAAAAGAACAACTAATTTAAAAATGAGTTGTTTTGAAAAAAACAAAACAAAAAACTGATGGAAGCATGTCATAAGGACTCAGGGGTGAGCCCCTGGCTAAATCAGATGGTTGATCCACACAATAATGAAGGACAGAAATGAATTAGAAACCCTGGGGGAATAACAGCAGGAATCCATGCTGATAATAAGTAAATGGGACAGGCAGGGAGGGCTCTTGCTCACTGTAGAATGCTGGTTGCCACCTGGTGAATGTGGAGCTTTTAGGAAATTCAGGACAAATAAAATTATTTAAAGGAGATACATATTTCTCTTTGTCGTAAGTTTAACTATGGTCTGGAAAATCTCAGGTCAGAAGACCTGGATTAAAATTTTGGCACTTGATATCTTTGACCTTGGGCCAGTTTCTTGTCCCCTTTGAACTTGTGTTTCCTACCCTGTGACATGGGGGGAGAACATATCTACTGCCCAGGGTTGTGGCAAGGATTACATTCAATAATGCATGTAAAAAGACTATACACATTCCTGAAACATAATGTGGCCAAAACAGGAAGATAAGGAATTGAACTTCCATACACATCTTCTTTAGAATAAAAACAAAATTTGTAATGTTAAGTTTTCACTAAACAAATCTTCAGAAAACTAAGGGTAATAGTTATAATAAAAATAGTAGTAAGGATAACAATTAAAATAGCAACTTTTTATGCTTACCATGTGCCAGGCACTGTGCTTATCACTTTCCAGGTATTCTCAGTGAATCCTGACCACACCTGAACGAGGTAGAGGTACCCACAGGACCACTGAGATGCAGCTAAGTTGTCACACAATTTGTCACTGGAGAGCCAGAATTCAAGTTCAAGTCTAACTTCAAAATTCATGCTCTAACCCAGCCGTGGGCAAACTACGGCCCGCGGGCCGGATCCGGCTGTTCTATCCGGTTCTCTTGTTCTCCCCTCCGCTCCTTTACTTTGAATTTATATTAGTTCACACAAACACTCCATCCATGCTTTTGTTCCGGCCCTCCGGTCCAGTTTAAGAACCCATTGTGGCCCTTGAGTCAAAAAGTTTGCCCACCCCTGCTCTAACCCCACACTGTGCTGCTTCCCTTTAATCAGTTTATTTTCTATTTCCCAAAGGGGCAGGTTACCCATAGTTTTTAGTAGGGGAGCATGTGATCTGAAATGCATGAATTTGGGGTTGATCATGGCAAATTGAGAGCGTCCACACCTGTGCTTCAAGTTTTCATGGAGCCTTTATTTATTTCCCGTTGGTCAAACTTTATCATTGACAACTAGTGTCTGTTTCACGGAATATATTTAATAGAGTCAAATTTGAATTCCGAATGGGAACTAATCACATTCAACTGCAATTAGAAGTTAAGCCACGCTGCCAGGTGGGACTCCTGGGGATGGTTATTTCCATAATACCAGAGCCAAGGAACTTGTTAAAACATACCTGTGTGACATTGAGAGAGACTGCATAGCACAGTGGTTAAAGCACCTAGGTTCTGAAGCCAGACTGCCCAGGTTTGAATCCTGTCTCCAGTGGTTACATATACATAGGCGAGTCACTTCACCTCTATACCTCAGCATCCACTTTTATAAAATGGAGGTAATGATAGTGCCTTCGTCACCATTGTTAGGAGGATTAAAGGGGGTAATATTTGCTACACCACTAGGCATATATAAGCACTATATAAATGTTAAATTAAAAAATCTGAGAAAATACTATTCCATTTTACTAGTGAGAGGTGAGGTTTAAAGAGTAAGTTGAAAATGTGCCTAAGTGAGCAAAGGATACGGAGTATGACACCAGCAGATGGAAGCTGTGAGAAGCTTGGGAAGAGTGGGTGAGATTGGGGCAAGAGTCTGGATGGGGTTGTGGGGTCATAGAGGATAGACTGTGGGTGCGTAGCTCACAGACAAGAGCTGTTTTGAGGAAACCTTCCGTGGGGGGACACAAAGAAGGAATCTGGCCTGGAATGATCTAGGAAGTAAGGCTCTCAGAAGTTGAGTTTGATTTAGAGTCTCTTTGACGTAAATTTCATGGCTTTCTTAGAGCTTCAAGATGCTGTTGTTACTGAATACAATTTATTTCTCTGCTTATATTCAAATTGTGTTTAGATGTTTGTCTTCTATTAATGTATTTGTGCTCAAGAGTAATTGATGTTTGCCTAGAAAAAAAAATACTACAAAGTTGCTACATTTAGGTAAAACTATCTTAATTTTTAAAAGATGCCCCTCACCCAAAGAAAACCCAACCAAGAAAGTGGAAGAGAACTTTACAACTTCCACAATCTCTTCCCAGTTTTGTAACACTGAGTAATGTGGTGGTTATGACCTTGCTTCAAACCCTGGCCCTCAGGGTAGCAGCTGTGTAACTGTGGCTGTGCTACTGAGCTGGGCTGAGTCAGCTTCCTCGTGTGTTGCGAGGGTTCAGCCATTTCTTGGAAACTCCACGTGGGGAGGGACAGTGGCTGTCCCTCTGCGGTGCCCTGCACAGCGCCTCGCCCGCAATCCGTGTTCCATGGGTGTATGTGTCGTGCTCAGTGAACTTTATCTAATGCTAGAGGCCCGGTGCACAAAATTCGTGCACCTGGCGGGGGGTCCCCTCAACCCGGCCTATGCCCTCTCGCAGTCCACGAGCCCTCAGGGGATGTCCGACTGATGGCTTAGGCCCCCTCCCCAACTAGGGGGCCTAAGCCGTCAGATGGACATCCTTAGCGCTGCCACGGAGGCAGGAGAGGCTCCTGCCACCGCCTCTGTGCTTGCCAGCTATGAGCCTGGCTTCTGGCTGAGCAGTGCTCCCCCTGTGGGAGCACACTGATCACCAGGAGGCAGCTCCTGCGTTGAGCGGAATCAGGCCGAAACTGGTTCTCCGACATCCCCCGAGGGGTCCCAGATTATGAAAGGGCGCAGGCTAGACCAAGGGATCCTACCAGTGCACCATCGGGGTCAGGAGGGACACTGGAGGTTGTCCAGCTGGGAGGGACCGCGGGAGGGCTCCAGGGCATGTCCGGCCTGTCTTGCTCAGTCCCAATCAGCTGGACCCCAGCAGCAAGCTAACCTAACCAGTCAGAGTGTCTGCCCCCTGGTGGTCAGCGCACGTTATAGCGACGGGTCGACCAGTCGACTATCTGCCCCCTGGTGGTCAGTGCACATCAGAGTGAGCAGTTGAGTGGCCTTAGCATATCATTAGCATATTACACTTTGATTGGTTGAACGAACAACCGGACGACCGGACATTTAACATATCAGGCTTTTATTATATAGGATTATTTCAGATCTCCCCTGCCGTCGCCTCACCACCAGTAAGCAAACAAAAAGATCAAGTGACACCACTCATATATATATATTTAATTTAACCTCCATTAAAGGTTCTGAGAATCTTAGTGTAAAATTTTTCTGATATATCCTGAGATCGGATTTTACTGCCTACATATGCTGCATGTGATGCTGTTAACATCTAAGCGGTCTTGTCCTCTCCCCCACTTCCTACTTGAAATGTTTCTGTGCCTGTCACTGGACACACGCTGTCTGGGGCCATCTGTCTGGTATCGATGTTACACTGGGCACAGCTGCTTTGCCTGCTTGGTGCCTTTCCCCCTTCAACCTGTCTTCAAAAGAGAACGGCTGCAGCTGGACTGGCTGTGGGGCCAATCTGGATTAGCCCCGAGCCACCTTCCCACTCTTAGGTGACCTCAGTGGTGTGTCCCGAGACCCAGCCGAGACACAGTCGGCGCTGAACTCCGTATGCGGTGGAGCTGCCGATGCAGGTGGGGCAGCATTATCATCAGCCAGGACACTTGTACAGCTGGGCAGGAAGGGCCCTGGAGTTCAAGTCCCTTGCTTTTGTGTGTGAGGAAGTTGAGACTCTGAGAAGTCAAGTGATTTGCTCAAAGTCACAAAAGTAATTATTATCATAGCCAGGACCAGAACTCGGGTGTCTTGATTCCTTACCTAAATGGCTTTTCTGAGTCTTCAGAACCAAAAGGTGTTCGTGTGCCCCTGGGTAGCAGATAGCTCTTTTCCGTTATGTCGGTGTCGATAAACGCAGGCAAGGGCCTGGCAACGTTGCTATAGAACTCTATTCCATGTTCAAAAGAAGCATGTCCATAAACATTTGGTGGGTCACTTGTGGGCCTTAGTCTGGTTACTGGACAGCTTTACCACTGACAACGTGGTGATCCAATTTCAGACACTACTTCCCAATCTCGAAAAAGCTCCCCAGTCTAGAAGGTGGCCGGGATGCCCTCCAGGATCTAGAGGGTGTATGGATGCTCTCCAAAGCTCAGCCCCTCTTTCCAATTTTAGCTGTTTCTTTTTCATTCCTCCTCCTTGTGCCTTGGCAACGCAGAAAAGCCAAGTCCAACAGCAGAATCACAAATGTCTCCTGAAACTCGCTTCCTGGAATGAAAATATCTCCTGAAACTTTCTTCATTTGTTGTTTTTTTCCTAACCAAAAAGGGGTTTTCTTTTCTTTTAACCTAAAAAGATGCATAAACACTTTGAAAAGCAGAGGTGCCTCACTGAGGAAAGGCAGAAATCTGATTTCCTCCTCCTGAGAGGTCAGGAAAAGAAAGAATGCTTTTCCTCCTTGTAAAGGCACTCAGCAATCGGAGATTTTCAGGGGACTGAGGGAGGTGTGGTGAAATCCCCGAGGAGGAGCCTTTTCTCTTCCCGAATACTGCTGTGGAGGGGGTGTGGAACTAGCTTAGGGTTTTTACCAGGATTAGAACTCCCAAAAATATAGGAGCAACACACACAGTCTGATTTTAAAATGATTCAAATGAAAAAAAAAAGTACAGGTGTAAAGAAAGTGTTTTAATATTGGCCTCTTCTTTCAAAGGAGATTCTTTGCATTCAAATGACCCAGTGGGAGCCGCCCTCAAAGGGAAGCCGCACACCGCAGTCCTTCTCTGACGCTGCCAAGCAGGAGTGGCCCTATTCAGGGCTCTGAAGACAAGGGCCCCAGGAGACTCCACGCTCCCAGATTGCTGTTTCCATAAAATAGAAATAGCCTGACACACGGAAAGAAAAGATTAAGAGGAAGGCATTCTTCACCCTGTCTTCCTGTTTCTGACCTGAGTCAGGCCTAGAGTTTGCAAATCCTCATTCTATTTTTTAAAAATAGTTATTACACTATTATTAACCGTATTCCCTATGCTGTACTGTGCCAG
Source organism: Plecotus auritus (assembly GCF_963455305.1). Lineage (NCBI taxonomy): Eukaryota > Metazoa > Chordata > Mammalia > Chiroptera > Vespertilionidae > Plecotus > Plecotus auritus. The sequence goes on from NC_137773.1 coordinate 55,485,757, forward strand.
GCCCTTGCTGTATTCATCGACACAGACCTAATGGAAAATAGCCAGCTGCTACCCCGTGGTACCTAAATCCTCATTCTTTGAGCAGGATCGTCACAACCTACCCCCACCCCCATACCCCACTCCCCTTCCCCAAGAAATAAGAATCCCACGTAGGTGTGTCTAAACGTGGATGATTAGTCTGGATGCTTACTCTTTCCTTGTCCACCAGTAGAAAACAGATGCCTTAATGATCTCTTCCCTGAAATATTGCTGAAGGAAAAGGAACAAGCACTGGGTGGGGTGGAGAGAAATGTCTAGAGAGCATCTGCATCGTCCTGTAGGTGCAGTACAGGTGAGAGGAGCCTGGGCGTGATATTGTAGAGCAGCTTTTGTGTGTGTGTGTGTGTGTGTGTGTGTGTGTGTGTGTGTGTGTGGAGGCGGGGGGTGCTTACCCCTGCCTCACCAGCTTCCGGGTACCTCTTCCATAGTAATGCTTCTTTCTAGGGCTGGCAGCTGCTCCAGACCCCAGGCCCATCTCTTCCCTCTTCTGAAATGACTTCGTTATTGTTTGTAGTTTGAATAGCCATAGAATTTATTGCTCAAACAAGGACACTTTTGAGCGTGACAAGGGTCACCTGTGAATAATTCCGTCAGACAACAGGTACATGTTGGGACTGTCCCAGGCAAACCAGAACATAGAGACCCTACTTAGAGAAGTTGTCAAATGGCACAGATCAGATTTGATAATGATTCATTTATTACCCATCACCAGGGAGTTAGGTACTTCTCAGTACTGAGCTTATTAAATTAGAGTTTTCTCCTTTAAATGGAGTGACCTTAACTTTAATTTGTCCAGAGACATTCTGGAATTTGTTCTATGCATCCGTCCTCTTAAGCAAGCTATATAGAACAGAGTGCAGCATTCTTAGACACCTTGAGTCTGAGGCTGTAGGACATCACGGTTGAGAGTGCGCATTGCCTTCCCAACTCTTGAAACTTTCTATGTGACTTCAGGTGAGTACCCCTCAGCACTCTTATTTGCAAAGTGGTGTGATGTGTTAAGCATGGTTCCAGGCTTATAGCAAATAATTGTAATCATGTCCATGTGAATTTTGTGTAATACAGTGATCCCCTAAAATCAACTTGATTATGTTTTTCCTTGCTTCCACATAAATCCTCTTAGTTCTAGAGTTTAGCTTGATATCTTATCTCTCTCCCTCCTTGCCATCACCAGCCACTTTTTACTGCAGTTTTCTGAGAATTGTGACACTGAGAAAATAGGAAATCCACACATCTCCACCAGGGTGTTACCACCCCTCCCAGTGCAGTATGCGATACTGCATGCCCAAAGCCATGGGTAACATGGACCGTCTTCCTGGAGTGTCAGTTTTACTGGATTGTAAGTTATGTAAAATATTTTTGCACTTGAGAAGTAAAGAGGAGTAGAGCATAAAATATATGTGACTGTGGTGAGATAGAGCAAAATCTCAATGCCATTTCATAATTCCAGGGGAGCTGCTGGGACCCCTGATTAGTGTCCTCTCCTCTGTCACTGACATTTACTTTGGTGGAAAATGTTGAGAAATACTGGGGACATGTCTCTTCGAAAGATTGTGTATCTTTCTGTTCTGCTTACTAACTTTTAACGGGGCCATATAACACCCTGTATGTCTCCAATGTTATCTCCACTTTAACCTGAGGCTTTCTGCAGCTCTTTACCTTCAGTATCTTCGTTTGGTTTTCACTGTAAGAGCTGACGTATCTGTGCTCACAAACTGGAATTCCTTTCCTGTATGGGGATTCTGAGTTGGGAGACGTACATTTAGAACCCCCAGAGTAGAGCTAGTAGGAAAAACTGTTTTAGTTGGGAATGTACTATGGAGAGCTCAGAGGAATGGATCCCGAACCTTGAAGACGGGATTGGAAAAGGAATAGATAATAGGACATTTTAGCCATTTAAAAAAAGTGGTAAAGGATAATTTTAAATTGCCTCTTTACATTCTTTTTTTGAACATTTTATTGAGGAATGCTTGGCATAGAATAAACAACACATGTTTAAAGCGTCCAGTGTGGTTAGTGTTAGTGTCTAACTCTGAAAACATCACCATAATCTGGATCATGGACTTACTCATCACCCACACAAGTTAACTCCTGCACCTTTGCAATCTCTCCCTCCAGCCCCTAGCCTCTTCCCGAGGCAACTGCTGATCTGCTGTGTGTCACCATACAGTGGCTTCCATGTGCATGAAATCATATAGTTTGCACTCTTTGTCAGCCTTCTCGCAGCATATTACCTGGAGCTTCATTCACGTTGTGTGAATCAATATTTCATTCCTTTTTGTAGTTGAATGGATATGTAACGGGATTACAAGTGGATACTTCCTTAAATACACACACACACACACACACACACACACACACACACACACACACACACACACACACACCCCCTTGGTCCTAAAGTCAGTTTTTTAAAAAAACTTTCTTATTGAATTTATTGGGCTGATATTGGTTAATAAAATTACATAGGTTTCAGGAGTAAAATTCTATAATACATCATCTGTATATTGTATTGTGTGTTCATCACCCCAAGTCAAGTCTCCTTCTGTCACCCTTTCTCTCTCCTATTAAAGTCAGCTTCTTCATGGGGAAACAGTAGAGGCATTTTCACCAAAGTTAAGAATAAGTCAAGGAAGTTAACTGCCTTTACTACTTTTTAACATTATATTGGCCGTATTCACCAATGCAATTAGATAACAGAAAACAATTGAAAAGGGAAAATTAAAACTGTATTTGCTGGTGACATGATCATTTATCTGGAGAGCTCTCTAATGAATCAATGGTAAAACTAACTCAGACAACAAAATAAGTCATCCAGGTAACAAAAATATCATAAATATCAATAACTATATATGTCATTACCAATTAGAAGATATAATGGAAGAGAAAACCCCATTTTAAAAAGCAACAGAAAAGATAAAACACTTAAGAATAAATTTAACAAGAAATTTAAAACCTATAATCAGTGTTATAGATTGAATTGTGACCCCCCCCCCCCAATTTATATATTGAAGCCCCAATCATAAGTACCTCAGAGTGTGACTGTATTTGGAGATAGGGCCTTTAAAAAGTTAAAATTAGGCCATTGGAGTGAGCTCTAATCCAAGCTGCCTGGTGTTCTTATAAGAAGAGGAGATTAGGACACACAGAGAGACACGGGGAAAAAGCTATGTGAGGACATAGCAAGAAAGTGCTCATCTGCAAGCCAAGAGGAGAGGCCTCAGGAGAAACTTTGACCTTGGAATTCCAGCCTCCAGAACTTTGAGTAAATAAATTTCTGTTGTTTAAGCACTCAGTCTGTGGTATTTTGTTACGGCAGCCCTGACAAGCTCATACAGACCAGAACTATGGAACACTCCTGAAACACACAAAAGTAGACTTGAGCAGACCTTCCTAGTTCTTGACTAGGACACTTCAACATAATCAAGACATTCATTCTTAGTAAGTTAATGTATAAATATAATATGTTCCCAATTAAAGTACCAATAATACTTTTTTTTTCTGAAAGTAGACAAAGTGATAAGTAAAGTTCATGTGGAAAAGTAAGCATGCAGCATTGAAAAGGAAGAACTGTGAGCGGGGACTAGCCCTGTCTATATTAAAACATACTATAAAGCCTCTATAATTAAAACAGAGCGGTACCGGGGCACAGACTAGAATAGAATGGAATGGAATGCCTAAAAATAGATCCTAACATGTATGGAACTTTATGAGAAAAGTGGTATCTCCAGTCACTGGGACAAAGATGGGCTTTTTAATGGTGTTGGGGCAACTGGCTAACCATTTGGAAAAAGATGAAATTAGATCTGTTCCTCCTACTATAAATATAACTGAACTCCAAATGGATCAGAGCTCTAAGTAAAATAAGTAACTTTATATGCACTCCAAGAATACATGGATGAATTCCTTCTTACGATCTGAATGTAGGAGCGAGCTTTCTATGAATCAAAATCCATGTACAGTAAAAGAAATTATTGATAAATTTGCAGCCAAAAAAAATAAACTTGTACAGAAGCAAAATCAAGACAGCTTGTGATAAAATATTTGTAACATATAAATATATCATGGGTTGACATCTCTAATATATCTTTTTAAATGAAAAATGACCCCAAAATGGGCAAAAGACACAAGCAGACAATTCACACGCACACACACAAAAGATATTAAAATGTCCTCTGAAATATCAACTTTCACCATATTAAGAGAAATGTAAATTAAAGTTGTACCAAAATACTATTTGTCACCCATCAGAGTGTCCAAAAAAATCAAAAGCTTGACAACATAGTCTGTCCTGGAAGCTGTGGGGAAAAAGTCACCCTCATATGTTGCTGGTGGCAATGCAAAATGCTGCAACCCTAGTAAGAGGGACTCGACAATAACAAAATGATACCTGCATTTACTCTTTCACCCAGTGTTTCCATGTCTAGGAATTTATCCTGGAGACACACCTTGAACAGTACAATATATATGTGCTGGCTTATTCATTGCAGTATTATATCTGATGGTAAAATATTGTAAACTACGTAAATGCCCAGCCGTGGTAGATTGGTTGAATAAACGATGGTGTTATTAGCTGTAAAGACAAACGAGGAAGATCTTTATAAACTAGAGTGAAGTTAATTCTAGGATATAGTGAAAAAAAGCATAGTAGGCTGACTTTCTTTTTTAGGAATAAGAATGAAGTAAGAGAGTATATATTTATCCTGGCTGGTGTTGCTCAGTGGTTGGAGTGTTGGCCCACACACCAAAGGGTCTTGGGTTTGATTGCCGGTCAGGGGCACACACCCGGACTGCAGGTTTGATCCACGGCTCCAGTGGGGGGCGCATGCATGAGGAAGCCAGTTGATGTGTCTCTTTCACACTGATGTTTCTCCAACTCTCTCTCTCCCTCCCTCCTTCCCTCCCTCCCCTTCTTCCCTTCCACTCTCTCTAAAAATCAATGGGAAAAAAATGGCCTTGGGTGAGGATTAACAACAAAAAAAGAAAAGTAAAAGAAAGAAAGCATATATTTATGTATTTTATTTTTTTAAAAGGAAGGATAAATCATGAAAGGATAAAAAAATGAAATTGATTATCCTCTGAGGAAGTTAGGTGGAGGGACTGAGTACTGAGTAAATAGTTGTAATATATATGTACCAGTATAATAAGATGCTATACACACCATGGGTGGGGTTTACAGACATAATGCTGAACCAAAGAAGCTAGATACACGAGGCTCTATGATTCCATTTATATGAAGATTTGTGTGTTTTAGTATAGATGTGTGAAACATCAATACATTTTTTTAAGTTTATTAAAAGATACCTGTACCTATGTCAGCAGTGGCAAAATCATCTTAATAGTCAGAGGTGAGGAAAAACAATATTTTTCTTGTCAAGTTCATCTATAGGATGCTGATTTGTTGTAGCTGGTGGCTCACTTCCCCCAGGTCATTAGCAAAAGCTGGTCAGTCTCACCTGTAACGTCCACTAAGGATAGTACGGTGCCTGAGAATCAGACCACTGCACACCACACATCAGAGTTACCGGGACACTGTGCAGACTATCAGCTCGGGGTGTGGTGTGTGTGTGTGTGTGTGTGTGTGTGTGTGTGTGTGTGTGTGTGTGTGTGTGTGTGTGTGTGCTGGGGGTTAGAGGTATCTGAGGGGTTAAGATGGAGAATTGATTCAAATTATCTGGTGCTACCTTTGTAGGGAGGGGTACAGAGGCCAATATTTGCCCCCTCTTAAAGGTGTACCAATCAGAAATGAGGCAATAGCTAGATGACCAAACAAGGCAAGTTGTAAAGTGGTAACTTAGGCTGCAGCAGCTAAAAGAAAAAGAGACCGTTTGATTGCATAAGGCAGTGGACTATTTCATAGCATGAGTTTATTTTGGAATATAGATTTCTTTTGGTGTAGGGGGGGCCTTTAAGACTATCGGAAATTTTTTGTTCAACAAAACAAAGTAGATTCCACTTCAGGTGGCTATTGAAAGGTAGAAGGAGGAATTATTCTTTTAATGACTTGGTTTGGGCAGATTCCATCACTGTGCTTAAAAGAAAATACATTTATTTATTATATTAACAAGGTTTGTTTCTAAGGGAAATCACATTGCTACAGGATTATGTAAAATTTAAGATGCAGCGTATGAGAAACTATTAACATTTTTCAGCTCATGCATAAGTGATGATCCAAGTGTTAAGAGCACTTCCTCCCCTCCCCACCCCCCTGTAGAAATGTTAGAAATTATGGATAAATTCCCTGGAAAGCCCTCAAAAATCTACTTAATTCCTAAAGCCTCTAAGTATTGTTTCATTGGGAAAATAAATTCTGAATCCTAACTCCCAGCAACAATAACAGATTTTAAATGTCTTCCTCTCCCCTCCCATGCAGTTTACCAAATGGGTTGTTTTTGTCTTTCTAGCCAAGGCCACGGAGCAGCAGGGATTCCAAGGGCCTTTGTTACTGGGGAGAGCCATCTGGTGACCCTGGCAGGAAGCTAGGCTCTAACCCTGGTGAGGGCTCTGTTCGCCAGCCCTTCCCCTGGACTCTCGTTGCACTTGTAGGGGCTCTGCTGCTGGAGATTTCCAACCATGCTAATTATTAACTCCTTAGGCTCCTCACACACAGAGCTTTGAGGCATGGCTTGTTTTCTTTCCTTCTCTACTGGTATAAACAGTTTTGGCCTTAAGTATTCACCTAGCAAAATGTGGATTGTATAAAATGTCTTTTTTTTTTTTTTAACCTACCAGGTAGTGAATAGGATAAGTGGGTAAATACATTAAGATCCTTAGAGAAAAGATGTTCCTAAGGTACAGTCAGGTACCGCAGAACACGTTTGGTCAACGGCAGACCACACATATCCTACATAATAAAAGGCTAATATGCAAATCAACCAAACGGTGGAACAACTGGTCGTTATGATGCACACTGACTACCAGGGGGCAGACACTCAACACAGGACCTGCCCCCTAGTGGTCAGTATGCTCCCACAGGGGGAGTGCCGCTCAGCTGGGCTCATGGCTGGTGAGCACAGCAGCGGTGGCAGGAGCCTCTCCCACCTCCGCAGCAGTGCTAAGGATGTCCAACATCCCCCAAGGGGTCCCGGACTGCAAGAGGGCTCAGGTCGGACTGAGGGACCCCCCTCCACCGAGTGCACAAATTTTGTGCACCAGGCCTCTAGTGTAAGATTATAATGGAGATGAAAACTTCCTGTCGCCTAGTGACATCATAGTGGTTGTGATGCGGTAGCAAAACGCATTCCTCACGTGTTTGTAATGATGCTGGTGTAAACAAGCCTACTGGGCTTCCAGTCATATTAATGCACATGCCATTACAGTGTTCCCTGTTATTAAGCGGCATGTGACTATATGACTAGGAGGACACAACATAAAGTCTGTCCCACAAAATATCCTATTTTGTCCAGTTAACTGTCTTCATTGGCATTTGGATTTATACTGTTCACTGTATTTACCCTCTCACCTTTATTCACTTCCTTTTGGTTTAAAGTGATTTGGGTCCATTTAAAACATGTATGGTGAGTAATTCATATCATTAATATGTATTATTAACTCTTAAATGTCAAATCTGATCAGCCAGGGATATAGAGTGGACTCGTCAATGATGACATATGTATGCTCTTAATTGTGCTTTGGTGTTTAGTAAACGAAACAATTGAGAATAGGGGAGCCATAACTTGTTAACCTACATGGACGTATTTTGCAGACTTTCCCTGGACAGTCTGTCACTGCCGCTCATCTTCAGCATAAGTCTCCGGTGATTCTAAAGGGACGGTATTTTTTTTACTGCATTTGTTCCTGAGTGAAAAATGGCTTTTCCTTTGGATGGCGCTTTTGAGTTGGCAGCAGGGCAGGGTTCAGATAATTTGTTACGTACAGGTTATGCTGCGACTTTATTGTGATGTTGTTATAGATTTCCATCATTCTCATTTTTGTCTTTTCCTTTTTTTCCCCAGTTCTTCCTCCAGTGCTGGTCCCAAGACACAGTGAATATAACCCTCAGCACAGCCTCTTAGCTCAGTTCCGCAACTTAGGACAAAATGAGCCTCACATGCCACTCAACGCCACTTTTCCGGATTCTTTCCAGCAACCCAACAGCCACCCGTTCCCCCACTCCCCCAACAGCAGCTACCCCAACTCTCCCGGAAGCAGCAGTAGCACCTACCCTCATTCTCCCACCAGCTCTGACCCAGGAAGCCCTTTTCAGATGCCAGGTAGGTTGGACTGTTGGGGGCTGTTCTGTGGTCAGTTCCCACGGTGTTATCACGGTGAGGGGAGAAGCTGGTGTGCCTGGAGGGGCGAGTGTGTCCGCTCTGGTACACGGCCCTGTGCTCCAGGGCTCAGGACTCGACTGGTTGAAAGAAGACCTCGTAGCTAAGTAATAGGCACATGTCTTGTTTTATCCGCCAGGCACAGATGCTCAAATAAGTTTTATGTTTTTATTCTGAAGGGCTTCGAAACAGCTGCATCTTTCTGGGCGTGGCATCGTTGTTAACAGTCTTTGCTCTTGATAAAAAAAAAGGAGAAAAATAGTGTGTTACACACATTTGCTTTAGGAGAAACACAGCCTCCATCAGCATTATTTCATACATGGAATAAAAACCCCTGCTACAAGTGCAACCTCAGAAAAGATATTTCCTGAGGGATCACAGTCCCCTTCTTAATTAAATTCATTTAAGGGGTGATGTAATCCCAAGAAACATACACTTTAACAACAAAGGAATTGCAACAGATGTACTGGAAACCATCTGCTTGTTTAACTTAGCAAAGACAGAAAACAATTATCCTCCTTTTTCAGACTTAACTGATGGTGTAGTATTTATCAGAATAAATGATTAATTAGGACATTTTATTTGTCAAGTTAACAGGTTAATAAGCCAGCACCTCCGAGAACAAAAATGATTTAGTAACAAATTTCTTGCCAGTAGACCTCAAGAAACACAGTCTAAATAAAGATATACTTGGCATCTGTTTACTTGACCTCTATGAACGAGCGGGCAAGCATGTTCATTGGGCCACTGAAATTTTTTTAAAGTAAATTTGAATTCGACATCAGTGCGGGTATGTCCTCAAAAATTGAAAAGTGTCCACACTTGATATTGCTATCTTTAGTTTATATATCTATTGCTTCCTTTTATTTTAAGCCTGGTTACTTTGCATTGTTTTGCTTGTTTTTCAATCCAGAGCTGTTTCAGATGAAGGTGGGAGATTGACTAGTTTAAAAATCAAGCTAATATTCTCTGGTGACTTCCTGTCCACTCCCTTTCAGACCCTTTCTGTGTGAACGGGATAATAGGGAGGAGATAACTTCAGAAGGCTTTTGAGCAGTGGCAAGCCGGGGTGGGCCCAAGGGTGAAAAACCTGAAGATGATTGCTTGAATGTACACTTCTTCCCCAGCGGTCAGGGACTAAGGCTCAGGCCCAGTAGGGGAAATATGAAGAAGAGGAGGTGGGAGGAGGGGCTTGTGGGAACAGTGGACACCACAGTGGTATCTGGTCCCTCTCGGTGGTGCTGATGCCATAGGTTGCCCATGACGTTTTCACCTGCGTATTTGAAGAAATGTGCTGTCTTTGGTCTTGGAGGAGGCTCTTTGTCTTCCTTCCTGAGTGGAAGTAAAGCCAAGTCAGTGTTCCAGGTGCAGGGAAGAAGCCGGATTAAAAGAAGCTGGAGAAGGGTGAAAAAGGCAGCCGGATAAGGTCCCCACAGCCCTGTCTTTGTGCTCTGAGCCCTTGCTCGGTAACAGCTGGACCGTGGGAAGCCACTAGGCTGTGATTCAATCTTGAACAGTCACTCTTGGAAATCGCCGCGGAACTCTAGTGGAGCCCAATTAGTACTTGGGTTTGATGGTTGCCCGAGTGGTCAAGGGGACTTACCTAAGTTAGCGTGCTTCCCTAGGGCGAGACTTCGTTCCCTGCTCTGCCCTGCATGCCCCATGGGCTCACGCTAGCCAGGGAGTAACTTGTTTTGGGGGAAACCATGCTCTTTATTTTATTTAAGAATACAGAACACCTGTGTTAGGGTCTTTGTTTCTGAAATCAATATTGTTTGCTGCCTCTTATTTGCCAATTGGCTATGACTTTCCAGAGGAAACATGTATGTAAATTCTGAAATAAAGATAGCTGTGATAAACTGATTTGTTTCCTCTTCCGCTGTTAGGGATTTTAAAATTAGTGATTATTGAAGAGGGTGGGGAGAAGGTAGTCCTGACAGGTTGCCTCAAGTCTTGAAAAAGTAAGTTTAAGTCTGGAAGTTGAGTAATGAAACTCAGTGGTGATTCCTACGAGCCCACAGGTTTCCTGTAGGAGACCCTGAAGCCCCTTCCGTTGAGAAGTCCTCTGGAGCTTTCAGAGGTTTTCCATCCACCAGTGCGAGCGGAATGCGGAGGTCCTCTCAGCGTGGGTTGTACGCAAGGTGGTATAATGCTCGTCCGATTGTGTTACAATGGCACCATCACAGACTGGCAGACCACTTCTGGAACTGGCACTTAGTACTTTTCCTCCCCCTGAGTTTTGACTAAAATTGTGTAAGATCACAAGATGGTAGTAATCTTCAGAAAGTGCACAGCAGTCCAGTGTCTGGAGCCTCCAGTCTTCGGAAAGGGAGATGGAAACAGCAACTTAATCTCTTACACATTTCAGGACGGAAGAGGACTTATATGTTTTAAGTGTGTGTGTTTATTAAGGATTTAAAAATCGTGCTTTTTGGTTTCTTTTTTTTTTTTTTTTTTTTTTTTTACTTTGTAGCTGATACGCCCCCACCTGCTTACCTGCCTCCTGAAGACCCCATGACCCAGGATGGCTCTCAGCCAATGGACACAAACATGATGGCGCCTTCACTGCCCCCCGAAATCAACAGAGGAGGTAAATGAATTGCCACTGATTCCCTTTTGAGAGTCTCAGGTTTACCTGCCCAAATGTGGCTTTCTCTCACAAAACTGCATTAGTCTTTAAAAAGATAGCTATTTGAGGAAGATACAGCACAATAAGAAGCTCTGTAGAAACAATTCCTTGGGTTACAGATAAGTCTTTTCCGTGAAGAACAAACACACTGATTTAACTAGTGAAGGCCTCCGTGTAATTGAGCAGTCATCTGTTTAGAGCTTCCATACTTAGAAATTCTGAATTGGTGAAAAAAGAATATTTTTAAGCAAAGGACAAAGGGGCATTGAGAAATGATGACCGTAACAATACTGAAGTGGAATTTCCACGGGTGATTTCCAAAGTTATAAGTTCATGTCACAAGGCTTTGGAGAAGAAAGTTCTTTTGTAGTTAGGGTAGATAGTGATCAACCGCATCTATTTTCCAGCCCTCCTCCATGCACAGGGGCAGCTGGCACAAACCAATACGTTTGTGTTTCTAACCTCGCTGCTAAAAGGAGTTGAGGCACATGTCTTTCCTGTCCTCACCCAGAAGAGCTCTAAGCAGAACGAACGTTCTTTCCCTCTCTAGTAGAGGGCGGGTCTGTTTGCAGCTCTGCATACTCCTTGGCTATGACGGAGAGGAGGACGCCATCCTTCCTCCAGGGCTGCAGTGCCAAGTCGAGTGGCTTAAGGGAGCAGGGAGCCCAGGTAAATGAGTGCTGGGAAAATCTCTGAGCATCAGTAAGAAGTCACGGCCACGCTGTTGAGTAAAGCCGCTCCCACAACCTCTCATGGAGGACAGTGCTGCAAGGTGCCCTCGGCACATGGCCTGGGTCATCGAATTTGTGCAGACTTTACACAAATTGGAGTTGAAATGCAGTTCGATGACTAGATATGTCTTAGGTCATTCTCATCAACTTTTTAATTAAAATTGAGGACACCTCACACTTTGTCAGACTTGTTTGTATTTTTGAAGTTCTTAAAATTTGATAATGAACTCAACCTTTCTTAGATATGCAGTGTGATAAGCTGGAATGTACACCTTTTTTGTTGGCTCTGATGATCTCTAGAACATCCTCTCAAACATATGATTATGAGCCAACAAAGGTTCTGGTTGGAGAAAAGAACTCTTGTCTCACACATCTTTGGGATTTTTATTTGGGGAACAGGATTGCAGGAAAGGGTGGCATATACAGTTATGAGCATGCTGACTTGTAAATGTTATTGTTAAGTCTAAAATGTCTGATTTCAGGAAATTGACGTTTAAATTGTTTTAAAATTTTTTCCTTAAAATAGCTTTAAACATTTTTCCCATTAGAATAAGTTTATAGTTAATATTTTCATGAGGAAGGAACGTTGGCCTTTTTGTTGTTGTTGTTTAATTCGGAGTGGTTTTCCTAGAGCAGCGGTCAGCACACTACAGTCTACAGGTTAATTCAGACTCTTCCTGTTTTTATAAATAAAGTTTTATTAGGACACACAGTGTTCATTCATTTCATATTATCTGTTGCTGCTGTTGCACTACTAGGGTACTGTTGAGTAGTTGCCATAGAGATCACATGGCTTACAAAACTTCTCTGGCCTTTTACAGGAAAAAAAAATCGTCAACTTCCAACCTAGATGAATGTATTTTGAACAACACTGATAGTTGATAAAGCCTTCTATTAATGATGTTGCAGCCCTGTTTAAGATTTGACACTTGTAAATCACTAGAATTTTGCTCTTTGAAATATAGCAAATTGACAAGGGATAGTTGCTTAGCAAACAGGGAAGATGGTATATGTTTCGGCTCACCTGCTTCAGTGTATAAAGGAGTTAATGTTTGTGTGGTTTTCTTTTCTTTTTTACTAAATTTATTGGGGTGACATTGGTTAATAAAATTATATAGATTTCAAGTGTACTGTTGTCTGTGTCTATGAGTTTTTGTTTGTTTTTCTTATTTGTTCATTTGTTGCTTTCAGTTTTATATCGCACAAGAGTGAAGTCATATGATTCTTAAATTTTTTTGTCTGATTTATTTTGCTTTAGCATGATATTCTCAAGGTGCATCCATGTTGTCACAAATGGCAGTATTTCCTCTTTTCTGTGGCTGAATGGTTTCTTAATGATCATTTTCCTTGTTTTCTGTACCGAATTCCAAAGTAAAGTTCATTTTAATATTATGGAGGTTGATGTTAAGAACACAGAAGTACGTGCCTCCAATTCGAATTTTCTTTCCTTTTTTTATGATTATATATTCAAGACCATAAACCTCAGATCATTATGTACTGGCATGCTGGCTATATATGGTTTGTATTCCTGGAATCTGTAACGCAGTGGTATAAGAGGTTTTACTACAGAAGGAACTTATCTTTAGAACCTTCTAGTTGCAAATATTTAGAAGCATGTTCTGTTTGGAGATTTGTTAGTCTTAAGAGATTTGACTTAACAAGCTGCATCCTGTCAGTAAAGTTGGGTAATTTCCATTGTTGGCCCATTCTGGGAATGGAGAGACAAAACACACCTGCTCTGCATGACTTAAAGCAAATATAAGGAAGTTAGCATGAAATCTGGATGAGAGAGATATGATTCATTCTGTGCGAGTTGGCCAGCTGGCACGATTTCTTCCTGAGTTTGAGGACTGGAGCAGAGCTGTAGCTGTGATGGTTATTGGCAACTTAACGTGAAGTAAAGGAACTTCTTATCAATAATTAGAAACTGATTTCCATTGCTCTGAAAAATCATCGGCATGCTAAGGCTTGGTTGAAAGTAATTCCTTTTCGTGCCAGCACCTTTGGCATATTTCCCGTCCTCTATTGTTCTCTCCCCCCTGTTTTTTTCAGCTCACTTACCACTTGTTGCCTTTCTTTAGATGGTGAGCCAGGGTCTGTAATGGGGGTAATTTCCATTTTGGCATATTACAGAGCATATTGTGAGTGTTCCGCACACACTGTGGGTATGCTTGCCTAGCTGGCATTTTGGTTATCCAATAGTAATTAGAGAAAATTATTTTCCAGTGAAAGGACAAAGTTGCACTTAGTGAGGAATAGATACAACCCATACCCTAAAATTGCAGTTGCTCCTCCATATCTTCATTCCATGGTCCTGAGCCAATGTTACAACACAGTTTCAGTTTTTGAGAGCCCAGGGCACTCACCGCGGTTGACTATGAGCTTTTCTTTCTTACAGATGTTCAGGCAGTTGCTTATGAGGAGCCAAAACACTGGTGCTCTATTGTCTACTATGAGCTCAATAACCGCGTGGGAGAAGCGTTCCATGCCTCCTCCACCAGTGTGCTGGTGGACGGTTTCACCGACCCTTCCAACAATAAGAACCGTTTCTGCCTTGGGCTGCTCTCCAACGTTAATCGGAATTCCACTATTGAAAACACGAGGCGGCACATTGGAAAAGGTGAGTTTCCCCTTTAACCTCTTTTGTCTGTTGTGTTCCTGTCCCCCCAGAGCCGCTTAGTCTTTCCTGTAGCAAAACTAGTGTAGCAACGCCGGATAATGTGTACTTGCTTCAGTTTGTAAATATTTTCCCAATGCGCATTACCAGGAAGTCCACCTTCCAGTCAGCGGTTTCTGTGGCTGACCAACGCATGATAATTAGTCGTCATTAGCAGAAATTGTGATTTGCTATTCGGGAGCACTGGTCTACCTTGTGTTTTGCTGCAGAATAGGATCGCTGTTAAAAAATTACTTACCACCTGAAACGAAAAGCAAATTAAATAAGTAAACCTAATGTATTTCAGACGAATACCATAACTCACTGAGGAAATAAAAAGAATGAAATAATTCCAAACAACTGATGAATTTATAGTACCTAGCTATATGTCCTCAGTCTGGCCAGGTAGGGTAGCGTGATTGTAAGCAAACCCTGAACTGTTTGTAGTAGACTTGATTATTTAGTAGCAGTGTGAATGAAACAGTTCTGAAACTTTCAGATTTGATTATAAGATTAATACTGAATGTGTGATGTTGAGAGCCTGGGTTTTCACTGGGAAATAAGAGACGTACACGTGTGGAGGACGGCAAAGAAATGAACCCTGTGGAAGTGTCAGTGTGAAATCATGATTTTTTGTTATGTGTGTATATATGTGTTCATGCATGTTTATGATCTCATGTGTGTGTGTGTGTGTGTGCGCGCGCGCGCGTGCATCTGTACATGCAGATAGTTTCTAACCTGTCTGCTGAAAGGACCAAGAGGCAAAGATACCCAGGAACAATAAACACATCTAGTGAGACACCTCTAACACCATTTCCCACTAGGAGGAACCAAGGCTCCTTGGAGAAAGGGCTGACTTCAAGGCTGGGACAGACAGGCACCAAGTGAGCCTGGAACATTTTGTTGTGTCAGAAAGTAAAGAAATGCTTATGAAGATGATGGGCGCATGTCACGGGAGCCAACTCTAGGATAATTTGAGCACCAAAATAAGTACAGTAATGTTTTAATCCACTGAAAAGCAATAGTAATCCAGAAATCCATGCCAGTAATGAATCGATAAATGAACGGGGAAGGCTGACTGGTAAATGCAGACTGAGTGCTAGAGTTGGACAGTCATCATTTGGTAGCCATCAGGCAACAATCATCCATGGATCCTAAACAGAGAGAGAATTTTTAAAGTGAGAATCAGGATATGTGCATGGTCTTAAAGTGTTTCCTCACAGACAGTCCATTCGTTTCGAGGGAGAATAAAGATCAGTGATTACACAGTGGAGGAATTGGACAACATCTTGACTGGGAGATCAGAATGATCAACACCAGTGAGAGACAGATGGGTGCATTATACCTCCAGATGTGATACCCTGAGAAGGAAACCTCACCTATGCAGAGTTCCAGCTGAGAATGCAAAACTGCATCTAATAATCAGGAAATGTCAGACAAATCCCAAATAAGGAGCATCCTGTTAAAAAGGGTGAGGAGGGACTGTATTCCCCCAAAATATCAATGTCAAAAAACAAAGGTGTGAGAATGTTCCAAATTAAAAGAGGTTAAAAGGACACACGATAACTCAATGTTATAACCTGACCCTGGATGTGATCCTGTACCATCCAGGGAAAATATATTATAAAGGACATTATGGGGATCAACAGGCAAAATTAGAATATGAGTGGTAGATTAAAGTAGTATATCAGTGTTAAATGTGCTGGCATTGCTAATGTATTGTGCCTGTGTAGGAGACTATCCCTAGGCTTGGGAAATGCACACTTAAGTATTTAGGAGTAAAGGGCCATGATGAAATAAATGGCTCAGGAAGAAATTTTATTTACACACACACATCTCTCTCTCTCTCTCTCTCTCTCTCTCACACACACACACACACACACACACACACACACACACACACACGGTGCAGCAAAAGTAGGTTTACCGTGGTAATACAATTAAATACAACAATAATTAAAAAACAATAATACAAGAATAAACTTGGGTACTCATAACTGTAAACCTACTTTTGCCCTACTCTGTGTATAAATATCGATCTAAAACAGTCCTATGCTAGAATATATATATGTATATGTATGCATGTATGCATGTATGTATGAGTAGGTATGTATAGAAGAATAGAATGGAGGGACATACAGATGATAAAGCATGTGGAGTAAGTTGTCACAATAGATAAATCTGGATGATGGCTATATGGCTGTTCTTTGACCTGTTTTTCTATTTCCGTACATTTGAAATTATTTCCAGAGTAAAAGTTTTTTTTTAATGACCTATGAAATTTAGAACAGTGGATAAAACTAAAAGGTTATTTAATAGATGCTTAAAAGACATTTGAGATAAAGTTTAACATTCAATCCTTAAAAAAAAAAAAAAAAAGCAACAACTCTCAAAGCAGGAATTGATAGATAGTTCCTTAACCTGATTAAGGGGGAAGGAGAACCCTAAGCTATACATGTAATGATGAAATGCTAGAACTTAGCATACAAATACCTTTCTATGGTCTATAAACCCCTGAGATTGTAGATAAACACAATTTTGCTTACATTTGGGTTAGAGCAGTGGTTCTCAAACCTTTCTAATGCCGCGACACTTTAATATAGTTCCTCATGTTGTGGTGACCCCCAACCATAAAATTATTTTCGTTGCTACTTCATAACTGTAATCTTGCTACTGTTATGAACTGTAATGTAAATATCTGTGTTTTCCGATGGTCTTAGGCGACCCTGAGACCATCAGAAAACACAGATATTTACATTACAATTCATTAACAGTAGCAAGATCACAGTTATGAAGTAGCAACGAAAATAATTTTATGGTTGGGGGTCACCACAACATGAGGAACTGTATTAAAGGGTCGCGGCATTAGAAAGGTTGAGAACCACTGGGTTAGAGGGACATAGTTTTCATTACGTTCTAAAGTTGGCCATTGCCCCAAAGTAGTAAAAAGCCATTGTACTCTGGGACATTCCTATTAAAAATTAGGAAGAAGATGAGAATTCTAGGAATGCTGTTATTTAAAATTGTTCCAGATGCCTTGACTATTGTGGAATTACAGATCATGGCAATAAGCCAAAATGATCATTATTTGCAGATGATATGATTAATTAATTGGTTGCTGATAGTCTTAGGATAGATTTGGGGGGGATAAATTCTTGAAGTAAAATTAGTAGGTCATAAACTCGATATACTTTGCTAAATTACTTTCCAGGAAGCTTTTATTAATCTCCACTTGAACCATAAGTTTATGAGTGCCTTTCCTCCTTCGCCCATATGTCAGTATTACTTATGGTTATTGTGTCAATTCAAATGATATGATTGTTTATCTAGAAACTTCCAATAAATCTGTTTTTAGAAATTATATGTCAGTTTCCTTTAATCTGGCAATAATCAGTTAGAAAATACATTAGAGGGTGAAATGACATTCCCAATAGCAACAGAAAACACACATTTTTTGGAATAATCTGAACCAGCAATATATGAGATTTATGTTAAGAAAATCAAATGTTATTGCAAGAGAAAGAAAATTTGAATAAATAAGTAGGCATTCTGTGTTCCTTAAAGAAAAGGCCTAATATTGTGAAAATATTTTGAGGATATTCATTCTTCCTAATTTAATTTATACTTTAAAACAATCTATGTCAGAATCACAATGTAATATTTTTTGAAAGTTGGAAAATGTTTTCTGAATATTATAAACAAGTGAAAATAGCTAATTTTTTTTAGTGAAAGAGTAAAGAAAATATACTTGATGTTAGGGTTAATAAAACATTATGAAACTACAATTAAATCAGTGTGTAGACAAAACAGTAGAATAAATTAAACTCAGACTACACAGTATTTTAAAATTTAATGTATGTTAAGATCAGTAGAGTATTCTTCTAATGGGCCTGCAGTAACAATGCTAGCTTTGGGGTGAGGCTGGAGGGAGAAACCCTGACCTCATTTCATATATGCAAATAGATTAATGCGCTGAACTTTTTTAAAAAAGGCAGACTATTAAAAAGTTAGGAGAAAATGTATTTGATCAGAGAGAGAGAAATTTTCTAAGCATATAAAGCAACAGAAAAGACCACAAGAGGTCTGACTACTTAAAGACTTCAAACTTCTGTAGGTTAAAAAAAAAAAAAAAACATAGACAAAATTAAAAGGCAAAGGACTAATGGGGAAACAATTAAATTGTATGTGCAGTTCATAAAAAATAAAAATACTAGAGCCCTGGCAGGATAAATAGATGAGAAATATGAACAGTAAATTCATAAGAGAAACACAAATGGCTTAATAAATATATGAAATCATCATGTCAGCCTCACATGCAAATTAAAACAATATTGTTTTTCAGCTCTTAATTAGGGAAGTTTTGTTTTTGTTTTAAGCTCGGACTCAGTACTGGCACGGGTGAGACGAAAAAGGTACCATACACTGCTAGTGAGCAGGGTGTAAATTGATGGAAGCATTCTGGAAACTCATTTGGCAAAGTGAATCAAAAGTGTTCAATCCAATGATTTAACTTCTAGGATTCTCTCCTAAGGATATTATAAAAAAATGATCCAGAGACATTTATCATAGCATTCTTATAATAGCAGAAAATTAGTGTGAACACAGTGGTCCAGTAATGGGAGAATCATAATTTTCTCTGCATCAGACAGAAAAATGGGCTTTTGCTCCAGCCGCTGTTGAATTGTTGCAAGAAGTCTTAGCCGTTGTGTACACATGTACACACAACACATAGTATTTCCTGTGAGACAGTAGTTTTAGCATTGACTAAACCATGCAAGAGTTACCTGCAAGGTAGCTAGATCACTTAAAGCCACAAGGGATGGGACTCTGTTCTCTGGGTGGCCGGTAATAATCTCCCTAACTGGTGTGGGGCTTCGTCAGATGGTTTTCCCCCCTTTCCTTTTTTTAGAGGCTGGGTAAGATCAATTTCCTACGCTCCTGGCACTCTGGATCTCACAGGAAAAGGTTTGGAGCAGATGGTAGTTCAGTGAGATCAGATTCCACACAGTTTGGATTATTTTTCTAGTGTGTGTTTTTTTTCCGGGACCTTACATCTTACAGCTCTCAGCCATACTTCCTCCACCTGTGGTTTCCTAGTTCTTTTACGTCTCGATCCTCCCTTCTCCTGCCCTAAACATTTGCAAACAGTTCAGCTGCAAAATAAATGCTAACAAGCTGGTGTGGTGAATCTGTGCAGGATCCCATAATAAAGTCCAGCTTTATTGTGCTGTATTTTTAAAGCGGGAATGTGCTTTCAATCCATGGCCAAACAGGGCATTAAACACTTATTAGAATGAAATTGCTGCACCCTGTTACTGAGTTTTAAGAGACTTTGTTATATTATTTCTTAGAAACCTAGACGTGCATGTTGACATATGGGCACTATATTGACTAATACAGTTAACTAAGATTCTATCAGTTGTACAAGACTAGGAGAATATCTATTTATCTAATTAGCCAAAGTTCACATCCACCTATATTCATATGTTGCATAAATTCACATGCTTTTCAGCTGTAGCAACTGACTCTGTGCTTTATCTTCCCACAGGAGTCCACCTGTACTATGTTGGAGGGGAGGTATATGCCGAATGCCTCAGCGACAGTAGCATCTTTGTGCAAAGTCGGAACTGCAACTACCATCACGGATTTCATCCCACTACTGTGTGCAAGATCCCGAGTGGGTGCAGTTTGAAAATTTTTAATAACCAGGAATTTGCTCAGTTATTGGCACAGTCTGTGAACCATGGCTTCGAGACCGTCTATGAGCTCACAAAAATGTGTACTATACGCATGAGCTTTGTGAAGGTGAGAGAGCTCCGATTCCTCCGGTGGGGGTCTAACACACCTGTGCTGTGCTTTCTCCCAGCATATCAATCTGTCTCTTCTCCATTCATGTCCATAGAGCCCAACCTGTTATCTAGGCATTTTTAAACTTAAACAAGGATGTCAGTTATTAGGAGAGTACAGCAGGTCCTCGAATAATGTTGTTTCATTCAACGTAATTTTGTTATGGTATTGACAAGACACCATAGAAACTTAACTCTTGTTTATATCAGTTACCCTATGAAAAAATTGGTCATTTCACTTAAAGTCACAGAACATTAAGAGAGGACTTACTGTATCATTGGACTATACGAGTGTGTGTGTGTTACATGTCAGTAGTAACAGGCTTTAATACCTTTTCCTTATTTGAATAGCACTATTTTAGCTATCGTAATACCATTAGTATGTTATGTATTATACTTAATATACGTAGTTTAAATGCTTGGTGTTTTATAAGATCAATTCAATCAACACACCCCCTTCCTTTACTTTTCATTCTATGTTTTTTAATGATGGTAACACCTCTTGCTTTTGTTTTAACAATAAGCAAGCAGTGTTTTTGTAAAAATAAAAGTTCATCACACTGGGATTTATTTTCAGTTGGTCAGTTTTTTTAGTGGTTCCAGTAAACCCTATGAATTTTCTTTTAATTCAAAAGTTAATAAGTCCTTTGCCCAAAGATAAATAGATGCCTTGGCTCTAAGACTGTATTGTAAGGTATGAGGAGGGAGAAAGATAGGACATTGCTCACAATAATTGATCTCTTTGCTGCCTCCTCTTTTACCTCCGAGAAATAAAAAAAAATTTTCAGATGCCATTGAAATGTAAAACATTTAAGTATCTGATTCAATTTCATGAGTCAGTAACTTATTCTAGTGACTGACTGCCTTGTTGCTGAATTCTCAAAGATAAATTTTTATCCTCTGTTACCTTGGGAAACAAAATTAATTATATATTTGGGTGAGGCAACCATCTTTCATGTCCTCTCTTCAGAAGCTCATCTAACTTGTTGTTAAACCTGTTCTGTAATGTGTTTATTACAGAGGGCAATTTGCGAACCTGACTGTGTTAATCATCTTGTGGATCACAGATATCCTTCCCCAAGTATCTTTTTTCCTTACTTCTTTGAGTTATATTAGCAGACTTTCAGTGTGTTCTCTTGGTGTTGTTTTTCTCGAAACATAATTCCACAGCACTTCATTGCTAAGTCTGGTGCCTTTTTAGTATTAAAAGCAGTTTATTTTTTACCTTTTGAAGAAGTTTACCTATATGTTTTGTACCTATGCAACTACAAAGACCTTCCTTGCCCACTGTTAACATTAATATTTAATTTTGGACTTCGCATTTTGGCTAAAATGAATTTTAAAATGAGGGCGATGCTTTTCGTTTGCTGTTTTTGTTGATATGGAGGAAAGAATCCCTCTCGAGAGGAGGCAATCCACATTCTAGCTCAGTCTGCCATTTTAACGATGTGGTTCAGGCACGGGATTTTTTTTTTTTTCTGATCTTCAAGGTCCTCATCTTTAAAATGGGTGCATGGAGTCAGGCATTGTGGCAGTCATTGCTGAGGTCCCTGGATGAGTCTGTTATTACTGAAGGACCACTCTATAAGAATATGACTCTCTTGCTCAATTGACTTTTCCCCTAAACTCATTTCATGTTGATTACCCAATCAATTTTAATTATTTTACTTTTACACGTTTTTAATTTACTTTTACACACGTCAAAACAACCTTTACACTAATAAAAAGTGTTATAACACAAGGATATGCCTTAAAAATATATTAGAATTTATTCATCTAGCAAATACTTTGAACACTTTCCCAGAGAATTAACACAGAGATGGAAAAGTACCTAAAGTCTCTAGCTTCAAGATGCTTATGGCCTGGTGTATGTTTAATTATAATGTGGTAAGTGCTGGAATGGAGAGTTATACAAGTATAATGGACATAACTGGGAATCTGGATTTGGAGAGTTAAGGATAAATAAATCTTGTTTTAAAACTCCTGCTGACATGATAAAGGGCAGCTGCTTATATATTAGCAACAAAAAAATGTTCACTACCTTGTTCTTTATCATCATAAGGACAGCATACTTTGCCCTCTCACACTTAGCATCTTAGGGGAATGATATAGAACATTTTGCTAATATCAATAGCCAGTCTTGTACTATTTCTAAGGTGATCAGTTTTGGACTTTAACACAAAACATATGTTTTATAAATTATTTGCATAGTAAACTCCCCATATCTGAAAAATTCAAGTCCGCTCAGGTGAACAGGTGTTTCTCTAGAGCTTTTGCTTTGTGCCAATCACTTGCTGGATGTTTGAGATAGAAGATAAGTAAGATCTGATCCCACCTTCAAAGATAGAACCCAATCTATTCTGCTATTCCTCAGGAAACCAGGGTTTATCAGAATGTCATATTCCGTTAGCACCACAGCAGTGAGTTACTCACCTTTGCAATAGCAAAATTACTTTTCCCTTCTGCATAGTGACTTTCTTCTTTGCAGCCTTAGTGTCCTGATGCAGTAATCCTGAAGATATCTGGCAAGATCCCTTCCTGTACAAATGAAAATGAAAATCCATACATTCAAGGCAATGATTAGGTTTCGATAATAGCTTTTGGATACTTACATGTTCCTGCCAGTTTTGCTTAGAGATTAAAAGCTCAAGAGCCCTGTGTCGATAGGAGGATCTCCAGTGGTTGAATGAGAAGGAACAGAATGTCAGTCTGTCTCACATACTACCTTTTTCCTTATTATTATTTTTTTTTTGGCGATAAAGTGAGAATTTAATAATATCTATTACAATACTATTAGTAACATAATGGGCAATGAAAATGAAAGTTTAACACGCTGTCTTTATTAAAACAGCCTTATAATGTATTCTAAAACTTTTATTCCCCAAGACCACGACTTATTAATCCGGACTCCATGGATGGGCTTTGGGGAGCTGGGAACACACCCATTCCCTGAAAGTGCCTGCCAAATTGTGTGTGTGTTTGTGCGCCCAAGCATTTGTCCTGTGGAAAGCATCCATGTTTTTATGTCTGATTATGTGAGCTCTTTTTACTTAATCAGTTTAACCACTGAATTAAGCAAGTTAAATGACCTCCTACATATTCTTTCTAGGGTTGGGGAGCAGAATACCACCGCCAAGATGTTACTAGCACCCCCTGCTGGATTGAGATCCACCTGCACGGCCCCCTCCAGTGGCTGGATAAAGTTCTCACTCAGATGGGTTCACCTCACAATCCTATTTCATCTGTGTCTTAAACGGCCTCAGGCTTCTGCCTCTTGAAAACTGTTGAGCCTTGCATGTACTTGAAGGATGGATGAGTCAGACACGATTGACAACTGACAAAGGAGCCTCGATAATACTTGACCTCTGTGACCAACTGTTGGATTCAGAAATTAAAAAAAAACACACACAAAAAACACCTTGGTAACATACTGTTGATATCAAGAATCTGTTTAGTTTACATTGTAACATTCTGTTGTAAAAATCACCTAAAATGCATACTTTTAGCAGGACTTTGTGTATAGTTAAAGGAGAGATGGCCAAGCCAGGGACAAATCAATTGGAAAACCGGTCCTAAGAGATTCTTTTGTGTTTGGCACTTTAAGGTCATCGTTCGGCAGAAATTTAGCATTAATAGTCTTTCTGAAGTGTGTTTTTATCAGGTTTAGAGCCCATGTGGAGTCTTCTTTTCATGGGCTTTCATAATATTTTAAAAATACTTGTTTAGTAATTTTTTTTTAAGTAATGGTTAATCTTGATGATATACATAGTAATCTTTCTAAAATTGTATGCTGACCATACTGCTGTCAGAATAATGTTAGGCATATGCTCTTTGCTAAATATGTATGTACAGAATATTTGGAAGCTAAGAATTGATTAGACTAGTGGCTTTAGGAGTATTGGAGGGGGTGGGGGCGAGGGAAATGACAACTACAGATGTAGAATATACTGTAAAAATTCAGTTTGTTGCTTTAAAGAAACAAACTGATATCTGAATTTTGCTGTGTTTCAATTTTTTAGAGATTTTTATCCTACTTTTTTTTTTTTTTGGCATCTTCTAGTTCATTTGCTCCAAAAAACAGTTATGCAGCTGGTTAATTCATATAATTGTGAGAGCAAATGAATAATTCCTGCTATTCTGAAATTGACTGCAAAAATGTTTCAATACCAATTGTATGGAATGCTTGAATTTAATAACAGTTTTTATGGCGTTTACAGTTCAAAAATAGGCTTTAATTCTCAAGTGAATTATTTGCCAAACCTAGTAACTCTGTTAACTATTTGGAGGATTTAAAGACCATCCCTGCTTAAATCCATGTTAGACTTTTAAAACTTTTTTGTACTATGTTTGGTTTTATTTTCTTCTGCTAATCTTTTATATTCACTATGCTCTCGTACATTGAGTACTTTTATTCCAAAACTAGTGGGTTTTCTCTACTGGAAATTTTAAATAAACCTGTCATTATTGCTTACTTTGATTAAACATTTGTTGTTTCCTTTTTTGACACACTAGATTTTACAATCCATAAGATTCACTACTCTTTAGAGGGATTTTTTCAAAGATTCTTTGCCAAACATAACAAACTAAATCACTGCCATGGAGACAGGGATATTGAATCATGAAGAGAACAGAGTTGCTTTAAATCAGAAAAGAAAGGACATGTGGAACTTTAAAAATTAAGAAAGACAAATTAGCAAAACCTGGAATTCCTAATCTAAATGTATAAACTTTTTTATGTGAGGAATTATAGCAGCAGCAATTATTGGTGGATGCCATTCAGTCAACCAAAAGCATCCCCAGTTTCTAAACTTCAGGTGAAATGCAAAGGTGGCTGTGAAAGGACATAACATTGGGGAGGAATGAGAGCCAACATGGCAACAAATCAAAATGATTACAGTGGGTCCTCAGCATCATTTTGTTCCATGTCACTTTATTATAATGTTGATGCAACGCTATAGGAACTTTTAACTTCTGTTTATGTCAATCTCTGGTAAAGTTGTGTTCATTATGTGCCATTTTGCTTGACGTCACAGGACTTATTGACATTAAGTGAGGACTTGTACTTTTGCAATCTACTTGGCCTGGGATCCTCTCTCTCCCATCCTCCACCTCACCCCCCTAAACAGAGTTTGCCTATGAAGGATGCAGATTTGAAGACTTCAATTCTTCTTTGGCCAAATAGATGCAACTTGTTCTCCTTGACATTTTTATGTCTCTTTCCCAGAATTATGACCAGCCCCCCTTATTCCCTAAACTATGACTCAGTAGAAATGTTCACTGCATCTTACTGTCTCCGAAGACATCATGGTGCAAAAGGAGAAAACCCTGAATAGAAGACCTACATTGTAACACAAATTCATGCGTGTCTCTGCTGGGTCACTCAGTGTCTGTGAACCTCCATTTTCCTCATCTGTAAAATGGAGATGATGCTGTGTTCTTACCACAAAGTTGAGGTGAGGATCTACTGGAAGAAAAATATGTGTGAAAATACCTTGGAAATACAGCTGCATGTAAGTATAGAGGTCACTGTTTTCTTGAACCCTCCTCTGTACTCTGTTTTTCCACTTACCTGCTACATCATTCCTGGTACAGGTGATCTGGTTTGATGATGGTGATTAGTGAGATATAATAAAAGAAGGATCAATAAATTAAGACTATTGGACTCTTAACAGGTGTAACTGGAAATTGTCTAAAAATGAAGAGCTCAGGTCAGGATTTCTCACCCTTTTCCTAGTGAACAGCTATTTCACCAACCTTGATGGGATGGTTATGCCAGTTAATTGCATGTGGCAATGCTGGTAGCTTGTAGATCTACCAGATAAACTACAAGATCATCCAGTAGATTGAAACATACTAGATTGGGCCTTAGGAGCTTGCGCATGGTGCATAAATTAGCCCTTTATGCTCAAAGGCAATTATTTGTATATTTGGTAAGATCTTAGTGAAGACCATTGTCATCAGCCATAGGAGGCCATTAAGTCTGGAAGTTTTCAATTAAAGGAATGAAAAAGTCAGAGCAACTATTTAAGAAAAAAAAAAAAAGCTAATTCAAACAAAACCAAGCAATGTGAACTGTTTCATAGCAGGTGTATTATCAGCCACTAAGAAATGACAGGATGATAAGAAGTGGAGAGTTCTGGAGCCACCCTGGCCTCACTTTGTCAGCTAGTAATAGTTGACCTTGAACAAATTTCGTGACTTTTCTGCACCTGTTTCCTCATCTGTAAAAATAGAGGCAATAAAGCCTATCTTATGACATAACTCCATATAGATAATTTCTATAGATAATTTTAATCAAAACAATACTTGCTTACTAAAGATTTTTAAAGTCCAGGAAAAACCAAAAGAAGAAATTAAAAGTCACCTGTACTAATCCTTTATGATTAGTTTATCCTTGAACTAGGTGATTATGACAACTTAGTGTAGATATTTGGTGTGCTGTAGGAAATTCGGGTCCAAAGGTTAGCCTTAGTTGCTCCGTTTGTTAAGCAGTTGTTGGCACCAATCCCATGCCAGCCACTATGCAAGGTGATAAAAGTGAGAAATCCTCAGACCCGCCCTCAAGGAGCCTGCGCTCTAATAAGACTAGACAGTGACACACTGCTGTGTCCGCAAGGGCACAGAAGGGAACATAAACTGGACCAGAAGAGGAAGGGAAGAGTTTTCAGGGCTAAGTGTTAGTGTGCTAACTATGAACTTACAGGCAAGGGACAGGAAGGGGAAGGTGTGTGCCAGGCAGAATGTGGGAGAGCCTGGCACCTTTGGGAACAGTAATGTCATCTACCTGGAGTGTTGGGCAACTAATGATAATGGTAAATGAAAGAACGGACAGGTGGGGGCCAGGTCATTAAAGATCTTGTGTATATTATACTAAGGAATGGGTTTTCTTTCCCCCTTAGGATTTTGGGTCCTAAAGATCTGAACCTAGAAATGGTTGAGGTCACCTGGGGATCAAACAGTGCAGGGTCCAGGAGAGAATCAACAGTGAGGCACACATCCTATATAATAAAAGGCTAATATGCAAATAGACCAAACAGTGGAACAACCAAACAACCGAACAACCGGTGGCTATGATGTGCGCTGACCACCAGGGGGCAATGCGGAACATAGGCGTCAGCAGCAGGCAGCAGAGCGCGGAACATGGCGGGTGTTGACCGTGGCGGGATGGTGGAGCAGGTGAGCGGGGGCACCAGACCAAGGCAGGGTGCCAGTTGCTGTCATCGGGGCGAGCCTCTGGTGGTTACTGAAAATTCTTTGCTCCCGCGTGCCATGGTCCTGCCCAGCGCTCGCACCTGCTGCAGGTGCCAGCCCTGCTTGCACCCGCAGCTGGCGCTGGAGCCGCCGCTTGCACCTGCTGCCAGCGCCCAGCGCCAGTCCCGATCACTCAGCGCTGTTAGCGGGTGTGAGCGGGGGCACGGAGGATGGGCTGAGACCCACACCTATGCCCACTGCAGCCTCGTGGCCCACAGTTCCTTTCAAGGTGCACAAATTCATGCACTGGGCCCCTAGTATAATATAAGGAGCAAAGAGCAGCTAACATCGTAGGAAGGAATCACAGACGTTAAGGGGAGAGTTTCAACAAGGAGGGCTTAATGAACAAGATGAGCAGTATGGGATTAAAAAGGATGAGAATTTAGGAAAGGTTTACACTTGGTCGTTAGGAAGTCTTGGTGAGGAGGAAATAGAGAGCATGGACTGTGGAGAGAGAAGTGGATGTGAAGGAAGGTGATGTCAGAACAAAGATGAAGTGTGCTTCCGGGGTGAGGTCATCCACTAAAAGGGGACTCTGGCTGGGCTGGGGGACGATGGAAAGGTCAAAGCCATTGCTGGGAAGAGAAGAGCCAACTAGCAATAAGCTGGAGAATTGTGGAGAGCATCAATAACACAGCTGAGGTTGGGTGACATGGCCTCCAAATAGGCCCAAATCTACATGGTTTTGTAGTGGCTCTGGCATTTGGGGTCAGGATCAGAGAAAAAGAATGTAACATTTCTAGAGTTGAGGATTAACAACACTGTCCTGGGGAAATCCTAAGGGACTAATGACCATCATTGGAATAAAGGTCTATGTGGTTGAGACTAAGACGTGAACTAAGGGCAAGAAGCCAAACAGGAGTTGCAGGGAAGCTGAGATGAGAGCAAAGAGCACATTCAGTGTGAATGACCCCAGCCTTCTCTCTTTACTTCACTCAGAGAAATTTCAAATTCTCAAAGACAGTAAGTCCTGAGCCAAGACCCTCCATGAAGGGTGCTGATATGGTGTAGAGGTGTGAAGGTCATTCATTGGAGGAGAGAAAAATCAAGGAACCAAGAAGAAGGCTAAGAGGAGTTGTGGTTTTGCTCATCATTACATCACCAGATAGTACTTAAGCAATAGTAGGCACTCCATACATAATGAATGAATGAATGAGTGAGTGAGTGAATGGCATAGTCTAGCGGCATGAACATTGAAGTCATTTAGGATAATGCAGAAGACACTGAAAAGTTACAGTGGAATTAGGGCAACCGAGAAGTAGAGGCACAGTGGGGAAGAAACAAACCATCAAGAATCCAGAACTGAGCATGGCTCTGAAAAGGAAGACATCAGGAAAAGAAAGCCAGAGAGAAGCAGGAACATCTATCTATCCGTTTGGGAGTCAGGAAAGGAGCAGTGTGAAAGGTGAAGAGCTTCCTTCTCCCAGCGCTTGGCAGAGGCTGGTATTGTACCAGAGCTCTGTACTTTTCACAGATTTAATCTTATGTCATCTGTGTCTTGTAAAGATTCTCTATGGCCGGGGTTTTGGAAGGATTTCTGAAGACTTCCCAGCTCAGTACGTAGTCTTTGTACTACAGTAAAATAGAGGAGGAAGCCAGGAAAGAGGATACGGGCGTGGGGAGAAGAGGAGGAGGCTGGTGAAGCGCACGGGACGGAAAGCCGAGGCTCCCGAGAGTTTTCTTCTCTTATTTCAGGTTACGGATGGGTTGCTTTCCCAGATCCTACCATGTCAGTAATAACGACTATACTGACAATTACAAAATAGTCACAGGAATATAAAGTACAGCATAGGGAATATACTCAGAAATATTATAACTATGTATGGTGCCAGGTGGGTAGTAGACTTAAAGGGGCATCAGTTTGTAAATTATATAAATGTCTAATTACTATGCTGTACACCTGAAAGTAATATAATATGGAATGTCAACTGTAATTGAAAAATAAAACTTGGGAAAAAAAAGTCTAAACTAAGGTCATATCAGCAAGCGGAATGAATGGCAGGCAGTGAGGCGGTCCCAGAGAGACCAGCAGGGCAAGAATATGACCATCCTCACTGCTGCAGGATGTGGGGCAGGCTCCCCCTCTGCCAGAGCTGGAGAAGAGCATGTCTCTGCCAGCTCTAGGGACTTTGGGGTATTTTCTGGGCTGATACAATGCTAGCTGGGTCACTGAGAATAGCCGGCATTTTTTAACAGAAAATGTTTCATTTATTGCCTGCGTTGGGTCTACGGCATTTTCTTACACAAGCAGGACTTACTAATATGTAATTTGCCAAGTGCTTTGCAACTTATTGTACTAGACTCACTTTTGATGCCTATGAGGTTTCCCCCAACGTAGAAGAAGGACTGTTGGCCACAGTGTTAATTGGTTTCTTTGCTACAAATACATTTCTTGTTTGGGGAGAATTGGGGATGGTACAAATTATAGGCAGTTTACTGAAAAGTCTATTTTTTATTGGGTCTGGTGACTGTGTAGCAGGTACCGTTTTATAACTGTCACGTGGTTTTTAAGGCAGTTGTCCCCTCAGAGGGTGCTGCTGGGAAACCTCAGGCCTGCCGTTTCCAAGCACTGGAACCGAGAACCTTGGATGGATCTGAAAGCTCAGTGCCAGTGACTGGGAGGCCCCAATCCATTTGGGTCTGAATGTAGCACGGTAAGTAAAAGTCAGGGCCCTATTATAGTCAAAGGCTTGGGAGTGACTTCTCTAAGAAATCCTTTGTAAAAATTGGACAATTTGTAAATTCCTCCCCTTGATCCAAAAAGAAATAGAGTAACACAGCTCCCATTATCCCTAAACTTAGAATAAGTTTTAAAAAGGAAAAATAAAGAAAAAATATCGAGCCACTGTGACCCTTTACGTCTAGACACAGCCATGGGAACATGAGAGAAAATTTTCTTCTGTCCTTTGGCTGTGGGTCAGGTGGAGACTAGAATAGAGTTGCCTCCACTGCATTTTCATGCCATGCAGATGTGATAGTTAAGAGTCTGGGTACATGTTATCCAGACTTGTTTTTTATGCTGGCTCATCACTTTTTAGGTGTGTCATCTGAGGCAAGTGAATTAATGTGTGAGCTTTAGTCTCATTATCTGTAAAGTGAGAAAATATAATCACACTCTCCTAGGTGTGTGATGCTGTGCTGCATACGAAATCCTTGCCACAGAGCCAAGCACTTAATAGTGGCTTGGTTGCAATGATGATTACTGAGAGGGCTTAAAAAATACAGGTCTAGTGACCTTTCAATGAATGGAAGTGGAAGGGTCCTCAGTAACTTTGGATAGATATGGTAGATGATTCAAAACCCAGTAAGAATGTTTTAAATCCCCACAGCAATGATAGTCAATACAGTAAAGAAAAATGCAGTGAGTCTGGCAGAAACAAACAAACACACACACACGCACACACACACACACACACACACACACACACACACACAAACAAGCAGTGCTCAGGGCACAGCATAGCAAATGGTAACAAAACATAAGCCTTGTCCATTTCCCCAGATGCTTCCAACAAGAGTCCCATCTGCAGCTCGTTGACTGAAGAATCTTGGTTGGATTGTATTACAAGTTTTATCCTATTTACTAAGTACTTGTGCTTTTAGGGGGGCTTATAAATATAGATTTTTTTTCATTTACTCCCTAAGCCACCTCTAATTTATAGACTAGCTGCTCTTCCCCTTGTGATTTCCGGTATTAAAATAATTTATTTATTCCTGGTTCCATCATGGGTTACTCTACCTTGGATGTTTGCCACACCTGATCCCAGACCCAGAGCAGCTCCCAACACCAGTCTTAGAGTGCTATTAACCCCAAAGGATTCCAGCTATTTTTCAGTTCTTCATTTCACACACATTTGACTTCATCTGGGGAAAGGACACCCCACTGGAAATTCTCACCCTGGGTATGCCTTCGCCACAATGTTAGCTGTTCTCTTTCTGTGTAAGTCCACATTCCAAATTCTTGGTTATCCCTTTGCAGGTGAGGATTCACTGGGTAGTGTAATTTTCTCTTCTCTGGTCTGGACTTGGACATACTAGTATGTGATGTCTAACTGGACATACTAGTATATGATGTCTAAGTGGATGCCAGTGACCTGGCAGCCACTCTGCCCTGGGCGTCTGCCTAAATACACAGCAGATTCTACCATTACAAGTCATCATATATTAATCACTCATTTGTATGTAGTAAAAGCCATTAACTCACATCCCTACCAATTTTCCTACTCCACCCCTGCATTTGCTTAAACATATTTAGGAACTTTAATTAGCATAGGTTCTTTTGAGAGGAAGGAGACAAGAAAAGCCCATTTAATCTTTATAGGATATGTAATTCTGCTTAAACATAAGGCATTAAATGTAACACCACTAAGAAATATTTCTGAGCTAATCCCCATAAGACAGTAAAATGCCTTAAAATTTGAACCATAGGGATGCCAATCCCTACTCGGCCATAAAAAAAGGTGGCCCTAGAGGGTATTATAGTGTGTGTGTGGGGGGGGGGGGGGGAGGCGGAAATCAGTCAGAGAAAGACAAATACCACATGATTTCACTTATAGGAGGAATTTAAAGAACAATATAAATGGACAAACAAAACAGAAACATACTTATAGATACAGACTGATGGTTGCCAGATGGGAGATAGGATTGGGGGACTGGGTGGGAAAGGTGAAGGGATTGAGAAGTACAGATTGGTAGTTACACAATAGTCACAGAGATGTAAAGTACAGCATAGGGAATACAGTCAATAATGTTGTAATAACTCTGTATGTGGCCAGGTGAGTACTGGAAACATCAGGGGGATCACTTTGTAATGTATATGACTGTCTAACAAGTAAGCCTGACACCTGAAACTAATACAAAATAATATTGAATGTCAACTGTAATTGAAAAATAAAATAAAACTTAAAAATCCCAGTCCCAGTGGGTTGTGACATTGCTCTATCTTTAAAACGGGGAGAGGGTTTTTATATACATTTCAGACACTAGCTTCTGTCTTTCTGGAGACTGGGAGCAAGACGAAGGAAGGAAGACAGAAAGGCTTTGAGTCAGAGACCTGCGTCCATATTCTAGTCCCTGAACTCCCTCCCTGGTGATCTCTGTGACGTTCCCCAGAGCCCGTGAGGCCGGATTTTCTCACTGTAAAATGGGAGGCATAGTCTTCAGGTATGATGTGAAGATTAGGAACCATTACGTAAAGTGCTAGCTGTCACCTGAGTTGATGCCCAGTAAATAGTAGTTGCCATTATTATGTTGGTTAAGCTGGCAGGGTGATTTCTTACCTATGTCTATTTGAAAATTCATCATAACTGCCTTAGAATTCAAAAACATTAAAGGTGCATGGTATGAAAGTTATATCTCAATAAAACTAACTTTTATTTTTAATTTAGAAAATGGAATCTATCAAATTCCCTTAGAAAAATATAAAAGTGATTTTTAAACTGAAAAGCCTCAGTGCCTATTCTGAAGGTGACCAATAAATACTGATTAATGGACTTCATCTGTGCTTTTTCATGAGAACATGTGGCCTGTCCTTAATCCAAACACTAATTACTACTTTTGTATCATTGTTATGATAATCATGCGCCCTGGGAAATAGTTTGAAATTCATGAAGAAGTACATCCTCATGTTTTGACAAATGAGTACAATTAGTTCCAAAAATTGGGTTCATAAGCCAAAACCAATGTCATCATCAATCATTAAGTAGTCCCATTCAAATGGATGCGAAACATCAGTGTTCCTCTTACTGGAGTAAGTACTGGCACGCCTCAGCTACGGGTGTGGGAAGCCCCGGCTCTCTCCTGCTGCCCTTTCTCTTCCAGGCTCCCACTCCCCAAGGCGACCGCCTCCATTCTCCAATACATGGAAAGAAAGAATGAATAAGGTGAGGCCAGGTAAAGCATCTTGGTGCTAATATGTAAATAACATTCATAATTCGAGAACATGTAAAACTGTAAAGTGTTGCATTATGAAATCAAATGTTTAGATATTTGAACCAATATGGGTGGCATGAGTGGCACCCATACTCATCATTTCAGAGACTGCAGATTACTGCTGACTGAAAGTAACATTCGAAATATTTGACAAGCTCTTCTTTTCCAATTAGGTATTTCTTAGTTAGAGTCTATTTGTTGGCATTTGGGGTGGCAGTTAACAGCTCAAATTGGGGTTAAAAAGAAACATCACAATGAAAGGTCAGATGACTCTCAGCAAACATTGGTTACTAAAAAACAAATTATCTGCATCAAAAATTGGCATATAAACCCAGCCAGTGTGGCTTAGTGGTTGAGTGTTGACCCATGAACCAGGAGGTCAGAGTTCAGTTCCCGGTCAGGGCACATGCCCAGGTTGCAGGCTTGATCCCCTGTAGGGGGCATGCAGGAGGCAGCTGATCAATGGTTTTCTCTTATCATTGACTAGAGGCTCAGTGCACAAAATTCATGCATGGTTAGGGTCCCTAGGCCTGGCAGGTGATCAGGGCCCATCAGGTTCTCCTCCCCCCCTGCCCCACCTCCCCGCCTCCTCCTTCCCTCACTCCCTCAGCGCCCCGCCACCACAGCCTCTGGTGGCCTGCCATATTCCGCACTGCCCCCTGGTGGCCAGCGCAGGTCATAGTGAGTGATCACACTCCTGGTCTCTGGTCGAACTCCTGAGGGGACACTTTGCATATTAGCCTTTTATATAGATAGATGTTTCTATCTCTTTCTCCCTCTCCCTCTCTCTGAAGTCAATTAAAAAAAAAAAACTAAAAAAAATTGGCATATAAGCATAGAGCTTAGGTGAGTAAAACTTTTATATAGAGCATATATACAAAGAGAGATGTGTAAAGAGTGTTAATTAACCTGCCTCCCCCCTCCGTCCCCTCTAATGCGTCCTACACCCTCTTTCTAAAATACCATCATATTTCTCAACCCTGATGAAAATCCCTCAGTAAGTCCTTATCAGCATATGTGACATGGGTGCCTGTCTCCTAGTGTGTCCCTGCACAGGCCTCAACCTCCAGTCACACTGGAAAACATGTCGTCCTTACCCACAGCAACCACTCGCCCTCACACAGCCTTCTTCTGAGAGGCCCTTCCACTGCGGCCTAGAAAATTCTAACTCATCATAAAAAGTGTTTGCGGCATCACCTGTTCTGGGTAGCCTCCTGATGTCTGTCTCAGGTGGCTCTGGGTGTCCCCTTCACTATGCTTCCACAGCACTCGCAACATATCCCCATGGTAAGCCATAATCATGTCTAGTCTAATTTTTCTCATTCTTTGACTCCACTCAAGCAACAGCTGTTTCTTACAGGACTGAAACTCATTTATCTTAGGATCTGCAGTATACCCGCGGGCTTGCAATGGAATAGGCACTCAGTAAAATGCTGGTCTGAATGAAAGAAGGAATGACTCTAAAGCTTCATAACTCTTCTTGCTGGAGTAAACTGATACCCCAGAAACTGCAGTTTTAAATATCATTTTTATTGTTTTAGAGCTGGACACAATTCACTTTTTCCATAGAGGAGGCTCGCTCTGAGCTGGAATGTGAGATCTGGACTCTCTTTCCTTGGATTCGTAGGTTCTACCTCTTCAAAATATTGCTCAGTAAAAACACAGGTGATGCGTGATGGCAGGTCAATATTTACATACGTTACATTCAACAAGGCTTATCCAGGCCATTTGGGACCATAACGCTACAATGGGGTTTCCGAGAGGGGAGGATGTGGCGGAGCAGACAGTTGTGGAGGAGAGAGCTGGAGGGACTAGGGAGAGCACAGAGCCCACAGGTCCTCTGGTGGTCAATGCATGGGCTGTAGGGGTAGGGGGTTGAGCCCCTGAAATTGCACATAACGCGCTTTGTCTAAGTGTTGAGGTGTGTTTTCCCTGGGGGTGGATGGGCCCATAGCTTTCATTAAAGCCTGAAAACCATCTGAGACCAATAAAAGATTAAGATGTAGCCCAGGATCAACCCTTCCTTTTATGAAGGAAACTGAGGCCTGGGCAGGTGGGTGGCCTGTGTCTAGCACCCAGTTCCCAGGGATCTTTCCCCGGCATGGCCCAGTTGCTACCCCATCAGAGAAGCCTGATGCTTCTGGCAGTTTCCTCAGAAAGGCTTCTTAAACTGATGGCAGTGTTCCATATGTCCTAAATTAAATATCATATCAAAGGGTACCCCTTCAGAACCGGGGTAAGTAATAGCGTATTGCATTTGATCTCTGTTTTACACTAGATTACGTAACTGCTACGATTAAGTGCTATTTGATACTTTTCATTTTTTGCTCCACACACACTCCAAAACACCTTGGAATTTAGTTTAAATTTGTATTGCAGGTCAGAATGCACATTTTATAATAAAATTACTGAGCTGTGCTGGAGCTTTTAAAATTGCAGTTTCGTAGGTTCTTCATTTCTAAAATTGTCATGACTTGCTTTATTTATACATTAGAGGCCCAGTGCACGAAATTCATGCACAGGGGTGGGAGGGTGGGGTGTCCCTCTGCCCGGCCTGGACCCTCTCACAATCCAGGACCTCTGGTTCCTAACTATTCGCCTGCCTGCCTGCCTCATCAATTGCCGCTAACCACTCTGCCTGCCTGCCTGATTGCCCCTAACCACCCTGCTTGCCTGCCTGATCGCCCCTAACCCCTCTGCCTGCTTGCATGATAGCTCCTAACCCCTCTGCCTGCCTGCCTGATCGCCCCTAACTGCTCGCCTGCCTACCTGATCACCCTAACTGCCTCTGCCTGCCTGCCTGATCGCCCCTAACCACTCTGCATGCCTGCCTGATCGCCCCTAACCACCTCTGCCTCGGCCCCCACTGCTGTGGCTTTGTCCAGAAGGACATCTGTAATGACGTCCGGAAGGTTGTTTGGCTGTCTGGTCTAATTAGCATATTATACTTCTATTATTATAGATCAGCCAAGTTATTGAACTCCTTTAAAGGGACTATGTAACTTGTAACTTTGTTTTCTCTGTTGGAAATGACTGAGTTCCTTGGAAAATTCTTGTTTCAACTCCATTTTTATGCTTCTCAGGCCCTTTGGTTTGGAAGAGTGAGAAAGAGGGGCTGTTTCTGTTTCTGTTTCTTGTGGAACTCGTCCCTCTTCAGTTCATGCCTTCATGCAATTGCTGACAAACGGGACAGGAACAGTCTATCATCCAGGATTGTTTTCTTGGTTCTTAAATAATACTGAAAGAGAGCAGGAGGTTCTTCCCAGGCCGCACAACTGCCTATGGTGATGGTGATTCTACTTAGAGCTTGGGATTGTTGATGAAAAAGTCTCATCTGGAGTGTTCAATGGTGGGGGTGAGGGGAGGAAGCTCCCAATTGCAGAAGAGCTCAGTAACATGTATCACTATCATTATGAGACTGCTGAGTTGGAGGTGGGGGTTGGGGGATAGTGGATGGGGAGTTGAGACCTGTCCCCCTCTAGGATTTCCTAAAAAAGACTGGCTCATACAGAGGAAGAAAGGCCAGAAGGAAAATGCTAGGCACATGATGTAAATACGGAGAAATAAAGCATTGGCATTGTGTAGGGACAAATGCATGTACACGGTCAATGCATAACAGAACCCAGGGGAGCAGAAGCGGGCATGAAGGAGGCATGAAAGCCCAGACCAAGGGCAAAGCAACACAGGACAGAGGAGGAGCAGGGGAGTTCAGAGCTGATGGCAAAAGAGGACCAGGAAGAGTGGGAGGGGCAGCCAGCTTTCTGCTGTCTGCTCTCCACTCCCCACTCTCTCACTGGACACTCCTCAGCCCATCCTGCACCTGCAAAGATACCCAAGGTACCCGCTTGCTGCCCTGCCCCTCCAAGCTCCCCTTGGAAGCGTATTCCTCTAGCTTCCAATCATTCATTCATGTATGTGAGCATTTATTCAGCTAATGTTTGTTGAGAATGGCTTCTGGCAAGAGTCATGACTTCATCTATCTAGCCTTGGAGCAGGGCTGCCAGGAAATGGCGATGAGAAAGTGAAACCTGGGACTGTTCCAAGAGCCTTAATCACCTGCAGTGTGCGGTTACATCCTAATAGAATTGGGGTCACTGGCCAAATGGCCCCCATTTCCCCAGCTCCTTCACATGGTTGTCAAGTCGCTGTTTCATCTGAACAGACTAGACTGTATGTGTGAGTGGACAATTGGATGCCAGGCAATTGGAGAAATGCCCTGTGATATTGATTAGGAGTTGGTTGTTACGTTATTACATTATTCTTGACCCATTTTCCACTGTTCTTCCCCAGTCT